>NC_141055.1:10689100-11889100 GCF_041138505.1 Cibotium barometz
AATCCTAAATAATGCCTAAATTATTTTATTTAATCATATTATTTGAACATATTATTTAATGACATATTATAAGATTATTTTGCATCATTATTGTATCCCTTACATTTTGTATAAACATATTATATATATCCATAGTATATATGTGCATGCTTTTTTTTTGGTACAAAATGTTGTCTATATATAGGTCCATAGTCGATGGTGAATGCGTCAATAGTTCTCCTTGGTCTTTACATTGAGGGCAGGGGAGTTATAAAACAAAAACGATTTGTGAGAGAGGCTTGTATAAACATATTATATATATCCATAGTATATATGTGCATGCTTTTTTGTGTAAAATGTTGTCTATATAGGTCCATAGTCGATGGTGCATGCTTCAATAGTTCTCCTTGAGATTTGCATTGAAGGGGGGGGGGAGTTAGAAAATAAAAAGGATTTGTGAGAGAGGCAATAGTGCATTTGAGAAGTTGCTAAGGAGTTGACAAGTGTGGAGATCGCTTTACATTTGCAACTTTGAATTAAATTTTCATTTTATTTGAGTTCTTAGCGACATCAAACTCTTAGCATGATAGCTCTTAGGATATGAGAAATAAAATGAACACTTCACTAAAGAAAAAAGAAAGTAACATCTAGGTTAGCTTAAGATAGCCTAACTATATTAGCCTAATTAGAGATAAAGCTAGAGATCTAGGTGACTAAGATATCAAGTGATATTCCAAAGATGTGAAAGGTATACAAAAGGGTTTACATAAGGGTACTATCATCCCAGGGCTAATGCCTTTTATAGTCCCAAGGCCCTCATGCCCTAACACCACATGTGTAAATGCTCCTAAGCCCCATGTGCCTAGGCCCATCCTCCATGTGCATGTGCAAGCCTAAAATCCTTTTGTTAAACCATCCCCTCCTACAATGATTTTGTCCTCGAAATTAAAGGGTGGTCGTGCACAAAAGACACATACAAAGGCTATATACAAAAGTCAAAAATCGAACATATAATCCAAACACACTTAAATGTGACTCGAATGATGTAAGGACCTCATGGATCAAATGGGAAACCAAAAAGTCACACGATCAATGCCATAGACGTGCCATCTAGATCAAGAGGGCAAATTGTATCACCCCTAGCCCCCATGAGTGTGCAAAGGCCACCTAGATCAAACATGAAGTAACACTGTCCCACTGTCGAAAGACGGTCACCAACAAGGATGCCTAGATCAAATAGAAATCCATCCGTCATACCATTAAGATAACGGTCTAGATACCCACCAAGGTCGAAGATGATTGTGTTATGATGGTGTGCCGTAATGCTCACAAGATGATCTCCAATATGACAAAAAATGAATGCCCCAAAACTGCTATTCGTGTCAATGCATAGGCATCACAAAAGAATGCCTCATAATCCAAGTCAATGCCTGGATCAAGAGCTAATGTATCATGCCCAACTATAGGTAAACCCATGCTCTCAACACATGAATCATCTTGTAATTCAACCAAGGCATGGTACCCATCGCATATGACCACACAAGCATGATCCATAGTATGTATATCCACATTATCTAACTCACGCACATCACTATCACTATCACTATCACATAATTCATCATGTGCTTGTGTATCAATATCATCATAAGTTTGAGTGTGTAGTATATTATCACATGTATGTGGGTGTGACACATCATCATAGGTATGTGGGTGTGATACATCATCATCGTCTGAATAGTCCACATCCCGAGGGACATGATCATAACTACTCCTCACGAGGGTAGGGCACTCGCTCAAGTCTACACGCACATCATCCCAAGTGAACAATGATGAACCGTCTGTGTTGAGATAGCCACATAAGTCAACAAGAAAATCACCATATGTGGAGGACAATGTAGACCATCTGGCACATATAGCTCTCTCATTATCGAGTCGATGTCTAAACTGACTAGGTTATAAACCCTCAAGCTCGTACATCCATAGATGACATGAATATATTGCCTCATCATCACATGATGTCGATGAAGAAAGATCTAAAGGTTAGAGTCTCGTGGTGCCAAATGTATGTGCGAACTCGGTAAATGATATGCAACATGTGACGCAAAATAGTAGCTCAATACAGAGCAAGTAGAGCCATCTCAATAGAATGTGAGCAGATGTCACTGATGAGAGTCTAAGATAGTGCCATAGTGATGTTGAAGACGATGATAATGGAGAGAGTAGCAAAGCGATCATATGAAGGATAGTAATAAAATGATCATCCCATAACTGCATATGAACAATCTCTATAAAATCCCCCAAAAATGTGTAAAAGAAGCCCAAAATGTGCTACGCATATGAATGAGGGCTAGCCAAGCACAAATACATACGAACAAAAGCTAGAAAATTATCCCCAAGTGTGTGAAATAAGCCCGCAATGTGCTAAGGTATGTGAACAAGCCCATAAAAACACGAAGCATGTGAATGCTCTCCACAAGGTACCCTAAAATGTGTAAACCCTCTACAAAGCACACAACTCACACTGCATGTAAATAAGCCCAAAAGTACCAACAATCACCAAGCACGTGATCACCCAAAAATAACAAAGGCAATCGTTAAAAATGCACCAAATCATATCTATGCACAATGCCCCCATGAAATGGAAAAGTTAAAGTAAATGTAAATGGGCAAAGGTCAAAAATTTTGTAAGGGAAGATGTAAGTGTGAATGGGCTAAAAGGTATGGAAAAGCCAAGGTGGGTGGGGTGTAAAAGGGTTAAAATTTGAGGATGTGAAAGCGTAGAGAAAAAGGGTATGTGGACAAAGGTAGGTTATGTGAATGGGCAAACCCCAGGTATTGTTGCACCCCTTACTCCAGCATGCCATCCCAAACCTATGTTGTCTCTGCCTGTACGCAGGAGGAGTAAAGCAATGTGGTTGACATTGGGGAAGGCTCCAGTGGTTATGTAGAGTACTGCAGTTTTGCTTGTGTAGAACCTTCACCCGAGCAACGTAATGAAGCTAGCTCGGCCACACCCGAGAAGTGGAGAGCATTGATTTGCACTGAGCTTGAGTTGAGCCTCCAAAAGGAAGCAAATGAAGATTTACTATGTTACGCTTCACCTGATCATAGATCCTGTGGATCTTCATTGACAATGCACCTGCACATCCAGACGCTGCCTGCAGAAGGTGACGAAGTAGTTGCCGCCTCTGCAGAAGTAGAGGAAGGTGACCAAGTAGTCGCCGCCTCTGCAGAAGTAGAGCATGTTTTTGATGCTATCTGTGTTATGTTTGTTATTTGTGTTACGCCCTCTCTTGTCGATGATCGAAACCGAGAGAGAGATGAAATGAAATGAAATGATATATTAACGTCTCTAAGAGGCAGTAGTGGCCTATGAGACCAAAACTCTAAGAGGCCATAGTGGCCTATGAGACCAAAACTAAGAATACATCTGAAGTTGGTGTCTCATCAAACAGAACAACTAAACGAGACTAAAAAGTACAATAAACTAAGAACAGAACTGTAAGACTCCGAGATGATACTGAGTGGAAAATATTGAAAAGTACTGAAAAATGTATATCAGGTAGATCCATGTATGCTGATAAGTTGAAGTGTTGCCCTCTCCTTAGATCAAGTATCTCCGCCATGGGGCTGTCTAGAATGGAGAGGTCGTAGAAAGCGTGGTAGGCGCTTCCGATGCCGAGCAATAATGGCTCTGATCTAGCGATGGCGATGAGGATGCCGTGGTTGAGATCCTGGTGGGCGTGGCCGACGAGAACACGACATAAGATAACTGCTCTATCAGTGGTGACTGGTCGGTGCCCTGATGGCCCAATGGAGGAGGTGTGTGGGCTGGGTTGCTGGTGCTGAAGAAATCTGTCAGGGTCCTCTATCTAGGTACATCATGGCTCGGCCTCCTGTCTGCCAAGAGGGTCTCTCTGTGTCTCCTGAGCTCAAGTAGAAACAATCCCAGGCATCTCTGATCCTCAAACTCCATGACCCTGCGTAACGGCCCAAAACCCTCTCGGAAGAGGTAGTGATATCTCCCTCGGATCTCATAATAGACTGTACATCGGCAAATGTAGTGTTCCTCTGTCTCTACCTCCTAGTAGCATAGCTGACAAATGCGGTCATCCAAGATTTGATGCACATATCGCCCTGTCTAAATCCGCAGCTGGTGTGATGAGGTCCAGATCTGTCCAATGGCACAACGTATCCCATGTGATAGGTGTACATCCATGTACGCCGGGCGGGTGATAAAATCATCCGGTGAGAGGTGTAGAAAATGGCTCTTGTAATGAGCCATTTTCGTGCCCAAGGGCACAAGCGGGCTAGTCTATATCCTCTCTGTGTCCACTCTGATGATATCCATCCTGATCACGCGGTTTTGCTCTGAGTGGGTGAGATCCAAAAATGGACAATCCAGACTGTACTGAAAGGGTGGTAGTGCTTCTATCCGCAAACCATGTAGGTCAAACCATGATCTCATCTGAGCGTACCAACAATGAGTATCTCCATCCTTTGCCAACTGTATGGATGAGGTCAATGCCAATCAGGAGTACCTCTGCTGAGGGAGCTCCCATAGCCGCTGTAAAAAGGTAACTACCTAGAATAGGGCCTCGGTTACTACTGGTGGGGCACCCAGCTCAGACCAAACAATCTCATGTGGTACGGATGATTTGCTCTGAATCATGCGGGCAATCATCATAATCAGTGGTCTCTCCATTTGCCTCCATCCCTCATCTGTCTCTCTCTGAGATCTATGATGTATACTGGGTCCCCAAATTGGAGCTCTGTACAGGCGGGTCGGTGTGACAAGCGTATCAAATAGCCACAATTTGGTGCGTGGCTCCTAAAACTGTATGTGTGCACACTGCCTCTCAATGCCCCCAAGGCTGCATGCCCTCGAGCTAATCTAGCTGCAATGCTGCCTCCTTCAAGGAGAAACGCGGTCCTGTGAAAGTAACTCCCAAGTAGACATATGACCTGATGTACTCTACCGGCTCCCCTTGGAAAGTGAACTAAGGCTCTGATCTCGTTCACCCATGCCTGTGTGTGGTGTTAAACACCATAACCTTGGTGTTAAACACCATAACCTTGGTTTTCCCAAGGTTCACTGTCAGATCTCTATCCGCACAGAAAGCCTGTAATGCATCCAGGTATCTCTGTAATCCCTCCGAAGAGTATGAGATTAGAACAATATCATCAACATATAACAAGATGGGTATCAACACCCATGCCAGGCATGCCCCTGGGCCTCCCAATCTGTCTACATAATCAGAGACCGCATCAATGTACAGTCCAAGGGTGGGCGATATAGCAGGCATCCCTGCTTCACCCCTATCGTGCTGGTCACCCTATCAAATAGTCCGCCTAGAGCTCGGACTTTGCCTATCACATATTCATACAAAGCATATATCCCCCACTTCATATCCTCGGGTACCTCAATGTCATGCAATCTGTGCATAAGCCTGGCACATGGTACGGTATCGAAGGCTTTGCAGAAGTCCACAAAGCAGCAGTATATCCTTCTCTTCTATGCCCTGCCCTCTTCAATAAGTGCCCGAAGTGTCAGTATGTGATCCAAGGTAGTAAATCCTCTCCTGAAGCCAGCTTGTCCATGTGCTCGATGACCATGCCTCTCTGCCCATCGGCTCAGCTCTGACTCCAATATAGAGCCAGATAATTTGGCCAAGTAATGACCAATCATGATCGTCCCGTAGTTGCTTGGTACCATGGGGTCCCCACTCTTAAAGAGTGGTACAATGATATGCTCTGTCTAGCTTGTCGGGAAACCCTCACAAATGGCATGATTAAACACATGTACGATGAGCGGAGCCAAAGTGTCTCGTGCATATGAGAAGTGCTCTCCAACTAGCCCATCATGATCCTGTGCCTTTCCATTCTGTAACCTGTCTATCATATCTAGCACCATCCGCATAGTAAAAAAGGTGCTGCTAGCCGGTCTAGCTCCCAGTGGAGGGGGGGTGGGGGGCTGTCATGGTGCATCATATAGCTCTCTAGCATAAGTATGCCATGCCTCAGGTGCAGTAATCGGAGTACCAAGCTGTCTCTCCTGAAACATCTTCCATGCCCTCTTGCTGTCCTTCCCTAGGCTCGTTTCTTCCTCCGCACAAGGCGCCGAAAGATCATCCTAGCCTATCTATGCGTGTGAGACCCAATGGCAATCTCATGCTGTTGGTGTGCTCGTGTCTCACGACTTTCATCATCATACTAACTGTTCTGCGAGGCAGTGCTGCAAGGGTGGGTGTAAGGGATAATAGTGCAGGGAAACGCATATGAGGCGGATGCATGTAGTACACCTGCCAATCCTCTCGTGATCTTGTCCAGAGGGCTATGCGGGTCTAAAGCGAACAAGCCTTTAGATACTGCATCTCGATAAACCCCAACTGTCTCACGTTTAAACTAATATCTTGGGTACCTAGGTAGATGAGTGGCTAGCCCATCTCTCGGGGATCTACCTACTAGTGTGAAACTTAGGTATGCATGATCGACTGCTATGCCAATGGGCCTACTGGAAATCATGAAACCCTGCACATCAGGTATCAATGAAGGAGATCCCATCAAGTAGTCCACTGTGCTCGCTCCCCCTTTAGAGTTCCAGTGTGTGAGAGCATATGATCCTTGCCATCTCGATAAGCCATTGTATATGACCAACCCATGTGCACTCCCGAGTGTCAGAAAATGCCTGCCATAATCTGTAATCTCCCCCTCATCCCATGCTGATCTCTGCAACCCTACATCCTCTGCCGCGTGACCTCCTGGTACATAGCCTCTTCAGTATCATACAACTCTCTCTGCTCTATGCATGTACGTGCATTAAAGTCTCCCAATAGTAATATGTCTCCCATGCTGGCAAACCTCATGATATCATCATATAGTGGTATATAGGGCGACTCTCTTGATGGTGCAAACTTGGAGGCCTGGGGGAAAGTAGCATACCACCACATATAGCTCGCGGAGCCCCTCTGCATAATCGGACCCACATGTACCTCGCATCTGCATCTCTATGTACCACATGTATTTTGTCACGAAGCTCCTCCTTGTAAAGTATTGCCACTCCTCCAGATCCTCTGGTACCTCCCACTGTGCATGGCTGAGGGCAGAAAAGAGAGAGAGAGAGAGAGAGAGAGAGAGAGAGAGAGAGAGAGAGAGAGAGAGAGAGAGAGAGAGAGAGAGAGAGAGAGAGAGAGAGAGAGAGAGGTATTAACGTCGATAGAATGCAACATGAGGGCATATATGACTAATGGTAGGACTGGAACTCGGGTGGATCATGGCCTTTTATAAGGGCCCTCGCACTAGCCAATCTGCCCCACTTGTGGGTGGCATAAAGGTAGTGCGAGGGTCCTCTTTTATTACACACACACTAACGTCGGTAGAATGCAACACGAGGGCATATACGACCAATGGTGGGACTTGAACTCGGGTGGATCATGGCCTTTTATAAGGGCCCTCGCACTAGCCAATCTGCCCCACTTGTGGGTGGCAGAAAGGTAGTGTGAGGGTCCTCTTTTATTACACACACACACTACGGGAGAGAGAAGTATTAACATCGATAGAATGCAACATGAGGGCATATACAACCAACGGTGGGACTTGAACTCGGGTGGATCATGGCCTTTTATAAGAGAGACAGAGAGAGATATGGTGCACATGGTGAGACATCTGTGATGTGCTTCTCACACGATGGATGTCAAGGAGATTCTTCTTACACCAAATACATAGAGATGCCTTGCACAGTTTTGCAAAAGCTTGTAGAAAGCTTTGGCATAGATTGTTGAATTTCTTACATTAAAGGTCTTCAACAAGAAATCAATATGTAAAATGTCTAAGGATTGAGCCATTGCACAATCATCCTCTTTAGTTGGATTGAGCCATTGCACAATCATCCTCTTTGTTGGATTGTCCATAGAGCTTGCCAAATGTGGCTTGCATATTGACTGTTGGGTACACTTGTGGGTGAGCACAAAAGGAACTATTTAAGATGAACCAAGTGTCTAATACATGAACGTGGATAGGGCATCCATGCTAACATCAACCTTCAATGTTTTTTTGGATGCTTGGTCTTGATTTATAAGTGTAGAGATGTGGTAAGAAGCTTGCATGTTTTGGTGAAAGATCCATCTCAGAGGGTATTGCTCTTGGTGTGAGTGTTCAACCAAAGGCAATGATGCATGTGCCCTTACAATTTTGTCTATTTTTCTAAGGGAAGTTGTTACAATTGCTTTAATCGCTAATCTTTTGCAAGATCTACACTAGAAACTTCTTAATCATCTTGATTAGGTCAAAATCCACTTAATCTTGCAACAATTGTGTCCAAATGGCTTGTTGTTAACAATTTCCTTCTTCCTCAAGTAATTTTTGTTTTCTTTTCAGATTGTTTGAAACCTTGTGGTGTATGGTGCACATAGGCCTACAACTGTAAATTGGGTTCAATTCCCAGCAGTGTTGAACTTGTAAATCAGCTGTTAACTTGATTTCAACTTTCTTTTTTATTCAAATTTTTAAAAAAAAATTTGCACATAAAACTATTAAGATTGCACACTTTTGCATCAAGAGCTCATCCATATGTCCTTTGCATAACACTAATGTATAGAATAGAACTACCTTGAATACGTTTCATTGATGACAAGCCATTAGAGACATTGATGACAAGGCATTAGAGAAATTGATGTCCTCTATGTGTGCTTATAAATAGTGTTTACTCAACACTATTTTGGTTCTCTTTCCTTGCAATACATAAAAAATGATCAAACTTTACCAATAATATACCAGATTGCACTCTTCTCAAGGATTCTTTGCACTTTCTTTGTCAATGTTGCTTGCTGAGCAAGGTTCTTGCATAATACTCAAGAAAATGCAAAAATGAACCAAGATTAGGGTAATTAGCTCTTACTGTTATAAGTTTGCATAGTTTTGCACCAAGAGCTTGTTCAAAACTGCACCAAGAAACTCTGCACAACAATCTAAAATTCTGTATAACAATCTGAAACTCTGCACTGCTCTGACTAGAAACACTTCTTGAATCTGTAAACTGAAACACTCTACACCAGTAATTATTTACACTTTCTTGAAAATTGCACCAAGAATTTTCACAACAACCAACAAGTTTTCCCAAACTACTAAGTTTCCCTAGATCTAGGCACATGATAAAGAAAACTAGGGTTTATATGTAGAATAATTGAAGAAAGGCTCTAATTAGGATGGTTTGGCAACAAATTTCAAGAAAATTCATGTTGAAAATGACTGTAAAATTGAACTCAAAAATCAAGATTCTCTCAAATATGTGCAGAAATTAGGCTTTCTGAAATTTGTGGTAGGTATCCGAAAATGATTATCACTGATCCCATTGCTAATCCACATAAAATAGAATCAACAAAAAATTTGAAAGCTGTGTAAAAGTATTAGTCTGAAAATAGATTAAGCACTAATCACTCCCTAATCAAAATATCAAGATCTAAGCCAAGAGCTCTAATACCAATGCATGAAAGTAACATCTAGGTTAGCTTAATATTAGCCTAACTAGACTAATTAGCCTATATTAGAGATAAAGCTAGAGATGTCTAGGTGACTAAAGTGATATTCCAAAGATGTCAAAGGATACAAAAGGGTTTACATAAGGGTACCATCATCATAGGGCTAGTACCTTTTATAGTCCCAAGGCCCTCATGCCCTAACACCATATGTGTAAATTCTCCTAAGCCCCATGTGCCTAGGCCCATCCCCAATGTGCATGTGTAAGGCTAAAATCCCTTTGTTACATATTTTATTTGATTTCTTAGCAACATCAAACTCTTAGCATGATAGCTCTTAGGAAATCAAATAAAATGAAAACTTCACTAAAGAAAAAAGGAAACCCAGAAAGGTAGTAGCACCTTTGAAATAAAGAAAAAAGGAAACCTAAGAAAGGTAGTAGTACCTTTGAAATAAAGAAGGAATAAATGTGTTTTTGTAATGTAGCTTTTCTTAGAAGTTGACACACACTCAGTCTTGCTTTGCATTTATTAACTTATTTAGTAAAGTTTGTACCTTTTTAACTTGCTAAGATCTTGACATGAGTTTAAGTTTACTTTGCATTTGTTTATTACCATCGCATGCGGTGGTTAAATTATTCATATGAAAAAAAGTACGAAAGTTGACACTTTTGTGAGTTTGCTTTGTATTTGGAAATTTCTTTAGTAAATTGTTTATGTTGTGCTTATAATATGTTAAAAGCTTAGCATTTGCTTACAAAGACTTCATCTCTTACAATAATATAACCTCCACTTTAATCTACACTCTTAACCTCTAATACCTCAACTACCTTCTAACTTTTAAATCTTTTTAGATGAATCTACTCTAAACTTTTAAATCTTTTTAGATGAATTTACTCTAAACTTTAAACCTTTTAGACCTTTTAAAATAACCTAAACTAACATTTATGTAACAATTCTATCTCAAATCTACCCACTACTACAAACCTATAGTGTAAACTAATTTCTAGCTTATAATTTTCTTAAAATAACTTTTATAATAATATTGTTAGCTCTAATTCTTTTTAGCGCTAAACTAATATCTAGCTTATAATTTTTCTTAAAATAACTTCGATAATAATACTTTTAAGCTCTAATTCTATTTCTAATCTACCTATTACAAATCTCTAGTCTATCCTACTTTCTAACATACAAATTTTATAAAAACTAACTTCTATGATAATACTCTTTTAGCTCTAATACTAACCTTGTGCCTCTAACCTATGCTCTAACTTCCAACCTCAAACATCTCATCTATCTTTTATTCTTTAAATCCACTTAAGTTTATTTACTAAAATTTTTAAACCTTTCAACTAATCTTTTATCCTTCTACAAAAATCACAATTTGCATTTCTCTAATATAATGTGCCTTTGTAATGCTAAAAATCTTATGCGTTTGTATTTTTTAAACAAAAGCAAAATTTTGTATGATTTTTTGGGGCATAAATACAAATTAAATTTGGCGAGTAAAAATGAAAAATACATGAATAATACATTATTATTCAAAGGAAAAATTTATTCAAGCCAAATAATGAAGCGTAGCCTCCAATCAAGTGAGATATAATATAAATATATCCTCCTAGACTATAGTTAAATTTTCATGCCACAATCATATATACATCAAAATTCTAAAGTAAGAAATTATTTACCATCCACCTAATCACAATGTGATTAAAATGAGTCATTACATAGACACGTGAACATTGTAGCTTTGTATCAAAGCAATAATCTGAATAAAAAAACATTTTGGTTACGATGTGGTTGTAGAGGGGGAATTTTCAATCCAAGATACATTTTATTGTTTTGTAAATTACGTGCTTGCTTTGTAAATTTTCATGCCACTATCATATATACATATCAAAATTCTAAAGTAAGAAATTGGTTGCCATCCACTTAATCACAATGAGTTTTTATGTAGACACAAAAACATTGTCGCTTTGTATCAAAGTAATAATGTGAATTAAAAAAGCATTTTGGTTATGATATGGTTATAGAGGGGGCATTTTCAAAGCAAGAACATTAAATTATATATATATTACATGCTTGCTTCGTAAATTTGGTTGAGAGCCACACATGATATACTAGTAGGTAGAGTTCCAAATCATTCATATTATCTCATCCTTTAATTTAACCATTGTTCCTCCAACTAGAAAGGACAATCTCAATAACTAGGTTCCACTTAAAGTCATGGAGATATTCGATAGCCTAGTATAAGAGGGAGTACACATGGAGAGAAAACACTTCCAAGTAAAGTCATGGAGATATTTGATAGCCTAGTATAAGAGGGAGTACACATGGAGAGGAAATGCTTCTAAGTAAAGTCATGGAGATATTTGATATCCTAGTATAAGAGGGAGTACGTATGGAGAGAAAACGCTTTCCTTATTTGAATCACTCGTTAGTTTCACCTACATGCTTCAGTATTTCTTAACTTAGTGGACACATGAATCCTCCATAATCTTGGTAAATACATTTTGTCAGATTGGAGCACTTATTGCCATAAATGCTACATCAAATTAGTGTAAGCTCCCAAAAGTTCTTTAACAAATTCAATAAAATACTTTAATTTTCTTTATGTTTTGTTCGTAATAAATATTGTTGATTGGCATTGACATGTGTAAGATTAGTGTGCATTATTGTTTAAAGATTGTGGATGTGACTAGAGAAAAGCTTTCCATGGTCCTTCCATGGCTATTCCCATATTAAAATTCTTAGACAATAGAATTACAAATTAGAGCTTGAGCTTGCATATTTGGGTTCACATTTCTTCTTTTTCTTGCCAAAGGGGGATGATTAAAGCATCCCAAGGAACCTTAACTTAAACTTCTTTTGATACTACCCTTTCTAGTACTCTTTGGCAAAGGGGTTAAAATACCCCAAGTAACCTTGACCTAATTACAAAATTACAAAGTAGTGACTCCAATAGCAAATACTCTTTCTAATACTCTTTGGCAAAGGGGTTAAAAATCCCAAGGTACTTCCACTTGAAGTATTAGGGTGCTTTCCCCTCTAATTATGAAGAATTCCAAAATAGTCCCTCTAATAGGCAGTAGTCCAAAATAGTCCCTCTAATAGGCAGTAGTCCAAAAGGAATATCAACAAGGATGATATACAACATGATCATTAGGAGTATGTGGTTGACCACCCCTAATTGGCTAGCGAGAGAAGGATGTACAATGCTCTAATGTGGTATTATCTTCCCTATGTGTTGATAGGCAGAACACAAATTATAATCCACTAATATCAACTCTAGCTTGGTAACTAACTTAAGATACCAATCCCCTCATTTACCTTGATCCCTTGTTTTGTTATCTTCTAAAAAATCAAGCAAAAGGATCGCTTGTACTGGGGGAAAAGGGGTTTTAAAACCAAATAAAATAAAGACACTCCTCGAGGTTAAATAATTTTCACTCTAATAAATTAAAAACACAAATTGATAACATAACTATTTTCATAACATTATTTTTTGTTAAAAAAGGCAAGGTAAAATATCAACTTGGATTCCTCAATTCTAGGCATAGGAAAATTACACCAAATTTCAAGCTTTTCTATCGTTGGTGGAGATTGAGCCTACCTTCCAAAAGTAAAGATATTAAAGTAAAGATTGAGCCTACCTTCCAAAAGTAAAGATATTAAATAATCAAGGTGTATTGAATGATGAAGCTTGAAAGGAGTATTCACTTGATTTGGGCCTAATTCCTCATAATTTTTTTTAAAAGAGCACATATGATATTGTATCAAGAAAGGAATGCAATTCACCCAATTTGGGCCCAATTCCTTGTAAAATTTTTCTTAAGAGAATATATGATAGTGTATATCAAGCAAGGACTATAATACAAAAGCAATGAAGTGCTAGAACTACTACAACCTACCAACTAGAGGGAACAAAATCCAAGATGAACAACATCTTAATAGAGGGAACTCTTTTAGAACAAGGCATGAAGAGAAGCATTGTGAAACATAAGTTCATGTAGAGGGACATCTCCTAAGATGTGAGGTAGATTTAGACAAGTAGAAGCTCCAAGATCTTCCAAAACAAGACCATAACTCAAGCAACATTAAACATGATTGATAGAAGCTATAGGATTGGTAACCATAGAGCTAAATCACAGAGAGACAAGGGGGATTCTCCTTTAGGCTTTGATATATATTTTAGGTACATTAACACAATATTAAATAATTATATTGGTGAATCCCTTGGGCATCTGCACAACCATCTTATAAGGGGGTTGCCCTCCTGCACCAGGCACAACCTCTCTTATCAACAAGAAAGTCAAACACAAATGGTGGGTTGTATGTGTGAAACCCTCCATAACATTGCCTAGTTATGGTGGCCAATGGGTGATGGGAATATTTTCTTCGTTAGTTTGATTTAAATTTGTCAAAGGGAGGGTGTGGCTTATGTGTTTGAGAACCTTTATAAGATTGCCTAGTTATGCTCATATCATACTAAGACCCTCCATAAAATTGTAATCCAAAAGGGAATTTGCACATTTTGATCGATTATATGGTTAAACCAATTAGGAGTAGGGATTTGTAAGTGTTAGGACTAGGGATTTGTAAGTGGTTAAACCAATTAGGACTAGGGATTTCTAAGTGTTTTATGGTTAAAACAATTAGGACCAGGGATTTCTAAGTGTTATATGGTTAAACCAATTAGGATCGGGGATTTCTAAGTGTTATTTGCTAAAACTAGGAGAGCTCACATGCCCCCTCTCAAATGCATATCCCCTTTGGCTATGCATGCTCCTTGATAGCCTTCTCTTGGTCCTTGAATCAACAGCTCCCTGGGGGTGGTGTGGTCCCTAAATCACTATCTCCCTGGGGTGTGGTGTGATTGATGTGACCAAGAGTCGTAGCCATTAGATCCAAACTCCTCCTAGTATTGGCCCTACTAGTCGACTACTTAAAACACCATATGAACATGTTATACCAAACACAACACCTCAACATGGGAAACTTTTAGCATAATCTAACGAGCTAATCATGAGTGGGGAATTTCCAACCTCCATTGCTCCGCTGATGATGTCCTTGGAATAATTGATTGCAAATAACATCAACACTTGTCACTTTGTTAGCGTAAAATTGCAAAGGATTATCTCCATACCACCGGTGCATAATAACGATTGGGAATGGTCGTCAACCAATTGTTCCCATACACATAAAATCACAATCACAATACAATCAAACACCACAACAACAACAAAGGCAAAGGCATCATGCCCTTCATATATTTCCTTCTCTTGGTTTTTTTCATCAAATCTTCCGTGGGCCATTGTTATTTTAAGAGCCCATTAATTTGTATAAATTGTAATATCTAAATTGTGTAAAAAAAACCTTAGGCTATTAGCAAAACATCTAATCTAATTGTATTTTAGCATCTAAACCTTTGGCTATTAGCAAAATGTATCTTTGCTTTCAATCAAAAGAAGGCCATGGCAGCGATGGCTTCGCCTTATTTGCGTGCAGGTTTGGCGCCTCCATCTCCGCTCTCGAACTCACTCACCCACCTCGCCACTTTCTATTCCAAACGTTGCCCGCCCTCCACTGCCACAAGGGCTCACTCATCTCCGACCCCCCCCCCCCACACACACACACAGCTCCCAATGCCATGCCAATTTCTCTGCAAAACCTTTCTGTTTTTGGACCATAACACAGCTAAAGGCTATGGATAGTTAGCATTCTGAAGGTTTGCCCTAGTCTGTGCCGAGAAGTTTGGCACTACTTCATTTGCCAAAATCAGAGCATTTTGCACAGCTTCTATAGTGGAAATGGAGCCTTCTTCATGGACAAAAACTGGAGCAGTTTGCATTGAAATTTGGCTAGCAGTTAGGGTTTGCCATGAGTGAAGAATGGCTGGTTGTACATCAGTAAATAGTAAGGGTTTTCCAACACTGAAAAATGGCTGGCAGTAAGGGTTTTCCATCCTTGTGCACATAAGAGGATTCTCTAAATAGGTTTTTTTTTTCTTTCTTTTTTTTTTTTTTTTTGGGGGGGGGGGGGTAAAAGCAGCAATGGAAGATATGGTGCTTGATGTGAAGGTTGATAAGAGTACAGATACGGCGCTGGAAGGGCAACCAGAGGAAGCGCAGGCTGTACAGAGTAATGGAGATGGCACAGGTTCTGTTAATCATGGCCATGGTCATGTAGTATCACCTGTCAACCATGGCCATGGCCATGTAGCATCTCCTGTTAGTCACGGTGATGGCCATGTAGCATCAACAACAGCGTCAACAGCACTGTCTGCAGCACTAGGAGCCCCTGACAAGCCTGCTTGTCTTTTAAAGTATGGCCGAGTCATGACCGATGAGCAATTTGAGACTCTCCGTCGCCAAATCTCTGTCTACTCCACCATCTGCAGCCAGCTCGTGGAAATGCATAAGGCACTCATGGCACAACAATCTCTTATGCCAAGTTGGTCCTCCTTCAACCTTGAATCTCTTTTGCAGTGTGTTGCTCAGAGAAAAAATTAACAGAGATTCTAACATACATTTCAAAGCGATACATGGTAAATTTCATCATGGCTAAGTATCACTTTTGGCTCATCTAAGTGAATCTGTTTGATGCCAGAGAGGTAAAGAGACTTAATGAGAGTCAGGTCACAGCTTCAGTATGCCTCCTAATGCATACTGAAGCTGTTTGTCATAATAAGGGTCAAGTATCAAGGCTATGCGACCGAGTTTTTCAACTATGCTAGTTTTTTGTTAGGTTGAGTGTCATGTCTAGTTATCTGTGAGTCTAGCGTCTTTATAGCACCATTTTTAGAAGCCTCTCATTGCTTAGAGATTTTCTAGGCTAAATTTTATGCAGTGAAATTGCTGCTACAGGCATGATGCTAGTGGGGCAGCACCTCCCTTTTGATCCAGTCCTCGGTGCCAGATCCAGCGGACGACAGCGGTGGACGCCCAGCCAGATCCAGCTTCAAATCCTAGAGAATCTGTTTGAGAAAAGCAATGGCACTCCTAGCAAGCAAAAAATTAAGGAGATAACAGCTGAACTTGGACGGCATGGTTCGATTTCTGAGACGAATGTTTACAACTGGTTCCAGAACAGGAAAGCTAGAGTGAAGAGAAAACAGCAACATAAAGACGGGGAGTCCGAAGTGGAGGCAGAGGAGGTGGAGTCAAGAAAGGATAAAAGAGCTGCACTTGAAATGTTTCAAGAAAACAATGGGTTTGGAATAGGTGGCAATGGCTCATTCACTTTGAATGGAGGTTCTGGTGCTGTATCCTACACAACAAAGCACATGTTTGAGAATTCTGATGGTTCCCAGTCAATGCAATTGCGACCGCAAGTAGATGCGTTAACCTTGTTTGACGAAGGATCGATGCAAAGAAGTAAGTTCCAGTAGGTCACCATATCCATCAACACGTCATTTCAAGCTTTTTTTTTAAATTCTTGCATGCTCTTAAGAGGCGGTTTGTGATATCTATCAACATGACATGTCAAGGGCAGTGGCTTTGTCCGTGAGCTTGGGGGGTTTTGTTGGGGGGGGGGGTGTTGTCACTCTCTAGAAACCCATATAGCATGTGGTCAAGCTTACCTATGCCCAAACCTTGTTGTATGACAGATCACAGAGAGTTCAGCACCATAGTGGTGTTGATTGATGGCAAGCCCTGGGAAGTTCCTTCCACGACACTTGATTTAAAAGGCAGTTTCGGTGAGGCATCAGTGCTTTTAGATTCACAAAGACAGGTTGTTCCCACAGATGAACATGGCTTCACAACTGGCCCTCTTCATGCAGGGGAAAGTTATACTCTGATCAAGTAAGTATATTCCACTCACCTTCTAGGCAAATGATCTACACGATCTCCATGCTATGGAGGAGTGCCCTGAGGGGTGTTGTCTTGAGGCAGATCTTTTGCAGGCAATGTTCAGCTATTCCTCTACCTTTCAAATAGGCTCTAAAACAGCTGCATACTTTGTTGTTTCCATAGGTTCAACAATGGTGCTACTCAGATGGTGCCAGACATGATTTTGAAGCAGTAAATATTGCGTCGGCTTGGAAAATATATCAATTTTGGCATGCCAAGAGCATAGAGTGGGAATGGGCACACTAAGCCTTCTTCAGAATAAATCATCTTTATGTTTACACATTGACATCATATGGTCATCTTCAGACCATGCTTCATCTTCCTCTCATTGCAGAAGAAATTCCCTTACCAAATGGGTTTGCGTGAATTTATCTGATTAGAGTTAAGGGGTAGTGATTACAGTTCAATATCTTTTTTTGAACTCTTAAGAGTTTCAGCTGGAAGCTGTGAACCCTAGCAGCTTGTATCTGGCTTACAATTTAGCTGATTTTTGTATAATGTGAGGCAAGTAAACATGTTGGACTATGCCTGCAGTAAAATCACCCGGTCTGTCTTGTTACGCAAGGCAGCATTACAACGTTTTTTCTAAGCTTCTCTCTCATTCATCCACCTTATCATCACACGGATTATACTGATAATAGTGTTTAAGCAAATTTTAATTGTGTTTATTGTTAACTTACTTCTGCCTTGCTTCCTTACATTCTTGAAGCATCATTGAATTATTTTTTGGACCAATAAGGGTTATTTGAAATCATAGACAACTCATAAACCATTTCTGGGTATTTAGTCTTCTGTGCTTATCTAATTTTTTTAAACCATAAATGTTGTTGACTGTGTGTTAGGATGGTTTGTTGCATGTCGGAGAGCGTCGCTGTGTTGAAATGCAGCTTTTATAAGTCTAGCTGTATTGTTGCAATCCAAATTTGACTTGACCTGTACGTCATGTCCATAGGAGGATCTCTCAACCAGTTTAATTGAAATTTACATCATACTCATGTGCATAGGCAGGATCTCTGCAAAACTGAAATTTACATCATACTCAAATGCGCATAGGCAGGATCTCTCAACCACTTTAATCTCTGCAAAACTGAAATTTACATCATACGTATGTGCATAGGCAGGATCTCTTAATCAGGTTAGTCTCTGGAGTCTTATACCGCCTAGAGGCTAGACCCACAATCTAGGTGTAAGGCTTGAGCCAGACCAAGGCTTGATCTTGGCCTTGATTCCTAGTGTCTCCACCCTCGTGGAAATGCCATTAGTCAACCTTTTAAGAGAGTCCACAGCCTTACTTTACACTAGCTCATTGATTATTACCTCACTAATACTCGATTACTACCAAGTGCCACATATTTGAGCCGTTTGTTAGCGGCAATCTAATCTGCATAGCCTTACACTAGCTAATTGATTAGTACCTCACTAACACTCAAGTAGTACCAAGTGTCACATGATTGGGCCCTTGGTTAGCACTAATTTAATCCCATTAGTGGGGTAGAGTGGTATTGCAAAACTAGTAGTTAGGCAGCTCCTTTAGCTAGGTTAGCTTTAAGCTTCTCAATTAGTAGATTAGCGTCTTAATTAGAGTAATTAGGCGCTCAACAACGGGAAGCAGCTCGCTTGAAGAAAAAACTCTCTGGGACTGTGGCTTTTTCAGCAACTATAGTATATTCAAATATTTCAGAAAAGGAGGCGCCATCACTTAATAATAGCCTTAGCCTTAACGAACAAAGCAGTGTCAGAAATAAAGTGTTTTTTTTCTAACCAATGAAAGAAAGGATGATCTTTTTAAGTTCAACGGGGTTTTATTGAAAAATTGCATATCTTTTAAAAGTTTATAATTAAAATTTCAAAATTTTGGATCTTTAAATTCAAGGCTAGCCAAAATTACAATAGATTTTTTTTAATTTGAGCCGCGAAAATTACACTGAAGAACATTTTCTTTTTGACACTACATCACACTTGTGAGTGCACAAGACTTGTTTGTCCGAACTCTGGGATCATCTTTCAAATCCACCACTTTACTTAACTCCAGGAGTCTCTAAGAAAAGCTTCTGAAAACACCTAGCCCATTTGACTCACTCCTCATATTCCTTTAATAGGGAATGATTGAATGCAAAAGCTATCATGTCTTCTTCTCTAGAAAGTCCTCGAATCCCGGTCAAGCTAGGTTCGCGGCCATCACTTCTTGCCTCTTGTCCATCTAACAAAAGACAATAAAATTTTAGGCGTTAGTATATTTATGCCCAAGTCACTCTATCATCACTCTATCTAACCTGGTTGCGATACCACTTAATAAGCACCCAAAACGTTTTTTTGAATGGTTATTAATTAAATAAACTTTTGAATCCTTAGAATAATTATTTTAAGCTTGTAAATTGTAAGGTTCAAAAATAGTATGTTCAAAATTTAGATAGTATGTTTTAATTATAGTATATTTCCATAAAAGAAAAGATTCCACAGTTAAAAACATGCTAAGTTAAAAACATACTATAATTAGCTAGCTCTTCTTGCTTATAAGTTCAAGGGGACAGGGGTGATCTTTGATGCTATAGGCAGGTGGGAGAGGAGCTGGGTGTGGGGAGGGAAATTGGCGAAGGAGGCTCTTAGCCGCTAAGGGAGGTGGGTGAGGGCGGTGTAGGAGGGTGAGGGGTAAGGTTGATAGCAGTATTAATTAATGCCCGTGCATAGCGGGCATTAATTAATACACCATCAAAAAAAGGGTGAATATACACCATCAAAAAAGACCCCTACCCCCATCGTTCTAACTAATGAGGGTAGTTGTCTTCCTAAACTAGCGGCTCAACTGGCTAGTAACATCCATTGGATTACGTTAACAATGCACCATAAGATCCTATGCCCGTTTCCCCCTCTAAATCATTAAAAAAAAATCTAAGTACAATCTTGATAAATCTTTCCTACTTTCCAGTTTCACATATAAGGGATTCGATACCCTATTGAGCAAACAAAAAGGTTTCATTCCAAGAATTTGTACTACTTTAAAACATAAACTACTCACTATCATATACACTCATATGTACAGATCATTATTGTAAAGTTCTTACTAGTATGCCTGAATCCACCTGAATGATTTTTGATTTCTCACTGAGAAAGACTCCTGGCTAATCCCAGAACCACACTACCACCGCACTTGCCTCAATAATTTCTTCCTCAAAAGCTGTTTCCACACCCTTCAGGCTACTTTGCTAGGACTCCCTCATAAGCACCTCTAAACTAGGGTGCCTTGACCACTTGGAGCCTACCTCAATAGATTCTACCTCCAACTATTACTCAATTTCTAAAATCTTTGAGGGCTAAGGTAGGCCATTAAGTTGCATGTTCTAAAGTAGGGCATGTATGCATCAATGGCAAGGCTACTTGGGCTACATTGCAAAGTGGATTGCACCATGGCATGGCATGTATGTGTGGGTACCATGGCCATGAGAGCAAGGTGGCAAGAACTATGGGATATCGCCAATGCTCATGGCCAAGGAGGCTAAGGTGGCCAAGGAAATCAACACAAGACAAGACACACAATATTCAATGCTCACAAT
Source organism: Cibotium barometz (assembly GCF_041138505.1). NCBI lineage: Eukaryota > Viridiplantae > Streptophyta > Polypodiopsida > Cyatheales > Cibotiaceae > Cibotium > Cibotium barometz. The sequence continues at coordinate 10,709,957 of NC_141055.1, forward strand.
AATGACAGCCAAGGAAACTTGGGTCATAGAAGCCATGCAGCAGCAAGGGTAGGTAGGGCAACTATGTGACTAGGAGGGCTAGGGGGCAACAAGGGCTAGAGCTAGGGCAATGTTGGGAAACTCTTTTTAATGGACCTTACATGAATCCTTTTTGCCCATGGTTGAGGAGGAAATTATCATTTTGAGCAGGCATTTTCTTTATATTTTCTCCAAAGTATAACTAAATTGTTCACATCCCTCTGGTGATCCACACATTACTCCAACCACCCACAACGATGTGTTGTGTTTTGCCACGCTTATTGGTTCGTTGCAATGCAATGCTCTTGTTGTCTGCCATGTAGCTTCGGTCCGTAGAGCAGCAATAGCTACTCGTGGGAGAAAAGCCCATCTATTTACTGCATAAATTTTCGTGCTAGAAATTTCGATTCGAAAATTGGCCGGTAGAGATCAATCACGGGGTGGAGTAAATGGCCAACTCGTCAGGCTCATGACTTGAAGATTGAGGGGACGTATAATTAATGGCTAGTGTGGTGACAATGTGGTGAAGGTTGCAACTCAACCTACATGTCAATGTGGTGAAACTAGTGTTAAAGATGTAAATGCTTTTGGTATTTATATATATATATATATATATATATATATATATATATATATATATATTGGTCCCAAAAAAAGGATTAGCTTTTGATTAGGTAGATGTCTTATATTTAGGAGAGCTTGGTTCTTGTTTCTCAACAAAGGGCACGTGGAGGCCTACAGCACCAGTAGTGGCAAGTGGCAAAGGTTCGCAACAAGTAGGCAAGATGCCGAGGTGACTACTATAGTCACAACAAAAGAGGTTTGCAAGAAAAAAGAATGTTGAGGTCGAAAATGCACTATTGGGGGCAAAAAAGGGGTCTTGCTTGGCATAGGGCATGTGAAGGCCAGCAACGTGAGTGCCTGAGAGCTACCGCCTCTCCACTCGAATCCTTGGCCCCTTGTTTGCCTAGCTAGCTGAGGTGGTGGTAATCAGCTCAGCCCCACCAGCACCCTATCATGGGGTCCACCAATCTCAACACTAGAAATGGGCAATGAGAGTGGAGCAAGACAGCGCTAAGTCTAAGGTGAAGCTAGTGCCATCATGAATTGTTCAAAGAAACAGAGGGCAAAGTAACACTAAGCTCTAACATCAATCGAAGCTCCTAGAGAAAGGTTATGGTGGGTGGTGGTGAAGAAAGTGAGAGAGAGAGAGAGAGAGAGAGAGAGATATGACAAGCTCAAGACATAAAGATAGATTGCATGACTCAAGTACTCATTAAATTGATATAACAAAAAAAGTACAAGCCCTTGTTATATAGGCCTTTCTCACACCAAACCATTTAGACCTTATTTGATGTATTCGTATCCATCCTCCTAAGAGGTGGTGTATATATATGTACACACACACACACACACACACACACACACACACACACACACACACACACACACACACACACACACACACATTATTAACCCATTCTTAGGGTTAACAAGATCTACTACCATTATCTTATACCAAGGAGTCAAGGTGGATACACCAAAAGGTCATACATACAAGATATGAAGCAATGGTGTCCAAATCTGCAACTTGGACGGGCGCACTTCACGTGTATATTATGAGAGTAGTCATTGTAATAGCATTAGGCCTCTTATGAGCCTAAAGTGCCCCGGTTGGCCACAGTTTAAGTGAGTGTGAACACTTATGGCCATGTGTATAAGTGAATATTGCTCATAATACAAGGACTATTCCATTGTGCAATAGAGTCTTGCTCTTGCTAATCCTCTTGCTAATCTCTCTCTCTAATGCATGTTACTGAGTGTGTGTGAGTGAAGTGAGGTGAGAGGAGGGACGAGTACACGTAGTGCAACGCGGCGGTGTGACAATGCTCGTGGGAGACACGGTGGAATTGCTTCTCAAGGAGTTGTAGAGTTTGGATACCTTGAGGGTTACGAGCTATTGGAAAGATCCTCATGATAGTTGCGGTTCACCAGGTGATCTCTTGTTGGATGTGTTTCAGGGGGTTAGGGTGAGCCATAACATTTTTGTCGTCGTTGCTGGGGAGTCATCCCTTGGATTTTTCCATCATTTTTCTCCAGTCTATGCATTACCCATTGCCCATTGTCTTGATTAATGGTTTCCTATGAAAAAGATGTGGTTTTGATGGAGATTTGTGTGTGATTTGGTGAAGAATAGCTCTTGTTTTATTAAAAAAAGTTTTTTTGCTTAATTTTTAGCTTAAATCGTTGTTTCTGTTGTTGTTAATGTGGTTTTTAATGTTCCTAGGCTTACATATAGAGTATATTAGGTTTAGTTTGCATCCATTGCATCAAATAATGCAATAGAATGCAATTTTTAGTGATTTTTAGCTTTCTTTAGAGTTAAACATAGAGCTAGAATCATTAATTTTTTTAATTGATTTGTATGCATTAGAGTGTTAGCAAGTATTAGGAGTAGCTTAATCTTTGAAATATTTTCTCAAAACCATCAAAAAATCCTTGAAAATGACCAATCTTCCTTAATCGATTGGTTTTTGTCATTAAGGGTGATTAATCCAATTCAAGAGGCAAAAAATTTAAATAATATATTTTTTTGGGGTCGAAATTGATCATGTAAGAGGTCGAAATAATGTTTTTGAGTGTTTTGAGAGCATCTAGATACATCAAAACACCTAATTACATCAAATTCTTCATAAATTAGAGGAATTTGCTCTTGATTAGTCTAAAAGAGGAAAAAGTTAGTGGAAGGATTAATCGTTGATTAATTCCTAAATAATTTTTTACATAACTCATTAAGACTAATGAGCATTGAATGAAAGGATGCCAATGAGTTGTCAAATTCTCCATTTTGGGGGTCATTTATGATGGTTGTAAGGGTGTGTCATAAAAAGGTTGACTTTTTGGATTCCCACTTACCTTTTTGGAAAAATCCCAATATCTCCCTAATTTAAAATTCAAAAAATATCCCCCCCAAAAATGGAAATTTGAATTTCTCTCTAGACCCTCCCCCCTAAAAAAAAACTGTGCTTGCTCATTAAAGGAGCAATTGGCAACGTCAAGACATGGCACGATGGTACATGGACTACGTGGGCTGACACCCTCATTGAACCCAATGACTGACATCTTCCGGCCATTGAGATCCATGCCCCAACTACAGCTCCCAATACCATTTTCCATGCCAACAACAAGCGTGTCATCAGGTTTTACATCCTATCACTTCAATCCCACCGGGCTTTGGTCCTTTGCCTAACGTTCGCACAAATCCTATAGGTACCAACCCTCTTCAACCCCTAGATGTTCATACCTTGGACATACTGACTAATATAGGAAGGGGGTCGCCCAAGGACTAAGTGAGTCCCTACCCACATTAGCACCCACACACGGCCTCAGTGACTCATACAAAAATACGGCCTTACAGATTTCCAAAATCATGGGAAAATATGATGGAATGAGTGATCCTGTTCAATTCATACAAAGGTTTGAACAACAATGCGAAGCCTTTGGAAATCTGAATTGCCCCACCAAGGTACATGCATTAAACCTTTGCTTTAGTAGGAAAGGCTAGTCGATGGTTCATCACATTGATGCCTATGATCAAGACGAACAACTTTTATCCACGGCTTCTTAAGACAAGGTGATCGGTGGAGTGCAGCAAGAGAACTCTGTTCAATTGAGCGTAAACCAAACGAAACCATTAGAGACTTTATCCTTCGGATAAAACTCTAAGACTCACGATGTGAGGCATGGGAAAAATTAAACGATTCTCAATTGAAGACATGTTTCATGATGGGCCTAAAGAATAACAGCTTACACAACTTGATCATTGTATCCAATCCGGAAACATTCGATCAATGTTATAAAGAAGCAATACGTTTAGATGACAACAGATGGAAGATGATCACGATACGAGATGTTCCTCATTTAAACCAAGTGAAGCAATGGCTAAAGAAAAATTCATCTCGGAATTGTCATTCCATGAATTCTATGCAACCTTGCTTAAAAACTTACAACCGACATCTCTAGGAGAGGATCAGCTCCTCCAAAACCAAACATCCTTAATGCCTCTCCAAGTGATGGGCAAAATGCCTTGTGTCTAGTGCAATCACTACGTCCATACCAATCCTCATTGTGCGTACAAGGCACCTATTTTTCTGTATTGCATATATTGCAAAACCTTTGGTCATGGCACTACCCAATGTCCTAATTCATCTATAATTAACTCAAAACCTACATCTCTCGTGCCCCAAGTAGAAACAGTCCAAAGGGTAGAAACTACTCAAGGAAGCAGTTAAGCAAACACTTCAGTGTTTCTATTGTCGTGGACCTTACAAAGGGGAAGATTGCACAGTTTGGATTACTTCCATGCCTACAGTCACTAACACCTTGCAACCCATATGCGAATGATGTGGCATCGATCATATATTCCAAGATTTCCTAGGGCAAGTTGCTTCCCTGCAACCTGTCTCACAAAATACAACTCTTAACATCTTAAGTTTGCAAAACAGGCAATTGTCCATGGTACCCTTGAATATGCTTACACGCTTACAAGCCAAGGCATTAGATACAGTAAAAAAGAATGCAAAAGAATATACTTCTAAATGGGTAGAGCAAAATGCTTTAAAGAAGAAGCCAAAAGAGAAAGCAAAACCTTCTAAACCCAAGAAAAACAGGGGGCAACAAACTATCGAAACCAAGGTTGAAATAAAGGACAAGGGAAAAGAGCCTGTCGTCGCGAGAGGATCTAACCCCAATAGAGCAAAAAGCTACATATGATGCATAAGCATCCACCTTAAAGGCTACCACTCAAACCACAAAACCCACGGGTAAGATAGAGAACAAAAAAACAAAAAGGAAAGTTCGTTCTCGTTGCATGGGCAAACCTAATGAAAACCTGACGATCCAAGGAAAGTCAAAAAATGATACAAGTTCTAGTACGTCACTTAGTGAGGATGAAAATGGTTCTGATTTGTCACTTAGTGCACCTTACAGACCAATCAAAAAACTAGAACCCACCCACCCCAAACTGAAAATCATGATCTCATGACATATGCGGAACGTAAAAAACAAGCTCATGAGAGCATGCTTAGTATTGTTGAGTGTCACACATGATCATTGGTTATGATTGAACCTCATAATGTCAAACCTAAAAAAGCAACCAAAATACAAGAACCAGAGGACTATTGCTTCCCCTTCCAAGAGGAAGACACACTCCCTATATAGAAATGAACTCATTAAGCCAAGAAGAGTCATTAGAGACAGATTGCACGAACTATGCGGTTGAAAAAGCACGTGCGGAATTTGATGAATCCCTTACGAAATTAAAGCAATCTCTCATATCATCATTTGGAGGAGTGTTCTTTTCTCATGGTGGCGAAGCCAGCATAGCGTCAACACTTGCACCTTTAAAGGCTAAACATGAGTTATACCAAGACATACAGAGCTCCATAGAATAGGACTGTGAGAATTCACAAGTTTCCAAACAAACCTTAGTTAGAATTTTTAGAGGACCGAGTGTGCCATTGTACACATTGGGTAATATTGAACAAGTTGAGAGCCAAAAAGAAGATGAAAGTGAATGGGAATATGAAACCAAAACGGGATATGAAGCTGAAACAAAAACTAAAGCATCCATGGTTCCTCTTGAAGATTCTATCATGGTATGGTTGTATTTCCCTACAGGAGATGATGTTAAGCGCAAACACGCGTTGATTAGGTCTCGAGCTAGTCATAACATCATGACACGGGTGTCATGATGTTAAGTGCAAACACGCGTTGATTAGGTCTCGAGCTAGTCATAACATCATGACAATAGACACTTGGGTGTCATTGGGACAACCTAAAATCATCCCTAAAGACAAGGGTCTTGCAAGAGGTGCCAATGGACAAAACATTGAAGTTCCAGGTTACTTTAGCTATGCTACTCAAACAATTAGTGGAAATGTGGAATTTAGATTCTATGTTATCCCGAGATCCTCTTGAGTATGATGTGATCCTGGGTGGAACTTGGGGGAAGTGACTCGTTGTATTCAATTGATGAATCTATGCAAACAGTCACCTTGAACACTCCTGCAGGCAATGTGCAATTGCTATTACGGGAGGAAAAGACCTTAGAGGAACTAGAACTTCCAACATATCTTACTGAGAATAATCCAAGAATTATGGTTGGATTAGAACTTTCCACTAGACTCACCACAATTCAAGCACAGCTTTATCCAACACGAGAACACAACTTCATGACCCTTGAGTTATGGGATTTGTTAGGTCAACCAACACTCACGGCTCATCTTGAAAGAATTCCATTTACACAAGACTTGAACATGCCATGTTTGAACATACAATGTATATTGAAACCAACCCCCTTACTTGTAATTTTTTATGGTTGAGTATGTGTTGGAAGAAGATTTGATCTTGGGAATAAATGGACTATTGCTGCCCAAGTACCATTGTGCTTTGCTAGCGATAGGGTAATCATGATGGTCAATGATGTCATAAAGTTGACAATACCATACTGCATGAAAGAGGATCCAACCCTAATGGATTTCTATGATGCTGAACACAAAAAGTTACAAGCCTCTTCCACAAAAGCCCCTCTACACAATGAGCTGCCAGCTACATCAATGATTGACTTTGATAAAGCATCTACCCCTTTAGCTCCATCCTCACCAACAAAGTCCAATACCACAACCTCGCAAATCAGTAGGTGGATATTCCTGAAAAAGTTCCCCGGGCGTAATCATCTATCTCTAAAAAGGAACTCAAAGAAAAAGCCTCGACAACTCCTCGTTTTACCACCCTCACCACCACAAGAGATGGCTACATGCTCAACAGACTCAACATCATCAGTGACAACTACTCTACAAGAGACTCTAGCCTCATCATCAACAACGCCTATGAGTCTCAAACCCGTAGCCTCAGCGCCCAACCAATGTGAAGGAGGGCCCACAACCTTCCACTTCCACCAAAAAGAAGACTCCACCAAGACAACCAAATTCAAGATATCTTAATGGTATCAAAATGTGGGTGGAAAAGCAGGTACTTGTAGCTCAAGGCTACTACGAAGGCACCAATCCAATTTGGGTGCCTCGATCATCATCAAAGCCTCTTCCTCAACACAACACTCAGAGACCAAGGAAAAATAAAAGGCCTCCACAACACCGTCCACAAAAGCCTATGCGAGTTCCTCAAAGAACTCTAACATCTCAACAGTTGTGGGTACCAAAAAGCTTACTACAAGCACAAGGATACTAGTAAAGAAATACCAAAGCTTGGATTCCCAAGCTCATCAAAAAGTCCTCTAAGCTTGCACAAAGAAAGAAACCTTAGCACCAAAAGCATCAGCCCCACCAACTTATAATGTTCATCAACGATGGGTGTCTGTGCACGTGCTTCAACAGTAAGGATACTATGATGGTAATCCCATCATATGGTTGCCAAAATCAAACAAAGTGAAGACAACCTCACCAATGACTTCAACACCAATAGCTTCACCTAAGATTCAACAAGCATGGAGGCCCAAGCAACACCAAGCAAACAATTCAACCCCTCTCGTGGATTCAGCACCTACACAAGAGCTTGTGTGTTCAATCAACCCCAATGGTAACCAATTAGTAGCTGCACCTATCGCCTCGAAAACACTTGAACCACAAATTCAAGAATCAATTTCCACATCTGCAAAAGGAGACTTATGAGTGTATCAAAGATAAACTCACAATGCTCTTTTCACCCCTCTGAATGAGAAACATGAGTGCAGATGCTACGCGGCAAACTTAAGAACCTATTCTCTCAAAAAGAGGAGTAGCCACAAGAACTTGTTGCTCGTCGCAAGGTGGTAGCCAACCAAAAAAAAGAGAGAAAAGAAAAGAAAAAGACAAAAAAAGGACAAACACAAGGGTCACACATATGAAATACCTAAAAATGGTAGAATATCACAAGCAATGCCCAATGCTCTTCACTATAGCCATTACATTTTTGTTAAGCTTATAGCTTACTATTCTTTTGGCTAAGTTAATGTAGCAACTGCTCCATGAGTACATACCCATACTTGTGCACTGGAGAACATATGCACCAGAGCCTCACCATCGATAACTTTCCAGGTACATCTCTGGATGGGGGGCCATGGTGGGCATAAGCCTGGTCAATGGTACAATCTATCTCTTGGAATTTTTCTACAAAATTGCAAACCACTCCAAACAAAAACATGAATCTTCACAACACAATGATATCTAATCCTTGTGAAGATATTTATAATAGCCTCGCAAGTCATAATAATTCTTTCAAGCCTCGCCAACAAGTGGCTACTTCAACAAGAGCAGCTCAATAAGAGTCTAGGTGACTCAATTCTTGTACTTCATGTATATCTACTTCATAAGAGCACTAGAATATACATAAAAATATAAAAAGCACATGGGATGTAGGAACATGTCCTACTCAACAACATTTGACAAGAATCCTGCCACAAAAAAGGGACATCATCGAAGGTCAATTTCTTCAAATGATGAATGTTGCTTCAATGAATCACATGAGGAACTGAGAATCACAATCTCGTTCTGATGATTTTGTCTATGTTCCTCCGGATCCTTCCTTCTCTTCTTCCCCATTATTAACATCTCCTAGTTTCCTAACTAACACAAATCCCATGTATCTCTGCTTGTGATTGCCAAAAACAACGTGAGCAAAAAAATATTAACAAAAAATGGCTCACAAAATATAAAAATGTATTTATTCGCAAATATCCCAATCCCTCCACTCCATTAGGAATTTCCTCTAACCTCTAATCTTTTCATTTACTAACTAACCTTTCTTATTTCTTCCGAAGGAACAAGGACCATTGAACATCACTCAACATCAAAAGTCATCAACTTGCCAATTCTCCCCACACAATGGTCTTCAACGCAATCATGAGGACTTGATCGGCATCTCTTAGGGTTAACAAGAGAGCTATTACCATTATATTATATCAAGGAATCAAGGTGGATACACCAAAAGGTCATCATACATACAAGATATGAAGAAATGATGTCCAAATCTATAACTTGGAAGGGTGCTCGTAATGGTCCTATGTAATACTTATGGTGATTTCTGCTTCAAGAGCATGTGGTAGTAAGTTAGGATGAATTCCCAAGTGATGTACTTCATGTGTATATTATGAGAGTAGTCATTGTAATAGCATTAGGCCTCTTATGAGCTTAAAGTGCCCAGCCAGCCACAATTTAAGTGAGTGTGAACACTTATGGCCATATATATAAGTGAATATCTCTCTTATGAGCTTAAAGTGCCCGACCAGCCACAATTTAAGTGAGTGTGAACACTTATGGCCATGTATATAAGTGAATCTCTCTCATAATACAAGCACTCTCCCATTGTGCAATAGAGTCTTGCTCTTGCTAATCTCTCTCTCTAATGCATGCTAGTGAGTGTGTGTGAGTGAAGTGCGGTGAGAGGAGGGACGAGTACACGTAGTGCAACGCGGCAATGTGATAACGCTCGCGGGACGCGGTGGAATTTCTTCTCAAGGAGTTGTAGAGCTTAGAGACCTCAAGGGTTACGAGCTCAGCCATTGGAAAGATCCTCATCTCACGACAATTGCAGTTCACCAGGTAATCTCTTGTTGGATGTGTTTCAAGGGGGGTTAGGGTGAGCCGTAACATATATACATACATAACACATACAAACGTACATATATACATACATAAATGTGTGTGTGTGTGTGTGTGTGTGTACACATAAATGTATGCATATATATGTGTGTGTGTGTATATACATACATACATATATATACATCTACACATGCATATCTACATATATACATACGTATATATACACACACACACACACACACACACACACACACACACACACATATAGGTATATACATATATGTATATATATGTATGTGTATATATATATATATGTGTGTGTGTGTGTGTGTGTGTGTATATATGTATATATATATATATATATGTATGTATGTATATACATATATGTATATATATGTATATATATATATATATATATATATGTGTGTGTGTGTGTGTGTGTGTGTGTGTGTGTGTGTATATATATATGTATGTATGTGTGTGTGTATATATATACACACACACACATATATATATCTATATATGTGTGTGTATATATATATATATGTATGTATGTATATATATATATATGTATGTATGTATGCATGTATATGAATATGTGTATATGTGTATATGTATATGTGTGTCTAGGGATGTGTATGTGTATATGTATACATATGCACACACACACACACACACACACACACACACACACACACACTTACTCCATTTTTGCTCATATGACACGTGTAATGGCACAAATTGCATGATAGCCTACTTTACTAGGGTTCTTTATTTATGCAACTTTTTCACATTGGACCTATCTGTTGTTGTGACTCTACCACGCCTTTGTACAGGAATGTTCATCATAACCCTATAAGGGATGGTGGTGGGCACTAACGTTTTTGTGGCACTTGATGCCTATGGGTTGTTTGCGACTCTGCTCGACTCTGTACACGATTGTTCATCATAACCTCACAAGGGATGGTGGTGGGTAGTAACGTTCTTATTGCGGCACCTGTTGTGCTATGAAATGAAGATGGAAGACTCCTCCGCTCTACCTCAGTAATGAACCATATATTAGAATGGAGGTGGGTTCTTTGACTCACTTAGCGTGTTTGCTTCTTATTGAGCATTCTCTCACCCTTGCCTCTACAAGGGGTCCTTCTGCCTAGGTACACAAGTACTTAATAAGAAAAACACTATTTTTTCATACCTGAATAAGCTCGGATTTTGTAAGTTATTAAACTAATCTATGGAACTATATTCATGGGCATCACTATGTGTTTTAGCTCTGAATATTGCTGGATCAAAGCTTTGTTTTAATTGTTCTGCATGGTAAGTATTTGAGAAAATTGAAAGAGTGTTGCTTTGAACTATGAATACACATGGTTATGAAGATGGGTTCATTCTGGCCATGATCATTACTCTGTCTGGCCTACATCTGATCATACTAAAGATACGATATAGATGGTTATGAGTTGCCCAGCCCAGGGCACACAACATATTTACAACTATTCTTTGAATCTCTACTGATACAGTCCGACACCTTACCCTCCTTAACTTGAATTAGTTGATCCTCTAAAATGTCTTCTTAGGTCGGATATGAATATGAACAACCCTGATCTTCAACCCTATCTCCTCAGCGGACCTTCTCTGACAACCTGTTGACCTAAACTGACCCCAGCTGACTACTGACCACTACTTGACTCTCATCTGACCACTACCTGACTCTCATCTGACCACTACTACCTGACTATAATATGATTTAGCTAACTTCTGACCTATGTCAAATTCTTATCCTCCAGACCCTCAAATTTTCCTCCACATTCTTGTCCTCTAGACTCTTAGATTTTCCTCTAGAACCAACAATCTTCAATCCTCAAATTTCTAGCTCTAGGACCCTACTGAATATGTCAGTTGTCCTCTACTGACTTGTATTTGAAACTAAACTGATTCAGTTGATTCATATCTCCTTACCTCTGTGTCCTTTGACACTCACAAACCTTCAAACACTTCAGATCCTACAAAGATTGAACACTACAGTCTCTTATCTCGTTTTATGATGATTGCATGATTCCTATCTGGTTCAGCTGATTGATCTGACTTGGATCTTTCCACTTATGTATCCTCTAGCCTTATAAAAGATGAAAAACGAAAGAGTGTTGCTTTGAACTATGAATACACATGGTTATGAACATGGGTTCATTCTGACCATGATCATCACTCTGTTTAGACTACATATGATCATACTAAAGATACGCTATAGATGGTTATGAGTTGCCCAGCCCAGGGCACACAACATATTTACAACTATCCTCTGAATCTCTGCTGATACAGTCCAACACCTTACGCTCCTTAACTTGAATCAGCTGATCCTCTAAAATTTCTTCTTAGGTCAGATATGACTCTGAACAACCCTGATCTTCAACCCTATTGCATGAGTTGACCTTCTCTGACAACCTGCTGACCTAAACTAAACCCAGCTGACTCTCAGCTGACCACTACCAGACTGTAAGCGAATTTAACTAATTGCTACTAACCTTTGTCAGATTCTTGTCCTCCAGACCCTCAAATTTTCATCCATAACCAACAATCTTCAATCCTCAAATCTCTAGCTCTAGGACCCTATTAAATATGTCAGTTTACTGACTCTTACTTGACTCAGGTCTAATATGTCAGTTGTTCTTTTACATACTGACTCTTACTTGACTCAGGTCTAACTAAACCGATTTAGTTGACTCAGGTCTAACTAAACCGATTTAGTTGACTCAGTTGATTCAAATCTCCTTACCTCTGTGTCCTTTGACACTCACAAAACTTCAAACACTTTAGATTCTACAAAGATTGAAGACTACAGTCTCTTACCTCACTTTAGTTAACCTTTGGCTATGATGTTTGCCTGAGTCCTATCTGGTTCAGTTGATTGATCTGACTCAAATCTTTCCACTTATGTATCCTCTAGTCTTATGAAAGATGAAAAATGAAAGAGTGTTGCTTTGAACTATGAATACACATGGTTATGAACATGGGCTCATTCTGGCCATCATCATCACTCTCTTTAGACTACATCTGCTCATACTAAAGATGCGCTACAGATGGTTATGAGTTGCCTAGCCCAAGGCACACAATAGATTTACAACTATCCTTTGAATCTCTGCTGATACATTCCAACACCTCATCCTCCTTAACTTAAATCACCTGATCCTCTAAAATGTCTTTCTTAGGTGAGATATGACTCTAAACAACCCTGATCTTCAACCCTATCTCCTTAGCTGACCATCTTTGACAATCTACTGACCTAAACTAACCCTAACCGACTCTAAGCCGACCACTACCTCACTATAATTTGATTCAACTAAATGCTGTTACTGACCTTTGTCATATTCTTGTCCTCTAGACCCTCAGATTTTCCTCTAGAACTAGCAATCTTCAATCCTCAAATCTTTAGCTCTAGGACCCTACTGAATATGTTAGTTGTCCTCTATTGACTCTTACTTGACTCAGGTCTTGACTCAGGTCTAACTAAACTGATTCAGTTGACTCATCTGATTCATATCTCCTTACCTCTGTGTCCTTTGACACTCACAGACCTTCGAACACTTGAGATCCTACAAAGATTGAACACTACAATCTCTTAACTCACTTTAGCTAACCTTCAGCTATGATGATTGCTTGAGTCCTATCTAGTTCACTTATGTATCCTCTAGCCTTATGAAAGATGAAAAATGAAAGAGTGTTGCTTTGAACCATGAATACACATGGTTATGAACATGGGTTCATTCTGGCCATGATCATCACTTTGTTTCAACTACATCTGCTCATACACTAAAGATACTCTATAGATGGTTATGAATTTCCTAGCCCATGGCACACAAAATATTTACAACTATCCTCTAAATCTCAGTTGATACAGTCTGACACCTTACCCTCCTCAACTTGAATCAGTTGTCCAACTCACAGAAGAGCCATTGGATATAGGCAAAAGGCCACGGGTTGAAGATACAACGAGTCCAAGCAAAAGGAGACATCTGGAGGATGAGGAGGTGGTACTAGAAAATTCCTTCCTACATAATTTGGATTATGAAAGATTCTTTCAAGAAACCGTGGAAGGACTGGACGAGCTCCTGAATTTGCCCACAAGCTAGATTGGAAGGGGCCACAGGGGCCGCAGCCACAAGTGCTTCCCTTTGGGAGCAAGAACAATGGGTATGGCAGTGCCATCTCCTCACGACCCATATGCTTCATGATCGCAACGCCACACTCTGGAAGTAGGTTCAAGAGGCAACCAAGTACAGACATTGCAAGAACACCTCACAGCGGCAGAAGCAACCCATATAGATGTGATCCTAAAGAGCTTAAAGGCGATCAAGGAGCACGAAGCCAGGTACCAAGTGCTAACCCTCTCATTGCTTCAATATGATATAAACCTGTCTGAGGACTTAAGCCTAGGAGAACTAACACTCATTAAACAAAATACCGAACGTGATGCTGATCCCATTATCATCATGGGAATTTTTCAGGGGGACGTAGTACTAACTGATCCTTAGGATATTTACTTTTATCCCTTGCACCCAATTGTGCTCAACCTTTGTAGTTGGTGTCGGGTGCTCGAGAACTCCGAAATCCTGGACAACAGTGTCGATAAATTAGACATGTTTGTTCCGGATGATATTCCTGACACATCGGTCAACTACGAGGTTGTAGCCCAAAGTTATTAATGGATCATAAGCCATGGGTGGCTAGAGGTATACAATACTCACCAGTACTTAAATCTATGTGAATCCTCTTTATATCATCCTTTTGGTATTCTAAAACTATATAAAATATCTACAAACATCTAGAAGCAATGTTAACTAATGTCCTTTATAGTTTTGATAAAACACATATTGAGTATCCCAACATAAATCCTGAGGATATAACTGAGCTCCAAGACTTTATGAAGCTACACAAACCTAGCCACCCACCCCCAAGTTCAGGCCATGGTCAGGAAGAAACTTCAAGTTCATAATTTAACCCTACTTATCCCGTATATTTTAATGTTGTTAGTAAATTACTTAATCCGTATCCAAATGCTCCGCCTACTAACAAGTCTTGAGCAGACTGTATTTTTTCTACTCTCCCTTCTCACCCCTTAGAATATCCCACTAACACTCTCGCCCCCGAGAGGAGGTACCGGCACCTCAACCGAAATAAGAAGAGCTCCTGCCTTTGGCTGGAGAGGGCGCTTTATGGTATCACGTGGCATGACACACCAAGTTAGTAAATCTACAATTGGCCGATCTGTTGGAAATAAGAATTGTGACATTTATGATCAGTTATTGCTTCCGTAGGTGGAGGAAGGCTCATCCAGTCCACACAAGAGGGGGGTATACAACAATTATCACTGATGATGCAAACCCCAAGCTAGACGATTTTGGAATACAGCCAGATTGGAGAAAAGAGTACCTCACAATCCCGGATATAGCCATGAATATATGTGTGCGCCACCAACTCAAAGAGTGGATCCCTTGTACATGCCACTGAAGAGACGATGGGCACCTTTGGAGTTTCAAGGGGCCAAGCAACGGGATTCAAATGTATGTTATAACTTCCCCATCTTCATGCCAGCCACATTTATAGATATAGGAGAGCAAAGGAAACATATGCTGAATTAGATACATACATGACACCGTATCCCAGACCCGACAATAGTGGCCAACATTCGATTCCTAAAATTACTCGTGGTCCTGATAGAACAACCCAAGGAAAGGTATGATGGATATGATGCTGAGCAGCTGCAGTTCGACATGATGTTGTATTATCATTGCCTAAGGTGTCTACCAACATATATGCATGTCACATTCAAAGACATGGTCGACACACCGGGTTCTGGAGATCACACTCAGCGTTCAAAAGAACTCTAAAAAAGCTTCAATCATGCCGTAACTTCTATCGTCCATGAGTTCGACGACCAGGTCTTTCAACCTCGGTAAACAGGTTCTGAGGACATAACCTACATCAGGTAGGGGGGATGTTAATCCCATTTTGGATTAACAAATATGCTCCTCCATTTGAGGACATTAATAAGTGTCATGCAAAGGCACTATAAAAGTTGTACATTATGAGATATTGGCCACCAAGGCCTTAGTTAAGTAAGTTTTGGGCACCCAAGTGGTGTGAATAAGGGCCAATTATATATAAGGCATTTTCTCATAATGAATGGACACAATCCCATTGAGAGCTCTTGCTTTTGTCTTGAGAGAGAGCATTCTAGCACTTGTGTCTCTTCTATACTTGTATGTTGCATGCTTGTGTTGAAGAGTGAGAGAGAGTGATTGCCTTATGTGGTGGTGCGAGCGACTCTATGGTGACAGCGTGGAGGTGGAGCTTGGAGGATTGGAGCTTCTCAAGTATGCTTGGAGACCTCAAGGAACACAAGTTCGAAGCATTGGTAAGTGCCCTACAATAGTTGTGTTCTATTGCTCTTCCCTAAGGTGAATGCATTGAGTTCCCTCTTGGAGATGTGGTATTCCATAATAGAGCTCAATGGATGTGTCTATCTCAAACCCTCGACAAATAATTAGATTATGGTTTGAAACCTTAGGAAGATGACCATTGCATTGCTAGGTGGATTAGCGCAGATGCGTGAAACCCAAAATAGAAACATGGGAGAACGAAGGAGATGGGTGGTGATATTTTCTGGAAGAAATTGAGGTGGCGACGAGTTTAAGAAGGGAATTGAGGGTCAGAGGGACTCTTCGTGTGGATCTTTGATGAGAGACGGGAGAGTGTAGAGAGTGACTGCAGTGGAGAGTGTGACTCCTACTGCTGCAGATTGGTTTGTTTTGTTGCAGGTTAGAGTACCTGCATTCGAAATACAAAGGGTCAAATCTATCTGCGCATAACCTCAATTGTCAAGGTCAAGGCTTTCATCCACCTTGAGGTAAATCAAGCTTGCCTGTATCCCACAGGTCTTTGATCCACCTTGAGCTAAATCAAGCTTGATTTCTCAACAATGGATACTGGTAGAGAGAGAGAGAGAGAGTTACTAATAAGCATTAAATAGTTTAAGTGTTCAAAGGTGATGTCAAATAAGTTAAGGTAAGATCAAGATTGTAATATGCTTTTAAGAAGATTAATGAATTTCTTTTAAGCTCAAATATCCAACATGGAGGACATGTTTATTTAAGGGGAAAGAATGTAACATATCTTGAGGTTGTTAGAACTATTCATAATAAAAAGATAAATTTGGTACTAAACTTTAATCTATTTTAATCTAGCTATCGAAGTATACAACATGAAACAAATGAGATTTTAAGAGATCACACTAAGTTATATTAAAGTATACAATTGGATAGTAGAATTATATAAATTTTTCCAAAAAGGACACAATTGAAGCCAATTAGAAAATATGATTGAGCTAAGTGATGTTCAGAGCAGCTGAATGAGGTAGAACCCAAGGTATGCATATTTTTTTTTCCAAAAAGGACACAGTTGAAGCCAATTAAGTTGAAAGATATGATTTGAGCTAAGTGATCTTGAAAGTAGATTCACATTGGACTATGAGCAGGACCAAGGGGTTTGGGAAGACAAATAAGGTAAAACCCAAGGTATGCAAGTGATTAAAATAGGGTCATGCGAATAATTTGGGATGTATAGTATGGTGGTAGTGTGGTCAAGGATAAGTTGGATATATAGTGTGGTGGTAGCATGGGCAAGGATAAGTTGGATATCTAGTATGGTTGTAGGGTGGGCAAGGATAAGTTGCATGTCTAGCGTGGTTGTAGGGAGGTTGCCCTTTCCATTTCAGATAGGTGTTCAGATAGGTGGTTGGTCAACGACACGTGGCCCTTGCCATTTCAAATAACACAATATATCTAGTGTGGTTGTACGGTGGGTAAGGATAAGTTGGATGTCTAGTGTGGTTGGTTGTAGGGTGGTCAAAGACAGGTGGCCCTTGCCATTTCAGATAAGTTGGATGTCTAGTGTGGTTATAGGTTGGTCAAAGATAAGTGGCCCTTGCCATTTTAGATAATACAAGATATCTGGTGTGATGGAAAGGGGGTGTCATGTCAGGGTGGTCAAGGATAAGTGGCCCTTGCCATTTCAGAGACATTTCTAATAACACGGGATTTTTGGCGTGATGGCAGGGTGGTCAAGGATTAGGCAGTCCTTCCCATTTTCTTGGTTATGATAGGTTTGGGATTTACATGTGGTAACAAATGTTGATGTATTGATACTAATATACTAAGATTGATTGTTGATAGGCTGATATTGATATTTTGTGAGCCAAGTGTCAGAGATTAAAGTCTTTTATTGCTATAAACCTAAGGTTTGGATTAATTGATGTTGATTGGTTTAGGCATTACCTAGGTATTATAACCCTAAGGTTTGGATTACTTGATGTGCTGATTGGCTAAGGCATTATGACCTTAACAAAATATTAAAACAGTTACTATATATATAATCATGTATTGTAACAAAAAAGATTTGGAGCCCTATATATTAAGAGAATTTATAAAATGAAGGTTCAAATGTCTTGCCAACCTCAAAGACACAAAAACTTAAGTGAGATGAAATGGCACACATCCTTTAAATCGGACATGCTCTTCCTTAGTATCAACCTTGCTTATAGATAAAAGGGTTGTTAAATTCCAAACATGGCAGAGTTTATATATCCAAACAGAGACATAATTTCCATTTTTAGGTTTACATGTTTCTCAATGATTGAAAACCTCATGCATTTAGGCTATCTCATTTCCATCTTTGAAGTGGACATTGTTATGGGTTTTCACATTGACATACAATATATATATAGACTCTACACATATGATTAAGGTTTGGGTTACAGCAGGAACTGCCCACCTCATTTGTGTGCATATAATTAGCTAGTATTACCTGCCTGCAGCCTTCCATGCGGCGATTGAAAGCTCGCCTTTTCAACAGAAACAGCGTTGGACTCCAGCAACCCTCATGGAGTGTGCATGGCTTGATGATGGTGATGGGCTGGAAAAATGAGATGGGGTAACGCTGCAAAACCCCCCAGTAGTCCTTGCTCTAGTGTGTATGGTAAGGGCCTCCTTTGTTCTGTGCATCCTCTCCACTTTTTCATGGTTGCAGTATCCTGTACCAGCGTGTGAATTTTGTACACATAGGCTGCCATTAGGGGACATGCCCATCTCTCTCTCTAGTTTGCCATGTTAGCACTGTATGATTTTGTACCACCTCATGTCGGGACTTAGTTGAAGCCTGATCATCCCCTTATCTTCATCTGATGATGGCGACTCCGACGGTGATGACAACAGTGATGAATATAAGCTTCTTGATCCATTCACTTTCTTGTATTGACATTATTGGATGGTATCTCATCTTATGTCTATGTAGAAGCTCTTCTTTGTAGCATCTAGCCTGGTATCATTGTTGGAGGTTTTCTTGTTATAGCATCACAGTTTGTGCTATGGTTAAAGCTCCTTGTAACTAAGCATTTTGGTTGCCAAAGGTGTAACACAACTGATAATACCCTTATCTTCATCTGATGATGATGACGACGATGATGTGGATGATGATGAAGATGATGATGGGCTTCTCGATCCATTGACATTCTTGTATGTATACCACTTCGCACATACCACATAAAAGACACAATTCAAGGAGCTGATGGCTGTGAGGAGCCAATAGAAGTAGTCCAAATGGCTTCTGTTGAGATTGTTTCCTATCCAGCCTTCGCTTTCACTGGTCCTAGTGACTTTACAAACTATGGTGACAAGGAGGCCGCTGATGAAGCTGCCAATGGCTATGGTGCTCAAGTAGAGGGCAGCCCCAACGCTCCTCATCGAATCAGGCACCTGGTCGTAGAAGAATTCAAGCTGTCCTACGGAGATGAAAACTTCACATACCCCTGTGAGGACATATTGTGGGAGGAGCCAGAATATGGTCATGGGCACTGTGGTCCTTGGGTGCTCAAGCAACCCTTGATCTCTGACAACTCTCAACCTCTTCATCTCTACCAATGCTGCGGTACCGATGGAGAGTGTGGAGATGACCTGCCCTATGCCAATCCTCTGTAAGATGGTGAGTCCCCTCTCATTGCCTGATATTCTCCTTGCAAAAGGCACAAAGTACTTGTCATATAGGGGCAGGAGAATGCATATGGTGAGGGTGATGAAGAGAGGGAAGGAAGCTGCTGGTATCTCAAAATGGGGCCCCATGTTCCTATCCATGGTTGTCCCCTGGCTCAAAAAAAGAGTGCCCACTTGGGCGAAAACGGCTGAGAACACTAGATTGGTCACCCATATAGGCAGCATCCTTATGAGCAACTTCACCTCCTCAACCTGTGTGACGGGGCACAATATCCATGGGTTTGGCCTGTTTGTGGAGTGACTGCGTTGGTCACTGGGCAGCATCACTGCAGCCTTATCCAAGAACCTGCATGAGAAAGTAAGGTTATGTGTTTAATCTTTTGCTTTACCCAAGTGTTGTGAGTTTACAACCTTCATCAAATGTGGGTTCTTTGTTTGCCCATCATCTCTTTATGTGTTTTTTCATTGCTTTCTTTAGAGAGACATAGCCTAAGACCACTCTTTAAACTCATGTTTCATTGGTAGCTGTTACCATAGTAGACTCTCCTGGTCTCCTGGTCTTCGTTTTCATGTCGTACTTAGACTTTTTTGTTTCATTTTAGGGGGGGCTTTCATGGTCGGATGCTTCCTTTTCCACACTCTATTGCATACAAAGTCATACTA
The DNA here is from genome assembly GCF_041138505.1 of Cibotium barometz. Lineage (NCBI taxonomy): Eukaryota > Viridiplantae > Streptophyta > Polypodiopsida > Cyatheales > Cibotiaceae > Cibotium > Cibotium barometz. Next base: position 10,730,274 of record NC_141055.1, read on the forward strand.
TGTCTTGGATGGCATCATTTATATCAGAAGCTGGTTTTTTTCATGCTACAGACACTCTTCAAATGGGATGCAACATCTAACGCTTAGCATCTCAAGGTTTTATCCCAGTGTGATTACTTACACAAACTCATTGCTGTGAGGGAGCTTAGCTTTGTTAGGAAACAGTGGGTCCTCGTCTTCCACCTCATACAGAAACCCTTCAGCTTGGACAGGTAAAGGTGCGCGCCATTTGTGTGCCGCGGCGACAATAACTTGAGCAACTCTAGTTAAGGGGCTTCCTGATGGCATCTGATGCCTGTAAGCTGGGGTACCAAGGAAGAAGAGGGCTGCAGTAATGCCTGTCACAACTGTCGCAGCTCCATAGCCACACGACCACCCGAGATTGTCCTCCACATACACCAATAGGCTCACCGACAGCATCGTCCCGAAGCTAATGCTCACAAACCACCAGTTCAAGAAGGACATCTTCCTCTTGCTCTCCACTGGGTCCAGCTCATCGAACTGATCGCCAGCAAAAGAGGAGACGTTGGATTTGATGCCTCCGGCACCCAATGCCATCAAGTAAAGAGCAAAGTAAAAGAAACCGACTTGTGTGGCTGATGCAGGAGGGCAAAAAATTGAGTTGTCAAGAAGCCTCTCACAGGCAGGGGGCTTGAGTGAAGGCAGGGAGACGGCCATGGTGACAAAAACAAGAGCCTGCATGGGAAAAGCAAGCACGAGTTAGGATTGCCCCAACAATTAATGTTGATGCTGAGCCGATTTTGTGTGCAATGCATGTGACAACTCACCAAAAAGTAGCCACATATGAAGACGGCAAGCGTCCAGTACCGACCCAAGAACGTGTCAGCCAGGAAAGCTCCAATGAGAGGGGTTAGGAAGGTTGTGCCAGTCCAGTTGTTGACGTTCTTTGCCGATTCAGCTATGCCTTCATGCAGCTCAGTTGTCAAATAAATCACCAAGTTTGAGGAGATTGCATAGAATGCCACCCTTTCGCAAACTTCACAACCTAAAAGAAATTACAAAATTGAGCTGATTAGTAGGCATTGCTCAGCTTAATCTATCCATTTATGATTGGTCAGGAAGCCATTCGCAATTAGAAGCTGTGTGAGTGCGATGATCAGCTGCAAAAGCTTGAGTGTTTAATGGGGTAATGGGTTTTAAGGTCGATTAAATTACCAAAGATTAGGAAGCAAGCTCTCCAGTTGCCAGTTTTGGACTTGGAAGCAGGCTTGCCATGCAAGTCAAGGGCAGAGTCTTGTACTGTGTCAGCATCATGTGGCTGAGTTGGGGATGGTGGGATGTGGGGGCCCACCTTGGCCATCTTGATGAGGCCACCTGGCAGCAAGATGGTACCAGAGAGGGGGTCAGTGTTCTCTTTGTTCTCCATCTCTCACTAGGGATGATCCACCTGCCTGCACCATAAAACCACATGTTGGGTACTGTTCCAAGGACACGTGTAGCTCTGTCTCTGACCCCGGCTCGAAAAACAAAAAACATAGCTATTGGTCTATATTGTAGTTTATGTATCTATTCAAGCTTTTTTGGAATGCGTTTGTAAAGGGCTTCTCTCTCTCTCTCTCTCTCTCTCTCTCTCTCTCTCTCTCTCTCTAGCCCTTATAGTGGAGAAATGCCTCTCTCTTTTCCTCACTTGGGGTTGTCTGCCATTGCTTTTGTCAATTATCTGTTCAATTTTTTTAATAATTGAGATTTTTAGATTGAATTGAAATTTTAAATGCAATCGGCGTGTCCTCCCTCTCTTTCTCTCTGTCACACACACAGAAACACACACGCACGCGAGCGCGCACGCAATTTGGAAAGCACCTGCAATTGAGGGGACCATGGATGAGGAATTGAAGAACAGGAATTCTATGTTATGTAGTAACAATCAGATACAGGCTTTCTGTTTGGCGGCATGGCAGTACAAAAAACGAAGAGATAGAGAGAGAAAATATAAAAAGAGGGGGGAGGGGAAACGAGAGAGGAGAGAGAAAGGTCGTGTGGACGGGGTGCCACCTCTTTGGATTATCGGCTCCCCCCTCTTTTCTCTCTCTACAAAGGGTATAGGTTGGAACTTTAGTGAACGCACTCATATTTTCGCGTAAAGAAACCTTTGGTCTTTGAGTGATCAAACTAAACTCCTCTCTCTCTCTATCTCTAGAATTGTTTAAGTAAACGTATCAAATGTATCCTCATCTCTATAAGGCGATGTCTTAGTTGGCTAGAGGGAGAAGGAAGATAGGAGAAAAGAAAAGAAAAAAAGGAATATATATATATATATATATAGAGAGAGAGAGAGAGAGAGTATGTCAATTCTTTACTTGGGATTCTAACTACATTGAACAAGAACTTCTGCTCTTGTTGGGCCAAGGTATAGAACATAGACAAAGAATTCCATTTGATGATCTTCGTGCAGCCATATGTCGTAGGGAAGCAATGTACGGGCATTGGATTCAAGAGTGTATGGAGTGAAGGTGGTAGTTTGAGGGGGGATTTTAACGACGAGAAAGAAGTTACTTGTGGCATGTAAGAAAGTTACGAGGGGCATATATGGTGGTTTGTATGCAAGAAGATGAAGAGGGTTGTTCCAATATCATGCTTGCTTGTTTAGGATATTTGTGTGTGAGGATTGGATGAACGAGACATATTATAGATACAGAAGAGACAACTAGAGGTCTTGATTATATTTGAATTTTCAGACGTGTTGCCAAAGGAACTCTATTAGTTTACCTCCGAGAATGGGTGTAGATGATAGGATTGAGCTATTACGTGGGGCTCAGCTTAGGCAGCCTTACAAGTTACGCCAGACTAAGGAGAATGAAATTGCAAGACAATTACAAGAGTAACTCTAGATGGGGAATGCTCGGCCTAGTAAGTCACCATGGGGTGCACCTATTTTATTAGTGGACCAAGAAAGATAAACCAAAAGAATATGTGCTGATTATAAGGGTATTAACAAGTTTATTGTCAACAACAAATCTCCCTTGCCTAGAATGGATTGTATAGATTGTTAACTCTGGGATTATGCAGCTCATCAATTTATCATCATTACCTTAGTCTAGGGGTAGCTTAGGAATAAGATCTCAAGAGTCATTCCAAATAGACATGTTGAATAGAGGCGACTCTTTGTTTTTGGGTACTATAATGATATATGTATTGTGCGTTAAGTGCTTATGTGTATGAGAGTACTTATTTGAATGCTCAATTATAGTGATGATCAATAATCAATAATCATGATTAGTGATCAATTCTTTGATTCAATACGCAATGATGTTTTGTGTCTAGTACTTTGTTCATTATTTTGAATATATGGATGATCGATATCACAATATGTGTAGTTTAACATTTGATCTGTAACTTTGGTGTTGGTTTATCTACCAACAATTCCTAAGCTAACTTGGAAGGAGTGGAGGAAGAACACATTTTAAAGGAAAATCTAAATTTGGTTCCCCTATTTGATGTAGATATTGTCCATATTGTCTCCCAGCATGAGTCGAAAGTCATGTCCACATAGCCAATTATCCTTAATTAGTTTCGACAAAATCAAAAGATCCGAGAAAGAAGCCAAAGCAGTAGATGGTCCAGAAGTAATAGAAGCTCTGATCGAATCAAAAAAGGCCCATGAGAAGAACATGCAAAAAGAAGCAGCGGAGTTTAGGGAAGATAAACTTTTAAACATGAATCTATGCGATGAGCTCCACGGATGGTATGGATTAGTGCCAAGCTTACAGTAGAGTGGAGACAGAAGATGCAAGAGCTGTTATCATGATATAAAGATGTGTTTACTTGGAACTATATAGACATGAATCCTAGTTTTCTGTAAGCACAAGGTTAACCTCAAGGAAGAAGTTGTTTTGATCTTGCAGTAGCGATACAATGAACCCAAACTATCCAAGCAAGTAAAAGAAGAAAATTGATAAATTATTGAAGGTAATGGGCTTTATTTATCCACTTTTGATGAGGCCAGTCGTGTGTCACCGATTGTGATTCTACCTAAGAAAAATGAGAAGTTGCAGGTTTGTGTGGATTATAGAAAGCTAAATTTAGATCTTTTCTTGCTACCCTTCACAGATTCTCTCCTAGGTGCAGTAGTTGAAACATGAGATGTACTCATTTCTAGATGGTTTCAACAGTTACAATCAAGTCAAGATGGCTCTCGGAGATAAAAAATAGCTTTTCTTACAAAATGGGGAATATTTCCTTCTGGCGTAATGACATTTGGATTGAGGAAGGCTCCTAGTACTTTCGAGAGAACGGTGTAGGAAACTTTCTATGATTATCTTACAACCTTTATGGGAGTGTTCGTTGATAACTTCAATGTTTTTGGCAAACGCTTAGAGCATCTAAACTATTTGATGCTATGTCTAGAGAAGTGCCAAAAGACTAAGCTCACACCTTGAATCCAAAAAAATGTGCTTTTGCAACGGGCATTATTAGGCCATATTGTTTCAAAGGAAAGATTAGTAGTAGATCCCTGGAATGTGACTGTTACTATGAGATTGTAGGCTTCGAGTAATAGCAAAGAGTTGTGTAATTTTTTTTGAATAGAAGTGGTATTCACACTTCCTTTGATATTTGGCACATGTGACATGCCCATTATATCTACTGCTGACTTTAAGAATGCCCATTATATCTACTGTTGACTTTAAGAATGCCCACTATATGTAGAATGAACACTATGAAAAAGTAGCACCTTAGGCTTATGCTCTTAGTAGCTCCTATTGTGCGGTCCAGTCTTTTTCATGTCTCTGTTGTGCTTCAGAGTGGTAGTTTCTACTCAACTTTATCTAGAGAAATTGATGTCTCATTGTTGAGACAATTATTGGCATTGGGTGAGAAGTGGCTCTAAAGTATCTGAACTACTGATGCCATCCAATGGCGTTAAAGGATTTCTCTGTATAGGAATGCCAACTTTAAAATATTTGAAGTGGGAGAAGCTGATATTGATGTTTAATTCTAGAATGGGACCACACCCTAGAGAAAGCTTAACTTGTGATAGGGCCGTACTGAATATTGACAAAGTTTGGAACATGCATATTTGAACTTACAACTTTGGATGGTGTGAAGCTGCTAAAAGCAGTGAACAAATTTGAATTAAATCCTTATTTTGGTAAATTTATAAATGTAGTGTCACTGTACTCCATTTCTACCACATCACTATATGACGTGGATTTTATTCCACGTGTTGTGCATGCTTTGAGTTGTGGGAAGATCATTTCATATATAATCACCTCATTAAGGGATGGGATTTTTTCAAACTTTTTGAGACACCCTATCATCTCGAACTGTGTTTTTCTTCAATTGCACAATCATGGTCTGGTGCTTTACTGCACTTTGGTTCATGTCATTCTCACAATTTTGCTTTGTGCTTTCAATCTTGTGTTCATCACCTTTGTTCTCAAGCCTTCCTTGCCTACACATATTCACAATCGTAAATCTTCTTAGGTGATTTTGTAGCTATGCTAGAATTCAAGAAACTCACTGCTCTATTGGATGTTAACATAAACTCCAATAGAGCTTAGCTCAAAAACGTGGGGTTGCTTGCAGTTTATAATGTTACCATAGTCTCCTACTACATTTAATCCCATGGCCAAAGAATGGGGTTTTCAAGAAAACATCTCAAGGAGCTTTTTTCCTAAACCGTAGTTATGTGTCCTAAGTTTTTCATCTGTTGTGATGTAGGGAGCAACATATATCCCTTCCACAACTGAGGAGAAGATGAGGTGTTGGAGTGGAGATCAATGTAGTGACACAGACATAGATGTAGCAAGGAAAGAGAGATAGATGGAAGGACAACATTCAAAGTAGATTGATGAGGATGAGTGAAGTATAAGTGAAGTGACATGATAGGGTCACTTACATACTCATAAGAGTGCATACATATGCTCAGGGGAAAAAACCTCATAAAGAGGGAAAAAGAGCCCCATCCCATTATTAGCCTACATCCACATATCACTACCATATAAATGCTACAAAACCCTCTCTAGTGATGATGTGAACTTGTACATGGATCATGTGCTTGATCAATCTCCAAATGACAACAAGCTTAAAGCTTTGTGAAAAGCTTCGAACTTCTCTCATGAGAGATCCTTCGTGTGATAATGCACCTCAATGAATGAGCATGAAACACTAGGTTCCTCGCAATTGCTAATGAACTCTAGCTGTAAGTGAAGATGGAGGTGGGGGACTGATCTCCAATAGCAAGATCTGCCAAAAGGTGTCTGAGCCATACACACTCCGTATTCACTGTAAAAGCTTCCTTGTACTCATCTTCACAACTTGAAATGGCCACTATGGGGGTTACTTCTTGCTAAGCCATGATATACACAAACTACTAAGGTGAACGAAAAAGGAACTTGTGGACAATCACGTCATAACATCTAGCCCAATCGGAATCATTGAAAGCATGTAGCTGAACATCGCTCCCTTAGCATAGAATAAGCTAAGAGACTGAGTGCCTTATAAGTATCTGAATACTCACTTGGTGGCCTCTCAATGCTTAGTTCCAGGACTACATAAACCTACTCAATTGGAAGATCCCAAACTGAATAATTTGTGGACAATCACGTTATAACATCTGGCCCAATCGGAATCATTGAAAGCATGTAGCTGAACATCGCTCCCTTAGCATAGAATAAGCTAAGAGACTGAGTGCCTTATAAGTATCTGAATACTCACTTGGTGGCCTCTCAATGCTTAGTTCCAGGACTACATAAACCTACTCAATTGGGAGATCCCAAACTAAATGTCTAGCCTTGTATTACATAGATAGATGAGACACCCAGCAACCTACTGATAAAGTCATGCGTCAAATGGTTGCAACTCAAATGGTTACAGAAAAAACCCAAAATTGAGAAAAAATAGTTTGAACTATAACTTCCTCGAGATGCTTGTGGAAACCTTACAGCATGTGAACGAGCCTCAAAATGTGCTCGAAACTCTCCAAAACATGTAAAAATCCAGTTAACGTAGTTAACAACACACTATATGGTATACCTTCTTTGCCTAATAGGATAGCTCAATTTGAGATACAAAAGAGAAACTTGAGGAGAAGATGACAAGGTTGTGAGAGCCAAATATGGAGATCAATGTAACAACATAGATAGATGTCGCAACAAGCAAGGAAAGATAGATGGAAGCACAACACTCAAAGTATATTGATGAGAATGAGTGAAGTACAAGTGAAGTGACATGATAAGGTCACTTACACCCTCATAAGAGTGTGTACATATGCTCAGGGAAAAAAACCTCCTAAAGAGGGAAAATTGCCCCAGCCAAGGTAGAGAGGATGACGGGTACCTCGAGCGAGGCAGGTGGGAGATGTCCTTGGGGATTTTTTCTGGCAACCTTTCTTCTACTTCAAAAAATAAACTTGGGGGATTTCTTTTGGTAACCTCTCTTCTACTTCCAAAAAAAAAACTTAAGACATTAAAAGGTCTAGGTAGGGAGTTGCATACCCCCTATGGTATGGTTCTCTAATCTGGTTCTTGGTGAGTTGAGAAGTCCTACCTTCTATAGGAGCCGACTGGCATTTTTATCCTACAAAATAAGCATGCTATAGTCAGTTGTTGGGACCATGGCATAGTAGGCCTTATCTGTGTGTCCGTCTTTGTTGATGTGAAATTTTTGTATATAGCCATTGACTCCCATTAACTCTTTCCAATTCCTCCGCTCGAAAATATCCCCCTCTATTTGCTATCACTCGATAGGGGTGATACGGGGGAGCTACCTCTTGGGGTGTTGGGTGTTTCTCCCTGTTTCCTTGTAGTCTTATGCAGGACGACCCAGATGTACCCTCTACTACTATAGTCATCTTGATATACCATGTATCCTTGCAATATACTTTCTTATCTACAATGGGTTACTTACCCTGGCGATTATTGCATTCAATGCAAAATGCGAGCCTTACCTTGGCCTGCATGCCTTTTGCCCTAAATTTGATAGAATTTTTATTGTGGGGCTTACCTCCTTTTCAATCTTACAGTAGGCAATGCAAATTGCACAAACACTAATTTTTTGGCATATTCTCTAGCCACATTAGCCATGGGAACTATGCCAATATGTAAATCTTTAGAGAGAAGTGCTAAAGATCAAAGACCTTTTTCAACGATTTGCAGTGCACTCTTGTGATGCAAATTGACTCTCCCTACTGATGTAGACTATTGATTTATAAGTCGTGATCCAAGAAGTGTACTTGAGCCTCATATGAACAATTACAATAGCAATTGGTGATTTTGGTCAAGTATGAGCCCCTTCTAAATCAAGATCACTGGAAAAATGAGGAATGGTTAGGGTTTCCTACATTATATAGATTTCTTAGTCGGATCGTCCATGTGGCAATTGGGTCGGGTCGACGATTCAAACTTGTACCATCCAAACATGTGAACAATCTAGATGTTAGACAATCTTGGAGATAAGATCAGTAATTAGGAAATGAGGCGATCTAAAAAACCCAATGATTCAATTCGAAAGACTTTTGGTGATCCAAAAGTGAGCAGATGATCCGAGGATTTAGATCGACTATCTAAAGTTAGAGTAGATGGTGATCCAATGGGATGTGGCACGATCAACTCCTAGAATTGAGCATAGAGCTTACCAAACCTAGACTTTACCCTTGCATAATGGTCTAAGTCTTAGACTAGGCAAAGATACTAACACCCATTTTATAGTTGCATCTCATCTCATAATCCTATTTAGAGAAGTATTGCAGGTTGATATTAATAGATGGGATAATATATTGCGAATGAAAAACAAGGTGTAGGATCAGATCAAGGAAAATACAAAGTGAGCCTTCTTGTTGGCAAAGAAGATGTTTTATGTGTGGGGGGACAACAACCATCGTGTTGTAGCATGGATGGAGAAGATAAGTAAATGTGAGTCATCTTGGCATGCTAACTCTTTGAATGTGGCATTAAGTTTATTAAAATAGAAATGAACTTATTTGGTTCATAATGAATCTAGCATTCAAGAATGTAAAATCAAGACATCCTTGTGTTGACACTATCCTAATTGAATTTGATGAGGATATTGAGGGAGAGATCCTCATCGTCATAGTAGCACGCTTAAATAGTGAGGCAACATATACATTAGGATATTATTATTTTTAAATCTCTTTGACTTAGTCTGAAAAAGTGTGATATGTTTTATCATTCCTCATAGATTAAGTGTGCCTAACTTTTAATCTTTTTGTCCTAGGATGAATGAAGTGGGCTATGTTTCATTGTCCTTCATAGATAAGGTGTGCCTCATTAGGGCACTTGGATTGGCAAACAAAGAAACAATTATGAAACATACAAGAGTGATGAATAAGTCATAGATGGCAAAGCATATCGTAAAGCAAAAGGGTCACCCATCTTGGTACACGTGAACTTTCAGAGCAGTTCAAATAATATTCCAGGTACATTCTCTATACCGCTTGGTAGTGGAATAAAAAATTACAACATTTGAAATATACGGTTAGTATCCCTATATTCTCATACTAATGAAGTAACTTATGAAATATAGAATGAGTATCTCGCCTACCAGAGAGAATGATCCCCTTGTAGATACCCTGCCTGTAAAGAAGTTTAAAGATAGGTGGTTAGCTATGATTGCAAACCCTACCCAAGGAGATGATTTCTTTGAGTAAGACAATTTATATCCTTTCCTTTTATTCATTTATATAGGCAATGATGTAATGTTTCAAAGTGTTACAGTTTGATTGATATGCTATGTGTTGTCTATAGTGTCGACGTAGTGCAAGTAAATTGGGATGAGAGTCCAAATTTTTTGACAGAGGATAGATTATACAACTTGGCATCCAATACACTACCAAATGATCAAAAAGCTATGATTTTTTTGACAGAGGATGGGTTATACAACTTGGCAGCATCCAGCACACTGCCAAATGACCAAAAAGGTATGATTTTGGATGTCTTGATTGATGGAGATTTCTAGAGGCTTAAGGACTTGCAAATTTCAAAGAGTAAGTGACTATTATTTTTTCCATTTTCTTCATATATACAAAGCACCTTATCTTATAATAAGAACACTTTCAAATGCAAATGGTAAGTGACTATTATTTTTTCCATTTTCTTCATATATACAAAGCACCTTATCTTATAATAAGAACACTTTCAATGGAAATGGTAGCAAATGCACGTTAATTTAGAGATTGGCTAAGATAAGAAGTCATATGGCACGAGATTGGAGAACGAGGTGTGGCAGACCTTACAGAAATTACAAATAAGTACCAAATACAATTCCCAAATACTTTTAAGGAAGAAATATCTAAGCTCAAGAGATTTTATTTTGGGATGTTATTTAAGGAAATGGTGAGGTCCCTAAAAATACAAGGCGTGGTAGTTTCACACCCTACTATCATTAAGGCTACTAAGTGTGTTGTATTCAGGTGCGTAACAACCTAAAAAGACCACTCACATGATTTTTATGCTTGAACGGAAATAATTTGTAAGTACCATGTTGAGAATTACATTATAGTTGTGCTCGCCATCGTAAACGAGTGGTGGGATCTAGGACATGAGAACACACTATACACACACCAACAAGTTCGAGAACTTTGGGATGTAGGGGTGTATAAGAGATGTCCACTATTTCTTGACTTTTCAAGTGGAAATTTTCCTAGGAGCGAGAAGTAGATGTACACTCAGACTTGTAAATCTAGCAATCCAAGACGATATGCACTATATATCTAATCTAATATTATATTCTATTGATACACAATTTTATATTATGAAGACTTGAATTCTACATGACCAATCAGATCTTAAAGGAAAGAGCAAAGAGCTTATGGAAGACCCACGGGATGCTAAAGATGAAAAAGATGAAGGAGATGATGATGATGAAGTGGGAGAATTGCATCAGAGTACAACGATAGCGATTCCGAGGATGGCACAATCGGCCCATGGAGTCAACATTAAAAAATGAAGAAGAAAATCATGCTGCAACACAGGCAAACTAATCTTCTAATCATAATTGATTACTTTCATTATAGTTAGAATGCTAACTTATATGATTTGGTTATGGGTGCAAATGAGCTTGGCTAGAGGTAAAGCACTAGAGAGGAGCCTTTATTGCTCAAAATTTGCAAGACTTTCCTTGATGAAAATGACTCCCTTATTATCATTGGTACAATGTATCAAGTGACAACCATGACAAGCAAGGTGGTGCAATATGGCTTCGTATTGGACATACTATTGAATGTGCAGTGCACAACAAAGATTGGAATAGCATTTAGACAAGATGTGAATAACACTAACCATAGAGGTAGTTATGATTCTCATAAAAGGTTATCATTGAACGACACTGTGTGTTATTGTAAATCTTTTAATATTCTTGTGTAGAAACATACCCTTATTACTGCTACCTTCTTGAGTATAGTTGGAGCAAACCATGCATAACCATTTTCACCTGATTATGTCGTTGATCCTTCTTGAGTATAGACACATATCCTTATTACTGCTACCTTCTTGAGTATAGTTGGAACAAACCATGCATAGCCATTTTCACCTGATTATGTCGTTGATCCTTGCTCCATGATGCACTAGGGAAGATGCTTAGATGGGTCTACATGGTGAGGCAAGTAATAAACATATGAGTACTCCAAATTATGGGTGTTGCACATTATGTAAAATTTAGAGAAATGCTTTTTTTGCAGGTGGATGTCAATGTGGAAAAGAGTTTTGGGATAGTCTCTTGAAGCACTATGAAAAACAAGGGTAAGTGATCGTGGAGCTTTACACAAGATGTGGAGATTACACTACAATAGCTCGTAAATTAGGCATGAACATAGTTTGTATTGATCCCAAAGAGGAGGTTATGAAGGTTGTCTTGACAACAAACATGTCATTGTAGTTCAATGACATATGCGTTTATAAATATTCAAGTGATTTGGTTTAACAATTGTTTGTGATTATGTCATAATCTTATTTTACATATGAGTAGAGAGAGAGAGAGAGAGAGAGAGAGAGAGAGAGAGAGATGCATGCTAGGTTTTAAAATAAAATGAGAATGAGAGTTTCCTTTATGTTTGTGCTCAATAGGTCAAATTAACACATAAAGTAATAACATTGTGTGTATTGAGTAGATGAATAAAGTAGTGTTAAGTTTGTACACTCAAAGGATCTATAGGGGATAATTGAATTGTAGGATTAATGAAATTATGATGTGTGTACTGTATAAATAAATTAATGATAAGTGTGTAGGCTCAAATGATCCAAAGGACAAGAGAGAGAGAAGATGAGAAGAGCAAGAAGGATGCAAGAGGTGACAACATGGAGAAGAAGAGAGGAAAAAGATAGAGAGAGTGGGAGGAATTGCAATATAAAAAAAGAGGAAAGAGGGGTGTACTCACTGAAATCTCAAAGAAGAAAAACAGAGTAGTCATATAGTGAGAGGGTGAGGGTGAGGGGGATTACAATATAAAAACATGGTAAGAGGGCAACGCTCACTAAAATCATCAAGAAGAAGGACATAATAGTCATACGGTGAGAGAGAGGAAGAAGACTCTTTTAACATCATAGGAACAATCCCAAGAGAGCGAGCCTAACATGAAGGAGAGTGAAAATGAGTAGGAAAGGGAGAGACAATGATAGACAACTAATGAAAGAGAAGAGGGGAGAGGGTTAAGGGTGACGGAGACAAGGAGGGAGAGAGGGGAGAGAGAGGGAGAAAGAGAGAGACATGGGGGGGGGAGAGAGAGAGAGAGAGAGAGAGAGAGAGAGAGAGAGAGAGAGAGGGGGGGGGAGATGGAGAGGGAGAATTAGGAGGAGAGGGTGAGAGTGACGGTGCAAGGGAGGAGAGGGCAAGAGGGCGAGAGAGAGAGGGAGAAAGAGGGAGCCATGGGAGAGAGAGAGAGAGGGTGAGAGGGCGAGAGAGAGGGAGAAGGGGGAGCCATGGGGGAGAGAGAGAGAGAGAGAGATGGAGACTAGTGGAGGAGGAGCCGAGCTGGGTTGAGCAGTGGTGATGGTGGTGGCAAAGGAGCTAAGCTGGTCTAGGCTAAGCGATGGTGGCAACGGACACCTGTGGTGGTGAAGATGGGAGGAGCGCGGTGGTGGCAATGGACACTTGTATTGGTGGTGAAGATGGGAAGAGCTACTTGTAGAAGGCTAGTGAGAGAATATCAGTTTTTAAGATAGATTTGACACAAGAAGCTCCCTTGACCAAGCTCGCTCTCTACCAAACCTCACCTTATCTCTTTCCATGAAATTAGGCTAAGTTGTTGATGCTAACATCTTGAGGGTAAGCGTTGCAAACATTAATAAAATTGCAATGTAAGGAAAGAGTATTATAAAAATTTAGTCACACCCCAACAAGTAATGAGGATTTATGTAAAAGTTTACTAGTGTTCCTTTTTGTTGTTCATGAGTTAGTGGCTAGACTAGTCCTCTAATCTAATGCTTAGGATAAGCATAGAATTTATGCTTATCCTTTAAACTAAAGTAAGCACATTAATCTTACATTGATTATATTTCTTTTCAAGATTATTTAAGCTAATCTTATGTTCTTACAAAGATACTTAATACATCTTACTAATTTTCTATTCTTATGAATATACTTTATATTCTTATGAAGATACTTTGATGTATAATGCTCATCTCATAATGTTTGGCAAGTGATATTAATCTTAAGATGTTATAAAGTTACTTTGATTCATAAATCTAACTTTATATCTTCACAAATATAATTAACACATAATGTTAATCTTATAATTTGATACATGATGTTAAGCTTGTGTTGTTATAATGATATTTCAGGATGCTAATCCAAGCCCTTGAACTAGGATGATTAGAAATGTTTTCCTTGAAATCATCTTTATCCTTTACTAAATAAGATGTTAGAGTAGTACTCAAACATTCATAATAGATCACTTATTCATAATGTTGAGGTAATGTTAGAGTAGTACTCAAACATATTTATCCTTTACTAAATAAGATGTTAGAGTAGTACTCAAACATTCATAATAGATCACTTATTCATAATGTTGAGGTAATGTAGTCCACATGTAGGAAAAGATACTCACCTAGTATGCACATTGGATTGAATGATCAAATCATACAATAGATCCATACTCTTGAAGTAAAGATTAGGTTAATAAGGCTTTGCTTTTATGATGTTCTTATTCTCATCTAGGGTTATAATGATGTACTTATGGACGAAGCCCACATTACGAGTAACTTCCAATTAATATGTTACCTTGTAATATCTTAATTTATGTATGCTTTAGAGTCCAAAGAAGAAGCTTATTAGTAATTTCTCTTACTCATCAAAAGTTGTAAATAAAGAAAAACGGTCTAGTGTTTGAGTCGACGAAGATCTATCCATGGGTCCAATTTCTTAAAAGCTTATGTACTGAATTCATAAAGTATTACTCTCAAGGTATGCATTCCTAAAGTACTTACTGCTCTCAAGGTATGCATTCCTTCTTGAAACTCTCCAATTATTATGGATTGAATAAAGTTGATTTTATGTGAGACAAGTCTATAGCCAAAGTACTAATAAGGACAAGAAGTGGATCATCTCAAGTCATCCCCAATGACCTCAAGGCGAATCAAATTTGCAAAAGAGGTAATTTTCTATAATCCTTTTCTCGCAATTTTTATTAAAAAGGTTTTCAAATTCTTTTAAAAAAATCAATCAAATTCCTTGAACAAAAAATAAACTTGCGAATCTCCAAAAATGGAGAGAATCAAGAGTAGGTTGATTTAAACACCTAAATCGGTCTTAATAAGAAATAAGTAACACAATAGAATTAAAGACACCTAAATCAATTCCTAAGACATTGAAATAGATTCCACAGATATGAAAAGTCTCACATCATCCCATGATAAGATGATTCCCTTGAAAAAAAAATGAGATCATTGGTTGGTTTAAGTAGCCTTAATAAGGAATAAGTAAAACAAGAGAATTCCTAAGACGTTGAAATAGATACCGGGGATGCGAAAAGTCTCACATCTCTCATGCGCTCCCATGCTAAGATGATTCCCTTGCAAAAAAACGAGATCATTAGTCTAAGTAACCTTCTTAACCCATGAAGCCTTGGCAAATTGGTTATTAGTAGCCTCATGTTATAAGAGACCTCGTGTTAAAAATTGTCCATCTACTAGGAAAATGGAAGTCTCTCTAGTAAGAAAAATCTATAACTTCCATTAGAAATTTTGCATGATGAAAAATAAATCCAGAACTTTACTTGCATAGATTTCTTTGTTTTGAAAAAGGACTGATCTATGCCAAGAACGCATAGGAAGCATTACTACAAGTTTTTAATCATGAATGATTATGGAAAATATGAGACCTTGGGGTCTGAAGCAATCTTGCATTGATTAACAACATGTGAGAATAATTATATGATAGTGCATGATGATTATTATTTTCATCCCATAACCACTGATTTATTATTTGAACATTAAAACCTAATGCATGTGATTAGCATACAATTTATACTAAATAAACAGAGTTAACTGATGGTAAGCACCCTTTGTTTCATTGCACAATCCTACCTGGATAAATACAAACTAAAAATTTTATCATTAAAAGATCTCAATATAATGCTTGCATGTAAACACCTAACTTAGCAAGTTGCTTTCACTCTTTGTTTCATTACATCAAATAGTGCATGATTATCAAAATTTTCCATGCATCAAAGAAGAATTATTTGTTTTCTTTAGATATTGAATTCTTTTTTTTTGGGAACAATAATCTTTCCAAGGGTATAAACTCAAAATAACCCATGCTAGGCAAGAGAGTTTAACTGACCTCTAACGGTTTAGAGAATGGCTTAAGATTATGCCCAAAATAATACTCTGATGAACCATATATAGTGCACACTAAAGGTAACCCTCCACTATAATAATCTAAAGTGGGTATATATTTGCTCATTATGCCAGTTACCACCACATCTATATGGCAAGCTTTTGGCCATAGCCATTATGCCTTGCCATGACTCTCTAGAGCACTTAGCCCTAATCCTACCTACCAAACCGGCATTAGGATGGCTTAGCAGCTTAATCAGAGCAGCTCTTGAGGGTAGGTGGGTGATTTTAGGGCTTAATTGTCCATGATGGATGTCATCATAGAGATGAGGCCAATTTTCTTCAAGGAATTTGATGGCTCTAAGGTACAACAAAGTCAATATGTTAATCAAGATGATCTAGCATGATTTATAGCTAATCCGATTAGGTTGCGCTAGTGATTAATTTGATTAGCCTCTTTGGCATAGGAAAGAAGTGAGATAAGTGAGTGATTAGTGAGCAGTGGCTACATGTAGCTAGTGATTAGTTAGCAGTGATTAGCAAATGTAGCTAGTGATTAGTGAGTACTACACTATCATTGATCTTCACCACTAATCAGCCTTTGATCTCTTAGACTCTTTAGCATAGTAATGAATATAATTAGTACGATTAAATTTTAAGCTACACCCATCAATTAGCCTTTTGTCCTTGCGTTAAGTTAAGAAGGGGATTGTTGACTTAAAAGGGGGGTGCTAAACAACACATTAACAACACCAAACCTCTTTGTGCTGGCAATGATTATTATGGTGTAACAATGGAGTGAGGACGTAATGGATGAGCTAGCACATCCCCAATGGGAAGTTACCCAATGGGAAGTTACCCAATGACATACTTTGGGCAACAAGGCTAAGAGGTAAGCTCTGAACTTGAACATATTTGGCGCACTGCCGAGACGAGGACTAGCCTAAAGATTAGCTTTGTTTTTCCATCCATTCTAAGCTATTGAGGTCACCCAATATTGCTCGATGTTGATTAGGAGGTCGCACTCCTAAAAACATATGGTTTTAGAGCCATTGGATGTTTTATTTGTTGTGTTTGATTTTCATTTGGAGTTTAATTTACATTAGGACATTTTATGTTCATCTTGGTAGGGTAAAATCCTGATTATTTGGTGATTTGCATGATATTGGAGCTCAAGAGTCATATATTTCATTACTTTGATCTGATAATTAGCTTAACAATTATGATTAGGAGTGGAATTAGAGTGAAATTGTCAATTTTTGTTCATGTATTTCAAAAAAATCACAATTTGTTCATCCATTGTTGAATTGGTATAGTAGAGGCATGCTAAACCATTAAAAACACTTTAGTAGTTGCATTACAACCATTATTTAAGATTAGGAACATTACTCACAACCCATCAAGTGAAATAAATCACAAAAACCACCAAAACTAGGCCAAACCAGCTCTTAGGTAGGGGATGTAAGCCCATAGTCCCATGGAAAAAGATGTCAATCTGGACACATAAGCCTACAAACATGAGCTTGGACATGTGAACCATGAACTTGGAGATGTGAACCGTGAGCCAATAGACGTAATCCTACAGACATGTACCTGGAGGTAAGTATACCTAATATAATACGAACCAAGTATTATAGCACTAAAGATCCGTACAAACACACCTACCCATGTCTTTGAAAGATTTTACTATTATAAAATCTATACCAGCTATAATTTTCAAGGAAAATGCTTGTCCTCCTTGTAATTATTAGGGAATTAAATACACCAATAAATACACACCAACCCTTTCATAGGCCAAACTCCTAGATTTTCGTGCACCAAGTAGGTCTAGGTCTATTTCATACCAGGGACGTACATGAGATGAGTTTATATATAAAAAAGGCATGAACCTACATAAGTGAAGACTATATAAACCTACATAGGTCTAGGTCTATTTCATACCAGGGACGTACATGAGATGAGTTTATATATAAAAAAGGCATGAACCTACATAAGTGAAGACTATATAAACCTACATACGTGCATACATGAGCCTACATACGTGAGCCTACGGACGCGAACCTACATACGTGGGCATGTAGGCATGAACCCAGTCAAACAAAAAAATCTTTTCTAAAAAATAATTCTGAGACCTAATCTAGAAGCACCCAGACCTTTGATACGAACCTGATCTAGACTATTGTTGGAAATGATAATATAGTTAATTGCAATGCATTAACCGGACCTTCTCAAACCCACCAAGCCTTTTATATCCCAGCAAAGAAACACTCAATAGAGTGCTCACCTGTTAAGAGGGCTAGACTCCTTTGGGGATCCACCTTAAGTGAGGAGCTTTGGGAGGAAACGAGCCAATGAAGTATAGACGTGAGTAGAGAAATAGTGGAACACCTGAAATAGGAGCTGCTAAAGTCCAATGAAATAAAGAACTCTGGATTCACCAACTGGCTCTATAAATAGCACCTTAAATTTTATGAAGAAGACATTCAACTACTTTATTTTTGGGTGCAGCTCCAGGACCTAGAATCTCAAGGTTCGCTCCCATGTTAGATGCTATAATGTTTCAAACATTTAGTGTTGATCTTGAGTTGGATTTATCCCAAGCAGACCATGACCCATATTAAATAACCTAACAACTACAGATGGCAAATGGGACATATCTCTTTTATTGTACCACCAAGGATAAGTGTTCCACAATACACCCAATAGCAAGCGCACACATTGCAAGCAAGAGTCCCACTCTCCACATGAGCCCACATGAGCCCATTATAGGAGTGCCTTTACCACATAACCCAATTTTAGTTCTTCTCCATTTGGACAAGGAACAAGGAACACTGGGAGGGGTAAGAAACCAATGTTAGGGATTATCTTGTCACAAAGGGATCCAAGTGAGCATTCACAGAATGTGTCATCAGCCCTTAAAGAGCCTCTCATGCTAGTGGAGAACAAGTGTCATTTGAAACCACATAGGCCAACCCCATAGGGCAAGATATCTCGTACCCTGAAATAGAGGGTCTCACGTAACCACCTCCTTACGTTCTACCACCATGTGCATATATAGAAGACATACTAAGGATGGCGCTCAAAATAGGAAGGGGGGTTGCGACCACCATAGCACCTAGAGGCTCAAAGTTGGGCAAAACTATGCCAATCCGCATCTCAAGGATGATGACCAAATTTCATAGAACTGGAGATGCCATTCAATACCTAGAGATGTTCAATCAAATTTGTGAGGCCATGGGATGGATTGATGATTCCATCTAAATTTACCTTGAAGGCAAAGCATGCTAGTGGTTTAGGTCTTTAAACCCACTAGAAAAGTCTAGCTACAAGGTCTTGAGATAATTTCATAGTGGGATTCTCGCCCAGTGGAGCCAGATAGAGCCCTATCATATAAATCTATAACCTCAAACAAAAGGAGGGCAAAACAATGTGGGACTATATTGCTAGAACCAAGTATGTCCACATGAGATGCAGCACCAAAAGACTGGATGACTTGTCGCTCATTGATTTATGATCAGACTTAAGAGCAAGAGTCTACACTACCATCTCTATAATTCTATGCAATACATCTTCGATGAGTGTTGCCCGGCCACGAGGAAATAGACCTAGTAAACAATCTTTAAGATAAGGATGTAGAGGCCACCCACCCAAACCAAGAGATAGGGGACCATCGTCCAAAGCCTTGTTGTTGACCAAGAAGTGTCTTGTCCCAAAAGAGTGACAATCACCCTAGTGGCATGAATATCAGCCACTCCAATGAGCCTTAACTGAAGTGGACTTATTTACACAATCCCCTTAAGGCTATCACAAGGCTCCAAACCAAGTCAAGGGCAGTTTCAAAGGAAGCATCCAAGGCAATGAAGCTAGAAAGCTCAAGCTTACCTTAAAGCCAAAGCCATGGCGCAAGCCCCAAAGCTGCATCAGCCCCTAAAAAGGCTAATGAACTAGACCCAACAATCAAGAAGAAGAAGATCTAAAAAATCTCAAAACACACAAAATAAAAGGAAAAAATCAAAGAGAAGAAAAAAAATCATAACTTGCCTCTAGCAGGTTGCACCCCTAGCCCCTTGTATACCTCATCCCCCACCACAGGCGTGCCCTTGCATGCCTCACCTTCACCATTTACTTTCTCTGCCCCATCTCCTCATCCGCAAGTGCCGTCCAACCTTCAACCACCTTCTATGCCCTTCCCACCTTCTCCACCCCTTGTACTTACTGCCCATTTCTGCGCTTGAACTGTCTGCCAGCCATTATCCCCTGCTCAGCCCCGCTTTCACCTTCGCCAAACACTCCAACTCACACCACCTGCTACTCTCCCTTAAAGCGAGGCAATACCAACATGCCTCTGCTGACAAAAGAGCACTTTGCTTGGCCTGCGCACACTGTAACACCTTGGTCAAGATCAACTGGTTCAAATGTAATGCCTTAGTGAAGATCTAGTTGTAGTGCCTCACATATGTGCCATGCACTACAACGCCTTGGTCAAGATATGATTGGTGTTAATCCAATTCTAGGGTTAACAAGAGCTACCGCCATTATCTTACATTGTGTCCTCATGGTAGATACACCAAAGGGTCATACATTCAAGATATGAAGCAATAATGTCCAAAGTTACAACTTGGACTCGTAATGGTGTGACGGCGTATTTATGGCAATTCCCGCTTCAAGAGCATGTGGTAGCAAGTTAGGATGAGGTCCTAAGTGATGTACTTCATGGATATATTATGAGAGTAGTCATTGTAATAGCATTAGGCCTCTTATGAGCCTAAAAGTGCCCGGTCAGCCACTTTTAGGCCTCTTATGAGCCTAAAAGTGCCCGGTCAGCCACTGTTTACGTGAGTGTGAACATTTATGGCCATGTATATAAGTGAATTTCTCTCATAATACAACATACTCTCCCATTGTGCAATTGAGTCTTGCTCTTGCTAATCTCTCTCCCTAGTGCATGCTAGTGAGTGTGTGAGTGAAGTGAGGTGAGAGGAGGGACGAGTACCCGTAGTGCAACGCGGCGGTGTGACAGCGCTCGCGGGAGGCACAGTGGAATTGCTTCTCAAGGAGTTGTAGATCTTGGAGACCTCAAGGGTTACGAGCTCGGCCATTGGAAAGATCCTCACAACAATTGCGGTTCACCAGGTAATCTCTTTTTGGATGTGTTTCAAAGAGGGTTACGTTGTGAGTATGTTAAGGCTCACCCTAACCCTCTTTGAAACACATTCAAAAAGAGATTACCTGGTGAACCGTAACTGTTGTGAGGATCTTTCCAATGGCTGAGCTCGTAACCCTTGAGGTCTCCAAGCTCTACAACTCCTTGAGAAGCAATTCCACTGTGCCTCCCGCAAGCGTTGTCACACCACCGCGTTGCACTACGAGTACTCGTCCCTCCTCTCACCTCACTTCACTCCCACACACTCACTAGCATGCATTAGGGAGAGAGATTAGCAAGAGCAAGACTCAATTGCACAATGGGAGAGTATATTGTATTATGAGAGAAATTGTTCACACTCACTTAAACTGTGGCCGGTCGGGCACTTTTAGGCTCACAAGAGGCCTAATGCTATTACAATGACTACTCTCATAATATATCCATGAAGTACATCACTTGTTAGGACTTCATCCTAACTTGCTACCACACACTCTTGAAGTGGGAATCGCCATAAATACTTCGTCACACCAAGTTGTAGCTTTCGACACTATTGCTTCATATCTTGAATGTATGACCCTTTGGTGTAACTACCATGACTCCTTGATGTAAGACAATGGGCAGTAGCTCTTGTTAACCCTAGAATTGGGTTAACATCTCCTCCTTCCTGATGGCGATCACGTCCTTGCGTGATTGCGTTGAAGACCTTTGTGTGGGGAGAATGAACAAGCTTTGTCGATGGTTTTGATATCGAGTGACGTTCAATGGTCTTTGTCCCTCCGAAAGGATTAAAACAATCTAGTTAATGAATGAAAAGGTTAGTGGTTTATTGGGAATTCCTAACGGGGTGGAGGGTGGGTTTTTTTTTGCAAATGATTGCATATTTGCATGAGCCTTAAAAAAATAAAAAATATTTGGCTTTTTTCTCACTTTGTTTTAGGCAATTATAAGTAATGTTACATGTGATTTCTGTTAGTGGGGATGCTAAGAGATGTTAATAATGGGAGAGAAGAGAGGCAAGGATCCGGAACGTAGACTTAATCATTAGAACAAGATGGTGATTCTCAATTCCTCATTTGATTCATTGAAGCAACATTCATCGTTTGAGGAAATCGGCCTTTGATGATGTCCCTTTGTGTGGCAGGATTCTTGTCAAATGTTGTTGAGTAGGACTTGTTCCTGTCTCCTTTTGCCCATGTGCTTTTTATGTTTTTATGTATTTTTAAGTTCTCTTATGAAGCAGATTTACATGAAGTATAAGAATTGAGTCATATAGACTCTTATTGAACTGCTCTGTGTTGAATTAGCCATTTGTTGGTGGTGAGGATTGAAAGAATCACATCGACTTGCGAGGCTAATATAGATATCTTCACTAAGGATTGAAGATTATTGATTTGTGAAGATGGTAGCATCGTTTGGAGAGGTTTGTCATTTGAATGGAAATTCCAGGTGATGGGTTGTACCATTGATCAGGCTTTTGCCACCATAGCCTCCCCATCCAAAGATGTATCTGGAAGTTGTCGATGGTGAGGCTTTGGTGCAAATGTTCTCCACTGCATGAGGATGGATATGTACTCATGGAGCAGTTGCTACATTAATTTACCCAAAAGAATAGTAAGCAATAAGCTTAACAAATATATAATGGCTATTGAAGATCGTTGTGCAAGTGTTAATGCGTGAGATGGCTTAATCTGTGAGATGAGGCTTAAATCGTGAAAGTGTAGGTTCTTAAGCCGTGAGACTATAATTCGTGATAAACCCAAACTCATGAGATTGCAGGTTTTTTTTGGCCGTGAAGGGATATTTCGTGAAATGGCCTAAACCCGTGAAATGGTATTTTCGTGAAAGTGCAGGCTGTGAGATGGAATTTCGTGAAGTGTAATTCCGTGAGATGGAATTCCGTGAAGTTGCAGGTTTTGACCCTGTGAAGTTGCAGGTTTTGACCTCGATGGTTTTTTTTATTTTATTTGATTTTATGGGATAGCTAGGTCATGACTTGTGAGCAACAAGTTCTTGTGCACTTATTTCTCACATCCAGAGGGGTGATAAGAGCATTGTTATTTTGTTCTTGATGTTCTCATAAGTCTCCGTAGACGTGGGTATTGATTCTTGAATTTGTTGCTTAAATGTTGTCGAGGCAGTAGGGAAGATTCTTGATTGTTTGCTTGAACACACAAGCTCTTGTGTTGGTGCTGAATGCACGAGAGTGGTTGAGTGATTTGCTTGTTGTTGCTTGGGCCTCCATTCTTGTCGAACTTTAGGTGAAGCTGTTAGGGTCGAAGTCGGTGGTGAGGTTTTCTTCACATTGTTTGATTTTGGCAACCATATGATGGAATTACCATCATAGTATCCTTGTTGAAGCACATGCACAGGCACCCATATTTGATGAATATTATAAATTGGTGGCCGATGTGCTTGGTGCTAAGGCTTCCTTCTTTGTGCAAGCTTAGGAAACTTTGTTATGAGCTTGGGTACCCAATCTTTGGTATTTGTTTGGTAGTACCCTTGTGCCAGAGGTAGTGCTTTTGGTAGTACCCTTGTGCCAGCAGTAGTGCTTTTGGTACCCACACTTGTTGACTTGGTGGAGTTCTTTGAGGAACTCACATAGGCTTTTGTGGATGGTGTTGTGGAGTACCTTTCTTCTTCCTTGGTCTCCGAGTGTTGCATTGAGGAAGAGGATCTGACTGTCAAGGCACCCACATAGTAGCCTCCTTGAGCTACAAGTAGCTGCTTCTCCACCCACATCTTGATACTATTAAGATACCTTGATTTTGGTTGTCATAGTGGAGTTTTCTTTTGGGTTGATGTGGAAGGTTTGGGGCCCTCCTTGACTTTGGTTGGCGCTGAGGCTGCAGGTTTGAGACTCATGGTTGGGCATTGTTAACGATGATGAGGCTAGAGTCTCTTATGGAGTGGCTGTCTCGACGATGACGAGGCCTTTGAGCATGTGGTTGTCTCCTTTGGTGAGGTTTGTCGAAGATGCATAGGCTTTGGGGCCTTCCCTTTGAGTTCCTTGTTAGAGATAGATGGTTGGGCTGTGGGAACTTCTTCAGGAATAGATGTTGATTGCGAGGTTTTGGCATTGAACTTCGTAGGTGAGGATGGGGTTGAAGGAGTAGATGCTCTAACGGAGTCGGTGGTTGACACAGATGGTAGGTCATTGTGCTTTTGTGGAAGAGGCTTGTATCCTTTTACGTTCAGCATCATAGAAATCCATTAAAGTTGGATCCTCTTCCTTGCAGTATGGTATTGTCAACTTTTTGTCGCTCGTTGACCATTATGACTCTATCGCTAGCAAAGTAAAGGTGCTTGGGCAACAGTAGTACATTTATGCCCCAAGATCAAATCTACTTTCAACACATACTCAACCACAAAAAACTTGCAAGTGAGAGGGGGTTAGTTTCAATATACATTGTATGTTCAAAGTATCCCAAACATGGCATGTTCCAGTCTTGTGTAATCCTTTCAGGATGTGCCGTGAGTGTTGGTTGACCTAACAAATCCCATAGCTCGAGGGTCATAAGATTGTGTTCTCATGTTGGATAAAGCTGTGCTTGTGCTGTGGTGATTTTATTTGAAATTTCCAATCCAACCAAAGTCCTAGGGATCTTTTCAGTAAGATATGTTGGAAGTTCCAGCTCCTGAAGATCTCTTCATCCCGTAAATAGCAATTGTACATTGCTTGCAAGAGTGTTCAAGGTGACTATTTGCATAGATTCATCTATTAAATACAATGATTCACCTATCCAAGTTCCACCAAGGACAACATCATACTCAAGGAAATCTAGGGTAACATGGAATGTAAATTCCATATCGCCACCATCAATTGTTTGAGTAGTATATCTAAAGTAACCTGGAACTTCAATGTTTTGTCCATTGGCTCCTCTTGCAAGACTATTGTTTGTAGGGATGAGTTTAGGTTGTCCCAATGACACCCAAGTGCCTATTGTCATCATGATGTTATGACTAGCTCGAGGGCTATTCAATGCGCGTTTGTGCTTAACATCATTGCATGTAGGGAAATCCAACCATATTATGATAGAATCTTCCAAAGGAACCATGGATGTTTCAGTTTTTGTTTCGGCTTTAGATCCAACCATATTATGTAGGGAAATCCAACCATATTATGATAGAATCTTCCAAAGGAACCATGGATGTTTCAGTTTTTGTTTCGGCTTTAGATCCTGTGAGCATCTACTGATTGAATGCTCATTAGTCTTAATGAGTTATGTTAAAAATGATTAAGAATTAATTCAAGATGAACCCTTTCACTAATCTTTTTCTCTTTTACACTAATCAAGGACTCTTATCAACCACCACTAATCCCTAATTAATTCACACAATTGAGCACGTCATTGGATAGAGCAAGGGAATGCTAATCTTTGTGCATCAACAATTGTGAAAATTAATCTAAAATATGAGATTAATTAGACTCTTAAGGTAAAATAGGGTCTCATCTTTTAAGGTAAAATTAAGCGGAGTCAAATTTCTCCAATTAATGAAAAAATTAATGTAATTAGGTGTTTTGATGCATCTAGATGTTTTCAAAACAATCAAAAACACCAATTTCAACTACTCATATGATCAATTTAGACCCTAATTAACACATTTTCTAAAGTTTTTATCTCTTGAGCAAGATTAATCACCCTTAATGACAAACCATCCATTAAGAGAAATAAGTCAGATTCAAGAGTTTTTTTATGGTTTTAATAAATTTTTTGAAAGATTAAGCCACTCCTAATGCTTTGCTAACACTCTAATCGAAACAATTTCAACAACAAACACATAAGTAAACTAAAATTAATGATCTTAGTTCTATGTTTAACACTAAAGAGAGCTAACATTCACTAAAAATTATATTCTATTGCATTGTTTGATGCAATGGATACAAACTAAGCCTAATACAAACTATGTGCAAGCCCTAAGAACATGAAAAACCACAATAACAACAACAAAAACAACAAATAGCTAAAAATTAAGCAAAAGGCATTCTTTTCAAAAACCAAAAAGAGAGCTATTCTACACCAAATCTCACACAAATCACCATAAAATCCACATCTTTTTCATGGGAAACCATTAATAAAGATAATGGGCAATGGGTTATGCATAGATTGAAGGAAAAAGGATGAAAAAAGCCAAGGGATGACTCCTCGGCAGCGGCGCCAAAAATGTTAAGGCTCACCGTAACCCTCCTTGAAACACATCCAAAAAGAGATTACCTAGTGAATCACATCTGTCGTGAGGATCTTTCCAATGGCCGAGCTTGTAACCCTTGAGGTCTCCAAGCTCTACAACTCCTTGAGAAGCAATTCCACCACGCCTCCCGTGAGCGTTATCACACTGCCGCGTTGCACTACGGGTACTCGTCCCTCCTCTCACCTCACTTCACTCACACGCACTCACTAGCATGCATTAGAGGAGTAGGAGGAAGTGGTGGAGCAAGTCCATATGGGTCAAAGATGAGATTCTCCCACTCTACTATGTTGGGATGATAAGGAGCAGATTGAGCAGATTGTTAGATTTTCCCACCCTACTATGTTGGGATGATAAGGAGCACAAAGATGAGATACTGGAGGAGTAGGAGGAAGTGGTGGCAAGTCCATATGGGTCAAATTTTGTAGCCAATGGATCACAGTCCAAGTGCATTTAGTTGTGAAATTAGATCCTCCCCCACAAACTCAGAGTGAAGCCTTCAAGAAACAAGTGGATACTTCTAGATGTAGTATTAGTAGCACAATTGCAAGTAAGAAATGCCACCCTTCATGCCTAATTAGCAAACTTGAAGGCCAAGGTCTCTACTCCAAATTCAGTGGTAGCTACTATAAACAAGGGTAAATCAAAGAAGAACTTAAACATTGTTTTATTGTCTTTGTAGATGAACTTAGGGAGTAGATCTCGAATCTTCAAAGATCCTACACTGCCATGGAGGGTGAGCTAGCAACAATTTAGTTTTGGTGAAGATAGCAAGTGGCTGATCTCACAAAAGAGCTCAAGTTTGCTAAGGGCGGCCTTGCACCTATAGCAGGAAGGACCTAACCGGTTGGATGCCATAGTGTGTAAGGTCAAGAGCAAAAGACAACACAAAATCTAGAAACCCAAGAGCAAGAGAACTAAGTTGCAGTATTGGAAGATGAGGTGAAGCATTTGACTACTCATGTAAAAGCTCAACAAAGGCATTATGAGGGCAACATGGATGTTCTCAAGAAAGCTAGGGATGACCGTTGACAAGACCAAGCATGTTTCTCTACTGGAAGCCCAAATTGCAGAAGGATATGTGCAACAAAGGCATAGGCTAGCCAAAATATATTTTCTTGATCTTGTAACTGTCCGACCCAGTAGTCTAAGAGTGGAGCAGAAAAGGCAACCATTGTAACTTTGGTGCTTGACTAATCCAATATGTGCTCCAGAGTCATATCTATATCTATATGTCTTGCAATGTCTTTTGCATACGTTTATGCATCTCATGTGTTAACTTGTTAAATCGGATAGGCTGTGCTTGTCTATGTAAAGACATTGACAGAGTTTGACTCAATCTCGGAGTATCTTGCCATGTTGATTAGCCAACAATAATCTCATCAAAAGAACTAGGATGGAGTCAAGATAGAAGTGATGAAAATGTGTTCTAAGAGAGAAAAACATGCCATGCATATCTAGTTGTTGTTGAGATCGACGTTTTTTTTACAAAAGGACCCTTCCAAAAAACTATAGCCAAAGGTTGAGACCATGTCCCTTGTATAAGCCTGCCTATCTCCTTTTCTTTAAAACTCATTTCTCATTATATATATATATATATATAAACAATCACCATATGTAATAAGAGGAGTGAGAATCTTAGCCATAATTCCCAAGAGTATTCTCTCTAAGTTTTGTGATAGCTTTTTTAAAATTAAAATTTAGCCAAATAAAAGAATAGGGGTCTAAATTACAATTAATTATCTTATGGCTTGCACTAAAAGTAGAGATTACAAGTAATTATCTTATGGATTGCAATTGGAAAAAGCAAGCTAAGATGGTAGAATTGTCCACAAGAAGATCTTAGATCCAAAGGCCATTATGCTACCACGTGGCCGCGTATAAGGGTTCAAAGAACTTTGCTGAATAATCTCCATTTTGGAGAGACTGAGTATATGTTGTGTTCAATGAGTCTGCAAGGCTGTCGGAGGCTTGCTGCCGTTCCCACCATCGTTTGCCAGTCTATTGCTACCGCTACAAGCTCCCCTCCGTCTTGTTTCTGCTGTTTTCTCGACCCAGTTGCCCGAAGGCCCCTTGTCCTCGCCGCCCTTTCGGCCTCTTCTCCTGGGCTTGGCCATGGGGCCCTCATCCTCGGAGGCAGCCGCAGAGGGCTTTGTTGGGTCCGACGCACGCCGCCTCTGCCTCGAAACACCGCTCCTGCAGTGGTGGCGGCTTCCTACACTGCCCCTCCCTTAGAACCAGCAGAAAAGCAGCATTTCCCACTCACAGGCAGGACATGCCATCCAGAAGAAGTGCATGATGTTATCTGTGATGGGAAAGGATCCGTCATGTTCGCTGTTGCTATCGGTTCCACCGATGTCTCCATGGCCTTGGCCTCCAATTGCAATGTATCACAAGGCCTATGCAGTGTCGATGTCACGGCTGTTGACACGGCCACCACCTCCAACCGCATTGTACATGGATGCCTATGTGATGTCAATGTTGACGTTGTTGCGGCCGCTGATCGTTCCGGCCCAGGCGATGCTGCTCCAGCACCTCCCATGCCCACTGACAGTGGCAATGCATCAGGTTATACATTCAACATATTTCACATTCCAACCATTTATCATATCAAGTCCTAAGTACATGTGTACCCAAGATCAGATTTTTAATGGTCACACAAGATTAGAGCTCTCAAGGTTTTCAATTAATAAACCAGGCATTACATCAACATAATGCATATATATTTCATATGTGAATAAGAGTGAGGGTTTCCTTTCCTCTCTTAGAGTCTAGTGATCGTTGATTGGAGTTTTGACTCTCAAGACATGAAAGTGTAGCTTTTGTGATGGTATTTAACTTGTGTCATGTGCGTAACTGCTTAACCAGATTCAACCCAAACATCTGATGCTTCAAGTAGCATGTTCAATGCAGTTTGCATTGATCATGATGTTCTCTGTGCTGACAAGCAGACCTCAGAATTACAACCTACAGAATTCAAACCTTCAAAAGGTTTTCAAGTGGGTTGCATGCTGAATGCTAACCATGCTGTTACTAAAAACCACAATGATCAAGAATTGCGATGGTTTCCGTATTTGGACCAGTTCAGAGTGAAAGACCAATTTCTTACAAGCGCACAAATTATACAAATGCTGGGCCCTTTCTTGCTAGAAGAGAGGAAAAATAGAATTGAGAGGGTGGTAGCTAACCGGACATACTCAGTATGCCCGGTGGTGGAAGGACTACTGGATCTTGGTAATATAGCTGCTGTTTTCAGGTCAGCTGATGCCCTGGGATTTCAGTCGGTGCATGTCATTTCCAATGAGACAGACAGAAGGTGATTATATATGAAAATAAGGTTTTGTAGCATATCTTTCTGTCCATCTTGCCTGCCCAATTCAGGAGCAGAAGATGCTTTGATTAAAATCCTCATTGCTTAAGCTTGTTGGAAATTTTCTTTTTTTAATTTTTGATTGATAGTGGTATTGTGTAGTGTAAGAGTCCTTCAATGACAGTTTTTATGGTGTATGCAGGTATAAGAAAAATAGGAGGATTAGCATGGGCTCAGAGAAGTGGTTGGATGCGGAACTATTCAAGGCCACAAGAGACTGTTTTGAAGAACTGCGATCACGTGGATATCGGATTGCAGTAGCAAGTATTTCAGATGATTCTGTATGGGATATACATTCTAAATTTTGTTTTTTATGATGATAAGCTCCTGGCAGGAATAATAAACATGCAGAAACTTTTTGTGGGATGTTTTCTAATGAAAGCCTTTTGGGGCGAAAGAAGGATGGTAACAAGTTGAAGTTATCCCCGGATCAGGTTCCGATATTTGACATGGACTGGACCGTTCCAACTGCTGTAGTCTTTGGCAATGAATTCAGGTTGGTTGGTTGACACATCATGGAGCTTCTTAGGGTGGTTACACATAAGCCCCTACCTGTGGGATGGGTGGTGGCTTTGACGGGGGCAAGCTTGCCTGTCCAAGCCTTACTTACGGTCATGATGGGTCTGCTTGTGAGTATGGTGTGGGCTTTAAGATTTCCCGTCCAGGCCTTTCGAGCTGCCATGATGGGTCCCCCTTACAGGCATGTCCAAGCATCTTGCCCATCCAAGCATTACAGGTGGTCATGATAGGTCCCCATACAGGCATGTCCAAGCGTCAAGCATTAGCGGTCATTATGGGTTCCCCCCCAGAGGCATTTAAATACCTTTACATGTAGTTAACCTAAGATTAATTTTTGTAGCTAGCTACTCCTTTTTCGATAGATCCAGTTATCTGAATTAATCAAAGGCACCTCTGCAAAGGTTGATGTAATGCACCATGATTTTTTGCAGGGGAGTTAGCATGAATGCAATCCAAATGTCGGACATAAGGTGCTATATTCCGATGGCAGGGATGGTTGACTCCTTCAATGTCTCCGTTGCAGCCGGCATAGTTATGCATCATGCAGTCAATGACAGAAAAGCTCGACTGGTATGGCATGTGATCTTATCACGTTTTTTTCTGTCCATCTTTGAAATCGTGCTTTTTACACGAGGGGTGTTTTGACATGGTGAAGGGTGGAGGGCCGTGGCATGCCACTCAAGTGATCATCCTTTTGTCTTTTTTTATCAGGGTAAACATGGAGATTTGTCAGCAGAGGAACAGAAGATCTTGTCTGCCGACTTTTATCTACGCCACAGTTCTCGATCTCTGAGTGTTATTGACCGACTTCTCCAAAAAAAGCAAGAGGAGATGCAAACCTCTTTGAGGTCTGTCTTAAAGGGAGAGCTTGAAATTGACATTGAGCTACCGGAGTATCTGAAAATTGATCTAGGGAAGGTTAGCTTATAGTGTGATGCTTGATAGTGGATCAAGAAAGCATCCATGTGTTGTAAGCTCAATATATTAGGCAGCTATTGCTTTGTTGTGCTTTTGCTAGATATTTGGCAGGTTAGGTGTCCCTTGGCCTGCTTTGCCACTCTGCACTGTCTTTGCCTTGGTTATTGCTAAGGTAGACACATTGTCTTCGCTTTGGTTGTTGCCTTGAATAAAGGAGAACTACAGTCTGTCAAGCTAAGACCATTCCTCCAGAAAAAGGGGTTGAATAGGCACAATGACCTCACATTCTTTTAATGCCTTCAATCTCATCCACTCTTCAAATTATCCTCTTTAGAAAACTTGCGAGTTCCAGCTGCCCTCGTTCCCACTGCCAGAGCTTTGCAACTCCTTCCCTTTTCGCATCCGTCCCCTCTCACCTCCAGAGCTTCGAGGCTTTTCATGGAGCGAGGCTTACATTAAGTTCTTCTAGTTCTGTCCCTGTACACATACAGACCAAGGCAAGGAATAGAAATGGTGGTCTGTACTTCTTTTGAAGAAACGGTTATTGAGGACATGCTTTAATGCCTCATTTTTGCTAACTGCCCATTAGCTATGGTGGAATTTGTATTTTCCAAGTTCATTCACCAAGTTGTCCTTTCAATATTGAAAGTTGCAGTTTTTGGTCCATCTGCACTCTTACAGCGATGACTTTCTTTAATACCTTGATAATGTTCTTGGTACTCACCAAAAACATCTAAACCAAGATTGCCACACACCTTGTTTTCATTTCGTGAGGCTTCTCAATACTCTTTATGATATGTACCAATGTGCAGACTCAAAAGTGTGCGGCGGGCTTGAGGCAGGCTAGACACAAAGCTTCTGCCTATCCAAGGTATTCCTGGGAGCCTATCCTGGCTGTTTGATTTTCTTGATGGGCAGGGAGGCCCTACTCACAAGAATTCACAGGTGCGTCAACAAGGCTGCCAACACATGCCCATCCCTGGACGGGCAAAGAGAGGCAGACATGGGATTGGCAGCTGTTAAGTGTGCTCTGAGTCCTCTCCAGGCTATAAACTGTAGTTATGAATGGTCCCACAGCATGGTGCCTTTGCAGGTTCGTAGCAATGTGTAATGCAAAAACAGTACCAACCCGCCCATGGCAAGCATCGACCCTACAGCTGCCCAACAACTAGCTGTTCGGCAGGCTGCAATGGTGTCACATGGACATGCTTAATCCCCAGTTTTGGCTATGATTAGGAACCTTCTTGGCATTTTATGCACATTTATGCTTGACCACAAATAGCTTGGATCATCATCTATTGTCATTCTTGGTAGTCCATTTATATCCATCAAATTTATGTATAAAGATGGGACACTCCGCACATGAAAAACTTACCCCATGAATGGAGAGTTATTTGCAAACAACTTTGTTACCATAGTGAGAAGAGGTGTGGTGAACATCTATCAAACTTGCTAAAAATCCTTAGAGGATGAGTACAAAGAGCTATAGAAAGAGCTATAGTATGCAACGCTCCTTTAGTAGAAAGACATGTAGAATTGGAAAATGCATTTATTAGCAACCATATGTTGAAACAAATCATGACAATGATGGGCAAATAGTGCCACTCTACATGTTGAGTTGCCACTTCAAATGAGAGCTTGTTAACTCGACGTAAACAATCACAACATCTGGTCCTGATAATAACAAGTAAATGTTCACACATGCAAAGGTGTGACTAGTCTTTTCAATCATTAAAGACTTGTAATGAGACGACAAGTTCTTGTTTACATAGGTACTGACCACAATCTTATATTCTTCTAGGAAACCTACAAGTCTTTAGCTTCCTTGATGTTTAACCAAGACAACATTTATTTTAAAAGCCTATCTAGCCATTTGGTTAAAAGCATTTGATATTTTGATCAAAAGTAGATATTGGTAATAACCCTCTAGCGAGCAAGTTATTTATGGTTCATGCAAGTACTTCAAAAGAAGATTATCCTTAGAAAGAGATGGATATGATAAGAGAGAGCAGGTGGGGGAGGTTGCATGTGCTTGTTCGTCGTCGTCTTCTTAGTTATGTTGCTTCGGCATGGATTGGAAAAGGGGAACCAAGAAGTTGGGTGGGTTGATTGGGATGACATTGATATGAAGTGAAAAGCTTATCAAGAGGCAACAAGGGGTAAGGAGAATAAGGCATTTGTTGAAGTTGTCGGAGCAAACGAGGGAGTGCAAAATAATATCAAGGTTGCCATGTCTTAGCTTAGGAGGTTTGCAAGAGTATAGGCCATGCAGAAAAAGAAAGCTGAAGAGAAATAGTCCAACGTAGAGCCTAAGGAAGGGAGAAAGGTGCATGCTTATGTTTCTATTGATCTTATTAATTGGCAACTTTTCCTTTCTGTCGGATGCAGTGTGGTTTTGATGAGCACTGGTAGAGTGCCCATCAAAGCTAAAATTTAGCTATTGCTTGAGAAGGAGATATTGAAGGCCAATGTTGTTAGTATTATCTTTTATTTGGGTAAGGTCTTGTTTAGTGTTTGCTCACCTTGGGTGTGTGTTTGAGATCCTTGTCAAGTTTGCTATGTTTATGGGTTTGAACTTCATGTATCTGATTCCCTTTGATCCCTTGTTGATGTGAATAAGCACGAATGCCTTGTGTCAGTTGAGTTTGTAGGGCTTCCTCTATGGTTGTGGCATGCTATAGGTGATATTGCTAGCCAGATTGGCCTGGTGTTATATGATTTAACAAAGGTATCCTAGATTATACACACTTTATGTGTATGATCTAGGATGCATTTGTTAGAACCCCATAGGTAGTTGAAGTGGATTTGGGTGGGATCCGACCCATCGTAAGTGAATCACTTTACGTTGATGGATAATTTAAAAATTCCCTGAAGACTAATTATATTTACTCCATGTAAAGCTTATTTATTTGTTTTTTCAATTTCTTTTTTCACAGTATTCACAATATTCAATTTCTTTAACAATATATCAAGAACCTTGGGCAACAGAAGGTGATCCATCATAAAAGGCGACCACCTCATATATGTGGTTAATGTGGACGATAATAGTTCTCATCGCCCGAAGTACAATTATTGACCTAAGGGGAAACCTAGAAGAATCTTTTCCACATGCCAAGAAACAAGTACTGTGTGGGGTTGAATTCTGCATCACAACTTCCGTGTATGGTCAATGGAAGGCATCTTGTAGGGCAACGTATGCAATGGGCCATTAGGAGGATATCACTTGGAAGTAAGAAAGGCCTAGGCTCAAACATTGATGGTACAAGGGCAACAACCAAAATTATTCTATTGGTATGTTAGCTTCATGGTTTTTTTAAAAAGAGAGAATCTAGGACCAAGAGGCAAGAGGACCATGATGTTACACACTCATGGCAGCCTGACAACAATGCTCCCCCATTCCAATCCTTCCTTCTATTTAGCCCATCCAAGAGGGAACAAACTTGACTCAAGATGAGGCAAACAACTTGGATCTTGTTGGTTTTAAATTAGCAACTATTCACGTTATGGTTGAAGGAAGTGTGGTTAAAAGAAAGAACACCTAGATCTACAACCAATAAAACTCCAAATATTAAAAGTGAAGGTGTTGGTGGGCTAGGCTCGTCCTCCAATGCAAATCAAGGTATCCCAGGTGGAGCAACAAAAACTCCTACAAGTGAGTTCAGTAGGATGGGCATGGACTCAATCAAAAGAAGTGGAGTTTGCATGGAAAGAGTCCTGCAAGTGAGTTCAATAGGATGGGCATAGACTCAATCGGAAGAAGTGGAATTTGCATGAAATGGAGAACATGCATTTCATGAGAAGCACAGAAGAGAATAGACTTTGCATTATCAGTGGATCGAGCAATAACTATTGAAATGGCCATAAAACAATATGAGCATGAGGTGTTTAAGATAGAAGGAGATGGACTAGATAAAATATGCTATGAGGTACTCTACACATAGAGACTCAAGCTTGGTGTACATGTCTTGATTTCCAAAAAAGGGTTCGTGGGAAAAAGTCTTATGTTGCTTGCATACTTATTACATATTTATGCAAGTCTTGGGACTGCATCAGAATGAAAACATGTCTATACCTCAACAAATGATATCGGCACTAAAGTAAGGGAAGCTCGATCTCGTCCATGATGGACCTATCCTTGATCCCTATCCTTGAAGCAATATCCTCTTGAGGCAATGTAGTAAGGCCATGCACTATGGCTTATGGGAATTATGTATGCATAAGGTTTTGGATTATATCTATATCATTTTTATATACGTACGTTTTTGGTTTATCCATGACTTCTTTGAAGAAGTATGGAGCCAAGTCCTATCTTTGATGCAACAACAATTATGAATGCAAAAGGTTTGGAATAGGTTGCTTCATACATAATTATTGATCTGGTTAGTAGAATGTCTTCAATAAAATGAATGTTTATAAGTAGTGTATGAATTTCAAATTTAAGATAATCTTGCATACTATCATATGTACAAATTTTAAAATATTTTGAGCCTCTAGTTTTAATGATTAAGAGAAAAGAAGGGACTTATCAACAAATAATCTTGCATATTATCATCTTTACAAAATTTTGAAATATTGCGAGCTTCCAGTTTTAATAATTGAAAGAAAAAAAGGGGATAATCAAAATTTTAGAAGAATTCGTGACTAATTCTCACTGAAGCTAGAACTTCTATCATTAGAAGGTGGTCATATCAAGAGAAGGAAAAGTTCTAATCTGGTGGTGGCTTCACTGCCATGCTTTGCAAATTTTAATAGATTTACTCGATCACCTTGGTAGTTTTCCAATTAGATGATGTTTTCAAGTTTCAAGAGGAGGGTTTTGGTCCCCTCTAGTTTGTAGTATTTAATTAGGAACTTCAATTAGGAAACCAATCGGTTGGGGTATTGAATCATGTCTAACTTGAATAATGGTCCTTGGTGGTAAAGCAATCTTAGCACCCCTCATAATGAGTTTAGAACTAGTTGGCTATGTCACCTCAATTGTTACGACCCATGTTATTTGAATAATAATCATGGTCATTTAAATTTGTATATATTTTTTATGATGCCTATTTCTCATGAATACGTTAGGATTGATTGATGCGATGTCAATTGATTGTTACTACTGACGTGGTTTATGTTTATGAGTTTAGGTGATGAGGTGTGCAAGGGTACCGATTTAGGTGTTGCACAGTGCGAGGGTACCGATTTAGGTGTCGCACGGATGGTGGATTGAGTCGTGGCGTGTGGACAAATCTCATTGGCTGTATTATGGCATTTGATATTATTTTGACATCAGTGTGATGTGTGTGCGCACGCGTCAATTTATTGTACAGTGTGCGTACGAGCACTAGTTGATTTATTTTGTAATGTGAATATGCGCACAAGTTAGATTATTGCATTAGAAAAATTGTGCAAACCTTAGAAGGTTTGAGGACAAAGGTTAATTGAGGACAAAGGCTAATTAAATGGCAAAGTCCAAATATGGATGTGTACTTTATTTTTGGCTTAAAGCCTACTTTTAGAATATATCACAAATACCCACGCGAGAAGACACATTGGGGGGAGAAGATTGCACCCAGTCTTGTGTTGCCTTGTGTTGATGGTGATGTATTTCTTTCTCTTGCTCTATGTTTTGATATGTGCTTTAATTTTCAATTTAATTCAAGTAGTTGTTTTGATATTTGATATAATTTTTATGAGTCATTTGATTATTCTCTTCAAGAAAATTAAAGGTCCGGTTGCAGTGGTATCAGAGCTTTGGTGTAATTTAATTTTCTTGAAGGCGGTCAAAAGAGGTGAAAGAGACAAAAACAGAGGTGATTTTGGATAATTTTTTAAATTTAAATCAAAGAAGAACACGTTTAGGAATTTTTGTTTATGTATGGATCAAATTAAGCTTGTTTTTAACCATTGGGTAATCAATCTCCATCAATCTATTGCCCAAAGGATAAAACTAGGTGGAAAACCATTAGTGGGTTTCCCAAAACCATGAAACCACCTTTCTCTTCACTAATCCTCTTCCTAATCTGTCTGTACGGATTGAAAGAGCAAGCAGAGGAGCATGGAGAGCCATAAGCAGAATTGCTAAACCTTTTCTTTGCTCAATTTCTATAATAGAGTGATGAGAATTCTTCAAGAGTTGCTTTCAAAAATTACTTTTAATTTTTATTTTCCCTCTTCTCCTTAGTTGATGCGCTGGGCGCAAATCTTAGTAATATATATATAATATATATAATTTTCCTCTCTCTCCCTTCTTCGTAGCGGCAGCGGCAGCGGCTTCTCTCTCTCCATCCGGCCGACTGGCGGCGGCGGCGAGCTGCGATTTCAGGGGGGAGCGTCGATTTTTCTAATTGAGCTTAGTGAGCCCTTAAAGCTTTGATTATTACAAAGCTTAAATTAGCTAAGAGCTTTGTGAGCTTTTGCTTTAATCTTGGCGGGTTAGGCTAAATCCACGAGGCACTAATTTATTTAAAAAAAATCAAATCTTCCTTTTTATTCTTAAGCGCTGCGCTGTCAGAATAGCTGTGGGAGAAAAAGAAATTGTACATCTTATACAAGCTTTATTAAGTTTATTAACCAGCATAAAAGTAAAAGCTTTATATATATATATAAGTTGCAAATATTGAAATCATTATGCACTAATTATAATTTTTTCCAAAGTTTTTTTTAAAACAAATCTCCAAAGCTTTTTTTTAAACAAATCTGCGCTGAACTTCATGAATTCTAAGATGATTGAATCATTTCATTTGAGCCTTTATTAAGCTTGGGTTTAACTATGCGTTGGATTTAAATTAGTAAAAAAAATCATGTTAAGCAAAGCTTTTATTAGTAAGCTTAATTAAGAAACTCTTTGAGCTTTAATTAATAAAGCTTTAATTTTAAAGAGTACATGGATTATTTCTTGAAAAATTATGCATTTGTGTATTGAGCTAACTTGGCAAGACTCATCTAGTTCGACGTTCCATATGAGATAAGAAACCCTATCTTTTCTCTTGTTTTAAATTTTTCCTATTCTTTTAATTGTCAAGAAATGGGTGATATCCGCACCATCGTACTATTCAGGGACAGCTTGACACCGAAGAGGTTAACGCACTCGACACATTAACCAAAGATGGAGGTATGTGTTAAAAAAAATAATTATTTATTGTATACAATTTCTTGTTTGCTTTTGTATCTGTTTTTTGAAAATTCTTTGCTTCTAGACCTAGTTAGAAAAACTTTAGCTCCTGAAAAGAATTTTAGATACGGTGACCTAACTAGAAAGATCAAGACAAGATTAGCAAAAGTTATCTTCAAGATCTAGTTGCCCAAATTTAAGTAAAAATGATACTAGACATTTCATAGAAGATTAAGACCAATTTGAAGATTCAAAAACCAAGCAAGTTTCTCCAGTCTTTGATTCAAGTTATCAATTGCTTCACCATCGAATTTAGTGATGATGAGAAAACTAAAGAAATAGTTCTCAAGTGACTAGAAACCAAGCTTAAGTTGTATACCAATCACAATTACGAAGTTTATACCAATTCAAGTAAAGTTTTATCTAAATTTTCAAGTGTTCTAGTTTAAGATCTATCCAAGTACAAGATTTTTTCTAGACCAAGAATTGCTCTAAGTCAAAGATATATTCAACCACAAGATTTAAACCCCCTTAAGAACAAGATTTATTCAAGAATTATAATTATGATTAATTAAAGACTAATCTCTCAATTTTCGTCCATTCAAGTATTTTTAATTTAAGCCAAGATTCATTACTAGTATATCAAGTTCTTGCTATCAACTAAGACGCAAGATGTCTATATTTCTTCAAGTTCTGATTTTAAGTTTAAGATTAAGCTTAAGATCAAGATCCCCTTTAGATTTCATTGTTTACAAGTAAGATTCACAAATTCAAGAATTATAAACCTATTCAAAGATTATAATTTTTAAAATTTAGTTAGACAATTATAAGATTAAGATTAAGATTAAAAAATAAATCTCGAGAATTCATTAAGATTAAGATCAAAAACAAATCTCGAGAATTTAGTTAGACAATTACAAGATTAAGATCAAGAACAAATCCCCAGAATTCATCAAGTTATTGACAGTAATGTAAGTGATTATTTTTTCAATCTTAAGTTGATAAGAATTTCCATTTCGACCTAATTCATTTTTGGAATAAGACTTGTAGTCTAATTTTGAGGATAGAGAAAAGTTATGTCAGAATGAAAGTTTCAGAGGGAATTAGCTACTCCGTCTCAAACTTCTGTTCTTAAGGTAGTGTCGTGTGGAATTAATCTATGGTATGGGACATTAGATTGGTTTTACATGCCTACCCCAGACGTATCTATGTCTTCTATCTTTCACCAACGAGTGTTTGTATGTGGAAGGTACCTATGTGGTATGGGACACTTAGATCCTTTTCACATGCGTTCACTTGTTTGGTTTTATTTTCAGAAATTGTTTGATGTGATGATCTTGTCCTCCACTTGTGCCATGAAGCCATCCACTCATTGATTGCGCAACTGAGGACAGTTGATTCCCAACAGGGGGGACTGTTATGACCCATGTTATTTGAATAATAATCATGGTCATTTAAATTTGTATATATTTTTTATGATGCCTATTTCTCATGAACACGTTAGGATTGATTGATGCGATGTCAATTGATTGTTACTACTGACGTGGTTTATGTTTATGAGTTTAGGTGATGAGGTGTGCAAGGGTACCGATTTAGGTGTTGCACAGTGCGTGGGTACCGATTTAGGTGTCACACGGATGGTGGATTGAGTCGTGGCGTGTGGACAAATCTCATTGGCTGTATTATGGCATTTGATATTATTTTGATATCAGTGTGATGTGTATGTGTGCACGCATCAATTTATTGTACAGTGTGCATACGAGCACTAGTTGATTTATTTTGTAATGTGCATATGCGCACAAGTTAGATTATTGCATTAGAAAAATTGTGCAAACCTTAGAAGGTTTGAGGACAAAGGTTAATTGAGGACAAAGGCTAATTAAATGGCAAAGTCCAAATATGGATGTGTACTTTATTTTTGGCTTAAAGCCTACTTTTAGAATATATCACAAATACCCACGCGAGAAGACACATTGGGGGGAGAAGATTGCACCCAGTCTTGTGTTGCCTTGTGTTGATGGTGATGTATTTCTTTCTCTTGCTCTATGTTTTGATATGTGCTTTAATTTTCAATTTAATTCAAGTAGTTGTTTTGATATTTGATATAATTTTTATGATGAGTCTTTTGATTATTCTCTTCAAGAAAATTAAAGGTCCGGTTGCATCAATGAAGGTTGTTGCTCACTTGATATAGCTTAAAGGAACTTTAATAGCATCAAGACTTGTGTAGTGCTTGCAAAAAACTATTTTCCTAACCAGTGAGAAAATTGATAAGGTTGGAGTGTAAAACGAGTTTCTTTAATCAAATATTTTTGGTGGTCGGTTTTTTAATAACAAAAAGGGTAAATTTTAATTAGTTTTCTTCAAAACAAGGTCAAATTTTTGTTGGTTTTTCGAATTTCAACTCGTGTAGAATACACTAAAGGCCATTTTTTATATCATCGTTGCTTTGATGTAGATGCTTTTTTAGTTACTTAGGGAAAAGTTGACAATGAGCATAGTACCACACGTATGGATTACATCAAACAAGGTTTCCACGATGTAATTGAGCACACTTAAAGCTTTCATGTCTTGTTGTGTGAGTCAAGGTTGAATCTATCTCTCGGTACACATGTTGTTAGGGAAACGATATCGCACGAGGGTTTGGGGGGAGGCCTCTACATGGTTGTGTAAATCTTTCTCAAAAACTAAAAAACATCATTGTTGGCTGGCCAAATGGCTAGTTCTCTGGTGGACAAATCACCGATAGCCCATACCACTTGTATATAATTTCATTAGTATATCGGACATGTACATCGATGTAATCATGGCTAGGAAAAGCTTTGTTTAGAGGCCGAGTTATATTTTCTTGATCTTGTAACTGTTTGACCTAGTGGTCTAAGAGCACATATATCTTTTCTTGATCTTGTGCGCCTATCCTAGATGTTTCACTTATATAGGCCACTAGGCTTTATAATTAGCCCCAATACTTTTAGAAGCTTTTAACCCTATAAATATTTGTAACTATGCCTCCACTTATAAGCCTCTTCCCACATTAGGGATATCTCCCCACTAGGTGCCCACTGACCCTCTTGCACTAGTGTGAACCTATCTTGGATGTACCAATTTTCACCTCCTATGGTTATCTTAGTCATCACATCTCCTCCTTCTCTATGTCATCTCAATATTATCTAGAGGAGTTGTCAACGCCTAGCAAAAAAGGCATGAATGCCTTGCATTTTCTCCCACCTCAGTTACTCTTTCTATAATTTGACTTTTGCTAGATGTTATAGGAGCCTAGTACTAGCCTTGTGTCGAGTATCACATTAAATTTCTAAATTTAGAAATTGTCCAATTTTGGTACCTTTGCTCTTTTCCTTGTTTACCCTTGGCTAAAAATAGTAAGAGAAAAGTTGGAAATAGTACCTGAGAGGTGCCACGATTGAAGGTTAGTAGTTGATCGTACTGCATATCAAACCTTGTCTGATTTAGACAAATCTAGACCTAGTTACGCATGGTTAAAAATAACAGGTGGACACTTGGAAACAGGACCTTAGGTGTCAGGACTGAAGATTAGTAGTTGGTCGTACTGCATATCAAACCTTGTCTCATTTAGACAAATCTAGACTTAGTTGGTCGCTCCCAAAAAAAAAAGTAAAAAGGAAGGGTTGTTGGTTGAAAATTAAGCCTTTTCGAGCTAAATTACATG
The DNA here is from genome assembly GCF_041138505.1 of Cibotium barometz. Taxonomy (NCBI): domain Eukaryota; kingdom Viridiplantae; phylum Streptophyta; class Polypodiopsida; order Cyatheales; family Cibotiaceae; genus Cibotium; species Cibotium barometz. The sequence continues at coordinate 10,771,944 of NC_141055.1, forward strand.
AGTTGTTTACGCATGGTCCTAGGTTCCAATTAGTAAGTTCCAAATTACATGATGCTTTGTCAAGGTGAGGTATGCGACTAGTGCTCTCCTAGAACTTGACTAGGCTACGTGTTTGTTATTTTTAGTAGCTTTGGCGAGACCAAGGACGGTGAGTAAGCGACTCATCCACGCTTGGCCTTAATTAGTGGCTTATCTGCCACACCACTAACCAACACAAGGCAAGGACATATTCAGGGTGGATATCTCCCATTGGCCTTATTGATAACTAACTGGGTTGAGGTCTTATACCCATTGAGACAGCCTTGGAAGGTGAAATTAGCTCTGGAACAACAGAGCTTAAAGAGTAAGGACAAGTGTATGAACCCGGTAGCAAGCATAGTTGTGACCCCGTGTTTCACTCACCAAGTGAATCCGAAGCCTTCAAACACACAAAGAATTGCAAAGAACTAAGAGACGAGGGTTACAAAGTCCTGTAATTCAGAAACCAAGCAAAAGCTACAATTTCGTGAACTTTAATAACTTTCGCTATGCAATCTAGAATTGTACAAAACTTGAATGAGTAGAAAGCTTGCTTTTTGTAGATAACCTTTGACTATTTGATCGCCTTGATCTCAATATAGAAATTGACCAAATTTGGTGCCCTATCCTTAACTCCAGTTTACGCTTAGTTAAAATTGTAGGTGAGAGGGCATAAACATGACCTATGCTTCTAGATCATTGGTGGGATGGCCATGTATCTGATCTTTTGCTTTTTTGATGTAGTTAGACCTTATTTTAGATACCTCAAAAAACCTTAGCTAAGTAACCTTTCACACGACTGAAGTTTATGTTTTATGCTCAAGACTCTGTCTCTTTAGATCCTTGTCCATGCGTGGCTCTAAATAGCGCCATCATTTATTGGTTTTGGAAAAGCATTTACACGGTGAAGGTTCTCAAAGGGCTCTACGACCCTATCTACTTGGAATTTTGTTTCAACCCACCAGAGTTGAGATGACAATTGGGTGTAAACAAAGCACGATCCCTCCTACTTGTCCATGCCTGGCTCTTATTGCATGCATGGGAGGGATTTGTCAAAACATACCATACACATTTAAAGATGGTACCTTGGACTACCTTCATACCAAATTTGGTCTTGTTTTAACATTGTAGGATTACTGCTATTTTTAGCAGTTCTTGCTAAAATTAATAAAAATTCTAGACAGACATAAACTAAAGCATCCAAAGTGTCCATTGCACTGTGGACATACCACATGACAATTTGGTATAGTTTAACTAAGTTTCAGACATATTAGAGATCTTTTTTGGCTCCTTTTAGAGAAAAAGACTGAAATTTCACTAAGTTTGGAACGTGGATTCTATGGAAAAAGAACATTCTTTCCAACCTAAAGTACTTGTTATCAAGGAATTTTGCTGATCAAAGGGCCCTCCGAGTTTATACTTATTTGGCCATTGTTTTTTTGCACCTTGTGTAGTAGTGGTAGAGTCTTAGGTAGCTCCTGATTTGGTGGATCAACCATAGCTTCTCACGCTCCCACAATTGATAGTAGAACTGATGCTATTAAGCCTAAAACTGTTGGGTTGAGAACCTGGCTGCAACCTGAGCCAAGTAGTGAGTCTGACCATGTATCTATTTTGAGCGAAGACTCTTGGTTTCAAGATATTTCATCTAAAGCCTGGGCTACCACCCCCTGTTTTCTTGCTTGTGCATGTGCAAGTGAAGGTGAAGACAAACATATTCCCATATAAACAATGAGAGATGAAAGATAAAAAATCTTGCATGAGATTGAGGCCAACAAATGCTCAATCTTTGTGAATCACGGTAAATGCAAAGATAGGGGATGATAAGGTAATCTCTAGAGGAACCTGGGAAATAGAAGCCTCAAGTGGCTATCTTGAATTTACTTTCTATAGTAACCGAGTGGATGATGCACCTCCAACTGCACCTCCACTTTGGTGCCTGACTCTCTCATTGGAATCTATGGTGTGGGTATCCCGGTTATGTGCCATACAATTATGTTAAAATAGTAGTTCCACCTATGATGATGGGTATCCTAGTTATGTGCCATACAACTATGTTAAAACATTAGTTCCAACTATTTTCTAAGGGGAACATTCCAAGGGGAACACACTTATGTGCGTCCTTTATTGAGGAGCATGCCTTTGCTATTAGTAGTAGCAACAACTTCTATTGGACCCATGTACATTGCCGAAAGTCCTAAATTAATAGATGTTACATCATCTAACTCACACATACACTCCCCCAAGAGTGCATACTATTCGAGTAGGAGGCACAATACCTATAAGAGTTCCAGCTCCTATACCACTGGAAAGACCCATTCCAGTTGAGCCACCTGTTCTCACATCCTACATCACTAGTTGGAACGATGTCTGTAGATGATGCTATTTAGAATGGTTAAAGCTATCAGACTGGTTAAAGCTAGTTGGAATGGTGTCTGTAGATGATGCTATCTCAGAATGTTTAAAGCTATCAGAATGGCTAAAGCCATTGCCAGAGTAGAACATGCTATTTGTGCTACACCCCATGGTCCTCGGGATAGAGAACAAGACAAACAAAACTCTAGAGTCTAGAGTGTGTGTCTAAGGAAAATGTAAAAGTTTAGTGGGACTAGTGATGCACATGGCCATAACCTTTGAGCAAGTGTGTGAATCTTTGGGAGTGCATGATGACCCCACTAAGTTTAGAGCATTTGGATTTACCCTAGAGTACAAGGCTGCCAAATGGTTTAGAACTTTGGAACTAGAAGGAAAAGCAACTTATGAAGATTTGAAAAACAATAATTTTTTATTGCTTATTCCAAGACTGGGGCCAAATGGAGTTTTGTAAATCAACTGAACACTCTAAAGCAAAAAGAATTTGAGATGATCAGGGAATACATTAATAGGGCCAAGTATCTCTATAGTAGGCGTCAACCTAATGAGAGACATAGCCAAACTCGATTGATCCCTCTTTTCTTAGAAGGCTTACAAAGTGAGAAATTGCATGATGCACTTTATGCTCAAGGGCACATAACCTTCAATGAATGTTGTTTGGATGCCAGAGAGACTAAAGTGATCATTTCATGGGACCATCTTGAGAAACACATGGCTCTAAAGCATCATTCAAGACTAGATCCGGAAGTGAAAGATCAAAAGAATGGAAGTGTGATGAGAAAGAAGAAGATCCTGATATCATTAACTAATTGCTGAAACAACTGAAAGGTGAATTTAACATCACCCCAAAAGAAAGTGAAAGATCAGAAGGATGGAAGTCTGATGTGAGAAGGAAGAAGAGCAATTAAAAGATGAATTTAAAATCACCCTAAAAGGGGTGGGAATGACCTCTACCCAAAAAGAGATATGGTTTGGTGTGTGTACTGTAATCAAATTATAGAACCACCGAGATTTCGCACCTTATACCAAGAAATATGGTTTGGTGTGAATACTATAATCGAATCATGCGATAATAGAATGTTCGCACCTTATACCAAGACCTAATTTATGGTGTGGTTATTACATTTGTATGGGCAATCATGACACTAGCTGATGCTATAGATTTAACCCTTCACTAAAAGTTAATCCGGTGAGACGGGAGATTTGGCTTCACTTCTCCTTAAAGGTCACTTGCATTATTGGCACCACCAAGTGGATCTCAAAATCTAGAAACTATAGGTAGGAGGAAGAGCAAAACCTACTAAGATGCCTCCACCTATTTTACCACCTCAACCTACTCTACCAAGAGTCACTTCTATGCATGAAGTTAGAGCAGAAGAGGAGAATACTTTAGATCTTTTTATGATGGGTTGCAATTATAAGTCACCCATGGAGAGTCCAGACACACCTGAGTACTTTGTTACACCTTTGGGTTATACTATGGTTGCATTTGATGATGACAAGTACACATCTTTGATGAACATTGCATTCATGACACCTGATTACTGTGTTACACCTTTGAGCTATACTATGGTTACGTTTGATGAGTACACATCTTTGATGAACATTGCATCTTTGACACATGGGAAGAAGGACATTAACTCCTTGACTAGAAGAGCTCTTCTCTCTTGTTATGCCTGTAATGGACCTCACTTAAAGAACATTATAGAGTTTATAAGGATACACACTAGTGGTGGCAAGAACCTCTTCCATTGAATAGACGGTGTAGTGGGTGTGGTATTGAGCACCTACTGAAGGATTTCCCCTACTATGCTATTCAACCTTTGATAGTGGATCTCCTAGGCCAATGATCACTTTAAACATGTTGGAAGTCCTATTGGGAAGAAAAGAATACCCTATTATTATGCCAATCAATACGGTATTAACAAGAGCATAAGTAAAGTAGATCATGGACAAAGAAGCAAAGGTAACATGTTCTTCTTTCCTAGTTGGCAACGATAAGGATAAGGTTAAAATCCAAGATAGATCTGACTCATCTTCTTATGAATCTTCACCTTCTATTTTTGAATCAATAATCGGGCTCCGTGTCTCCCTCCAAGGGACAAAATCACCTACAACCATGCTAATCAAGCAAGGTGGAGATGCCCAAGAGGTCAAATCAAAGTCACATACCTAAGGTTGCCATTGTCCAACAATCCATAATTTTATCCCCCAAGCTATGCAAGCTCTTCAATGCTTTGCTTATTTCTTCCAACGTCACCATGCTTCTAGAAAAAGGAACCTACGATGTGAAGGCAAGGACCACCTTCGTCTAGTTTTAGGCTCACACCACTTAATGAGGCCTCATATCAAGCACTTCTATACACACTATATCACATGCAACCTCGACAAGCTTCCTACCTCAAAGGCTAACTAAAATCTAATTTTAGGCTAACATTACTTTTAATGAGGCCTCATGTCAAGCACTTCTACACCAACACTGCATCACATGCACCCTCAATAAGATTCCTATCTTAAAGGCTAACCAAAATTTATCCCCAATTGGTGGTCCCTTGTCTACCACTCAACCTCACAAGATAACTTCACCAACTATCTCCTCAACCATCCACACCTCTCCATAATAACCGATAAGACATATCTTCACCTCCCACCTCTTCATATAATTGGCAAAGCAAAATCTTCATCACCCAAGCTTGATGACAAGAGGGCATGGTGACCCCATTAGGAAGGGGGGTATGTTAGCCACTTCGGTTAACATGGTTTTGCCTACCCATCCTACCATCATTTTAAAGGGTTATGGTCAGGAGAAGGACATAGACCATGATGAGACCTTTGCACCCACATCTCATGTGTCTACAATCAAGTAAATTATTGTATTGGAATGTACATCAATTGGATATCAAGATTGCCTTCTTTTGAATGGTGATTTTCTTGAGGAAGCTTGTGTATCTTAGGCTCATGGTTTTATTGAAAAGGGGCACGAGTCTAAAGTATACACGTTAATAAAAGCTATATATGGCCTTAAGCAGGCTACTAGATCATAGTATGAGAAAATAAACACATACTTGGTTTAGGAATACCTCAAACACAAGGGATCCGTAAGACATTCACATAGCATGAGCAAGTAGCCAACCTCACTCCAACCTCAAAAAAGCGAAGTTGGCATACAAGTGCCATTGGAAACTATGCAGCCTAATCCCATGGGGAGGCATGAAATCCCAAACCTTAAAATAGAGGGTTTTGTAGAACCTTCTCCCTCACTAAATGATAATGCACCTCAATGTGCTTTGTCCTATGATAGACTCGGTTATGGCCACTTGTATGCTACTCATGTTCACGGGCTCACCCATATGACCAAGTAGCTTCTAAAACCAAGCTACCTCACAAGCTTTAGCACCCCTTTACTTTGCTTAATAACGCAATTATCACTGTTACAAAGTTTGGTCACCATCGGCGCACATTTGGTTATAATGTGTGAGTCAAAGGCCCAATTTCATGAGGGAGCTCTCTAAGGCCAGGACACATTGAAAACTGGGTAAATGGCACATACATTGCATCCAAACGTGCTCCGGTGGTGAGACCAAACTTTGAAAGTGTGTATATGTGGACCCTGTAAAGTTTGTTTTACCATCGGAGCATATTTGGTTACAATGCCTGAGCCAAAGGCCCAATTTTGACGGGGCTCTCTAAGGCCACAATACATTGAACACTAGGCAATGGCATGCACATCGCATCCAATGTGCTCTGATGGTGAGACCAAACTTTGCAAGTGTGTATATGTGGACCCTACCCTCTCTCTTACAAAGTTTGGTCCACCATCGGAGTATATTTGGTTGCAATGTGCTCAATCATCAAATAGTTATGTGCATAACTCGGTCAAGTTCCATGATAAAAGTGAATAATTTAAATTCAACAACATTGTACATGTGGCAACTATATTCAATGGGTATTTACATAACTCATTTGAGTTACATGGAAATTACATTTTTTAAATGCCTACCACGAATTAAGAAAACATGTGTTTATCTCATTGGTTAGGTATCCACATAACTCGGTCGAGTTTATGTGGAAAATTAAAATTTTAAAATCTTCTTTCTTTCTTTTACAACATCGTCGAGCTACACACGTGTCCATCATTAATTGGGTATCCACGTAACTCAATCGAGTTATGGGAAAATTGAAAATTTATTTTTTAAGATTTTTTTCTTTCCATTGCAACATCGTCGAGCTACACACGTGATGATTACTTGACAAATATTAAAGGGCTTGCAGATACCCTTACTTCTATTAGATTGATGATGATACGGTATTGGTTACCTTGAATGGTCTTGGCAAGAAACATAGTAAGTTTTAGGCCTCCATTGGAGTTCGAGAGAACTATCCTCGATTTCAAGAACTGAATCTCTCCTTTTTATGTTAGTTTATTTCATTTTCTTTTAATAAAAACTCCTTCTTTTGATTTATTTTTATTTTTTACTTTATTTTCTTTTCTTTAAAAAATTCCATCTCCCTTCGTTTTATTTTTTCTCTTTTTTTATTATTTATTTTTCAAAAAACAAAGGACACCCTTATTCCTTTTATTTTTTTCTTTTTTGTCCTTTCTTTTTATTAATTTATTTTATTAAAAAACTCCACCTTTACTTTTGTTTTTTCTAATTTATTTGGAGAAAAAACCCCCTTTTTCCTTTATCTTTTTCCCTTTTCATATTATTAACAAAAAAAACCCCACCCTCCCTTTCTCCTTTTCTTATCCCTTTTTCCTTTTTATTATTATTAAACAAACAACCCCCTCCCAAAATGTGCATGTGTGTGTGTGTGTGTGTGTGTGTGTGTATAATATATAGATATATATATACATATATATATATATATATATATATACATACATACATACATACATACATACATACATACATACATACATATATATAATAAAACCCCTACCCTTATTCTCTTTTTTCCCTTGATAAATAATTGATTTTTTAAAAAGAAGAGCATGCCTCCCCCCTCTCTCCTTCCCTTTTTCCTTTTATTTTCCAAAATCCAACACCTATTTTCTTTTATTTCTTTTATTTTTTGTATTTTATATTTTTTAATTTTATTAAATTAAAAAAAACCCCTTTTTTGTTTTTTTGTTTTGTTTATTTTTTGTTATTTTAATAACTCCCATAAAGAAAAAAAGAACCCTCCCCTTACGCCCCTCCGATTTCCCCCCCTTTAATAAGTAAATTAATTAAAAGAAATACACTAACCCTCACCCCTACCTACATGTACGCAAAACTTTCCTACAAATGCATACACTTCTATGCTCATTTCATTCAATCATAGCTTATTGTCTAATCTTCATAACATTTTAGAGAGAATGGTCTCACAAAGTCATAGGGGTAATAAATTTGATAGGAATAGGAAACCTCTCACTCATAAGACTCAAGAAGCTGAGAGAAAAAGGATAGCTCACTAGCAAAAAAGAGAGTGGAGAGTATGCCAACAGGTAGCCTCTAATAATGGTAGGCCACCACCACCCTCACCTTCTCCACATGAGCCTCCTCCACCTCTCCCTACTATTGCTCCCCTTGGTTTGGATGAAGCATGTGGGCCTCCCTTTCCTCCTCTTCCTCCTCCTCCTCCTCCTCCTCCTCCTTCTCCTCCTCCTACAACATGGGAACATGATAGTGGCTAAGTATAGATGCGGGCCATTGTTCTGGGAGGTTGACATGGGAGGTTGACATGAACCAATAATAGCGATTGTAATAAATAAAATATTGAGAACAAATAGAAAAAATAAATACTCATGATATTAGGTCCAATATACCCCCACACAAGAGTGTCCACGCTTCCTCTTGGTGTATTTAAATATATTTCATGGGATAGCTTTTGGGGCTCAAAATAGTGTGCTTTATAAATATGTCGACTTCTTCAAGAATAGTTTTCTTCAAAAATAGTGTCCTTTATAAATATGTCGACTTCTTCAAAAATAGTTTTCTTAAAAAGTAGCTTGCTTCAAAAATAGCTTTATTGAGAGCGTGCAAGCTAGGGTTCTTTAAAAATAGGTGTGAGCCTTGAACCTTATAAAAGTGCAAATATCTTGAAAAAACAAATATGCACAAGGGAGCTTTCACATGTCCCAAATAATATACACACATTGCTAATAAATATGAATGGTACCCAAATAAATTAATGGCACTTGTTGTCACAAAATCGAATATTATTTGTCGACATTTAAAATTGATCATCTTAAGACATTCCTAACCAGCTCCAGCTCCAGCTCACCTTCATTATCCAATCAATATCCCTGCTGTAAGATGCAATCAAGGATGGATAAGCAGCGAAGGGCATGATCAGGTAACCATTGAGAATCTTTGATGGGGTGTCCTTTATACTTAACTAAATATTGATGATAAACATTGCCTTTTCTTCTTGTTTAATTTAGTCTAATTAAATGAGGTCTTTAAGGCTTTCTGCATTTAAGGGGGGACACATGATGTGTATAATTGATGGTGATGTCTACGGTCACTTATACATTTTCCCCTCAGTTGTGCCCTATCTTGGAGACACTATATGTAGTGATGTTTTACTTGATGAGATGTATTACTTATGGTGAACTAGCTCCTTGTTCAAGTCACCTCACCTCTGCAGCTCATTGACATGGATGCTAATAAAGTCAAACTGTTACATTATTTAGCTTGGTTGCCTTGTCACTATGCATAATTCAAGGTTTCTTTACATCAATTTGTGTGGGATTATGCATCCTTTTACATTGCCATGTTGAGAGGTTGCCTTATACTCTCATTGTCTAGTTGGATGTATGCCTTACTGCTCCCACTTGTTAGATTTGTTATATCATCCTACTCCATTGTTGATTCCACCTTATTGGCTTTTCCATTGACAAAGGTTATTTTTCAGATGTATTGGCATTTAGTGGACCTTGAGAGTTTATCTCTTGTTGTTGTTCATAGTGCTCACATTATCTATTTCTTGCTGACTCACCTGAGCCTATTTTGGCTTTGAATCAGTACTCTGTTGCTTGCTACCATTCATTCAGATTCAACAGCCCAACTTTCCTAATTCCATGGGTGATACGTTAATTGAAGAGGATGCAACCATTGTGATCTCTCGCTGACACAACAGTCGGACACGTGCTGCCTTTGTTCATGCATCTTATTTTACTAATTATGCCCTTGTTGCTTTTACATTACATAAGGAGCCACCTTCTTTTCTTGATGCATTGGAGGATGATCATTGGGTTAGAGTCATGCATTCAGCCTTCTGCTCCTGATGATATTCAGTAGATTTAGCATAAATTAACCATAAATTAACCATAAATTAACCTTGATGATTTACTCGTGACATTACAGCATGCATTTAATGTTCAAACATTGGGCTTTTGCATAATTTAAGTATCCAAATCATAGCAGTCGAGGGGGCGTCCTACTACCTTGGCACGCAGTCAAGTAGAAATGTGTTTTCTTTATGCTTTCCACCTCCCCACTGATAGATATTGGGCATGATATTCTGACACTAAGGTGTCCAACAGTGGTAACTGTTTTTGAAAGTAGCCAATTCAAGTTGTGAAGTTGAGTATAGCGCAACGTTCAGCTATTGTGGAATGTGTATGGCTCTGTCGTCTATCGGCCGATCTTGGTATTGGAGTTGTCTTGTACTACCATTTTTTCACTGACAGTCTTAGAGCGCATATGCAGTCACGCAAACATAGCACATTCAGGTGCATTATCGTTATGTAAGGAAAGGCTCCATACAGGAGAGATTGCCTTGACCTATATGCCTACCCAGGCCAATGCAACACATGGGCTTACCAAAACTCTTTCCAAGGTAGTCTACTACACCCTATACACATTCATACCATTCACTTCAGGGGGGTTTGTTAGCATGGCTAGCCTGAAAATCCCTGGTGTGAACAGTCCTACACATGGACACTTTTTACTCTGTGTTGGCAAGGGTTTTTCCCCGTGTGAACACACTCTTGTGTGTTTTGCCACATCATCCCTAGGGCTAGGGCTTCTATTAGTACTCTTGTATTCCACTTATTTCTCATCATCATTATCATTGAGTACTTTCTAGCATCGAACTTCCTCTCTCTTGCTCTCTCGGAGCTTGTCTGTCACTATGTGTGCGTGTGTGTCTATGTAAGTGTGTAGAGCATCTTCTCCCTCATCCAACATTTTCTCCCCCACCAACTTGGCACTTGTTTTTTAAAAAATCATTTAAAAAATCCCCTCCTCACCCCCCAAGTGGCGAGCTACTTAGGGGGTGGGGGAGGGAAATTTCTTATGCTACTCTCTCTCTCTCTCTCTCTCTCTCCTATCTAATTTTCTGCTAGCCACTCTCTCACTATCTCTCACCCACTCACCCACCCTCCTATCTAATTTTTTATAGTCACACTCTCTCTCTCTCTCTCTCTAGAGAGAGAGAGAGAGAGAGAGAGAGAGAGAGAGAGAGAGAGAGAGAGAGAGAGGAGGAGGAGGAGAGGGAGAGGGGGAGCTACATTTCAAGTTTTGCCCAATTCCAACTAGTGCAGTGGTATTGCCAAAAATAGCCTTGGAAGCCAATTAGCTAAAATTTTTGCATCTACACTTATGAGTTATGGAAAAGAATTTACATTTACTCTCAAGACGTTGGTCTTAACACTTATCAATTCTAAGTGGATTTTGATCTGTGAAGCAACCCCAAATCATAATGCCGCTTAAATGATGGAAATCCCAGCATTTATAAAATCAGTCAAATGATGGTAAAACTAACTGAGGGCTTAATAATTAAGAATTTCTTGCTACTCCGGTATCTAGCATGGCCTTCCATACTTTCGTGACTTTATGTAAGGTTTATACATTGTCTGAGATTTTTTAAGATTTTATTATCAATTGTCTTATTTTTTGGGCTTATTTATTTTTACTTTAAATAAAAAAAGTGAGTTTTATTTTAAAAAAACACACACAAATAGAGAGAGATTAAAACAAGGTGTCTAGTTTTCTACACCTGGTAAGTCCAAAAATTTATGTATTTTGAACAAAAAGAAGACTTTTTTGCCAAAACCTTGTAGAAATTATTAAAATTGCTTTTTCCTTGCTCTTTTGGCTACTTTTTGCACAAATTTCAAGAGAGAAAAGAGGCTTTCTACAAGAGTTGCCTAAACAAAGGGCTTTGGGAAGTGAATTTTCAGGTTTCTACATTACATGTGTTGCTTTCTACATCTATAAGAGTATTCAAAAAAGCATGTCCTCTTTAAGAACCCAAGCAAGCATGGCTACAAGCATGAAGTCTCTACCTAAGAAAATATCGAAAGTCCCGAATCAACCCACATCAAATGTAGAAGGATGGGCTACCAACCCTCGATACTCTAAGTCTTGGTTGGGGGGGGGATGCATGACCGACTAGAAAGAGTGCATCAAGGTGAGTACAATGACCTATGGATGGATAAGGATATTTGGGTGCTTATCTACCATGCACATGTATGCTATTCTACCCTCTAGGAGCCAAAAATCATGGAAAAGCTAAATGTAACAAGGTTAGGGAAAAAACGGTTGCTACTATCGATCTAGAGTACGATCCCTTCACCACCATCAGGTACCTAAAATCTTATGACCTAGACAATGACATAGGAGTAGTGGAGGTACACGATCAAACAGTAGTAAAATCTTATGACCTAGACAATGACATAGGAGTAGTGGAGGTACACGATCAAACAGTAGTAAAGGTAACCATAATAAAAGAATTGGTGATTGAAGCATTGGGACTATCTTTGGCACATAAACACAAAAAGATGTCCCTAGATGACATGGGCTCATATGTGAAGAACTATAGCAGAAGTCGCATGTGGGTGTGATTTTTGACAACATTTCATATCCGATGTTACGAAAAGCAAGTACAATGTATGTTGATGCAAGTGAAGTACTTGGATCGACGTAACATGGTCATTCCAAAGTAGCTCTATGTGTTAGCATAGGGCATAGAGAGGAGGACTGGGAATTTTAATAGTCAAGGATCTGAAGTCTTATTGCAAGGACCACAAAGAGGCGGATAGTCAACCCCTTTCTTATACACAAGGTCCTCACATATGGAATAAACAAGGCTATTACAAGGAGAAGATACCTCTCATTGTTAACCCTCAGTTATCCGCCACAAATAGTTATACTTTATCCTTATTCATTATTTAATCGGCATACTAAAAGTATGTGTTGATTTGTATTTTAAGTGGAAACACCTTATAGCACAAAGCGCAATCACTTTGAAGCATATATGTACTCAAAGAGAGAAGCAACAATATATATAGATACAGATGGTTTGACAACTACTTGTCTTTTGAATACTTTTTTATGTGTTGTTATTCAATTATGTTCATTGTATGTAATGTGTTAACATAAATAATGGTACACATTGGCTATCTGCCACAACACTTTGGCAATCCTATTGTGTTCGATTTTCCTTTAATTCTCTTAGTTTTTTTTTTTTGGTTTGCTAGCATGTTCTTTTCCATGTATGGATTTGTCTCACTGGTTGAGGGATTTCCCCTCCTTTTGTAAGATTCCTCCCTCCCCCCCCCGGCTTTTGAGGTATACAGGAGTAAGAACCTCCCTTTCTGATCTTATAATTATTCCCCTCTCTGAAATAAAAGAAAGATTCTGTTTTACCCTGTTTTGACCTAGAGAGAGAAAATGTCTAGAGAGAGATAATCCAAAATTGAGATATTTTTGGATATAAAAATCCTCCTAGTGTCTAAAATGAATTCCCCTGAAACAGAAATTCAATAAGAACTTTCCAATGTGCAACTGGAATTAATTGGAAATGGGTATAAAGGACCTTAGCCTAAGGGTCTAGATTTTCAGAAATTTTTGGATTATGGTCCAATTAAGGTTCCTATGGACCAATAAGATCAATCCATGTGTGGGGAGGAGATAAATCCAATTTGTAAAAGAAAAATACCCAAAAATGAGTAAATGCTCACATAAGATGAAGAGTTGACTATGTACAAGGGTTATTAGTAAAAAACTATGAGTATTACTTAAAAAAATGAGATAATGATTCTATTTTGACACATGTGTAAGGAAGGGGAGTCCCTTCAAGGAGGCGCCTACTTCACATGCTTGAATGAGTTTTAAACTAAAAAATAATGTGATATTTTTTCTCTCCTCTCTCTTCGATCAAACCGAATCAGAAAGGAACCAAACTAGGTCCAAATCTGGTCCAAATTCAACCAAACTGAATCTGGAAAATTCTAGAAATCAGTTTGTCTTGGTTAGAGCCTCCCTCTCCTATAAATAGAACCTTATCTCTTTGTAAAAAAATAGGAGAATTATACTATGCCAAAATTATACTGAAATAATGATAATTTTTACTATTCTCTAAAATTCTCTCCAAATTGAAGAAATTGGAGCTTCCCTCCTTCTTAAATGTCCATTGGTGGCTCCATCAACATACCAAACCAATTGATTGGTTGGGGGCCTCTACCGTGATTAAAGAATCAAGCAATTTGTAAGGTAAAGGGTGAATTTTGATTTTTTCTATAATTTCTCAATGTTTCTCTCTTCTCAACCCCTCTCAAGCTTGAGAAGCTTAATTGGAATGGATTTTTAATGCTATTGAAGTTAATTGATGAATGGAAGTAAGGAAATACATAAATTCCCATTTATGCTTAATTTTTATGGTTTTTATGATTTTTGTCTTCTCTAAAATGAATATGATGTTATGCCTCATTGAAAAAAGGCATTCCCCTCTCTTCTTTAGTAAATCCAACCATTCTTTATCCTAGATGAATGATTAATGGATAAAATCAAGTTTTTTATAATGTTTCTCTTAAATAAGTAGAAAATGTTTACATTAGAATGATTTAAATACTCTTGGTGAAATTTTAATTAATTTTAGAGAGTTAAAAATTAAAAAATGGTCAGCCATACAAAGGAGGTTATGGAAATTTTTTTCTAAAATTGTGTAAAATAAGTTTTACTTTTTTATTCAAAAAGAGTAATTCCGATCGTATATGTATTCTTAAAGTGTTATTTTTCATCCTAGGTATAGAAAAATGCATACTAAAAATATTTTATTAAAAAAGTGTTACTTTCTTTAGAATTAAATTCTATGCATAGAAGGAAGCATATTGAAATTGTTATTTTGATTATAAAAGTGTTATTTTCATCATAAATGATTTGTATGCATAAACATATGCATAAAAGATATTTTTTATATTAAAAGTGTGATTTTCATCATAAATGATTTTTATGCATAAATTAGATGCATAAAAGAAATTCTTTTATATTAAAAGAGTGATTTTCATCATAAATGTTTTGTATGCATAAACATATGCATAAAAGATTTTTTTAATATTAAAAGCGTGATTTTCATCATAAATGGATTTTATGCATAAATTAGATGCATTAAAGAAATTCTTTTATATTAAAAGAGTGATTTTCATCATAAATGATTTGTATGCATAAACATATGCATAAAATATTTTTTATATATTAAAAGCGTGATTTTCATCATAAATGGATTTTATGCATAAATTAGACGCATAAGAGAAATTCTTTTATTCTAAAAGTGTAATTATTGCCATATATATAGGCAGTGATGTGTGTGAACACACTTAGGACCGCCGGGGCACTTTTTTCCTCTTTAGGAGGTTTTTTCCCTCGGCTTGTATATACGCCCATTATTCTAGGGCTAACTTATCTTTGTACATTGACACAATCTAATACATTGTGTGTTGTGCGCATTCTTGCTTCTTCTTCTCCAAGCTTTGTGTGCTTCCCTGCAACCCTAATTCCAACAATTGGTATCAAAGTACGCATCGGCTCCCAGGGCTGCGCCGCCCCAGCACGACTCATGTTCTCCGATTGAGGTGATCTTTCACGAGCGCTTGCAGGTCCCTATACTCTGCAAATAGGCCCGTAGGAGTTCGCGTTCTCAGAAATAGACCTGTAGGAGTTCACGTTCTCAAAAATTGCATCTGAGGTCGTTTCGGGCTCCGTTTTTGCATTACAAGTTCTTTACAGGTGTTTTCGTCATTTTGTGTAAAAATTTCGACAGTGCAGTTTTCTGTAAAATAGGCATACGTTTTCTATTGTGGACCGTGCTACATAGCACGAGTTGTTTTCTGTTTAGTCTTTGCTTCTTCATTACAGGTAGCTTTTGCATCAGTTTCAGTCAGTGGCCATGGCTGATAACATCAATGATGTATTTCGCATGTTGTCTGATGACAAACTGGATGGAGACAGCAACTACCCACTTTGGGCATACATGATGCAGCATGTTTTGGTTGCAAAAGGAGTGTGAAACATTGTGCAGGGTATGGATATACGTCCAGGTTCTGTGGATGTAGGATCTGTTGAGGATGTTGCAGGTTCTAGCAGCTCTACTATTGCTGCTATTTTACCCACTGCTGAACAAGCTCGTTGGGATAGTAAAGATGCACAGGCTCATGCCTTGATTACACTTTCTGTCAAACGGAACATCACTCCACATATTCGTTCAGCTAAAACAGCAAAACAGGCTGGGGATATTCTAGCTGGTTTGTATGCAGGTCGTAACAAGGCAAAAATCTCTTACCTGCGTAAAGAGCTAGAATTGAAGATTATGTAGGAAGATGATGACATGAATGTTTTTCTTGGTGAGATTAAAGATCTCAAGGAACAATTGATTTCTGCAGGTGAGATTATTCTCGATCATTCTCTTGTGCAGACTGTTCTTGATGCTTTACCTGAGTCATATCAGACTTTTGCTTCCACGTGGAGACTTGTTACTGAGGACAGACCTGATGTTATCAAGTATGATACTTTAGTCAACAAGCTCTTGCAAGAAGCGCAGTCGAGGCAAAACAGGGCTAGGCAGCATGCAGTTGATTAGGCATTTGTTGCTGCTTGCCCAGCAGAGAAGAAGTGGTAAGGCAGCCCCTTCCACTGTTTCTTCTCCTATTAATAGGTATGCAACTTCTTCTCCTTCCACAGGTAGCAACAATAGGTCTGAGAAGGCTCTTGAGAAAGGCAAGAAAAAGATCAGGTGCAACTATTGTAAAGCAGCTGATCATGTCATTAAGAATTGTCCTAGGCTAAAGGCTAAAGAGGCAAAGAATAAAGAGTCAAATGCAGCCACAATAGCGGATGCTTCTACAAATGCAGATTCTGCAAATGTTGTGCAGGATACAGAATGGGCGTTTAGCGTGTATTGCCAGTTTGACCCATCTTTACATGATGCATGTTTGGCAGTTTCTGTTGACTCTGATGTATGGTATTTTGACAGTGGTGCTATAAAGCACATTACCTCGCATCGTGATATGATCACTTGTCTTGAGGCTGTTCCTAATGGGAATACTGTCACATGTGCCAATAATGCTTCTTACCCAGTGAAGGGCGTTGGTAAAATTATGCTTATTGCTACAAATGGCAGCGCTTTCACACTTTCAGATGCTTTGTATGTGCCAAGGATAAAGAAGAATCTATTGTCTGTCTCTGCGCTTGCTAGACTTGGACTTGTAGTCAAATTTGTGGATGACAGATGTACTGTTCATGATTTGACTTCTGGTGATACGATTATTGCATCTGGCACCTTGTTTCGTGGGCTGTATAGGCTCAATTCTTATGACAAGTGTGTGGAAGATTTAGCAAATGCAGTTTCTGATGAAAAGGCAGTTTCAGATGCAAAACTATGGCATGCTCGTTTTGGTCATTTGAACTTTGCTAGTTTGCTGCGTTTGCAGAAATTTGATATGGTTGCTTCATTGCCCCCTCTTGAGGTACCAAGACATGTTTGTGAAGGCTGTATTTTGGGTAAAATGCAACGTTCTGCGTTTCCAAAGGATGGTTTTGTGCGGGCCACTCGCAAATTGTAACTTATACATAGTGATATATGTGGGCCTTTGCAAACTCCATCATTTGGTAAACACTTGTACTTCGTGACTTTCATTGATGATTACTCAAGGCATGCATGGGTATATCCACTGAAGGCAAAGTCCGAAGTGTTTTTATGCTTCAAACAGTTTTTACTTATGGTTGAAAATGTATCCAATTGTACTGTGGGCACCCTCTATTCTGATCGAGGGGGGGAGTACATGTCTAAAGAGTTTGATGCATTTTTGGCTAGTCGTGGGATAAAACACCAATGTACAGTGCCGTATACCCCTCAGCAAAATGGTGTTGCTGAGAGGAAAAACAGGTCACTTATGGAGATGGCACGATGTATGGTCAAGAGCCAAGCTTTGCCACATGCGTTTTGGCTTGAGGCTGTCATGTGTGCTGCATATGTACTCAACAAGTGTCCCACTAAGGCCTTGCAGTCTGTTACTCCATACGAAGCTTGGCATGGCAGGAAGCCTTCTATTGGTCACTTGCATGTCTTTGGTTGCTTGGCCTATGCTTTAGTGCCTGTGCAACAACGTAGAAAATTGGATGATAAGGCTGTCAAATGCATTTTTGTTGGTTACAGTTCTGAGAGCAAGGGTTACAGATTGTATCATCCGCAGTCAAAGCGTGTCTTGATTAGTCGAGATGTTGTTTTTGTGGAAGATGCTACGCAGCCTTTGTTATCATGTACCAAAGAGACAGGTGTGAGCTCACGGGATGTATTTGATACGTTGTTGCCTCTGTTTACAGGTGGGAATTTGATACGTTGTTGCCTCCTAATGAGGCAAATATTCAGCCTATGCAGATTTCAAACGACATCATAGATCAGCCTATTTCTGATGCAAATTTACAAGATGTAATTTATGAGGATAGGGCTGAAAATGAGCAAGCTAGAGGTATGTCTAAATGGCTGGTGCAAACCTTGCGTGATAGTAAAATTGATGCACCTATTTCTAGTCGTACTCGTTCAGGTTTTCAGCATGCCTCTTATGCATCAGATTGTTATGCTTTGGCTGTGTCTAGTATGTGTGAAGAGGAAGAACCTCTTTCATTTGATGAGGCACAAATCAGAAAATTGGTTGGCTGCAATGCAAAGTGAATATGATGCTATAATGAAGAATGGTACATGGTCTTTGTGTGATTTGCCTATTGGTAAAAAGGCCATTGGATGTAAGTGGGTTTTTAAGTTGAAACGAAAGCCAGATGGCAGTGTTGATCGCTATAAGGCTAGACTTGTTGCAAAGGGTTATGCTCAAGAAAAGGCCATTGATTTTGATGAGACCTTTGCTCCCACTTGTCGTATGACTACCATTCGTAGCATTTGTGCATTGGCAGCTCATAATGGTTGGAATGTACATCAGTTGGACATAAAGACTACGATCTTGAATGGAGATTTGCATGAGGAGGTGTATGTATCGTAGCCTCGTGGTTTTGTTCAAAGAGGACAGGAAAACAAAGTGTGTAGGTTGAAAAAAGCTTTGTATGGTTTAAAGCAAGCTCCACGAGCTTGGTATGAAAAGATACATGCATATTTGACTGCACATGGTTTTCAGAATAGTCCAACAGAAAGCACTTTGTATGTTAAACGTGTGGATGATGTACATCTAATCATTGCTCTCTATGTCGATGACATGCTACTCACAGGACCAAATGAGAGTCATATTGCTGATTTTAAGGCTGATTTGAATGCCTCTTTTGAGATGTCAGATTTGGGACATTTGCATCATTATTTGGGGATACAATTTAAGCAGTGTGATGGAGGTATTGCTTTGTCTTAGACAAAGTATATTGAGACATTGTTGCAGAGATTTGGCCTTGAAGACTGCAAGCCTATTGCTACTCCAATGGAGACAGGTTTGAAGTTGAGTCTTCATGATGCTGGAGATCACTTTGATGTCACACTCTATCAAACAGCTGTTGGTTGCCTCATTTATGTATTACGAGGCCAGACATTACGAGGCCAGACATTACGAGGCCAGACATTCAGTTTGCAGTCTCACAGGTGAGCAGGTTTATGCATAGCCTAGGGTCTCAGCATTGGAAAGCAGTTAAACGCATCTTTCTCTACTTGAGTGGCATCATACATCTTGGGTTGTTTTATCCCAAGGGGGGATCGTTGCCGCCAGATTTACATGCTTTTTCGGACTCAGATTGGGCTGGTTGCTATGACACAAGAGTGTCCACAAGTGGTTTTTATTTCATGCTCGGTAGCTCATGCATATCTTGGTTGAGCAAGAAGCAACCTACTGTGGTCACTTCTAGTTGTGAAGCTGAGTACATGGCAGCTTTCACAGCTACGGTTGAGTGTGTGTGGCTCAGTGGTGGCTGACTTGGGTGTTAGAGTTTGCCACCTCTATCTACACTGACAGTCAGAGCGCATTGGCAGGCTGCCAGAGAAACCCAGTTTTTCATGCTTGCACAAAGCACATTGAGGTGCATTATCACTATGTCAGGGGGGAGAGACTCTCAGCAGGAGAGATAAGCTTGGCCTATGTGCCAACACAGGACAACCTCGCCGATCTTTTCACAAAGGCGCTTCCTCGTGAGAAGTTTGAAGCTTTTCGCAAAGCTTTGGGCTTACTCCCCTTTGTGGACTGATCTACTTCGGGCATGGCACTTCCCTATACATAAGTGCCAGCTCTCGTTCACACCATCACTCCCAAGGGAGATTTGTTGCCATATATATAGGCAGTGATGTGTGTGAACACACTTAGGACCGTCGGGGTACTTTTTCCCTCTTTAGGAGGTTTTTTCCCCCGGCTTGTATATACGCCCATTATTCTAGGGCTAACTTATCTTTGTACATTGACACAATCTAATACATTGTGTGTTGTGTGCATTCTTGCTTCTTCTTCTCCAAGCTTTGTGTGCTTTCCTGCAACCCTAATTCCAATAGCAATTCCTACTAAATTGGATTTATGCATGGAAAGATGGATAAAGAATTTATTTTAATCCAAAAGTGTTATTCTCATCAATTTTGATTTTATGCATAGAAAGATGCATAAAGAATTTTATTTTTAATTCAAAAGAGTTATTTTCATCAATTTTGATTTTATGCATAAATAGATGCATAAAGAATTTTATTTTTATTTCAAAAGAGTTATTCTCATCAATTTTGATTTTATGCATAGAAAGATGCATAAAGAATTTTATTTTTAATTCAAAAGAGTTATTTTCATCAATTTTGATTTTATGTATAAATAGATGCATAAAGAATTTTATTTTTATTTCAAAAGAGTTATTCTCATCAATTTTGATTTTATGCATAGAAAGATGCATAAAGAATTTTATTTTTAATTCAAAAGAGTTATTTTTATCAATTTTGATTTTATGCATAAATAGATGCATAAAGAATTTTATTTTTATTCCAAAAGAGTTATTCTTATCAATTTTGATTTTATGCATAAATAGATGCATAAAGAATTTTACTTTTAATCCAAAAGAATTATTCTTATCAATTTTGATTTTATGCATAGAAAGATGCATAAAAGATTTATTTTTATTTCGAAAGTATTATTTTCATTGAAATTTAATTTATGCATAGATAGATGCATAAAGGATTTATTTTTATTTCGAAAGTATTATTTTCATTGAAATTGAATTTATGCATAGATAGATGCATAAAAGATTTATTTTTATTTTGAAAGTGTTATTCTCATTAAAATGAAATTTATGCATAATAAAATGCATAAAAGGTTTATTTTTAATTCGAAAGTGTTATTTTCCTTAAAATTGAATTTATGCATAAATAGATGCATAAAAAGATTTTTATAAAAGTGTTATTCCTACTAGAGTTGTCTTTATGCCTAATTAGATGCGTAAAGAACCTTTATATCAAAAAATTAGAATTCTCTTACATTCTATAAATGAATATGGATGTGGATGTGGATGTATGGGTGTGGATGTGGATGTATGAAGGTGGATGTGGAAATGGATGTATGGATGTAGATGTGGATGTGGATGTATGAATGTGGATGTGGAAATGGATGTATAAATGTGGATGTGAAAATCGATGTATGGATGTGGATGTGGATGTGGATGTGGATGTGGATGTGGATGTGGATGTATGAATGTGGATGTAGACGTAGATATGGATGTATGGATGTGAAAATCGATGTATGTATGTGGATGTGAATGTATGAATGTGGATGTGGATGTGGATGTGGAAATGGATGTATGGATGTAGATGTGGATGTGGATGTGGATGTATGAATGTAGATGTGGATGTGGATGTCGATGTATGAATGTGGATGTGGATATGGATGTATGGATGTGGATGTGGATGTGGATGTATGGATGTGGATGTGGATATGGATGTATGGATGTGGATGTGGATGTGGATGTATGAAGGTGGATTTGAAAATGGATGTATGGATGTAGATGTGGATGTGGATGTATGAATGTGGATGTGGAAATGGATGTATAAATGTGGATGTGAAAATTGATGTATGGATGTGGATGTGGATGTGGATGTATGAATGTGGATGTGGATGTGGAAATGGATGTATGGATGTAGATGTGGATGTGGATGTATGGATGTGGATGTGGATGTAGATATGGATGTGGATGTATGAATGTGGATGTGGATATGGATGTATGGATGTGGCTGTGGATGTGGCTGTGGATGTGGCTATATGAATGTGGATGTGGATGTGGATGTATGAATGTGGATGTGGATGTGGATGTATGAATGTGGATGTAAAAATGGATGTATGGATGTGGATGTATGAATGTGGATGTGGATATGGATGTGGATGTGGATGTGGATATGGATGTATGAATGTGGATGTGGATGTGGAAATGGATGTATGGATGTGGATATGGATGTGGATGTGGACGTGGATATGGATGTATGAATGTGGATGTGGATATGGATGTATGGATGTAGATGTGGATGTGGATGTATGGATGTGGGTGTGGATATGGATGTATGAATGTGGATGTGGATATGGATGTATGGATGTGGATGTATGAAGGTGGATGTGGAAATGGATGTATGGATGTGGATGTGGATGTATGAATGTGGATATAGATGTGGATGTATGAATGTGGATATGGATGTGGATGTATGGATGTGGATATGGATGTGGATGTATGGATGTGGATATGGATGTGGATGTATGAATGCGGATGTGGATGTGGATGTGGATGTATGGATGTGGATGTATGAATGTAGATGTGTATGTGGAATAATGAATGCGAAAGTGTATGTGAAAGGATGTGATGTCGATATGAGTGAATAGATGAGATGTGATGACATGCGAATCAGGACGTGAATGAATGAAATGGGATATGAATGAATGTTATGTGATGTGAATGAATCTGATGTGATGAGATGGAAAATGATGTGATTGGATGAGAATGGGTACACATATAAATTAAATGTGGAATAAGTAATGTGGTCTGATGAGGGATAATGTGGAAAGACGAGAGTTCATTATAGAAACTGTATTTGCGATCTGTTTGTAAATACTGTTTTATGTCAAGAATGATGGGGAAGTATTTTGACCGTCTTGTGAATAAGGTCGTGGAGACCTAACTGATAAAGTTGCAACAACTGACGGAGAGTTAACGGAGGACGTCTCGCGTAGCAAGGTCGGCCGAGGTCTTTGGCCGAGGTCTTGACCAGTCGAGGTCCGATTTAAATGGTGAGCTTCCGGTATGGTGGATGAGGGACCAAGGAAGCGGCCTATGAGTGAAGCGCTAGGTGACCTGCGAAGGATCCTAGAGGGTACTGACCATACGATGCTTAGGCTCTGGGTCGCCGAAGATACCCACACGTGCGTCATGGAAGATATTGGAACAAGGAGTAAGAGTTGTTTTCTGAAACCGAGTATGAATCTGGTTGATTGACCTTGCTAGTCCTCAACTGATGAGTCCATAGCTCTCTTATATGGATCTGTTGGTTGATCTTGCTGATCTTCAACAAGGATTCCATCTTGATTTTTATTAAGTGAATATTTGCCGGGTCCTATGAGCTAGGAACTATCGAAAAGGCCCCTAAGTGAACAGGTGGTGAGCGTTTTAGTTGCCAATGATGCCATAGATACTCCGATGAAGGAATGATTGGAAATTAAGATTCAACCGGATACTTGGAAGTTTATTGATCAGTAACACTATGATTTCATTAAATGACTGATTTAAATACAGTTGAATCTGGGAAAAAGGCAATTTCATATTGGGTGCGTAAGTGGTGTGACTGGAGTTAAATTTTGCTTGAAAATCCAGCTAGGGGGCCTCGGAACTCTTTTCCCTGGTACCCGAGACAAAACCTAACCAAATTCTAAATTGGATCCCATCACTACAGTGGTTGGGCGGTTGGCTAACCCATGGGACTGGATGGGGTTAGTAGGCTGGACTGATGGATTTGTAAAATGAGACCCGATTTCTATTGTATTATGCTAGATGAAATAAACCCCAGATATAGTGATTGTTCTATGGAAAAAGGAATCAACGGCTGTGCCTCTCGATGGGAAAAAAAGCGTTGATCTCTATGATCCAAGTGCAAGTTTCTTCCTTGATCTGACCAAGTGACTTTAGGTTCGATCGGATCAGTTTGGTCAGTAAATGACCTTGACTACATTAGAGTAAAATTTATCCTGGACGAATCGCCTGTGCTTTCTGAGCAAGGGAAGTTTTTCCAAGTTCGGTTTTGGAAGAACCGAGGAATTAGTCACCTGTCCAGATATTTGTGGGTGAGGCCCCGAGTGTGGGACCCTGCCCGGAGCAAGATGAGCTACTTCCGCTGCTAACACCCTGAATCCGTTGCACGGTGGGGACAGGGATCTTACACTCCTAGATAAGCATGCAATTGTCTATAATCTTTTAGAGACCAAGAATGTTGAAATCATTCATCACAATGTGGTCTCGTTGTGTGCCATTCTCGTTTATGGTTGTTGATGCCTATGCACTATCTTACATTGATTATTATCCTATTGAATTCACTACTATTCAGTTAGCCAAACATTGGGGAATTATTGATCACATTGAATTTAAAACCGTTCATTTATCTCCATCATTACTTACAGAGCATTCCCCGTTCCATGTGGTTTAATGATTTTCACGTATTTTCCATTGCTAAGTGGCATACCTATGTCCTTTGATTCGGATACCCAAGAAAGAACTGATGATCTAGAAACTCTCTAGAATGAGCAAGGGTATGATTCTTGAAAGCAGTGGACTGCATGATCGACTGCCATGAGCAACGCTACAGGAGCGTTTTTGCCTCACTAGGCTAGTTGAGAAAAATCTTGTGGGACAATTCAGATCACATGGATGAATGGGAGGAGAACCTTACTGCTGATGAAGAATCTAGTAGTGATTCCAAACATCCAGATGGGCTTGTCCGGGCACGGAAGTTGTTAGTTTTTGGTCTCCTTCTCATAGGTCTTGGTGCTACTGCTCGACCCTCGGTTCCTTTGGGCCTTGGTAGTGCAACATTGCCACCCATTGGAATGGCTCATCGGGTTTCCTTAAAGTATCCAAAGTTCTATGGCAAGAAAAGGGAGGATCTCGATGCCTATGTCACCAACCTTGGGAATATTTAGCATGCCAATGGTATGCCACCCATTGTTCCCAAAGTTACCAAAGTAGAGCGGCACTTCTGATGGTCAGGCAACCAACTGGCATGCTCAATATGTCCCCAATAATTTCCTTACTTTTGAGATCCTATGGGATGGTTTTCTTCACCATTTTCAGAAAGACAAAACCCCTTTCCAAGTGTTGGATAAAGCTCCGTCAGCTGGGAACAGAAGAGTCTGTCGAGTGGAGCATTATGCACCATGCTTCTGCACTCTTTGGAGTTGGGGTGGATCTTGCGAATCGGCCAACTTAAGCGGCGTTGATGGGAGAGTTGGTTTGTTTGTGGATTGCGCAAGAAGCTGAAACCAGCTCTACGGCGGAGAATTTTCACTGTAATATTACTGTAAAGCCCCTAGTCACCGAAAGTATGAATGTCTAGTCTGGAAGCGCCATCAAGGGGAATTACAATAAAATCAGGTGGAGGGGTCTCTTTTGCAAGCTTTAGAAATTAATATGGTCTAGATTGAGCCTCTTCTAGTGGAAGACAATCCACCAATGGCTGTACTCGTAGAGCAGTGACATGCTCACAGGAGCCAGTGAGAGAAGCATGATTTGCTAAGGGCAAAGGACAAATCCACACATTAGGCAGAACAAAAGCATGTTTGGACCAAGTTGCCAAGTTAGTGCAAGAAGCACAAGGGGTAGTCCGCAAACGATCAGCAGGATCCTTCCCAAATCCAAGGGGTTGAGCACCGTCCCCACCACTGGTAAGTATGACTCTGCAATCAGCAAAGCACATAAGGCAAGTACGCTTGTCATTCCTACTTTTGGGAAGCCAAACAAAAGCCAAAGTAAGAAGAAGTTATAGATGGTACGAGAAGATTTTAACATCCAGGAGGAAATCACAAAGGACAAAGGAGGTCGGACAGTGCCAGTTCACACATGATGCATGAAAGAAGTCCAGTTGGATGATACTCAGTTGAAAAGACGAGAAGTTTTATACAAGCTACAGGAAGGGTGAAGCTTCAATCAGATGGGGGAGCATACCTTAGTGAAGACAAGTCTATTAAGGCAAAATGATACTGTCCAGGAGTCCGGAAAGAAGAAAAACTTTGGATGTGGAAAGATGACAGCTCGTGAGTACAATCTCTAGGAAGATCTAAGAAATATAAAGCTCCACATGACACTGGATCAGTTGTTGTGTCTGGTACCCAATTACCGCACATAGTTAAGCCAGAAGCTTGTGGCTGAAGACTACCTTGTTGAGGTTTCACTCGCAATGGTCAGTACTCAAGAAGAGAAAGAGGATCAATCAGCCTTTAAATTCTAGCTAGGATTGGATGAGACAGTTCCAAAAGTAATAGCTCAAGTACTGGGAAGACCATCAACCATGTGGTCCTTAATGGTGAATCCGAAGTGAATATTATCCACGGATAAAACCCGCCTAGGAACTGGGCATCGTGGATTGAGAATTGGAACTAGCTCCATTTCTAATCCGAATGGCAAATCAACAAAGAGTGAAGCCGCTTGGGTTAATCCAAAATTCTGAAATCCAGATAGCAAGATGTGATTTTGCAGTAGCTTTGGGATTGTCAAATCTTACCCCATGTTGTTGGGAAGGCCATGGGTTGAGATAAGAAAAGATTAAACACAACTAGGCAACGGATCAAATTACAATCTGAAACTGGAAGAAGAAAGTCCAGGTATAGGTGGCATCCCATGATATG
Source organism: Cibotium barometz (assembly GCF_041138505.1). NCBI lineage: Eukaryota > Viridiplantae > Streptophyta > Polypodiopsida > Cyatheales > Cibotiaceae > Cibotium > Cibotium barometz. The sequence continues at coordinate 10,798,426 of NC_141055.1, forward strand.
TTGCAATAATCTGTCCGCCCAATTTGTGTTAATAAAGGATTGAATTGACTGGCAGGAGTAGATGCGAACGAGAAGGATGAAATTCTTAACCAAAATCTAGATTTAGTATCACTCTTTGAGGTGAACGTGGATAACATTATTTCTCATTATAGTCTAACTGCTGATATGGCCAAGTCCCCATCGTCCCCTAGAGGACTCTCTTAGATGACATGAGAAGAAGTTAAGGCTCTCATTGCAGTGGCAGAAGAAAATCATGAGACGGATATGAAGCATATCCGTCGAGTCAAAGTAGATGAACTAGAAGATATGAATCTGGGAGATGAGGAGGATCCGAAGATGGTCCAGGACAGTAGGTAAGCTTGATATAGAGTTTGCAACTATTAAAATCATATGTGGATGTATTTGCTTGGAGTTGCAAGGATATGAAGGGAGTTTATGCAAAGCAAGTTAAGGATAAAATTGAAACACTTTTGAAAGTGGGGTTCATTTTTTTAGTGGATAGTGATTGTTACTGAAGAAGAATGGAAAGCTTCGAGTATGTGTAGATTATTGAAAGCTCAATGCAGCCACTCAGATAGATCCTTTTTCACTTCCATTTACAAATTCAATGTTGGATGTTGGGGTAGGGCATGAGATGTATTCTTTCTTGGATGGCTTCAGTGGATATAATCAGGTGTATTGATGGCTCTAGATGATCAGGAGAAGACAACTTTTGTTACAGAATGGGGAGCATTTGCTTCTAATGTGATGACATTTGGGAATGCTCCACCAACATTTTAACAAATGGTTCAAGAGATTTTCTATGATTACTTGGTCACTTTCATGAGAGTATTCTTAGATGATTTTAGTGTCTTCAGCAAGATGGCAGAGCATCTTCTGTTTTTATCACTCTCTCTGAAGGGTGTCGTATTGCCTGCTTAAGTCTCAATCGGGCTAAATGCACCTTTGCAGAGTGACCACTGCAATCCTTTTAGGGCACGTAGTATCAGTAAACCGAAATTGCAATGGATTGCAAGAAGGTGGAAGTAATCAAAGCTTTAATGGTACCTCGCAGCATCAAGGAATTAGGGAGATTTCTAGGTTAGATCAAATGGCATAATAGATTCTTGTGGTATTTGGCGGATGTGGCTTATCTAATGTATCTGCTCATGAAGAAGGATGTTCCGTATAATGGCCATATACCTGTCAACAAGCTTTTCAGTATTTATAATTGATATTGGTAGTCGCTCCAATTGTTCAACCACCAAATTGGTCTAGAGACCATTCCATGTGTTTATTGATGCATCAAATGTGGCAATTGGGAGTGTGCTCATGCAAGAATCTAACAATGGATGGTTCTGTCCAATTTATTATGCCAGCGAGACAGTTGCTGTGTCCATAGTAGAAAATAATTATTCCACTACTACTGAGCGAAAAACAATTGGAATGATTTATTCAAGAAGTTCCAGCATTATCTTTTGGGTAACATGTTTGATTTTTATGTGGATCATCAGGCTTTGGTGTTTTCAGTTAATAAATCCAATTTATCATGCAAATTAGCCAGGTGGATGCTAATATTGCAAGAGTTGAATTCACTATTCGCCGGTAATCAACATCATGATGTAGTGGGGCTGATTTTGATTGACAATGGAGAACCCCCGAAAGGTGTATCGGATCAGTTGCCACCAAATGCAAATTTTATTCGGATTGCTATGGCTTCAGATTGGTACAATGAATTTCCTTTTTTTTTAAGAAGGAAATTTTCCAGTAGACATGATTAGAGATCATCAGAAGTGTTTAGCCCTCCGTAGTAAAACCTTTCTAGTGATTGCGGGCCAATTGTACAAAATGGGCATTGATCAAATAATTCGTCGGTGTGTATAGTCTCATGAGCAGCAAGTCGTATTGAAGCTCATCAAGGTACTAGTGGGGCGGCCATTTTTCTGGAGAAGCTGTACTCTACATTATGGGCATTTTGGACTGCTTATAAGTTAGCAGGGTGAATTCCATTTTCCATGGTTTATGGGCTAGAAGCGGTGGTTACAATGGAGTTTGTCATACCTAGTTTAAGAATGGTCGTGATGACTAGCCAATTATTTTTGGAAGAAGTCCACAGCAAACCAATTGGAATAGTTACTGGATTTGGAGGAGAAGAGGTTGCAGAGTATCTAGACATTCGATGTCGTCCACCGTCGGAGGAAGCTATGGATTGATTGGAATACAAAATTCCAATTTTTTGATGTTGATGATCCGGTCTTAGTATTCAATTCCAAATAAACTTAAGTTACAATGCATAGGCCCATACCGGATATCTTCCAAACTTGGCATCGGCACATTAAAATTAATGACACGATATGGTGTGAAACTACCAAAGCCCATGAATGGTTTCTGATTAAAGCCTTAGTTTGGACGGTTACTAAGACCAGCTTCTATTCCAATTTACACTATTTATATCATACACATATCTACCACGTTGTCATTGTGCATAGGTTCATGTATATCCAAATTGGGCTATTATTATCACATTATTACCACGTTGTCATTGTGCATAGGTTCATCCAAATTGGGCTATTATTATCACATTATTGGGCGGCCTTTCTTTTACTTCACTTCGTTGCCCTGCCCTTTCAAATATTGTGCGCCTTCATTATTATCATCATCAAGAATTTGTGTGTAGATCTTTTGGCCGTTTGGAATATTGCTATCACATTTTAACATTTTCATCACCCACTCTTCATTTTCCATTTGTGCTTTTTTACTATCTTCCGTTTCGCTACTCTCGCTCTCACGACTTCCTTTGCTTACATTGTTCATTCATAGTTAAGTTTGAGAAACTCACATCAGTTCTCGACGTTAATCTCAAGGTTAACCATGTTTGGCAGGTCTACTACAGTTCGCCTCGCTGCCACCTGGAATCCTCAAGTGCTTGACACACCGATGTTTTGGAGCCGCTACTACTAGAGGTACAGAAGAACATCATCATCAAAACAACCCAGGGAAATACCCTATTTATTGCAAAATATGTCTCTAAAATATTTGGGTTGCCTTTGGGAGGGGCCGTGAATGTGCCACCTGCTTCAAATGAGGACATGGAGTTCTACTTCGGCTCCAAGGGTGCAGCCAAGGAGTATGAACTAAATAATCACAAAGAGACTCAAAATAGGCTACACTGTAGATTTTTAATTAAGATGATTATTTTAACTCATAAAGTTACATACATGTCTAGAAGGGCCATGGGCCTGTATCTTTATGCTTCTCCAGGTAAACCAATTGCATGGGCACGTATCTTATTTCAATAAACTGAAGGCGTAACTTGGAAGTATTGGGCCTAATTCCAAGACCAAGATCAGTGTGTATATTCAATTCATGCATCACGGAGTTCTGGAGGACATTCAAAGTCCTAGTATTGCTGCCAGTGGTGCCTTTGGATTTTTTCACAAAGATAAAAAGAATAAGAAAAATCAAGTGAATGAGGAAGTTACAAAAGAAACCCAGGAAGATCAATCATTGCAGGAATTTGACAAAGGAATCTGGCAAAGGAACCGCACCTCTGGATCTAGCTGATACAAAGAGGAGTTGCGGCCCTGTTTCTTCTTTTTTGGACACTGTGGAGGAAGTGGACCGAATAATGCTACAAGCAACCTACCATATATATTTCCCAGTATGCTGAACAGAGATTAGTCCTTCTGACTGGCCTAGAATCAACAAAAGAGGACCTATGAAAAACAAAAGAAGATCTGCAAAACCTCTTTGTTGTCCAACAGAGGGTACAAACTCTGAAGACGGAGCAGGTTCATTTTCACAATATCATTAAGCTCCAGGCCAAAGAGCTATCCACCACGGGCAAAGTAGGACAAGGTGCAGATACAGTAGTAGCAAATCCAAGATCTATAGTAGAAATATATGAATGATGAGCTACAAAGTCAACATTTATTGAGCCAATATATTTTTGTCATGTAGCAACATGAGGACCAAGCCATAGAAGATCCAACAAGCTTGCAAGTCTTATATAGAGTAGAATCAGTGCTCTTAAAGCTGATAATGATCAAGAAGTATATGAGTTGTCCACAACAAGCAAGGTGGATACTTATGAAGCTCGCATCCAGGAACTCATGGACAGCTTATATGCAGGATATATTGAAAAATTCAAAAAAATATTGAAATGACATGCTTCTCGGATGAGCTCCGTCTCAGCGACAATATGATGATGTATCTAATGCAGGCAAATATGATGATGTATCCAATGCAGGCAAATCTGGTGGTGGTGGGCGGAGTAGATGGACCTCTCAGCCCTATTCATTAGCCCAACAAGCCAAAACACTCAGAAGAACCAAGGGCAGACATCAGGTGATCCTAAGGGCAAGGGTGAATAGGTATGCTCAAATACAGATACTGCTTTAGTCCAACTCCACATGTAATATATTGTTATTCAGGAGCAAGCTCGGGCATTTCACCACAATACCAAGCAGTATAAGAATGAGGCCAAGGCACTGAAACTAGCTAATTAGTAGTTGGAGGAGTGTAATACTGAACTTGAAGATGAAAAAGTGCATGATTTGGCCAAGATTACAAAATTACACGAAAACATTGTTGCTTCTACTGAGCTGAGGGACGCAGTCAAAAAGTTGGAATAGTATGAAGAAGAACTTCAGCGCTTGCAGCATGAACATACAAAGTATGTAAATATAAGTGAAGGCAAAGCAAGATATTTGGAAGTGCAAGCAACTCAACTTAAAATTCAGTTCAGGATCTAGAAAGGGAGATGGAGCATTGTGCTATATGCATACAAGAAGTAGTGGAAACCTTACGCTCCCAGAATCTGCCACTTCCCTCCAACTAGCGAATAGTGTAGAATAGTGTGGCCCATTTTAGTAGGGATGTGCCGCGTTTGAACCAGCAACTACCTCCGAAGGATTGTCGTCAAGCAACTCCAGATTGATGGGCAAACTTTAGAGTGCTCAACACAATACAAAGAGCCTGCACACAAAGGCCAATCGTTTAAGGGCTCAACTTGTTCACACAGAAAAGGTGTCGTTACCTGACTATATGGCTTGAGAAACGAGTCAAAGGTTGCATAGCAGCCTAAAGATCTTCTAGATGGCAATCCGGAAGCCCACCAACCTCGTTCTTTTTTCGATTATTTAAATTCTCAATTTCAGTTTTATAGGCAAGTTCATCCTTCTGCTCATATTATTGATGTCGATTTCAGAAACCCATTAGATAGAAATGGATTAGGTTTTCAATTAAAAAAAATTCTCAGGAAGTTACAAAATCTGGTTTTTTCATTACTTATCCTCATCATCAAGTGGGTTTGTCTTTCGTCCCACAGGGTAGACTACCCACCGGGTGTGCCAAGTGTTAACCCTTAGTTATCCACCAAATAGTTATACTTTATCCTTATTCGTTATTCAATCGGCCTATTTCAAGTATGTATCGCTTTGTATCTTAACTGGAAACACCTTATAGTGAACATAGCAATCAGAGAGAGAAGCAACAATATATGTAAATACAAATGGTTTGCCGACTACTTGTCTATACTTTTATCCATGCTATTACTCATTTATGTTCTTTGCCTGTAATGTGTTAACATGAATAATGGTACACATTGGCTATCTGCCAACACGCATGCCCTCTTTGAAGTAGGGAACAAATGTAGCAACCAATGGTAAGAGAAGTCAAAGAGATTGGCCCCTACACGTAGTCTTGTCTTCTCAAGATAGCCACCAAAGGAAAAGGGGTCTAGAGACAGAATTAAGAAAGATAAGCAAGGTGAAGCAATGTGTCATCAAAGGACATTAAGTAGGGAACCCAAGAGTTTCTAGCAATGACAATGAAGCATTAGATACACAGGTCCCAACAACGATGACTTTACATCATCCAAAAGGCCGACAAAAAGACCAAAGTTTAGAGATGAGTCTTCACCAACATCGTATATCTTCCAACCTCTTCATTGACAATTACATCTATTCACCTGGTGTCCTAGACTACACTTTAGCGATAATGGAAGATCTCTTCTAAAGGATCCTTTACTTCTCATCCAACATGAACCACCCCCTCGACTTTGCACTTCACTGTATAGATTCGAGGATGAATTAGGTAGGGGGAGATGTTAACCACTCTATAGTTGTTCATTATGTGTACGACTTCAATGTGCCCCACCAATAATGTTTTGACAAACATTAGAGTTATTACAAGCAATTGGCACACAAAGACGTAGTTTATTTTGCATCACTTCATAATTTTTGCCCAGTTAAGCAAAATTTTCACTTAATGTAAAATTTTTAGATTTTTTTGCTCTACTGAGCTCATAACAATGTAAACAAGAGATAACCGAGCTAAGTGTAAATGTTAATATCAATTTCTCATGTATCCTAGATAACCTAAGTCACATAGATGTGCCCGACCACTTATAACTTGAGAAAAGATCAAGAGCTCTTGCTTCCTTGCCTATGTGTGTGTGTGTGGCTCTCCTTGCTTGCTTGTGTAGAGAGGGATAAGTAAGAGTGTGAGCTAGGGTTTGCTTGTAGGTGTTTGTAGGTCATCTTTCTTCTCTCCACCATTGTTTGGAGCTTGTGTAGAGAGGGGTAGTGAGAGTGTAGAGCTAGGGTTTGCTTGTAGGTGCTTGCAAGTTGTTATGAGATTGACATGAAACACTAAGGTAAGACTAGGAAATATTATTTATATGTAAAAGGTTGCATATAAATAAGGTTCAGGGGATTTCAAATAGGAAATACGTAAGCAATGGTTAATAGACATTAAAGTTAAAGTAAAAAGGGAACTAGATGGTGCGCAATGGAACCCAAGGGACACAAAAGTAGGTGCCCCCTTCTAGGGGTAGTTGAAGAGGCATTAGACAAGGAAAAGGCAATGAAAGGTCAAGGGGCTAAAGTTGGAAGGTCATGCACCAATTAGGCCTATATAACCATGAGTTTAGGGACTATTTGGGATATGGTTGGGTGGAGAATCAAATTACTAGTCTTACAAGTCCTCACCAAGAACTTATATGCAAAGGAGAGAAAGTGTACCTTTATGGCATAAAAGATTGAGTATCTTGGACATATAGTAAGGAAGGCATTATAGTGGATCTAAAGAAGGTGGAATGTATTGAGAATTGGCTGATGCCTACAAATACCACTTAAGTGAGGGGATTCTTGGGCTTGTCATCATTCTATACAAGGTTCATAAGCGATATGCTCATATTATTGCTCCTCTTACATGACAAGCTTAAGAAATAGGCTTTCTTTCGGGACGCCATAGCCATCGATAAGAGATTCTAAGAGCTCAAGTAAATGCTCACATCATCCCCTATACTTGTATGCCCAGATTTCATGAAGCCATTTATTGTTCTAGCTGATGCATGTGGAAGAGGCATTGGGGTTATTTTGTTTCAAGAACATGGAATAATTGCATTTGAGAGCCGAAAGCTTGATGAGAAGGAGATATTATACATGTCTATGATCAAGAGATGTTAGCAAACCTTCATGCAATAAAGTGGCATCACTACTTGTGTAGAGTGATCATAGACTTTCCAATACTTTTTGTCTCAACCTACACTATCTCCCAAGCAAAGAAGATGGGCGGATACACTGCAAAACTATGATTTTGAGATCTCTTACATGAAAGGGAAGGAGGAGGTTGTGTGGCAATACATTGTCACGTATGTGGCCATGCACATGCATGGTAATTTTGGAGGTACATAAAGATTAGATATTGGATATCCAAGAGGAGTACCTATTAGATGAGGAAGTGGCACCAATGTGGCAAAAATTACATCAAGGTTTCCATTATGATTTACTGTATTTTGAACTTTGCAATGAACTCATTTACTACAAAGGCAAAGTATACCTTGTGCCTACATTGAGCTACACGAAGAGGGTGTTAGAAGAGATGTATTCTTCTCCGTTATTGGGGCACATGAGGCTATATATAAGACCTTTGAGAAGGTACATAAGAGTTTTTATTGGAAGGGAATGTGGAAAGATATGTATGCTTTTGTGGCAAGTTGCTTACCTTGCCAACAAAAACAAGGATCCATTCATAAGCCCAATGGCTTACTTCAGCCTCTACCCATTCCCAAGGACAAAGCATATTTCTATGAATTTCATCACACAGGGCTACCTCACACAAGGAGGATATGGGATGGCATATATGTGGCTGTGGACCACTTGAAAAAAGTAGCACATTTAATTCCTTCTAAGGTCAAATTTTCAACATCTATGGTTGTAAAACAGTTTGTGAATCATGCGTTCAAGTTACATGGAGTGCCACAACCAATTGTTAGTGACAGGGATGTGAAGTTTATGAGTACATTTTGAAAGACATTGTTTGAGATCATGGAGATTGTTTTGACACCTAGCAGTACCTACCACCGCCCGAAAATCAATGGCAAACCGAGAGGGTGACTTAGTGGGTGGAGACTTACTTGAGGCATTATTACCATGATACACAAGGTGTTTGGGATGAGTGATTTCCGTTGCTGTCGAGTTTGCTCATAATAGTACGCATCATGAGAGTGATTGCCACGTCACCATTTGAGGCACTTTATGGGTACAAAGTGAATATGCAATGATGGTTTAAAAGAAATAGGGGGTGAACCCTAATGCAAAAAAGGAGTTAGAAAAGTTGGATGCACTCTTACAATAATAAAAAGCTAATATGAAGCAAGCTCAAGAAAGGATGAGACAGTATGCAAATGCTCATAGGAGACCATTCGAAATCAAGGAGGGAGATTGAGTTTTCTTGAGAATACCCAAGACTAGATATGGATCTCTTAAGGGTAAAACAAACACCAAGTTAGCTCATTGATACTATAGGCGATACAAGGTTTTGAGACTTACCAATTGGCACTTTTATGAATCACAAGAATTCATGATGTGTTTCATGAATCACATCTTAAATTTTTGTGCAAGATGAGCTACCATTAGGGAAATTTTGGACTCAACTTTGGGCTATTAGAGTGTTGTCAGCTCATTTAATGAACGGTTTTCAATCTAAAAATTTCCCTCGTTCAGCTCATTTAATAAAAGTGTTTTTTTCCTCTAAAAATTTGAAATGTTCTCTTCGAAGTTCCTAGCTCATTTAATGAATGGATTTCCCTCTAAAAATTTCGCACGTTTTGGAGGTTATCTCTTCTTCCATCTCATCTTCTTCCATCTTCTTCCATCTGCTTTTATTTTCTATTTGCTTCCATGGAAACCACACATCCTAGGCGTCCCTACTCCTCTACTAGAGCTATTATAGTATACAACAGTTTTGATATGGATAATCAAAGGTGGATTCCTACCATAATCTCTATTGGTAGTTGGATTATGTTGCAGACGAGGAAGCGAAAAAAAACAAAGAATAAGTTCATTAACAATTACAAAGGCAGAGTTCAAGATTTCAAACTCTCTGACCAAGTAGGAGCATTAAGGAAGTCCTTATACAACATGCCTACATGCACTTAAAACTCTCTGACCAGGTAGGAGCATTAAGGAAGTCCTTATACAACATGCCTACATGCACTTAAAACTGCGTCTGCAATGTTTGCCTAATGGAATCCCACTCCATAGACCAGACTGTAAGTAAATGTTTTTACATTATGTTTATGTAATTTGTTTCATTTCTATACTTATGCTTCTCTTGTATTCGTCTGTATAGATATATATCCTTCAAACTTGGTTGACTGGAAGCCTATAGATAGTATTGTGGGAATCTTTGATGTTTTTCATGCATCTATTGGTGAGCAGCTATACAAAGAAACATCAAGCAAGTCTTTGGCAGAGAGAGGAGTGTTACAAGCTATGGATCTTTGAAAGCATTACCACTACCTTCATTATAGTCCAGAATGGCCAATACCAACAGCAGAAACAAGTGAGTGCTTTAGATTAAAGCTATACCAAGACGTGCAGAGGTGTATAAGACCAAATGTAGCAAGTCGTCAGGTGAAAATCATTCTTTATGCCATTGCATGTTTTTGTCAACTTCTTTTATGACAAGGAGGTCAAAAAAACATCGTCAATATTTATCTATAAATCAGAGAAATGTTTGGATTTCTTAGGTCAAAATTGGGATGTGAAAGAATTAAATGGGGTTACCTGCAAAATCCATAGGAAATCTATTGTCTGTAAATATATGATTGGTCCCCAAAATTTTATTTTGGCCTTTCATTATATGAGATGGCATTATTTCAATGGAAAACTTGTAACAATTAATCAGGACTTGGAGGATGACATTGAAAATCCATTGATGTTATTAGAGGTATGGTTTGAACATGAGCTCTTGATAGTACTCAATATAAGGTCAAACATCTCACTGCGTCAAGTGAGAACAGACTTGGCAAATGAGGATGACCTACAAGTGCCTGATGATTATGTGTTCAAGTGCAATGACCATAAGGTATGTTATTCAGTCTAACATCAAAAAAGTATTCATTTTAAAACTATGCCATAATCATTATTACTTATATACATTACTTTGATTTTTGGAAATAGGTACCAAGGAGAAAAGAAAGGACCATTCAATGTAAAGACATTACAAGGAAGCAAGTTTTTGTGGTGCAAACAACCATCACATAGAGATAAATGGAGATAAATGGAGACAAATGTATTTTTGACAGCATATAGCTACATCAATCATGACAACATTTTGTATTTCTCTGAGCAATAGAAACTAAGACAAATATTCTACATTTTCTTATTAGATGTTTAAAACATTGATAGCATGTTCTTATTTTTTCCTACGAAGCGTGCTATTGGGTGTGGGAAGATTCTTGTTGTTGGGGTGGTGAAGCTTGTCGTTGAGGGGGTGCTTGCTCTTTGGGATGTTCTTGGGTTGGTTGCTCTTCCGAACGCTCTTGGGGTGGTTGCTCTTGGGGACGGGAAGCTTGCTCTTCTAGAACAGAAGCTTGCTGTCATTGCGAGGTTGAAGCTTGATTTTGCGCAGCTTGCAGCTGTTGGGAACTCGAAGCTTCCAAATTGACGTCTTTAGATCCATCAAATTCTGGAAGCTCGACAACCAACCTGTCGACTTGTGTTCGGAGGTACTGCCACCGTGCGGTGGTCCTGGTCGCGGCCATGGTGGAGGGGGCATAACAGGGATATTAGGGGGCATGCTATGAATGTTGATAATAATATGCTCAATGGTCTCTTCCCTGAACAACCCTAAATCCACATCACAGTATTCTGATAATTGTGGATTCTACAAAAAGCCAAAAAAAAAATTAGACATGTGCCATCAAAGAATGAGGAAGAAAAGTAAGATATCATTAAAAAAAAAGGAGTATGCCTACATTTTCTGCAGGCAATGAGATAACTAAGTGTAGCAGCAACTTTGTGTTGTAGCACACCCTCCAACCGCAACTATGGCCATTCTGTTCTACGAGACTCTGCATCTCACAGTCCTTGTGTATTCTAGCAGTGTGTCCTAGATTATGGCCTCGAGAGTAATTATTAGCTTTCTAACCGATCTGCACGAAACAATACTGTTGTCAATACTGAAAGTTCTCTAACTACTTCTCCCTCCCTCCCTCTCTCTCTCTCTCTCTCTCTCTCTCTCTCTCTCTCTCTCTCTCTCTCTCTCTCTCTCTCTCTCTCTCTCTCTCTCTCTCTCCAACTCGTTATTACGATATATAAATAATGATCGTGTGGACTTACTATCTCACGGTGCCATGGAATTCTTCACCTGAATTGGTCAAGTAACAAGTCTTGGATTCTATATCATAAAGGATCAAACTCCACTGTGAACTACAACATGCAATTAGGAGTATCAGAAGTAACATAAAAAATATATAGTAAATTTAGGTCACAATACTAAGACTATAAATGAGATTGCATGTCACTTACTCTTAGAATTATTTGAGCTATATCAAAATTTATCGGACTAAACCATGGACATACATCAACCAATGAAGTATGTTGTGCAGTAACAACCAAGGAAAGGAGGGAATCTACAATATATACACCATTTTGAACATCGAATGGAAGATTTGATATAATCAATCTACACAAGAAAATTATATTATATTAGTTACTTTGGACAAGCAAACCACTTTACAATCAAGATGATGACAAGGACGTAGCAAACCTTAGAACTGTTATGATAATTCTATCATTGACCTCCCTTGAAACATTGGATAAAACATCAATATCCTCCGCATCGAAAGGGAAAAATTATGCGGTGCTTCGCACCGGAAGTCTAACGTGAAACGAGGGGACAAAATAACTCAAAGCTCTAACATTCGACTTATGCATTTCCCGAATAGCCACTTTCTTCAACCACAATTCTTGGAGCTCCTGCATCCTAGCTTGGTCTCCAATCCTTTGTGCGTTGAGCCCTCCGTTGAGCCTTGTGTCATGAGAATGACTAGCCTCTGTCACTTCTATGATCTTAACTTTCTTCATCAAAAGGATGGATTTCCAAAATTCCTTTCATTCTCTTGTCACTAAGTAGGATGGGGGCTCCAGCGTACGGTCACATTTGAACGTGAGCAAACGAAGTGAGTTCATGTCTTTCGGGATCACAGTGATTCTGTGTACATGCGTGGCAAGGATGTAACTATCCTGAAAAAACTCGACAAGCCAGTCTTTCGCAGCCTCTTGCAAACATCCTAGGGCAGAGGCCTGCCAACGCATATTAATGCCAAAATCTTCGCATGTCGACTGGACTACGTGCTGGAATGGCAACTTTGGAACCGCGCAATGCATATGTTTTTCTACCTTCCTTATTTCAAGAAGGACGGATCTATGTTGGTCGTATCTACGTCTCCTCATTGAGCACAGTGCATGTATTTTCTTTCCCAAACTAGCTTCTTTATCTACTTTAGGATCATCTGTAGATGAGAGCCTTGCGGTCTTCTTCATATGCGCCATCTGAAAATAGTCATAATGTTACATGATAAGTTTCTCAATAAATACATAGGACAATAAAATAGCAACAAATCACTACAACGCGATTTGGGCATATCACATACAATCACAACACAATCACAACACAATCCTCATGTTGTAGTGATTATCACGCTTAGCACTTCAAAACACAAAATAATAGAAAAACTACTTAAAAAGTTAACTTGGATAACGAAATAGCTTCAAATCACTACAACGCGATATGGATACATCAGACAAAATCTACATCAACTCCTTGCGTTGTAGTGATTTCTCAAACAGACCCTTTCATTTGACAAAATAACACATGAACAATACACCTAACAATACCTATGACGATAAAATAGGTTCAAATCACTACAATGCGATATAGGCACATCAGACCTAATTGTCATACCCTCCTCGCGCTGTAGTGATTTCTTGCACAAAGCGTTTCATTTCACAAAGTAAGTCATGAAAAATCTATGACTTATTTTCATGACTCACCAAAGAATCACGTAAGAAAAATGTTGAACAGATGTACGCTTGCTTGATAAATCGCAGAGATGGCATAGATGAAGCACGACAGGAATACACGCAGCTGAAGGAGGTAAAAATTCAATGAGTCTAGTCTATGGTTTTTTAATTAATTTTTGTAGAAGACTATAATATAATGTAATTGTATTTCCTATTATGTAAACTTAATTTATGTTTTTTGTAGTGTGTTGTAAGTCAATATAAATGTTATTAATTCATTAATTTTTATGTTTGATTTTTGCAATACGTGTTAAAGTTTTGTAGGCATTTCTCCTAAGGTTTGTAGAACGTTGATGTAGGTTTGAATCTAAGATATAACTTTAGGTTATGTTTAATTAATTAATTTTTTTTTCGTACACACAGGGGGCCCACTCAAGTAGGCTATGTTTAATTAATTAATACTGGGATAAAACTTTAGGTTATGTTTAAGTAGTTAAGTATTGAGATAAAACTTTGGATTATATTTAATTAATTAATGTCCGGATAGAGGCATGAATTTGCATTAAGTAATGCTAAAAAAGTGAATATGGCACCAAAATTTTGTTTGCATATTAATTAATTAGTTGTAGTATCAAAACATTAGGAGTAGGTTGAATAGAAATGAAAGAGGAACCTTAGTTATTAGACCTCAGGGTTATTTTTTATTTTTTTTAAAGAAAATCGAGTATTCTCTGAAGTGTTCACAGCACCGCCTCTGAAGGGTTTAAAAGGGAGTTGTCCCACCTGGGGCAAAGCCCCGCGCGCGAGAGAGAGAGAGAGAGAGTGGACGCCGAGAGAGAGAGAGAGACAGACGGCTGGGTGGTCGATGATGGCGACGCCGAGAGACGGACGACCTACGTTAGGTCCCGCCTTCAATTTTTTTTTTGGATTGGTCTGGCGGCATTTTATTTTGCTTTGACTTTAGAGCCCTAAGGTTATAACCTTAGGGCAATAACATATTAATTAGCGCCCCTAAGAGCGCTAATTAAGATATATTCGCTGTAGAGTGAATAGGTGACCATCATTAGCTGCTTGGGAGCTATGCATGCTAAAAATATGTACAGGAGGAGAGTGAGACAAGGTGGAAAGAGCGTTGCGTCATGAAAAGAGGGGATCCCGTGGTTTGTCTGACTTTAGTAGGCACAAGCTCCTTGTGGGCGCCTCTAGATTCGCCACATACGCAGCAGGTTGGTGGGTTGGGTCGATGCGTGCACGTGAATAAATAAATAAAATCCGTGAATTCATTTCTCATTCCCGTCCCGAGGACTACGGCCAAAGCCTCACTCTACCCAAAAATAAATAAATTATTGTTCTTCCCCCAGTCTTCAAAAAATGATATGTAAGCTCCTTACATCAGATGCCTATTGGACACACTCGTTTACAAAACGGACAAGGAGAGAGAGAGAGAGAGAAGAAAAAACATTAGCACTATATTTTTAAAAATTGAACTCCCAAAAAAGAAAAAGAAAACTTTAGCCCTCCCCTCTCACTCTCACACAACAGTGGGTACTTAATTAACACTAGTACTCAGCCCGCGCGTTGCTATGGTATGTAAAAGACAATAAGAAACGAAACGCAGGAATGGAAGCCGGAATAATCGGAATACAAAGGGTCAATCGAAGGGATTTTTCCCTCTTTTTTTCAGAACCCCAGGATTTCTTTTTTCTCTCCTCTCCTTGGTATGTAAAAGACATTAAGAAGCGAAACACAGGAGGAATACAAAGGGTCAATCGAAGGGATTTTTCCCTCTTTTTTTCAGAACTCCAGGATTTCTTTTTTCTCTCCTCTCCTTGTGCCTTCGTTGTCCATGCTTAATATGTAATAGATGCCAACACCTCCACTTTAAGAGAGTGTCTATATTTGAACCCAACACCTCCACTTTAAGAAAGTGTGCATATTTGAACCCAACACCTCTACTTTGGCGCTACCTTATGGGCTACAATACTATAACACAAACATTGAGAAGCACTTCGTGTATTACGTGCCTTCTCACCATTCACATTACCATAGGAATTTGGGCCATGTCTGTAAAGCTCAAGTGATGTGGCTATGAAAGTGTAATGTGGAGGAAAAGTATGGGTCATGTATTGGGGATTTTTGTGAAAATTACCTAAACATATGGATTTTTTTGACTAAAGTTTAAGGCATTAAAAGTTAGCATCTTTTTTTCTTATGCACAAACCTCATACCATTAATGTTGATGATGAGTAGTCAAATGGCTTTCCTTAGTCACCCCCTCTTGAGCTTATGTGGGACGACCAAAAGCTCTCTCTCTCTCTCTCTCTCTCTCTCTCTCTCTCTCTCTCACACACACACACACACACACACACACACACACACATGCACACACGTACACATGCATGCATGTACGTGCACACACAACACACCCACACCCACCCACCCCACACACATATGCAATATTCTTTCATAGGTTTATTACCATTTAATCTTGATTCTCATGTCCATGTATACTTAGAAAGATTTATAGATTTGACATGTGTGTTAGAGTATTAGAGCTTCCCTTTGTAGCGTATTTATTAACCATGACTCACTTCTGATAGATCTTTGGTCTCTCTAACCATAAGTGTGTGTTAGAGTATTAGAGCTTCCCTTTGTAGCATATTTATTATAATCTTAAACTCACTTCTGAAAGATCTTTGATCTCTCTAAACATAAGTTCCCTAACATAAAACGCACAACCAAAATGTTACCATCACACCTTATCACTCCTTGAAGGAGAGATGAAACTTTAATTGCTAGAATTTAGTTTTAGAGAAAAAAATGTGATCTCTTAGCCCAATGACAAATTAAAAATAATCAAGTATTTCTAGGTCAACGGTATTAATCATTTGTAGTTGGGTTGGTTGGTTACAACATGTTAGATGTTCTAAACAAGGCATGGAATAAACACTGCACCTAAAAAGCATACGAAAGACTTCTAAATATCTTAAGCACATATTTATTGGCTATTGAGAAAGTTAGTTGGTGTATAATAAGAAAACGAAGGGTAGGTTTCTTTTAAATTGTGAGAGGTAGTTGGCGAATAATAAGAGTAGTTGGTGTATAATAAGAAGAAAAGGGTAGTTAGTGTACAATAAAGGTAGGTTTCTTTTAAACATGATTAAAGTATATAGGTTGTAATTATCTTAACTACTTTATCATATAGAGCACAAGGTTATGACTTTAACTACTTCATAAGATAGAGCACAAGGTTTTGCGAATGTACTCATTATATGAGAAAAAATTAAATCCTTCCTTATTTATATACGTGGTATTTTATTTAAGGAATCACAAAAGGGTACCCCATTAATACCATATATCTTCCATTGGGCCAATAGAGGCTTTAAGCCTAGGTTTAAAAAAAGAACCTCTATTTGGTAAAACACTCAAAAGTGGGCACTCAACTGAATTTTATATGTTTAATGCCAGTGACTTAAGAAAAAATCTTCAAATATAAGTTCTTCTTGTGTAGCTTTAACATTGTCTTGTAATGCACTAACCCATTGCCAAACTTAATGTTTTCAAACATGCACTCTGGAAAGAAGCTATACTCCCAAATATACACTATGGAAAGAGGCCATTTCAATATACTCTCTACGTAAATGTACGTTCACATTATGGAAATAGGCCATCTCAATATACTTCCTAAGTAATTTTCCATTTAATATGTAGAATAAATATTATGTTATCATCCACTTATGGATACAAACAACTAGGAAAGTGGTTCTTGATCAAGATTAACTGTATCTCCAAGCTTCAACCTTATTTTAAATTTTACTTTAGGTGACCTCAACTATACTTTTCTCATACTACATGTATTTGGACTCACAAAAACATTTTAAGAAGGTGAGAAGTGAAAAACTTCCATGGACTTCTTGTTGGTTCTTCTTAATTCTATAGCACATTACATCACTTTAAATATAATAATGGCAATAAAGATGTATACTCACGTTGTAATAGTATTTACTAGAAGGTTGTAGACCTCTTCCATTTTTGAAATAACATATGCTTCCTTACCCATTTTTAAAATGTCTCTTTGTGGTGTGTAGATCAATTGAATTTTATACAATAGGTTGTTCTATCATCACCTTTGTAACTTAAATTCTATTTCTTTAGAATTGGGGTTCCTGCTTTGAACTTCTTTGTTTGGAAAGATCTTTAGCTATTTATATTCGAAAAAGAAATTTGTTGAAAGCACCAATTGATCAAGTCACCCAATGTAGCTCTTATCACAATGTATGGTACACGCTCAAAATTACCCTAATTCCTAAATCTAGTAGTTACACTTTTTTGGACAAGGGAAATTTTGGGTTTATATCACAATATGTTGTTAAAGCCTCAATTTCCTATAACATCAGAACCCATCACCTAGATGCCACCTAGATGCTAGGCCAAATTTTGTCAAGTAGGAATTTGACTTAGGCTTGACAAGGTTTTAATATCTTGGGAACCCTCACAAAGAGACCCACGACGATGAGAACAAACCACTCAGTTATATAGTTTCTTGTTATGGGCTATTGGGTCCATAACATATTCTTTACTTTAATTTCTAGACCTCTTCAACAAACATTAATGCCTTGTAAATTTAAAAAATTACTACTCAAGAAGCTATCTGAACATCTAAACCCATTACATCCATATAATCCTCTCTTTGAAGAAATTTTCAAAATTACTAAAAATTAATTAGAAATGATGTAATAGCCTTATCTTCAAGGAATGTGTATAAAAAAGTGTGTCCAATGAACTTATTACATATAGAATGATTTTGGAGTACACGTTTGACCTAGCCTCATAATAAATCCATCTTGTTATGGCCCTCTAAGCTCTTGACATGATTAATTTGGATAATAAGAGTTGCTAATTTAATATTATAAAATAAAAATACATACACATCCTTGTGCATGTGCACTTGGGCACATACATATGCATGCACACATGCCCCACATGATATCTATGAGTTAATATAATAATTATGGTCTTATAAAAGATTATTCATGAAATAGATTTGACAAATTCTTGCAACATAAAAGTTATTAACAAGTTAGATAGTACACAAGCTCTATAACTAGAATTGCAAAAGAACCTATTTAAGTTAATTTTTCTTTAGTAATGACCTTTTAATAGTTAATATGCTAATGAAAACGTCATAACAATCTATAAACCCCTTTATTGAGACATAGGGTCAACCTTGTTTCAAAATTATAATATGCATGCTTTTTCTTTATATAAAAATGAATAATCATTTAATAAATGATAAATGATAGCATTAAGGTAACATAAAAATAAGCATTAAGATTATGCTTTTTTGTGAGGGTGGAGAAATTCATTATACTAAAACACACTAATTTTCTCCAATTGTGCCCATATTAAAATTATATCATCTCATGTAACAAATTTACTTGCTTAAGGCTAACTTCTCTTTTGTATTTAAGGCTCGCCATGTTTATTGTATGATTTTTCTCCCCATTTGAATTGTAAGGATTTAGTGATCCCTAGCAATAATTTTATTCAAATCCTCAAGACTTTTTCTACCTATGTGAGGGCATCATTTGGTTATAAGGCTAATGTATCCAAAGGAAATGAAAGTTATTGAATTAGATGATTGAAAAAAAAGCTTCAAATAGTGAAACTCAAAACATTGGGAAAACAAATAGTTAAACTAAGATAAAAAACCTAATAGTTCAAAGTTACTTCTAAGTGAAGAAGCATCTGATTCATTGGACTTTTAAGTCCTTAGGTTTAAATGCTTAAACACTAATTTTATTCATTTCTCCAAATATGTCTTCCTAGAGAATTGAACCTTCTCTAAGATGGACAAGATTCAAGTTATTTTGTTGAAAAGACAAAGACTTCATATAATTTCATATTTATCACAAGGTTTTCAATCGGATCCAATAAAAAAACTAATGGGCTTGTTAGGATTTCAATCGGATACAATCAAAAAAATTATCTTTGAATATGAAAAAAGTAAAAAATATATATAGAGGATAGACAAAAAGGATTCATTTAAAACCCTTTAACGCTTTTCATAAGTTATGTAAGTGGTAAAAATTTAAACTATATTTTTAAAAAAGAAAGAAAGGGTAGGTGTATTAATCTATCAAAAATTACTAACAAGATATAATAGTTTTTGTATACAAATATATCAATAGAAATCATCAAACTAAGAACCACCAAAACTACTCGGTACTACTGCTTGCCTATTCCACCCTTTTTAATAATACGGAGATGCTTGGATTTTTTTTTTGTCATGCTAAACTATGTTAATATCATGGGTGATGCCATTATAAATATTAATACGTTTGGTGCACATTGATATGTGCTCGAGGCTTCAAATGTTATTACAATAATTTTGTATGTGGTAGGGTGATTCTTGGAGTACTTACGTCCTAATGAACATATGTGTAGTGATGGTTTGTTTGCCTATGGAATATGTGTGTGTTACTAAATTTTTTGTTGGATATTTTATACGTGAGGGGGACTTGGAAGATTGAGGCAAATAGGCATAAATAATTAATTTGAAAGGCACTTACAATTTTGAGCAAGCTTTGTATATATCTGCAAGCTTGTGCCCATTATTTTATTTATTTTTATAAGCTTAGACTTGACGCATATAATTTGGCAATATTTAATTTTTTATATTTTGTAAATTTTAAAAGCTTTCCCCTAGCCTCAAGTAATTTTTTATATTTTGTAAATTTTAAAAGCTTTCCCCTAGCCTCAAGTAGTTTGATAAAAATAGAGTTCTCTATTTTAATAAAAAAAGTTTAAAAGCTTTCCCCTAGCCTCAAGTAATTTAATAAAAATAAAGCTTACTATTTTAAGAAAAAAGAGAGCACAGTACAAAGTAAAAGCACCACTTTTGTATTTTTAAGAAAAAAGAGAGCTCTCTATTTTAAGAAAAAGAGATCACTGTAGAAAGTAAAAGCACCACTTCTATATTTTTAGAGGCTATGGCTTATTTTTGACATTATATACACAAATATACTCAAGTGGGGATAGGCCACACATTGAGAGAGAGAGAGAGAGAGAGAGAGGTGAAGCCACCACTCGAACTTGTACAGATAGGCCCATAAAGGTTAAAGACTAGATTTTTGGCAAGATTCTGAATGGGCTGGCTAACCGAGAACATTTAGTGGACAAGTTTGTGGCATGTCTGGTAACTAGGAATGCCTTCATATTTGATGCAAAAGTTGGTATTACAGCTCACATAGGTCATATAAAAAGGCTACTATTATGGCAAGTCTCTTCCTTGCGGTCAACTCATTTGGTGGAGAATGACACAGGATATATATTGGATGACGGTACTCCAAGCTACACCTGTGGTTCGAAGTAATTAGTCAGGGAAAGTTTGTGGCATGTCTGGTAACTAGGAATGCCTTCATATTTGATGCAAAAGTTGGTATTACAACTCACATAGGTCGTATAAAAAGGCTACTATTATGGCAAGTCTCTTCCTTGCGGCGGTCAACTCATTTGGTAGAGAATGACACGGATATATATTGGATGACAGTACTACAAGCTACACCTGTGGTTCGGAGTAATTAGTGAGGGAAAGCGAGTACATCACATGGCAGCCATGTGGCCATTTGTAAAGTAATTTTTGGTAATATATCTTCTATTATGAGAGAGAGAGAGAGAGAGAGAGAGAGAGAGAGAGAGAGAGAGAGAGAGAGAGAGAGAGAGAGAGAGAGAGAGAGAGAGAGAGAGAGAGAGAGAAACAACGAAAGATATATTAAGTGTCTACTAAAGACCCAATGGGCCTATGAGACCAAAGTGATACAATAATGTCCATGGCAAATCTCATCATGGAATAAAAAATAAAACATAAACATAGCTCTCATTGGGGTGATACAAAACTGTCCATGGAAACTTATCATATAATACTAAGAACATAGAAACATGAGAGCAGCATCAGCTCCGAGTAGATGGCATACCACTCTCTAAAATATCAAGCATGGGGCCAATGAGGATGGCCGCTAGGTCTCCCTTAGCTATGTCAAGTGGAAAGGTAGCTCGATGGTGGTGGAGCATGTCCTGGATCTGGAGCTTGATGAGGTGATCATGGTGGCCGATGGGGGGGCCAGGGGCGTCGGGCATGCTGGAGTGCGGAGGCTCGGTCCAAGGTAACTTCTCTCGGATGAGGTAGGTCCGGAGCAGTTCGTGGAGGGTCCACAAGATCCACTATATCAGTGTCCCCCACCTCCTGGGTTTGGAAGAAACTAGTGATGGTTGGTTGGCGAGGGAGGGGGCAGGGTGGCTAGGACCGAAGCTCTCTCAAGAAGGTGTTCCTATGTCTGCAGAGCTCAAGCAAGAAGAGGCCTAGGCAGCGCTGGTCTTGGAAGTCAATGATCCTGGAGAGTGGACCAAATCCTTCATGAAATAGATAGTGAAACCTCCCACAGATTTCATAGTATATTGGGCAGTGGCATATGTAATGCTCCTTTGTCTCAACCTCGGTGTGGTATAATTAGCAGATCCTCTCCTCTCTGGGTCTCCGTATAAGCTTCCCGGCTCTCTGAAGATGCGCTTAGCTCTACTTGTCTCCACTCTGAGGCGGTGGGATGAAACCCGTATATCTGGCTAATCGCAATCCGCATGGTATGGGACAGGTGAACACTCAAGTAGCCTGGCTGCTGGATGAATCCATCCTCAGTGAGTGTGAGGAAGTGATCTCTATAGAAGTGCATCTTTGTGGGGAGGTTCATGTGAAAGGTTCTTTTTTCTTTCTGACTATTTACACATATGAAAATATGGAAGATAAAATCATATTTGATGTGAAAGGCAAAGAAATCTTAGGTTACGGTAGCAAACTCAAATTAGAAGCTTTGTAAATTCCTTTCACACATACTAGAGCACTTTTAGTTAATAATTATAAATATTATTATTCATTACCTAATGAAAATAGAGATCAAAGAAGAGACGAGTACATTAAAAGGGTAGGATTGGGTGGCTTTTATGGTGTTTTCATATGAGATTTTGTGTATGTTTCTCCCATTTAGAAATGGTGAAATAAAATGTTCATTCAAGGAAAAGAGGGCATTACAATTGATTTAAGATATGCAAGGTTGATAGAATTGTGGTCCCAAGATTGTACAATATGATGGTAGGCTAATGAATTTATCAAGTTTGAGGTCTTCCTAGCTAATTGGGTGAAGCTTGGGGAAGTAATATAGGCGACAAAAATGTGAGAAGCAGTTTTTCTATATGCTCCTAAAAGTAGGAGCATAGAAGCATTAGGCACCTATTTTGCCATGTAAGGTAGTTTTGAACTGGTGGAATGGTTGTCGCATGGTAGCGATGGTATTTGAAGTTTAAAATGGAATTTTCACTAATTTACACAATTCACGTGGATCATTAGAACACTTAATTTTGGTTAGCTTTTATTGCTCTCTTGCTATTTGACTTGGTAGTTTTTTTTATAAAGAAAGGTCATATGCTTAAATGTAAAACCATTATGAAGTTTTTTTTGGGGAGGATGATTATTACCTATGGTGCTTACATAAACATTTTTGATGGGTAGTGGAAAGCAAGATGGAATGGTGACATTACCCACCATCCAAGGTTAATTGCCTTGCTCATTATCTGATTCTTGGGGCACCCATACGTGTAGATACTCTTAAAGCGAATAGAGTATGAAAAAGTCATGAAATGCCTATCTTAACCTTGGATAGAAGTCAGTGAAAACTCATTGGAAGCCTTGATTCTAACTATAGCAAAACAAGATGCCTTATGATGACATGTCTTAGAACCTCACTACCACGTTAATAAATGTGGCAAGGGTGCAAAGAACAAAAGACATGCATCTCTATTCCATTAAAAGATTGTGAGTTTGAGATTGCTAGCATGGTGGTATTGATTAGTTGCAATCCTAATATTATTAATCCCATTACCTCACAATAGCCCCATGGAACCCCCCTTGTGTGTGTGTGTGTGTGTGTGAGAGAGAGAGAGAGAGAGAGAGAGAGAGAGAGAGAGAGAGAGAGAGAGAGAGAGAGAGAGAGAGAGAGCTAACAAGTACCAATGGTTGGGCTAGGAGGGTCAAATTTATGTACAGGGGTTGTATAAGGGTTCCTTTAAGCATACACGCACATGCGTGTGCGTGCACACACACACATGCATGCACAAGTGTGTGTGTGTGTGTGTGTGTGTGAGAGAGAGAGAGAGAGAGAGAGAGAGAGAGAGAGAGAGAGAGAGAGAGAGATCACCAAATCCAAGGTGGACTTCCTGGCCTTAAGCTAGCCTCCCCCTTGCAAACCATGGTAGGGGACCTTTCCTTGGACAAGGGCATGAGTGCATGACAGAATGCACTTGTGACTTGGTAGGGGCATCATCAAGAAAATTTAGTGCACACTTTAAGGGTGTTAATGTACGATAAACTTAACTCCAAGTAGTTATCCATTCCTTAGTCTTTAAGCTAGAGGGTACATTTGTTGCAATACATTGAGGGAGAAGAGCCCAAAGGCCTTTCAACTTAGATTCTTTTAATAATGCATGCATTTAAGTATGCACTATCCCATTATCTCTTTGGAAATTGTGAGGGTGTGTAAAATTTAACAATTGGATAATTGATCCATGTGTTCAAAAAAAGGTTAGCTTTTCAAGATGAAATCGTATAAACATTAGTGTCCAATTAGATATGAAAATATTATCCTTTATAACAAAAACATTAGAGGCACTACATTATGAAGTTCCTTTGAACATTAGTGTCCAATTAGATATGAAAATATTATCCTTTCTAACAAAAACAGTAGAGGCACTACATTCTGAAGTTCCTTTGGACATTAGTGTCCAATTAAATATGAAAATATTATCCTTTCTAACAAAAACATTAGAGGCACTACATTTTGAAGTTCCTTTAGCCAATACAGGCCATGCTAGGAAAACAAATGTGAAAATGCCTTCAGGAGGCAGTTGTTGTAAGCTTCTCAAATTGTGCTCAATACACTCGAAAGAAGCATTTATTAAATGTAGCCATAGGGAGGGAGGCTTTGGCTTGTCTAGATTGTATAGAGGTGAAGGCTAGAGTGTAAGGAAGTTAATGTGGATTTTGCTTGTTTAGTGATTGAAGAGCATTTGATAAGCCATCCCGCCTCGAAAGATTGTTTCTAGTGTTAGAAAAGGTGACATTATAGTAAAAGTGGCCAAGGATTTTCATACCTAATCTAATGGCTCTGGAGCTCTAAAAAATGCATAGCTCTTCAACCGTTGCACCTATGACAAAACTTCCTTCACAGATAATTTTTTTAAAAACATGACAAAAATTCATATGGAGAGAATTGTGTGAAAACAAGGAAAAATCGTTGTTTACAGCACGAGAACGTTCCAAGTGAGTTGCATGCAACAATAAATGGTCATGAAGAAGGGGCGAGGCAAGAGAGAGAATGGAGGGGGGCAAAGAGGTAATGGGAGGCAAGATGAGCGGAGGAGGAGAGCAAGGTCAGGAGAGAGAATTGGCGCACGTGATAAGAGAGAAGGGGAATAAAAGGGGGGCTGTTAGAGAGAAAAATAGTGCAAACAAAAAGAGACAAAAGAGGCGATGGACAATGTGCTTACTCATCCAAGAAGCAACCAGAGAAAATCCAGGCGTTGCAAGCCCCATGGGGAAGACAATGTGCTTACTCATCCAAGAAGCAACCAGAGAAAATCCAGGCATTGCAAGCCCCATGGGGAAGTTTAATTTTGGTAAAACCAAGTTTTACAACCTCTGCAAATCGTTTCATATGAGGCGTTGGATTGGCTGGGGACTTTTAATTTTGGTAAAACAAAGGTTTTACAACCTTTGCAAATCGTTTCACTATGGGCCACTCTAAATCAAATTAATGATTTTCATTTTTCACTCATTGTAGTCCCCTCCTATTTTAAGGAATTATTTCCCATAATTTATTATACATTTCGTAATGAAAATCGATTGATTTAATGAGTTATACTTATTTTGATTAGTTGAAGAAAAGGTTTCTATGGAGTCGGCTCATGTTAGGCCACTCTTTTATTTTTCCTCCTTTTTGTAGAAGTAGGCACTGGAATTACATGCCACACTAGGGTAGATTCGAGCCCAGTACCTTCAGTTTTAGGAGGCATATGGGCGCTACCACCACTGGGCTATAGCCGAAGCCACTAAAGTTAGGAAGGGTACGTGATGGTTCTCAAAGGAAGAAAGATGACTCATGAGGCACCCATAATAAATAAAGTGGTGAGAAGTGAGGACATAAGTAAATGGAGGGCAAGAGCTATCACTTATGATCTATCTTCTGAACTTGAATCCTAAGCCTCTGTGGGAGTCTTAAGCAGCATTGGCCCTAAGCCATTAGCTCTATAGGCCATTAGCCCTAGGCTTAGAGCAATAAGGTCAAAAATATTATGGAGGCCAAGTTGGCTTGGTGACAAAGAGAGCCAGTGGGTGGGGTGGGCACTCTGGGGGAGAGATCTTGTGCTTATCCATGCACATTGTTGGTGGGGGCAAAAAGATGGAAGGGTGCCCTGGATTTGTGGAAAATTCAAGCAGAGGGGTTCTTTTTCCACGTCAGCCTTTGCCTCGTCATCTCCGTCAGCCTTTTGGCCTCGAAAGGAGCATTTCTCCTGCCTTTGGAGCGTGAAAAAGAGCCAAATTCAGAAGAGACTTTAATTAGTCTTTTTAGCCTCATCTCAAAAAGGGCACATTTACTTTGAGAGGATTATTATTAATCAAATTTTGAGAAGTTAAGCTATAATTATTCACTAATTTAATGCTGCTTAGCCTATCTCCAAAGGCCATTTATCAAAATGTAAAAGAAATTTTATCCAGTTTAGCAGCCCCCCAGAGCCTAATTTTTTTCTGCCTAGAAAGAGCCAAATTCAGTCACTGTTTGCTTGGTCAAAATTTCCCTTTAAATTGGGCCAAATTTTCCATTCTGCAATTGTCTACCTTTACTACCTACTGTTTCTCTCTCACATCATGGTATTAATAAACTGTTTCTAGAAAAGTAATACACAGATCTGTCTGCATTACTGTTGAATGCCCACACATTTGTCGACTAACCTGCGCAGCTTAGATAGCTCCTTTCTGATCTGGTATGTGTTTCCAGGCAGTGGGTTCTTGTTTCTTTTTCTAGGTTTCTTGATTTCTTGTTGGATGTATGAATCCACACTTCCTTCCTGTATTTGTGCTCTCTCTATTTCAGTAACATTTCTTGATTAATTTTACTCAATTTTTGATGCGCTTTGATTTTGACTGGGATTTTCTAATCTCACAAATGCATGCTGTTTAGTGAATTCTTAGTTTTTTTTCTTGAATGCATGCCATGCACAGATCTTTATCTTCAAAGCTGTTTTCTGGAAATAGATTGATTAGACTCAGATGCCCACGTTGGCATCTTTCTTGCTTGTGGATTTCTGAGAATTTCCGCCCAATTTATACATTACAAAGATTGTATGGGCAAAAGTCTGGTACAGAATAGCGATTCTATTCTTTCTTTGGATGGTGGGCTGTCTTCAATAGGTCAGAAATCTTGAAGCAAAGATGGCTTCCCTAGCTTAGCTGAATGCTTGCTTTGCTTTAGGGTTGAAGGCTTAGTTGAATGGGTCCTTTGGTCCCCTATAAAACATTGTTATCAATGAACTGCGCATTCAATTAGGGTTTAAGCCGGTTGTCTTTGATCCCCCCCCCTCCCCCCCCTTTCCTCTTTTCTAGGTACTGTGTGTGTGTCTCCTCGAAGCTTTTTATTTCTGACTCTATTTTCCTTTCTGGCTTTCAGGTCTAGCCTCCCTCCCACTCATGCAGCACTGAGCTGATCTAATCTCACCAGGCTTTTTAGCACACGCAGAGAGAGAGAGAGAGAGAGAGAGAGAGAGAGAGAGAGAGAGAGAGAGAGACCTATTTCAACAAAGACTGTTCTTCAAGAAGCCAGAAGTATGCAGCTAGGTGCTGTCTCAGCCTGCAAAAAGGTGTGCACCACACCAGGATCTCATTTGGGTCAGAAACCCTACACTGGACCTGCCCATAAAGCATCTACAGTCAGTAGGGCAATTCTGAAGGGAGTTGAAACAGCTCCTCTGAAGCATCTCTCCAGGAGAGTGCTGTCTTTTGGACCTTCTTTGTACATGGGACAAGGTCTCGGCCTTATCGGGATGTCGGAAGGCCCCAGCAGGAGGACTGGCCAGAAGCATGTGCCTGTTGTCCGAGCAAATGCAGAAGGTCAGTTTCTTTTTTTGTTTGTGCCAGCTTGTATTTGTGTCCCTCAAAGGGTTTTATTCAAAGCTTTTGCAGTTTGGATAGAGGGTTTCACATAGAGCTTTTCCAGTAAGGATACCATGGTCCGTATGCTCACATGTATGTTGTTGGATACCTCGCATTCATGTCCCATATATGGGGTTCACTTACATTCATGTATGTATTCGGATAGCTTGCATATATCTCAAGTGTGAATTGTTGACAGAACTGTATCAGATTGTTGCAAGTGCTCAATCCAGCACTATTTCAGCCTTTATTGAGTTTGTTTGATTATGAAGTTCCTTTGGGTTGAAACCGTTAACACTGTCAAGCTATATAGGTCTATGGAATGCTTATGTGGCCTTCTAGCTTCTCTTTCTGTTGTTACACAAATGCTTTGCCAGGTCAAATTGATGGGCCTTCCTGATGCGGCACCATCCAACACAATGTTGACCTTTAGGGTGAATGACGGGTGGTCTTGTATAATTTTGATACAGATCATCAGTTCTGGTTGATTGGTTACAATTATCTATTTTTCTATAAGGTTTGTGGGGTTTATTGTTACAAGAAGTTGTTGCCT
Organism: Cibotium barometz; assembly: GCF_041138505.1. Taxonomy (NCBI): domain Eukaryota; kingdom Viridiplantae; phylum Streptophyta; class Polypodiopsida; order Cyatheales; family Cibotiaceae; genus Cibotium; species Cibotium barometz. Next base: position 10,826,531 of record NC_141055.1, read on the forward strand.
AGTCAAATCAATAGGTGTGGGTGAAGTTGTACTACAGCAAGGTTAATTTTAAGGTTTGAATGCGATTCAACCACGTCAGTGGTGTCTGGTTGACATGGAAACCCAGCATATTTGTGATGTTTGGGGCTTATGTGCTATGCCCTATGATGCCCTTTGATTGATGGGTCATGTAGCATTATGCACATGGTCCTGTAGCATAACTATTCAGGAAAGCTTTTGAGTAAACCTGAAGGTATTTATCTCAATTTGTGAACTTGAATATATTCCATTTCTATAAAAATGTATCTTTCAGCACTTAAACAATGAAAGTTATTGGTGCCATGCCTTCACTGATTAAGAGGGGTTGATTAGGACCAGTGTGAGCTCTCGTTGGCATCAAAGGCACCACTGGTCAAGATGCTGCAGATTTCCTCAGCCTTAAGACCAGTGTGAGCTCTCGCCGGCATCAAAGGCACTACGGGCTTAGATGCTGCAAATTTTCTCAGCCTTTGGAAACCTGTTGCAGCCAGAGTTATAAAAGCAAGCATAGCGCATGTGCTGAATGTGGATGTGTGGGAAAGGACAGCTTATGACACTGAATCCTAGACTCTAGAGGTGCAAACTGAGGTTTAGGGTACAAGGATAGCAACTGACTCAGGATCCTTCATGGCCACTGTTTGGACTTCTACATCTGCACATTAAAAGTGGATTATCTAACAATGCTCTTCCAAATTCTGCAAGGCTGATTACAGGTAGGGCATTCGAGGCCGTTTTGTGCTGCAATGGCACTACTTAATCAATACTATGCATTTCAAGGAGGATACAGACCAAGGCATATATTGAAACACATGACAGCCTAGAAACAAAGCTGTGGATAGTGCAAGGTACATCTCAGAGTAAGCGGATATGGAGGAGGTACAATCTTCAGATAGTGCTGAGGCTAGTAATACTCTGATATTCCGGATCTAGACCCATGACTGAGGGCTAGTAATAAAGTGGTAATCAACCCAGTACAAAACAGATAACTGGTAGCGTGTGAAGATCGACTGGCAGAGCTGCTGGCTGTGGCTTAAATAAGGTGCCTAGAGCCAAATGCATAACAAAGGCATGCCACGAGATCATGGAGTCAGCCAAAGGTTCAAGAAGCACATATCAAGCAAGTTATAAAAGCGTGCAGTCGACATCAAGTACAAGGCTGAAATAGGTGGGCAAGTGTCGCCCAAGCCTTTCTTTTGCAGGTTTGGACCCTGCCCAATTATATGGACAATCAACAGTATCGCTATGAAGCTGCAGCTGCCTTGCTGTTGGATGATGCACAAGGTGTTTCATCTGAGTTGATTGAAGACATGCAAGCAACCATCACAAGATCCACTTCAAAATCACTAAAACAACGAGGTGTGGCTCTAATACCAATGTTAGGAGCACATACGTGGAAACCTTATTAGGGTTAGAATAACATGCATTGAATCCGAGATCAATGACCGCAATAGATTGTGGCTAGAGACTCTCTTCCCAGCCATAGGCTACCTTCCAGCGTGAGGTAAGATTGTTGTGAGTCAGCCAGGCCCCGATGCTGCCTGCCTGCAGCTACTCTGGCCTTGAGGTCCGGCACGCCTTGGAGACCTCCCTCTCTTCGTAGATACCTCATAATAATCACAAGTGAGCCCAAACTCACTTATATAGTAATAATCAGGCTATTATTAGCCGACTGCTTTTATTATAAAGCTCTTAGCCATAATTAGCCTTTAGTTAGGTTTTTATGGACTCTAGGCCAATCTAGGCCTCATCCTTGCTAGCCCGAACAATCAAGAGCATGTGTGGAAAATTGAATGAATGCAAGAATAATCATGTGTGTGTGTGTGGTGTGAGTTTCGTGCACAAGACACCAGAGTGGGGCTGAAGATTGGCCACCCCCCCTTTTAGCAATTTAATATTGCCAAAAGAAATTGTACAGACACATATACACAAGAATGATTAAAAATATTAAAACCAAAATAAATCTAAAAACAACCAAAAACTCAAAACAAATGCACGTACATACACTGCACGTGCATGCACACAAACCACAACCAACCACACTTGCACACATTTTTACTTATACGCAGGCACATACATTTTTACTTACATAGCCATGCCTTTTACGTGCATGCTCTTTGTGCACACACGTACACCCACAATCACCCATACATGTATCCACACTTGTGCACAAAACAAAAGCATCATATGGCACTGTGGTTGTAGAGCAGGGTTGGGTGACGTACATGTTGGATACCAATGCTTCCCCCGAATATTGTATTGTCTAGGCATTGCGGCTAGCTCATGTTTGCCCCCCATCATGAGGAGTAGCCATGGTTGAGAAACATGAGCACCCGGCATCCCCGTATTCACAAGGGATGGTGGTCTAGGAGGCCAGATGATTTAGTGGCATGTGCATGCACATGGACATGCCTAATCTGGGGCTAATCCTTGGTGGGCAGTAGATAAGCCAAGCTCAGATATTTGTAGAAGAAGCCCAACTTAATGTCACCCGAATATTGTATTGTCTAGGCATTGCGGCTAGCTCATGTTTGCCCCCCATCATGAGGAGTAGCCATGGTTGAGAAACATGAGCACTCGGCATCCCCGTATTCACAAGGGATGGTGGTCTAGGAGGCTAGATAATTTAGTGGCATGTGCATGCACATGGACATGCCTAATCTGGGGCTAATCCTTGGTGGGCAGTAGATAAGCCAAGCTCAGATATTTGTAGAAGAAGCCCGACTTAATGTCACTCCATGACCAGATGGCTACAATTGGCAAGAGTGTGCTCTCCCTGGATCTTACTCGTTGTTGTCTAAGGGTATTGCCGCCTAAGTGTGATAGTTTTGTTATATTTTTGAATGTTGGTGTCTGGCAACTTATTACTTCGGGATGAGCACATGTGGATGCAAAGTCATGATGGTGGTGACCAGGCTTTCTCTGCTAACACAAAGAAGAAGGGTAAGGATTTTCTAACTCTTCAAATTAGAAGAAAAAGGTTAAATGCTTTTATTGTAACAAGAAAGGACACAGCCAAAGAATGCATGAAAAAGCAACTAGATGCCAAGAATGGCACTCTAAAGACCAAGGAAGAATCCAATCAGGCTCTAGAAATAGAGCTGTTTGTTGCCATTGAAGAAGTGTGCAGTGAGACAACTAATGTTGCAACATATGATGATTCTTGGATCATTGATAGCAGAGCTTCTAGGCACATGACGAGTTGGCAAGGATTCGTATTTCTCCTTAAAGCTTGTGGGAGATGACATCATGGTGGCAGTGCGCAATGATGCAAAGTACCCAATCAAAAGTTGTGGTACTATTTCATTTATGTCTAAAGAAGGTTGTACAAAGAGTCTTTCAAATGTTCTTTGGGTTCTAGATATGAAGAGGAAGCCCCTTTCTGTCTCGACCATCACGGACCATGACTTGGCGGGTTTAGTTTAACAAGAATGGTGCAATCATTCTTGATGGAGATAATAAGGTCATTGCATAGGGCATTCGGAGGAACAACTTGTATGAGATTTTGGCATTTGTAGTCGAGGTCGATTTGGGTAGCAACAAACTTTGGCATGAGAGATATGGGTATCTCAGTATGCAAACTCTTTTACAGATACAGAAAGGTAAGCTAGTTGAGCATTTGCCACCAATTCTCGATAGTCTGGATGTATGTGAAGCTTGCATGATGAGTAAGCAACACAGGGAACCCTTACCACAAGTGGGTGGATTTAGGGCCAAAGCTCCTGTGCAGCTCGTACACATTGATCTCTATGGAAAGACGAGTACGATTGCACTTGGAAGTTCTTCTTTATTTTTCACGTTGATAGATGATTACATTAGGAAGATTTGAGTGTATTTTCTTAAGGAAAAGTCTCAGATTTTGAAAAGTTGGGCTTGCGTTGGTTGAAACTGAGACAGGAACAAAATTGAAGGAGTTTAGAATGTTTGATAAACTCTTGGGTTTTTGTAGATTTGACACACTGCCAAATATGCTACATGCTACATTGGGCTGCTATCTCATAACTGTCCACATGGAGTAGGTAAATTTACTCTTAGACACCCTGTCCTAACATTGAGGGGCCCGAACGGGGCCCAAGATGAGCCCGGATGGCTGTTGGAGGTTTGATCTTTATGGGCCGAGTGGACACTGACGGTGGCATTGACTATGACCGCAGATCTACGTAGTCATGTCATAGCTGCTCCACATATACAGGCCTATATGGATACACGGCCAGTCCCTTCTCCACACAGTTCATTAATCATCATTGTGAATTTAATCACTAGCTTCTTCTAGCATACAACTTCCGTCTTACCAATTCTAGATCAGCCATCGAAGCTTCTCACACGAGCACACGGGTATGGGGCTTTGCCATCTATTGTATCACTTTAGTAATACAATATTATTCTCCATCTCTATTATTGTGCAATTGATTTTTAAAGTTTGGTGCTGTGAAAGATCCTACTTCTTGTGAGTATTCTCTTGTGTACACCACATGTTATATCCTCTTACAGTACTGTTGAATTCCGACGGATCTCCTGAACACATAACACAAGTGATTAGTACAAAACCCCCCTAAGAGGGGTACAGGCTAGCCCACCTCCGAGTCGTAGGCTCTATAGTTCAAACCACCCTCGAGCCAGAGGCTAAGGTCTTACTCCCACAGATCCATGCCAGTCCTTCGACATGCCGATCTATGCTCTGCCACATGCGTAGTGGGAGCCTTGGTCGAACTGTGACCAATATTGAGGTTGTGACAACAATAATCCATGTTTCACATATATAGTGTCCATTGTCGCTATAAATAACCATCCTGTTATAAATAGCCAGTATACATGGATTTATTAATAATAACCTTAACCAACCGTATTGTTAAATTTACAGCAATGTGATGAGCTATGGTGGATCAAATGCTAGAATCAATATCATTAGAAAAGAGATTAGACGAAAATTAAGACGTGATTAGTGAGCAATTAACGGATAGCTTAATGTAGGCTTGGATAATCAAAAACCAGCAAATTCTCATTAGGCCAATGCTTCAATTTATAGAGTTTACATCCAAGCATCTAATCCCACTGATCTCTCCTTGATTCACTCCAGCTCTTTTGCTTGATTCTCTCCACCTCTTCCCAGAATATCTCCACATCTCCTAAATCTTCTCATGCTACCCTTTATTCTCTCCTAGTAGATGCTTCTCACCTTTTAACAGCTTCTCTCACATTTACAGATTCTCTTTTACAGCCTCTTGCTAAGGGCTTGTTCCCGCACACATCCTATTCACTTGTATATTTCAAGACCTCTTCTCAAGTGAATAATCTTAGCACACCTGGACTCTATACCAAGTTTCCCTCTCTTGGTAGTCCGCGACCAGTGCCTCAAGTTCCTAAACTCATAGTCCTTGACACTCTCTCTCTCTATGTGTCCAAGGCTACAAGTGTCCGTGACCTTGACTAAAGTGCTCACACATACATCTACCACATGGCCTACATCATCGGTGGCTCAGAGGTGGTTTTACTCTGTTGGGGCAGGTTACATTGGGTTGTGGGGTTTCTCTCTCTCTCTCTCTCTCTCTCTCTCTCTCTCTCTTAAAAAAGATGATCTGACTCCACTTCCTTAGGAGCCTCCATGAAGTTTTCCGATGTCGTTCCTTCTCCACTGGGTTTGCTGTAGCAGTCTCTTGCCATGTGTCCTGGCTTTCCACAGTTGTGGCAAGTGAAGGTCCTTCCTCCTACTCTGCCTCTTCCTCGTCCTTGTTCTCGAGAGAATCCTCCTCGGGTGAAGAATGCTTTTTCATTATTTAAACTGAGTGCGATAAGTCCTAATGCTTTCTCATTCCTGCTCTTCCACACATTTTCCCCACTCACCTCTGGGCATTCATCTCTTGCTTCAACTAGCCCCCACAGATTTTTCCTCATGAGCAGATACATGGTTTTTGTCTGCCATGTATAAAACTGCTTTCCATTAAATTTAGCTCTCTCTTGTGCCGTACTTATGATGATGTGAAGGGGGTCTTACCTTTTGATCCAATTTCAAGATTCAAGGGCAGTGTCTACCCTTTTACAACTCAATCTGGTGTTTAGGTGATGATTACAACAGATTTATCAGCATAAATTCACCAGAAATTATATTAAACCAAGGGTAGCAAATCTATACTGGATGGTTGGAGTATCAAACCATCTTCGAATTGCAATCTGAAGTTATAGAGATCTGTATCAGATACCCAATGGTTAATTTGAACCCTCAATTGTACCAAAATACAGTGATTAGTGTTGATTAATCACTGATTAGCAAATTAATCCTCTGTTTTGTGTGCAAAAAACAGAGGATGCGGGGAGTCCAGATCTGGGGTCTTAGAATTCAAATGAGCTCAAATCCTTTCAAGGCCATCAATAGCAATTAGTCTAGTAGAGGATTAAGCCAAGAAACACAAGATTTGACTAAACATTGAATGCTTAATCTCTGTTTTACCGAAGTCACCTGCAGATTTGATGAAGAGCTTGGATCTCACTGTAGACTTATGAAATAAAAAGCTGTCTTCACGAGCTTGTAGAGCACCCTTGAAAACCCTTGGGACCAAGAGGAATCAGAGCCATTGTACCTGGTGCAGACAAGACCTCAAATCTCCTTTAGAAAAAAGGCGCTGGCGAATTCACGAATTTCAGTAGTTGTAGAAGGCGGTTTGGCGAATCGCTTTGATGGGCTGGAGCATGGGGCTTGTGGCTATGTGTGGCTAAAAGCTTGGAGGCTATTGTTAAGCCTGGAGGGAGATCAAGCCCTTCCACCAGCTAGGGGTACATAAGCTCTTTGAAAAGAAGAGGTAAAACTTGATTATCTACTAATCTTGATTAGCTAGGTGATTAGCAAGATAATGGGCTCATAAATTTGATGGATTCTAGGTTAGGCTCTGATACCATGTTAAATTTGCAGCAATGTGATGAGCTATGGTGGATCAAATGCTAGAATCAACATCATTAGAAAAGAGATTAGAGGATAATTAAGACGTGATTAGTGAGCAATTAACTGATAGCTTAATGTAGGCATGGATAATAAAAAACCAGCAAATTCCCATTAGGCCAATGCCTCAATTTATAGAGTTTACATCCAAGCATCTAATCCCACTGATCTCTCCTTGATTCACTCCACCTCTTTTGCTTGATTCTCTCCACCTCTTCCTCCCAGAATATCTCCACACCTCCTAAATCTTCTCATGCTACCCTTTATTCTCTCCCAGTAGATATTTCTCACCTTTTCACAGCTTCTCTCACATTTACATATTCTCTTTTACAGCCTCTTGCTAAGGGCTTGTTCCCGCACACACCCTATTCACTTGTATATTTCAACACGTATTAGAATGCTTCGTTTGAATCTCAGGGCTCTTCTAACCTTGCTAGATTAGGCCAGCCGCCACTAATCTTCAAGATTTGTATTAGGTATTCAACATACTTCCTCTCCTCAGACATTTCCACTCTTGAAAACAAATCTATCTAAGAAAGAAAACTAGGAAACCTATGCTATAAACTAGCAATTGTCTCCCAAGTCGAAGCTCCTAAGTCGAAGACATTCCCAGCCTTGGTAATAAACAGGGGAAACTCAAACTACATCTGACAATTGATTGCGTAATCCGGTTCACCATTCATGCACTTTCCACTTATAACTCTGTCATAGGAATTGACTAAATCTGTAGCCATTGTTCCTTCAACTATCTCAGTGGAACTAAAAATGGACCAACTCGAACCAGAGTAGTGAGGAACACAACAATCCCTTAATCCAACTGCCAAGGAATCGGATAATCTGACATCACAGAGAAATGTCGTAGCCAATCAAATTACCTATTCTATCAAAATTGGCTAATTCCTCGTACCTGGGGGATATAAAAAAAATACCTTCCCTCTATGAGAACCACAAAACTATTAGATATCTGAACACCTGCGTCATAAATGACCTCTGAAAGTGTTCCTATCAAGACCGTGTCCAAAGCCAAACACCTATGATATAACTCTCGTACTGTACCATATCCTCTGCCAAATGCATAACTGTGGAATTGGTTGTACAATAGGTCAATTCTTTCTAGTTCTACACCTAGAACTACATCTTCAAGTTCTAATTCTCAAGGGAAACTTAGGTTGACACCCATACCAAACTTAACTTGTTCAATATATCATAGGCAGATCCTGAACAATCACATGATCTCTCAGTGCTGAACATGTGCAATGTTCCACCTGATCTGATTATCTATTGATTTCAATATGAGCAAAATTTAGTATGAATCTGGATCTCTATAAAATATATATACGTATGCCAAGATCCATCAGAACGGTCTTTGCGAAGCTGGAAAAGCTTCACCTCACATCTGGCAAAGCATAATTGCTTTTGTCAAAACATATAGATCCTAGTTGCAAATGCCAAGCAACAACATAACACTCTCTCCGATCATCTGCAATCCAGAGTCTTGTTCTTCCTTCCTTCCTGTAATTGATTTCTCAAATCAATTGCCACTTCCACTTAGTCCAGAAATCCACCAAATAGGAATATATATGTATCCAGAAACCTTGCATGTAGCAGATCCTAGCATCCCATCCCACCAATACACTCCATATAGGACCCCATTTAGACATAAGATTAAGTGGAGTGATTAATTCCTTCCTAATCCCGCCTTGACACAACCAGACACCCACCTGAAGGACACTGACTTTTGTTACCCACCACATCAATCTGCCCTATATGATATTCCTAGCAAATGTTGGATGGCATTTGTTGTGGAGTCCTTGCATGTTGTAATGGTAGTGAGTTTTACTTGGGGAGCATTTTGCATGCACCTTTGTTTCATCTCAGATTTCGAGAAGAGAATGTTAGAATATGCAGTGGAGATGATGACAAAATCTGAGAACACGAGCAAGTGCACTGCAGAAAAAATACGGCAATGGAGAAGGAGAGAGAGAGGCATGTAACTCTGTTCTATATACACAAGAAAATCCCGAATCTATGATATAATGAATGGGGGGCCATGGGGCCCGGCCCCATAAGTGCAGTCGGCCTACAGTAGGGACAGCCGACAGCCTGCTGAAGTCCCACGACTAGGTGGCAGTTGATGACTTGTAGAAGGAGGTGGTTTCTCCAGGCTTTGTGGTTCCGGACTCAAAGGGGGTGGTTGACAGGTTTCAGAAGGCCTGGCATGGTCTTCATCAGGTTTCCAGGACTTGTTTTTGCACCGTAACAGGTGTTGATCCTTGTGAGCAGTGTGATGCCTCTTTGACTCAGAAGCAGAGTGGTTCATTGATTTGGTTGTTGGACACCAGATTGGACGGGAGCTTCCTGATGAGGCAGTTGAGCTCATGGTTGCGGATGACTCTTTGGGAGGCAGGATTGCGTTTCCTGTGGTTTCTGCGGCATGCAAAGGATCATGGACTCTTGTACACAGGAGGGGGATTGTTGGATGGAGTCCGACTCCACGGTTGGAGTGACTCAGTTTGGGGAGGAGATCCGGACACGAGGAGATCTACTTCAGGCCCAGGAGCAGTTTTACGAAGCAGTAAGAGGCAGTCATCTTTTGCCTTGTCGCGGACAGAGGCAGAGTACCGGGCTGCTTGTGAGACGGTGAGGATGCAGAGGTTGCATTGCAGGATTGGGCTTCCACTGGAGGAACCCATGGTCATCCAGAGGCACTTTGTTTGTGAACAGATCGTTGCTGATGACATCTTGCTAGAGTTCTGTTCGACGGAGGACAGTACGGTGGACCTCTTCACGAAGTCGCTCTCTCAGGTTTTGCTCAGGCGGCACCCCAGCTCCCTGTGGTTGGTTTCACAGTCAGGAGGTGAGAGGGGGTGTTAGAAGTGATCTCCTGTCTATTTTTGTACACCAGGGCCTTTGTTGTGGGTGTGCCCGCCCTTATGAGGTGTTTTATCATTTTTCCCCACTCCCCGCATTTTTTCCCTATTTTTTCCCATTTTCCGTGGTGTGGATGGATGCCAGATGTTGGCAGGAGTCTCTGGTGGCTGGCCGACTGCCCATTCAGCAGTCGTGTGGTTGGCCGACTGCCTAATCAGTAGTCGTGGAGTTTTCTCTGCAGGTCGACTGCTTCATGCAGTCGTGGAGGCATTTACTGCTGGCCGACTGCTTTATGCAGTCGTGGAGAGCCTCTAGAGCAGGCCGACTGCATGCATGGGGCATATAAATAGGCCCCATGCTCCCCACCACTTTTGTATTATACTCCGGGATCTTCTTGTGTATATAGAGCAGAGTTACACGCCTCTATCTCTCTCTCTCTTGTGCTGTGATTTTCTGCACTGCGTTTTGCTCATGTTCCCAAATCTGGTCAACATCTCCGCTGCGTATTTTGACAACCGGAACATGCTCAACCCCTTTTTTGACAACAATCTCATTCCTCTCTAGATCAAACAATCTGTATCCCTTGGAAAGAGAGTTATATCCCGATTCCCACAAATATAAGCTTTTGGGACTTGGAGTCGAGCTTCCCCCTCTGCTTCTTCGGAATACGTACATACGCATCGCTTCCAAACACACGGAAGTGGGAGACATCACCTGCCAAAGTATGCCTCAAAGGGAGTCATGTTAGGTGAAGACCAGTTGAGGATATGGACAGCTGTAGCCACAGCCTCTCCCCAAAGTGGACGAGGAAGATCACGATGCTCCAGCATCGTCCTCGCCATCTCCACCACAGTCCTGTTCTTGCGTTCTACCACTCCATTCTCTGAAGGCGAACATGTATTGGCCAGTTCCCTCTTGATGCCATGATGTGCACAAAATCTGACGAAAGCATTTGAAGAGAATTCACCTCCTTTGTCAGCCCTAAGAGTCTTTACCTGCAATCCACTATTTCTCCACCATCACATGCCACTCCTTGAACCGAGCAAAGGCTTGGTCCTTCTGGGACAATCATCAACAAGCAGCATAAAATATAGCGATCCTCCCAAGGATGGTGTCTGCATAGGTCCACACAAGTCAGTGTGAACCAACTCCAATGGTTTCGAAGCCCGCCTGGAAGCCTGCTTCGGAAAGGATTCCCTGTGCTACTTACCACGTATGTAAGAACTGCAACGTCCTTACCTGCTGCCAACATCTGGCAAGCCAACCACCATCTGGTCCCGGAAAGCTCGCCGCAGCGCATCCACATTTAAGTGGCCAAACCGAAAGTGCCACAAGTCACCAACCTGAGAACCTGTCAATGAGGAGAGTGCGGAGAGTTTGTAGATACCATTCTCTACGCCGCCTTCCCAAACAACCTGGCCAGTCTCGCGGTCCCTTAGAGCAACGGAATGCTCCTCAAATTCCACCCGGAAGCCAGTCTTGCAAACCTCATGCACTGACAATAGATGAAAACCAAGTGTTGGGACGTAAAGAACATGAGAGAAATGCATACCCCCCTTGCCGTCGGGAATGAACTCCATCCGGCCCTCACTGTGTATTGGAATTGTTGAATTGTCACCAATGAAAATGCGACCTGACTGCCGTTTCAGATCCAAAAAGAAGTCACGGGAAGGAGTCATGTGCCTGGAAGCAGCACTGTCAAGAATCCACTCTTGAGTATCCTTTTGCGGTGAAGCCAACTGCCTCCTCGCTCGAAGACGATGAAGCATCTGAGTCCATCATCTGTAAGTGCACAATGGCTGGAGTCTTTGCAGGTGAAGCTAAAGAATCAGCACTCTTTCCAGTCCGCTTAGGACACTTCCTCCAATAGTGGCCTTTCTCGCCACAATCATTGCAGGACCTATCGGCCTTCAGTTTCTCTTGGTTTGTGTCAGGCTGCTTCTCAGAAGACATCTCCGATGAAGCCTTTCCTTTGCCCTTGTTGTTATTCCGGCCTTTCAACCGTTGGCCAGTTAAGGTCTCCGAACCTCCGCCCTGTGGAGGGTTCGTGAATCTTTCCTCCTGGTCCAAGACCATGGGCACAAGCTCCTCCCATGTAATGGTGCTGAGCCTACCACTGATAATCAAAGGAGAGTAGAAAGCTGAGTACTGAGAAGGCAAATGTGACAGCAATGTGATGGCCATATCCTATGATGATATCTCCTTCCCAGCCTAAGAACTTCCTGCTGAAGAGCGTGCAGCTTGTTAATGTGCTCCCACATCGTCAAAAACTTTGCAGGATTCGTAACTTGAATCTGCACTTCCAAGGAAATCCTCTTCATGGGCGATACCCTGTTATAAAGAGAAGCCAAATGCTGCCATATATCTCTGGCAGCGTCATATGCTTGATATGATTGATTACCTGCGGTGTGCAGTTGAGGAAGATGAAAGAGTGGACCCTCGCATTGACACGATCCCACAACTGTGCCTGTGCCTGTGCCTCGCGGTCCTTCCGAATCGAGGGTAACTCCCCTTTTTCTACCTCCGGCCGTGGAACCCCAACAACGATGAAATCAGCAAGGTCATAAGAGTCTAGAACAGATTCCATCATTACCTTCCAGATGCCGTAGTTATTCCCGTCCAACTGACGGTCCACTGGGAACGTGGGGAGTGTCGGGATCTTCACATGCCTCTTAGCCATCTCAAGTAAATCTGCCATTGCCGGGATGTAACTGAAGAGGGTTGGTGGGTGGGAAAAAAGAAGAACTTAAACCTGCAAGTGGATGTCCAGCAAATCAACTTGCCTTCCTCTTGCTTCTCCTCTTCCCGAACAGTCCAAAACAGTCCACCAATCAGCAACACAACAGTCTCCCTCTTGCTCACACAATTCCCAAGATCTATCAAGAGCCTAGAGCTCTGATACCATGTCAGAATATGCAGCGGAGATGATCACAAAATCTGAGAACACAAGAGCAAGTGCACATGCTCTTGTGTTCTCAGATTTTGTCATCATCTCTGCTGCATATTCTGACAGAGAAAGGTTACCTTTGTTCCATCTCAAATTTCGAGATGAGAGAGGTGGAACAAAGATGAGATGAGAGAGGTCATCTTTGTTCCACCACTTATTGCATGTGATATGGGATTTTTGTAAAGAACTTGATTATTCACGGATTTTACCTATTGGATGGGGCTTGAGTTTCTTTTTAGTGCGCAGATACAAAGGTGGAAGTGGGTATTATAATTGGTCCCTTGGGAGAGTCCAGCAACTTCATATAGGATTGATGGTTTCTTTCAAGAAACGGTACTATTCTCGGTAAAGGTAGCATTCCTTGAGTCTATCCTCTCTCGAGTTTTGAACTTAGGTTCATAGGATTTACATGTGGTAGCATAATCAGGATCTGGCCAGCCGTATGTAGGTATGATTTGGTCAGTGAGTTGCTATAGACACAGTATTACTTGAGGCATGATTATCATGGATGAGTGTTTTACACTTACGAAAGCCTCATGATCTTTATTTGGGGCAAGAATGCCATAGATGAGTGTTCTATACTTATGGTAGCCCCAAGATTATGGGAGGAAATAAAAGTGATCTTGGGCTAGAGTAGATATGTGAGCCAAAGGTATCTCGAAAATCAAGTATAGGTCATAACATCAATGCTATGTATATCACATATTTGCATATCATGTCAACCTCGAGTAACCACACTGGTACTAAAACCTAGTACCGATTCAACTCTGGAAACTCTTTGTCAAAAGATGACTGAATAAACCGTCTTTGAGATCGTGTGCACTATATCCAAGAAATGTGCTCGATCAAATTCACGATTTAAGGTTACTGTGGGTAACTCAAAATAGGCAAGACCAATGATTGTACATGAAATAATAAGTAACTACAAGTAGTCACAAATCTTGTCACTAGAACTCGGCTGTAACACACATGGATTGCAATCAAAGCAAATGCCTAATGAAATTCTTTGTCGAGGCTTTCCGATTTGCATCTATCTATCTAGGACTAACCAATGTATTCTTGGATGCACGGAGGAACTATCGATCATGACAACTCTGCCGTCAAAATAAAATTAGATAAGACTAAGTTTGAGAATCTTGAGAACTTTACAGAAGCAGAGAGACGGGAACAAAAGTTTTGAGATTCCGAGAACAAGAGAACTCGGGTGGGGGAGCAGAAACACCATGTGATACGTCTGCTACAACAATAGAGGAACACCCTTGCATACTTCTGCTACAGCAGAGAAAACTTTGATACTTCAAATACCAGGGTCCATGGAAATGAGTAGTGGATGCCACTCACGAATGCCCATTCCACTTTGAGAGAACGTCCATTATGAAGTCATGCTTTCGATCCTTCACATACTCTCTTGGTTCACACCAGGTAGCTTGCAATCACTAGGATCCCCACAAAAGACATGGGTCCCCTCTTTTGGAACGCATGGGTCATGGAATAAACACCAAGTACATCCGCATCCAAGAGTTCATCTAAAAAAACTCAAGGTTATCTTGGCAAGACCAGCCAAAGAAGGCTTTTTGGTCTTCCAAGTCAAAGGTCTCTACAATAATTCTTCTCTATAGGTTAGGGCTTTTACCCAAAAGGAAATGATCCATCTACAACTGCACCACTTAAATATCTAGAACAATAATTTGTGAGATGTCATGTACCAGATGGGACACCGAGATATATGTCTCCAAGGTGTGTATCACCATCTGAACTTCCAAGAGATGATCGACTCCTACAATGGTCCAGATCTACTCCTTCAGATCAGTCTTCCATGAATCCGGGTAATCAACAAGGAGAATTTTGGTCCAAGTTGTTCCGCTAAGGCATTACGAGCGCATACAAATCAAGAAGCTATCAAGAAATCTGCTTCTTGCTGCATATTCAAACAACTCTCCTTCCACATATGTTTGCTCCTCGTGGGTGTGAAGGCCACGGTACTCTCTAATGGAGGGGAAAGAGCCATTAGGTATCTGGAAGGAATCATGAAGGAAAAAACAGTCTGCTCCAAAAATGGAAATCTACTCGGATCAAGTCACTCCCCAAACAACCACCCCATGAAGTATGACGGCAAAGGATTAATGCCTTGCGTGATGAGGTACGGTGTCTGCCAATGCCTGTCTTCCGCCTGTGTCTACTCCTTCTCACCCATAGATGCTTGAGGGGTGAGAGAATGTGCTACAGTAAACAGGTGCTCTTGTCTTGACCACAACTACCGAGCCCAAATGTCTCTCTCAATCTCAAGTGGCCATCTAATGGTCATGCTACTCCCTGGCCATTTTGGCCATGGATAGTGAGAAAAGGGTTTCTTGTGTGAGAAGGGCATAATAAATTCTGGATTTTCAGAAAAGCAAAGGGAAAAAATACAAAAAAAACTCTGAGAATTGTGCTTGAACCCCTTACCTGGACTTCCCCACGTTTCGTGTACAAAAAGCAAAGCGCGAGTTCTGCTCCTCACAATTTTGTCCCAGGCTGACTCTTGGTAAAAGTCTCTCGTATGGTTCAGCTTAGTGTAGGAGATATCTGTGCTTCTTGTTTGTTTGTTTGTTTGTTTGTTTGTTTAGTTTTTTAAAACAGCTCTCTGTTTCTAGCTTAAAATAGGCCATTTTTAATAAAAAAATATGGGCGTCCCCTTTAACATGCCAAAAAAAACACATGTACTGCTAAAAAAAACTGGCATCCTGCCAATGAGGTGATACCCCAAGTGGTGAAGGTGTGCCTAGAACGAGGAGTTCCCGGGTTTATAACCCCATCGCCTACGGGTGGATAAAAAGCGCCGGTGAAAATTGGTAACTATGAGAGGATCTTGGGCTTAGGCTAGTGGGGGGGCATGGGACTGGCATCCTCTTAACTCCAAAAAGCACCCTTGGAGGCTTTTAGTGTGCCTCCACTCTGCTTACACACGGCTGGATGGCCTTCCCCCCCTCTACTGACTGCTGTGCAGACATCAACCCAACCTTGGCTACCTCCACGCCCAAATTTGCATGCTTTTTCTGTACCTGCCAAAAGTAGAGGTGTCGGCTTGTGTGCGTATTTCCGCCTCTGCTCTCAGCCCTATCACCCGTGTGAGCTCAGTCTGTGTGCGCCATCTTTTCACCCCACGTACCCCTTCTTTCCCTCTGCAGACTGCGTGTGTATCTGCTGGCCGCTCTGATCAGGCCCTCCTCCTTGTCTTATCTCTTGCGCAAACGCCCAAGGCTTGGCTTTCCTACACAGCTGGGTCTGTATGCTTGGCTTTGCATACCCACGGGATAGCTTCACTGCCCTATGTGCAGGCTGCAAAAACAGCCCTCTAAGAGCTTTACTTACTTACTCTCTTCTATCCTTTCACATGTGGAGGCTCAGGGAGTCTTCTTTCAGCCCTAAACACCATCTTGGAACAACCTGATGCAAAGCACGAGAGAGAGAGAGAGAGAGAGAGAGAGAGAGAGAGAGACTTGAGTTTCAGTATATTCATATAATACAAAAAGGTGTACAAGTCTGGGCGAGGCATAGGCTGCCATCAAAAGGTGGTATATCACCTAATCTATTTCTGGTCTAAGGATCCTACTCCCTAGAGGAGTGTGTGACTCTAACTATGAGCCAATGTTGCCTTGTATGGGCCTTGAAAATCCTCATGGACGGGCCGACTTGCTGTCGGCCAACTTCTTGGACAAATAATCACTTTTTGCTGCAGCTGACAGGAACATGCTCCTTTCATCCGCTGGACGACATGTGTCTTCCACCAGGTCTTCCTGCCCATACTAGCAGCACAAGCTCCAAAATCTGGTTCTATTCTTGTTCTTTATCCGTTGCCCTTCAAGGATCATCCGTGGGATCAGCATGTACATGTGCATGCACATGACATCCCCCTCTGCTAAACTTGATGATGGGATTCCAACTTGTGTTCTTGGATGACTGTGATCATCCCATTGTCTTGCCGTGGTCACATGCAGAAGCTTTGGGAGTCTTCTTTCAGCCCTAAACACCATCCTGGAACAACCTGATGCAAAATGCAAGCAAGAGAGATGGAAAGAAGAGAGAGAGATAGCTGAGTTTCAGTATATTCATATAGTACAAAAAGATGTACAAGTTTGGGCCAACCATAGGCTGCCATCAAAAGGTGGTAAATCACCTAATCTATTTCTGGTCTAAGGACCCTACTCCCTAGAGGAGTGAGTGGCTCTAACAATGAGCCAATGCTGCCTTATATAGGCCTTGGAAATCCTTATGGACTGGCTGACCTGCTGTCGGCCAGCTTCTTGGACAAATAATCACTTTTTCTGCAGCCGACAGGAACGTGCTCCTTTCATGCGCTGGCCGATAGCCTCCTGTGTCCTCCACCAGGTCTTCCTCCCGTACTAGCGGCACAAGCTCCAAAATCTGGTTCTATTCTTGTTCTTTATGTGTTGTCCTTCAAAGATCAGCCGTGGGATCAGCATGTACATGTGCATGCACATGACAATCCCATGCTTACATGCCAACATACATGTAACAGGGTAGGTACATGAGCATGAAACTCAGTCAGACGTGAGAAAAAAAAAGAGAAATTAGGTTTTTTTCCATGGGGTCTCCTTCTGCAAATCCTCTACCACACGATCTCGAATATTCCCCCACTCTTAGAATCCATGTAACCTAACATGTCAGCAGAACACTAAAAAGCATAAACTTTTTTCTTGAGATGAAAACTTAGGCATGGTGTAGAGAAATACCTTCAACAATTATGCATCAAATCAACCTTAGCACAAAAGCGTAGAGAATACCTGGATCTTGTGAATCCATGTAAAGTAAATAGAAAAGCTTACTGAGACCACCTTCTATGCATCGGGATACCTTCTATGTTTAGGCCGCTCTGATACCAAGTGTTAAATCCCCACGGATCTCCTAAACACAAAACACAAGTGATTAGTACAAACCCCCTAAGAGGGGTGTAGACTAGCTCACCTCCCAACCGTATGTTCTATGCTTCAAACTACCCCCGAGCCAGAGGCTAAGGTTTGACTCCCACAGATCCATGCCAGTCCTTCCACATGCCGATCTATGCTCTACCACATGCGTAGTCGGAGTCTTGGTCGAATTCTGGCCGGTGGTGAGGTTATGACAACAATAACCCATGTTTCACTTATATAGTGCCCACTGCCACTATAAATAATCATCTTGTTATAAATAGCCAGTTTACATGGATTTATTAATATTAACGTTAACCAACTGTATTAGCCTGCTTCTTCCTAATCCCAAGCATGGTAGCCATGGAGTTTCGAAACGGGTTTCAGAGGTTTATGCCTTCTGAGAGGTTTCATAAAAAATTCAAAGATAAACATATATCTCTATACATAGACTCTAAATATTTATATATATATACATAGACTCCAAATATATATATATATATATATATATATATATATATATATATATATATATATATATATAGATGAATCCAAGAACATGCCCAAATTCACCTTATAAGAAAGTGCAAGTTATAAACTCATGGTAGTCATCTAAATATTGATGCACATTGCACAAGATGTCAAATTAACACATCAGATGAGTTGTAGATGAGCTGTATTATCTCCAAGAGAAGTCATGAAAATCTTCAAACTTGAACTAAATAAATCACAACTACCCATCAGCTGTAACACAAGTCATTCTCTATAAGAAATCATGACATGAACATTCAAATACATCTTCATAAGACAAAAACACATGTTTATGAATCATGATTCATGGATGAAAAATAGGAGAATAGTCGCTAGAGGCATAAATGAAGAATCAAGGCTCTCAAGTCGAAGAGGCTACATCAATGAAAAATGAGAACACCAATGTCAATACATAAATACTGAATAGTGAAGCCTATGTAGAATCCAATGAGATCAAATCTCATCCTCATCCTCATCACTCTCACTACTAGTTGAAGACTCCTCAAATGTGTCATCATCTGTAGGGAATGGTGCAACACTATTACTAGCTCGTTGGGATCGAGTAGCATGAACAGGGGATAAAAGCTCCTCATACAAGTGCACGTTATCTTAAAAAAACCCATCACTTTTAAAAATAAAAGAACTGAAACCTTAATACTTCAAGAAACCCACCAACGTTTAAAAAAAAGAGTTTTAAAAAAAGCCTTCAAAGAAATGTGAGTTTCAAACATGAAATGTTTCCCTAAGATCTTTCATGGAAGAAACACATTTCTTGGCAACTATGATCCCAGGGCTCCCCTAACCTTGCCGGATTAGGCCACTACTACTGAGGATTAGTACTAGGTACATAACAAGTACAACGGTGGAGCCAAGGGAAAATAGGGTAGGTGGTTCTGCTAATTGGTGGCGGCAACTCTACGCAATGGCAGCAACAACGGCGTAAAGAGGGGTGGGGAGGTGATGCTGGGCCAAGGAGGTGGTGGCAATGGCAGCGCTGAGAGGCAGCAATTCTAGGTGGAGAAGGGCAATGGCGCATTAGGCAATGGTCAATACAGTGGCCAAATGATGGTGGTGTTGCTGAACAAGGCAACACACAGATCTGGAGGCAGCAACCAAAACAATGCACTTTAATGGCGGAGCTGAGATTTTTTGATTGAGAAAGATACTTTTAATCTTTTGCCTCGATTTGTGTGTGCGTGCCAATGAGCAGAGGTTAATTTACTTATTTTAAAAAAAGAAAGCTTTTCCCTCCATTTTTTTCCCGACTGGCCTTAGGCCCAAGATCCTTCCATAGTTACCGATTTTTCACCACCCGTAGGTTTCCGCCCGTAAGCGCTTAATTATCCGCCCGTAGGTGATGCCGCCGAGGAAGCACCAAGGGGGGTTTTGAACCCATGACCTCTTAGTCCTAGCAAACACCTTCACCACTTGAGCTATCACGTCATTGGTTTCCCTCCGCGTTTTCCCCCTAGCATTCTTTCCATAATTTTTTTCCCTTAGGTTTTTTGCTTTGAACATTAGTTTTTTTTTTAAAACTTTAGGGTTAAGGGGCTTAATGATAGCAATTCGGTTTCACACTTGTTGGCTGAAGATAGCAAAAAACCCAACTTATTATCGTAAAAAGTAAGCCCTAGCATCAAGCAGTTATTCACACGTGGTTCCTTGGGTTTTTTGGTCCCCAAAACGCTTGGACATTCATGTGCATAAAAGCAGGCATTGTCCACACTGAAAACAAGTCATATTCACATTTCAATGTCTAGACATTATGCAGAAATAACATTTATATCTGAAAGCAATTAATTAAAGAAATATCCCCACTTTCCAAAGCTTTGTATAAAGTTTTTACAAGGAAATTCCTTGGGATTTCACAAGTGGTGAGACACAACCCCCCCCGGGGCCTCTAGCATCTTTTGCCTCCTCTGAGGGTTGTAATCTGCCTACAGGCAGACGTTTCTTTTTTTTCTGTAGCATCTTACCTCCTCTGAGGATTGTAATCTGCCTACAGGCAGAAGTTTCTTTTTTCCACTAGAAGGGTCTTTGCTTGGGGGTAAACAAATTGGCTAGTTCGAAAGGCTTCAAACACTTTCTTATCCCCCCCCCCCCCCCCCCCCCAAAAAAAAAAAAAAAAGCAAACTGACCCCCCAAAAGACAACCTTTAGCTTTATCTTTTAACACAAAGTGATTGCTGGTACAGATGGGGACATAGTAGCTTCAAAGACTGTGGCTTCTTCACAAGGCTCGGTTCTGCCGTATGTTGCTGTTGCTTGTTTGGGTGCCATTTTGTTCGGCTATCATCTTGGGTATGTTTAGTCTTTGCAAAATATGATGGATACTTTTCCATTTCAAAGCTTAATAATTGGAAGCTGGTGAAAGTGATTACTGCCTGTTTGCAGTGTCGTTAATGGAGCTCTAGAGTACCTTGCTAAAGATCTTGGCATTGTTTCAAATACCGTGCTGCAAGGTATGATTTGGAATAATGATCTTCACATAGTCAGCGGTAACATCAGGCTGGTCTTTTGCAAAGCCTCATCTTTTTTGTTTCGTTTGTGATTATACAGGTTGGGTTGTCAGCTCAACTCTTGCAGGAGCAACAATAGGCTCTTTTACTGGTGGGGCTCTGGCTGATCAGTTTGGTTGTACTCGCACCTTTCAATTAGATGCGGTCCCTTTAATTGTTGGGGCCATTCTCAGGTTTTCACTTCCAGCTCTTTTAAGATTTGAAATGCTGCCTACTTTTAGAATACTTAAAATTTCTGAAAGCTGCTGGATGACATCCATTACATACAGTGGTAAGCCGTAATCCTCTGGTAGGCAGGGAATCTCCATCGTCCAAATCCCACCTGTCTGATGGGTGGGGGAAATGTCTGTGAAGGGACAAGGCCATCATTCTTGATGGAACAAACTAGCTTGCTGGATTGCTTCGTAGATATTATTATTTTTGGTATATGAAAAAACTCTCAAAATTTATAACGCCGCATTTTTGCTCTGAAAAGCAGTGCCACGGCACAGGGTGTACATGCCATGATCGTTGGAAGGTTTCTTGTTGGCCTTGGCATAGGAATCTCGTCAGCTCTTGTGCCTTTATATATCTCTGAGGCAAGCACATGCTGCCTGTTCATTTTGAGTATTGAATAGTCTTTTACAAATTTGGTAAGAATTCGTTTAGTTTTGACATTTTTCTTCTTTCCCTACAGATTTCACCTACTGAAATTCGTGGTGCATTGGGCTCGGTCAACCAGCTTTTTATATGTGTTGGCATCTTAGTTGCGTTGGTGGCAGGCCTGCCGTTGGCCAGTAATCCTTCCTGGTAAAGCTCATTGCCTAGAAAAGCAAGCTAGCTACGCATTGGCATGGCTAGGAGGTCCTGTCAGACTTCCTTTTTTTAAACTTCTAATAGTGCCCACACTTTTGAAATCACTTTTCAGGTGGCGTACAATGTTTTGGGGTGCCGTCATTCCAGCTGTTTTACTTGGTTTTGGCATGCTTTTTGCACCCGAAAGCCCCCGTTGGCTTTTCAAGGTTAGCATCATGGGGAGAAAAGACACATAGGGAAGGATGCTATACATGCCCAATAGTAATTTTAAGTGCTCCGTACGATTTTTGTCTCTAGGTAGCAAAAGACTTTATGATATGCCAGTAGCAAGATAATGCAGTCGTGTGTTTGTTTAGCCAGAAACTTGCTTAAGGTTGCATGTACTTTGTCCACTGTAGCAAGGGAAAATGGCTGAAACAGAACTTGCAATAAAGAAACTATGGGGAAAGGGGAAAGTGGAGATGACCATGGCCAATTTGCGAGCTGGTAGCAGTGATTCTGGAGGAGAAGATGCAGGCTGGACGGATCTTTTCAGTCGCCGCTATTTCAAAGGTGTTCTTGATGTCACCAGTCTTTGAGTTGGCTCTCTTGAGTTGAAATTTCAATGTTTGCTTATGAGAATTCATGCTGATTAGTTGTTATGTATGAGCAGTGGTGACTGTCGGGGCAGCACTTTTCCTGTTTCAACAATTTGCTGGTATAAATGCTGTGGTTTATTACTCAACGTCGGTCTTCAGAAGTGCTGGCATTACATCTGATGTGGCAGCAAGTGCTCTGGTCGGAGCTGCAAATGTTCTTGGTAATGCAGCTCATTATTTCATGTGCAAGCATGAATGTGTGCCAGAGAGGGTTGGGAAGAATTGAAGGGAAACGGAAGGGGGCTGCGGAATGGAGACAGAGGCTAGTAGTTGGCTACATTCTGTAAAAAAGGGAGAAGGGGGAGGGGCAGGTTTCTCAGAATGTAGAATCCTCAATTCTTCTGGCTGTTTTTTTTGGGTGATTTTAGGTACCATTGTGGCTTCCTCCTTGATGGACAAGCAGGGGCGGAAAAAATTGTTAATCACAAGCTTCTTAGGAATGGTGAGCTTTCAGTTCAATTACCTTTTTGAAATTGTTGTGGGCATCCGCCGGCACTTACTGATATTTTATGAGGGCTGCTTGGTGCAGGCTCTTTCAATGCTAGTGCTTTCCCTAGGCCTTTCATGGCCGTCCTTGGCTGCCTATGCGGGCCCTCTTGCTGTGCTTGGGACTGTCTCGTAAGTTGAAACAATACTGCTTGAGTTAAAGCTCAATTTGATTGATGCCTGTTTGGTCTATAGACGTTGTGGACGTGATCAGAACCTGACCACGACATCATCTTTTAATGTGCAGATACATACTTGCCTTCTCTTTAGGTGCAGGTCCTGTACCAGCACTTCTGCTACCTGAAATATTTGCCTCAAGAATACGTGCTAAGGCGGTGTCACTCTCTCTTGGAGTACACTGGGTAAGGAATTTTGTCATGATTTTCTTGTTTATTTCATATTCTCATTTTATACGTTGGAGTTATGCACTGGGTAAACTATGCGCACGTGCCCCCACCCATCTGCTTGCCTTCCTGCTGTTGCATGCGATCACACACATACGTGCACGCACGTACAAATGACACACACACACAAACACGTGCACAACACACAACTTTCACAAATCACAGCGCGTGCACATACACAACATGGGATGTGCACGCGTGCACAGAGAGAGAGAGAGAGAGAGAGAGAGAGAGAGAGAGAATCTTCTTGTTAGTCGATGGGTTTAGCTGTTAACTTCTTTGAATGATACGCTTTTCACATGAAAACATGAAAACCCAACCAGCTAATGCTACTCGCTGTTATCAATTTTGTCACAGGTCACGAATTTCATGATTGGTTTATATTTTCTGAGCGCGGTGAACAAGTTTGGTATCAGCACTGTTTACCAAGGATTTGCAGCTGTCTGTCTCGTTGCAGCCATATACATCGCACAAAATGTGGTGGAAACGAAGGGAAGATCTCTTGAAGAGATTGAGATGGAGCTTAGTCCTGCTGCATGATTTTCCAAGGTTCTACCTTGGGTTCCAGAATGTGATTGCAAATTTTGAAAGGCTGTTCAAGTGTAGCTTGGAGTCTACTGCAATAAAATTGAGCTGTGATAGATTGAATGGGATGAAGTCCAGGATATGGGTAGCAGCCTATGAACACAAGCATCGTGATCTCTTTTTTGAGTAGTGGTGACTTTTCTGTAGAGAAGGCATGATTTGTGTTGAAATTAGTGTTGCATAACGATGGTTACTGGTCTTCACTTAAAACAAGAAATGCAAGAGGAAAGCCCACTTTGTTAACCTTCAGGTGTTTGAAGGTTATGCAAAGACAACCAATTTTTTTTTTAATTTTTTTTTTCCACACCTTGATTTTTCTTGGTTGAGCAGCTTGTATTTGGAAAGAATGCACACCATCAGTTGGATTTCCTCTTTTTTCTCTCAGGGTCTTCGCAGACCTCTTCCCTGCCCATCAGAAGAAAGGGGAGAGGTCTGCACAGACCTGTTAAGGGGAGAGATCTGTGAAGACTTCTGAGCTCCTCACAGACCTCTCCCCTGCCCATCAGAAGAAAGGGTGGGGGTGGGGGTGAGGGACGGATGGGCAGGTTGTTGCAAGCACTTATCCTTTGAATCAATTTGTCTTGCTCTGCTTCAGCTTAATTTGCTGTCGTGGTGTGTCATTCCCACTAGAGCTTTAAGAGATGCCAAGTGTTTTTGACATGCTAGTTGTCAACAATATTAACACACTGATAAAAAAGGTTATAGAACGCATTGCCTTTGTGCAACTGGACCCCTAAAAAAAAACGAGTCAACCCCTGCACACAAAAAACAAAGTGTTCACTTCTTGGCTTACATGTGGCTGCACTCTCCCCTGTCTTGCTACATGCTGCCCCTCTTCTTGGTGCTTAATAGATAATATAGAATATAGATATATAAGTCATGGACTGGTGCGTGGCATTGTTGCACCGTAGAATGCATGTTCCGACACGTATGTGTATCTCTCATGTACGGGAATCAAACATGGTGTATGGGAACATATAATGTATATAGGATGGGTGAGATGGATCCTAGGTGGCAGAGACAACATGGCGACCAAAGTGGATAAGCGCAGATGCAAAAAACTAAAAAGGAAAGAATATGGGTGAACAAAAGAAGCGGGCAACACAACATTCCAAAAGGAGGCGAAGTGGTGACGGGCTTATAGAGGAAAATTGAGAAGATTCTTGAAAGGGAGAAGTAAGAGAGCAAGTGAGGTGACTACAATGAAGAGACTATTGGCAGACGGAAGGTCTTACAAATTTCGAAGGTTGCAAAAGTGAAGTTCAGCACAGTAGAGGTGTAGTTGGATAAGCTAGAGCAGAGAATGTGTCGAGGATCAGAGAAGCAGATAGGAGGTGGTTTCCCTATGATTTATGTGTGGCATCTCTGTTAGAGACATGACTTAGCCCAATTTTTGTTCAATTGTAACTGTTGTTAGTCAACTGTGTGTCGAATTGTGTGTTTGGGAAAGACCTATAGTTTGTGGTTGTAGATTCATTGTAGTTTGAACTCCTGGGTGTAGTTGATGTTTGGGAGAATAGTTGTTGGGGTCTACTTGCGAGGGACCCACAAGTTTTTTAGTGTATTTTCTTTTCTTATGTTTGAACCCATGTCTTAGGGGTGTTGCGACAAGATTTGGCTTTGTTTTTATGAAGAAAGCTGAGAGTTCAAAGCTTGAATCTATGTTGGGATTGATGAGATTTTATGATAAGAATCTTTGTTTGTGTTATTTTGATTGATTTTGTTGAGATAGAACAACTATGGGTGTATGTTTGATGTTAGGTCTCGTGTCTTGGGAGTCAGAGGATTCGGTATAGAATAGGATCAGAAGGGTGTCAGCTACAATTAGCTGTGCATCAAGGGTGATCAACTGAAATTATTGAAGGGTTGATATGATCATTTTAGGTTGAAGGGAAGTAGTTTTGAGTCAAGTCTGACAGTTAGAAGATTGACAGTAGTCACTAGGTGCAACGGTCAGTTGTCAGCAGCAGTGAGTCGGGTTTGTGGGCTGATTGGTCATTCAGAGTCAGCTGCTGCTGTGAGTCAGCTGCAATTAGTTGAGTGTTTATAGGGTTGTATCTTTGTGTGGTTTGAGGGTCTAAAGGTATCAGAGGTCACTGAGCAAAGAAAGTTTGGTCTAGATGAATTAGTTAGGTCTTATTCAGGCACTTGAGTTCGTTTCAGTTAGATAGGTGCTAGTTGGAGTCGGCAAGTTTTTGATGCAATATCTATTTGAGATTAGAGCAGTCTAAGGGTAAGAGAGAGTTGGCGGACAAATAAGAGAGTCGGCGGACAAATAAGGGAGTTTTTGACTCCGTTTAGGCAGCTGAGTCGGCTGGGTCTGTCTCAGTTAGCTGAATCAGTATCCATCAAGATCAGTTGGATTGGTGTCAGAAGGTTCCAAGAGCACCTCAACGGGATTCTAGGGTTGAGGGATTGAGGTTAGCTGAACTTGGAGGACAATAAGAGAGCTAGGAGGACTCATATCGGATTGTTAAGTCTTTCGGATCAATTTATAGTCAGCTAGGTCAGTCTCGTGTCAGTAGGGAATCAGCAAAAGAGGGCTGATAGGTTTAGTGAACTTCCAAGGAGGGTATTTGAAGTTTGTTGATGTTGGAAGACATTCTGGGAGTCAGGTGAACGCATCATCTGATTTAGACTATAGTCAGAATTTGATCAGTTGTCTGTCAGCTTGGAAGGATTCAGGTCAGCTACTAGCTGAGGTATATAGCTAAAGATTAGAGGTGTTGAGAGATAGATCTAGCCCGGGAGGACAGCTGGAGGAATCAAACGAGCTGGATTGAAGGGTGTTGAGGTGTCTGTTTGTGTCAGCTGAAGGGTTAAGGATAGATTTAGAGCTGTCAGGTCCCCTTGGAACTGGGATCTTAGCGTCCCCTAGTTCAGATCCCTTACATTTTCTTTTTGTGTGCTTGTTGGTGGTGTTATAGAGGCCATCACCCAGCAACCTCACAACGTTGCAGCAGGGGGGAAACCTTTGCATACTAGAATAGATTAAAAAAATTGCATGGAAGCATTTTCTACATTGTAACCCCCCCCCCCTTTTTTTTTTTGGGGGGGGGGGGGGTTGGAAGCATTGCTAGATTGTAAGAAGACTCCCTTTTTTTTTTCTTGTTTTTTTTTTGTTTTGCCTTAGAAGCATTATTACATCGTAAAAAGGCACATG
Source organism: Cibotium barometz (assembly GCF_041138505.1). Lineage (NCBI taxonomy): Eukaryota > Viridiplantae > Streptophyta > Polypodiopsida > Cyatheales > Cibotiaceae > Cibotium > Cibotium barometz. The sequence goes on from NC_141055.1 coordinate 10,853,322, forward strand.
GGTTTCTTAATGGATCATGGCCATGATCAATTTTTTTGCAGACATCCTAGTAGTGTCTTGTCCACTAACTTAATTTTTGTTTATTCTAAATAATTTATCTTTTTTCTTTCCTTAAAAAAAACCTATAAAAATATCCCAAGTTAGGCTCATTTCTATCTGGTGGCCCACCAAGCATACTAAGCGGAGGTAAATTTTTAGCATGCATATCTCTAAATATAGTAGTCTATAAAACTATTTTTGCCAAATATAGTGGTCTATTTTTTAGCATGCATATCTCTATATATAGTTGTCTATAAAACTTGTTGGGCCGTGGGGAAATCCCAAAGGAGGCCAATCCCAAAGGCAACGATGTTCAGAGAAAACATGTCACCTTTTGTGGCCAAAAGCTGCTCCATAGCTACTGCCAGAAGTCCTCAATGAAGGAGGAAGGCACACCTTGGGCCTTCCAGCTTGCTATGGCATCGATGGACTGCAATAAAATCTGTCTACCCAACCCATTCAGATGGTGAGTGTAATCAAAGAAAGTAATGTCACACCCTACCCATTCAGATGCGGCTGCTAGTCCAATAATCTCTCGGGTAGACATTTCCTAACTTAAAATTAAAAAATTGTGTGTGACTTTTCCTCGTTGGTTCATCTATGGATCTATAATTTTTTTCTTGTCCCACAAATGAGATGTTTTTGCAAATAAACCTAGCTCCAAAAGAAATCCATGATAGTTTTACCCCCCAAAATTATCATAGTGGCTATATCATTCATTACTATAGCTAAAAAGCTCGGATCAACAATCATTAGCTTTTGTTAGAGATCTTGGAAGATGATGCACAACCAACTTACAAAATCACAATGTTTGCACAGCATGTACAACTATCCAAAACTCATACATTTTTTCCTCTTTCAAAATTCATAAATAGGACATTTTATCCATAATCTAGTTTATTTTCCAACCAATTGTAAGGTGAATTCGGAGTTTAATCAAGCCACTTACCTACTCTCAAATCATTCAAGTAAATTTAATTCATGTAATGTCCTTCTAAGAGAAGTTTTTTTTTTTGGCTTGTTTATCTCATTCATGTTCTCCTTCTAAGAGGATGTGCTCATGTTTATCTCATTCATGTTCTCCTTCTAAGAGGAGGTTCTTGTGTGCTCATTTCCTTTTTCCCATAACTTACCCACCATTTGAGATCAAATTGAGTAGCCATTTGTGGATCAGTGGAATCCTAGTAGTCATGGTTTGGTCACATTTATAATACATGAAATAATAAAAGTGTGATAATTTAATTTCAACCAATACTTCACTTGAATAGCTTCTTTATTTATATGCATAAGTTTTTTATAATTCACTTGAATAGCTTCTTTATTTATATGCTTAAGTTTTTTATACTTCACTTGAATAGCTTCTTTATTTATATGCTTAAGTTTTTATTTAGTCAATCATATCCTTTATCCTATTATGTTAGTTATTTGGGATCTTACAATAGCAATGCTCCTAATATTTTTGCTAATATTAAAATTTTTTAGATCAAGAACTAGTATATTTGAATGAGACAATTTTTTGGAGTAATTGTTTTATGGAAGATATTCATAATTGCCTAAAAGAGAGGTTGCCCACTTGTGTATGCCTAAACAAAGTCATAAAATAGTAAGAGAAAGTCCTACACTACTCCTCCTTTGTTATGTCTCAAGCTTTAATAAGGATTCCTGATCTATTGAGATCACCATTGATGATCAATCATGAAAGACAAATAGAAGCCTCTTCTCACAATCCAAAGTTAAAAGGACTATTCTTGGAAACCAAGAGTTACCACACTGCCCATGATGTGTCATGGCTCAAAAGCATATTTTCCTTTGTATTGAATCTCAAATGATAAATACCTTTGATAAGCATTTCCATCCATTGCTTTGAAAATCAAGAAGCTTCAGTTGGCCTTGCTTGAGAGAAGTCCTGTCCATGTACACCAAATATGCTTGAAGAAGGTTGCTTGGTAAAAACATTTCTTCTTGCATTGGAAACACCCCCATGATATCTTTGTGCGGAGTACGGAAAATGCATCAATGAAGTCTTGTTTTCTATCCTTCATCATTGATTCCATACGGTTGTTGTACCTGCATTGCTCTTCTAACATTTTTTGCATGAACATCATCATGTCATTAGTTCCGGCTGGCCTAGCATTCCCTTCATGCATTTGCACCCTTTCATGCACATTTGCACCCTTTCATGCACATTTGCATCAACCTCGTCCCCATGCTCATGAAATATTTGCTCATCATCATGGAGATATTGCACAATGGCTTCATCCTCAATCACCTTGCCCCTCGTATCATATTCACCAAGCCCCAAATCATTGATTGCATCCACACCCTTCCTTGGCTTACTTCGCCTCGGGCTGAAAATGAAATTTTAGGGTTTGATGGCGAAAATTTGTCGAAATTGGGTGATCTAGGGCTCTATGGAAAGATCTTGTGACGTAGAATGTAAATATGCAAGAGCAGAAGATTTTCGAATAGCCCTAATATTCTCTATTTTAGGGTTTTTACTACACTGCAGAGAATGGAAAAATGGTCCTAAAACATAAAATATGGGTCCAAATCAAGTACTTCTTGGCTTGTTAGATAGCACTAGGGATATACCAACTATACTCCAAGTGGTTTGACCAAGTCAAATTTCAATCAAGAATGAATTGACTTTTTGTGAAAAAAGTCGACTTGCTAGTTTTGACCTATCAAACAATGTCGGAATAGAGTGGTTCTTGGCTCATTAGATAGCTCTGAGGGAGTATTATGAAGAACTCTAAACACATTTTTGATAACCCTAAGGGGGTCTATGATTGAATTAGGGTTTTTAGCATACTGCTAAACCCTAATTAGAGTGCCCTATGGGTGTCCAAATCAAGAGGTTCATAGCTCTCCTTGTAGCATTCAATCGGCTCTTCCAAGAGGTATAATTGCCCAATTGAGATCCTTAATCACCAAGAAATGATTAGTGACTTTTGTGACCAGTTGTCTGAAAAAAATTTGGGCAACATCTCCTTTTTGTATAGCCACGATCTCATGTCCACCATTCATATCAATCTTGTCAACAACCCATCAACAAATTTGCATCACTTTGCATCCAAACAAAGGCATCATTTGCATACACCACTTTGCCAATGCATTACTCATGTCAAGGGCCCCATTGTCCACATGCAGTATACAATGATGTCGATGTAGAAGTGTCGATGTAGAAGTGTTGATGTAGACCGTGTCGATGGAACGCTTTTGCTTGCCGATCTCCCGGCCAAGCCTTCCCACCCCTTTACCGAGTTCGGGCCTCAAGGCAAAGGTTAGGGCCAAGTCTTCACACCAATGTACCTAATCCCCCTCCTTGCCGCTTTACCAAAAGCACTCACAACAACAAGGAGAGTTCATGCCATGCTCCCCCTTGGCCTTTCCACCAATGACTTTCACACACATACTAGATTTTATGAATCAAAGTGAATACAATGTGTGTGAGAGTGGTGTGCAATCCAAAATGTAGGGTAGAGTGACTTACATACACATTAGCATGAACTCATGCTCATTTATCACAAACTTGGCATGTACTCATGCCCATTCTTTTTCTAATAGCTCCAATCACATCAACACCACCAAAAGACAATGTGAAGCATGAAAAACCATCATATCACATCCTATGGCATCTCCATTGGCATCTCATGTGAAATATAGACATCCCAACATCACATAGCATGTAATCAAACATCCGTAAGGCTCAATGGCACGTGAATGGCCTATGGAATAAATTAATGGCAAGCTTATAGCCTCAATGCTCACAAATCCCTAATCTAGTGCATTAGGGGTGGCATTTGGCTCATGTGGTAACCATTCTAATCAATTTTAAATGTAGCCATATTCTTCCCATATATCACATATAATGAAGCCTCTTAGCAATGGCATTCAACATATAAAATGAGACTTACTCCATGATTATTGACTTACTCCATGATTATTGCTTTGATGTTGAACCTTGATGCTTGAGATGATTTGAGACCTTGAAAGCTTGAAAGAAATGATTGTAATCCTCTAATTTGTAGCTTCAAGAACTCTTCACGTCTCATCAGCTCCAAATAGAGAGGATTGCTTAATCTAATCTTAAGCAAGCTTGAAAGAAATGATTGTAATCCTCTAATTTGCAGCTTCAAGAACTCTTCACTTCTCATCAGCTCCAAATAGAGAGGATTGCTTAATCTAATCTTAAGCAAGCTTGCTTGCCTTATAGCAAAACGCAGCAAACAACGTGGGGAAAAAAACGCAGCCAAAACCCTATTTCTTCAAGACCCCTTATAGCCAAGCTTAAGCAATGCTTAAGCCAACGTTAGGCAAGATTAAGCTTGACTTATTGGCTATGGAATGCGCAGCAATGCGGCTCAGTACATGGACGATCCATGCACGATTCAGCGCTGAAATCCGCCTGGGAATAGCCACGACTCCTCCCAACCAAATTCATGTAAGCTTGCACAAGCTTCTCAAGATGCAATGTGATGAAATTAACCTTCAATTAAGAGTCAAATAGAAGCTTGATTCATAGCCAAAATAGTGTTGAAAAATGTCCATGAAAGGATCCATTGAAGAGCTTGAAAGAAAACTGAGGAGTAGATGAATCAAAGCCCTAAACTGATGGCATCAAATGGCTATAGATTGAAGCCCTGTTATCTCCAAGATCAAGCAAGGAAAAAGGGAAGAAAACTAAAACATTTTGGATTAAGATTTAATCATGGATTAGCAATTTTCCCCCAATTTCGGTCCAAAAATTCCAATTTGATGAATCCATCCCCAAATTCGATCCACCATAACCCATAGCCCCCCAAAATCTTATGAAAATGTGCATCAAAAGGATCAAATCAATTCAAACAAAACCACCATAGCCCATTTCTTGATCAAGAAAATAAAAAATAAATTTAAATTTTTAGAACTCATGAATCAAAGACAAGGCTCTGATACCATTGCAAGAAACCAAGAAGTGTGGTGTGTTAGCCTCTCACCTAGAGGAAGCTCATCATAGGGAGCAATGCCTAGAGCACTCATGGGAGTTTGCACCATATCCATGGGAACACATGTTCCGAGGAGAATAGATGTCCAAACGTCATAAGTGAGTAAAAGATCCTAATACATGATACTAATCTCCTATTTATACCCCTAGGGCCCCATGTGCCCCACATGTGTAAATGGACCCTAACCCCATGTGCCTAGGCCCATCCCCATGTGCACGTGCACCACTAGGACACTTTGTTACACTAACCTGCCATACAAATGGACCAAATCATTTGGTCCCACTAATGTTGCCACATCACCTGGGTAACGCAGCAAGCATGGGTACTATCCGTATGCCCAATAGTTACCCCTCTAAACTCTGCAAAACTAAGAGCTAGATATTATAGTATGTAATTGCCCCAAGAGGATTTACCCTCCTCCTTGGCATCGTTGGAACGACCTCTAGCTTCCAGCTTTTGACATGCTGCCTTGCTATGTCGAGCCTTGAAACATTTAAAGCATAGATTTTCCTTTCTTTCTTGTATTGTTCCTTCTTAGAGGATTTTCACTTGAAAATGGCGCAGTTTCTTTGCCCAGCGCCACTCTGCCCACTCTACTGCTGCTACTACTTAATTTGCCCCCTATTGCAACCAAAAGAATTTCCTCTTAAAACTTAAGCCCTTTTTACCCTCAGTTGCCTTGCTAAGCCCAGATTTAGAGCGACGTGACATGTCATCATAAATCTGCGCATACTTAATGGCCTCACTAAAATCTATCGAGGCTGCTTAGGCTCTTCTATGGGCCTCACCTCCTCTAGCGCCGCCTGCCTGAGGTTGTGGATATCCGACCACTTCTGCTAAAAGATGTTCACTAAGTCCTTGTTGTGTTCTTTCTCCTCTCCCCCAAAGCTCAGCGGCTTGAGGTCCTTAAGGAGATTAGCAGTCATCACTGCGAACTGTTTTGCATACACTCCGGCCCGCAATCCTACTCGAGGCACTACGAGAACGAGGGTAGGGTCCTCACCGTCGGACATATATAGTGGCCTGCCTTCCCACACATGTCTAACCGCCCCGCAAGACTATGCTCGGGTGCCCTCTCCCCTGTACCCCCGACTCACTCGTCGCCATCCACGCTCCGATGGGACGGTCTCGGAGTCTGGTCGAGGTCCCCATAGAGCAGCTACAAGCTACGTAATAGTAGAGATATTAGTCTAGATAAAAAGACAATCTGGAAGATGAAAGGGTATAGCCCAAAGTGACCCTTCTATCTTCAGCTCCCCTAATCTTGTCTTTTTGTGGAAGAATAGAGTGGGGACCTACCTTACCGTGCAAGGTCTATATAGATGTGAGTATCTCTAGGGATACTAGTAGCTCTATAAAGCACATTGAGCACATTGTCTTTTTGTGGAAGACTAGAGTGGGGACCTACCTTACCGTGCAAGGTCTATATAGATGTATCTCTAGGGATACTAGTAGCTCTAGGGATACTAGTAGCTCTATAAAGCACATTGAGCACAAATGTTAGCATGTCGATGTATCCAAACTTGGTGAGTACCTCTAGGGGTACTAGCAGCTGTATAAATCACATTGAGCACAAATGTTGGCCTCGATGTATCTAAAGTTGGTGTGTGAACTATGGCACATCATGGGCAGAGTGGCAACTCTCGGTTTTGTAGATGAAATCGAAGCCCCAATTCATGATCATGGGCTGCTTTCCTCAATTCTCAATTGGAGGGGGGCATTGGAGGTGAAAACCTTGCATGGGTAGTGGGGATGTAAAAAGGGATGCCAAGTAATCCCACATGTAAAGGCAGTGTGCAAACCTTGCATGGGTAGTGGGGATGCCAAGAAATCCCACATGCAAAGATAGTGTGAAAGAATAAAGGGTATATAAGTCTAAAGGGACCCCTTCTATCTTCAACTCTCCCAAGCCTAACTTTTGTGGAAGACTCCACGGTTGGGTAGGCAGAGTGGGGATCTCCCTTAGCATGCTAGGGCCTATGTAATTCCATGTAGATGTGTGTGCGTCCAGGGGTACTAGCAGCTCTAGAAAGTATGCTAAGAACAAACATTGGCCCGCTACTATATCTTAACTTGATGTGTGAACCATGAAACTGTATCCAGCAAACTTGGTGTGTGAACATAAACATTATAGAACATTATGGTGCAAAAGCAAGGCTTAGATTTGCCATGATGCATGTACTTTTGCATACAAGGTTGTTGGAATCAATGAAGGTGCAAACTTTTCTTGATTATATGGTATCTACTCAAGTGAGTAGTTTATGGATCAAAAGAGGTGAGCCACTTGCACAAATATTGTTTGCATTCGACGATGGCAAAGGAGTCACTTGCATGGGATTGAAGGATTGGATTCGTAATTGGGATGTTTATTTTCATGCCTTTCCTTGTGATGAGCTTGCCAAAGTGAAGAAAGTGACTTCTCATTTCAAAGGAAGAGCTAGAGCTTGGTTGTTGAAGGAAATGCACAACTATGATTGGGATTGGTAGAATTTGGCATATGATGTTGTGAAATACTTTGCGACCACCCATGAGCAAAATTGCTTTAGAGATTGATGCATGGTTTTCTCACATAAGGACTCTCTATCTAGTTATATGGAGAAATGTTGGTACCTTTCCTTCTTCATTCCCAACATCAAAGAGAAGGAAAGTATAGAGATTTTTGTGCAAAGATTGGACAGAGATTTCATGTAAGTATCTCAAAGTATTTTGCAAATTGATGAGGATATTAGTCTAGATGAGATCATGGTGTTGATGGGACTTGTCCACATGCAAGCCCAAAGGGTCAATCACAAGGGAAAGTTTGTTGAGCTAAGCACAATAGAAATGATTCAATTGGTGGTACCCATTCTTTGCCACATTTCATGTTTGAATGGGGAAGGAATGCTTCATATCATGTTGAAATATTTGGATATCAAGATTGATAAAAGAGTTACCCGCTCACTCAATCTTTTGGTCATTTGCATAGAGTATGACTATGCGGGTCTTTGTGCACACATTGTGGGTGTTGAAGTGGATGAGACGCTTGATGTAATTTTTGGACAGCAAGTACATGATGAGGAGATCTCGATGCCGATTCTCTCTCGACAAGACACCACCAATGTGTTCGTGGTGGCCAATAGGAATACACAAGTTGAAAATGGGAATGCTTGTATTACTTCCATAAGTGCTTTGATGGATACATTTTCAGCTTATGATTTGATGCTACAAGATCATAAAGACTTGATCATTAAGGATATTTTGGATGTGCATGCAATTGGGTTTGACACAAGGGATGATGATTCATGTGATGATGCACATGCCTATGAGGATGCATTTGACATATGCCATGCACATGGGGATGAAGATTATACATATGGTGAAGACATATGCATTGTTGATCAAGGTGACATTAAGCATCTTGATGATGATGCTTATGCAAGTGTTGATGATTCATCTACCATCATTATTTGTGATGAGGAGAGCATTTATGTTGATGTGGATGATGGTAGTATGCACACACATGCTACATATGATGAGGATGAGCTTTATGATGCTAGTGAGCATGTGGATGACATTGACGATATGGATGACATCGATGATGAGGTTATTCTTGCATCTAGTAGTGAGCAGCTATTTAATACTTCATGGAGGTTCTATGGGAGCCCAGTCTATGATCATTTCTTGAGAGATGAGTGGAGAGTCTATGATTGTGACCTCTATGAGGGTTATATGGACAGTGATGAGGATTATGCCGCTTTAGTACATATGGATTATGCTCAAGTAGTCATTTGTGATGTGGATCATGCCTACTATGGACCTATGCCTGGTGATGGATGTAGTGAGGACATGGATTCACATTTGATGGAGCATGCTATGGAGTATGAGGCATTCTCTTTTGATGATCATGGATGCCTATGCATTGATACATACATAGTCTATCAGGCATTCACTCTTGGACATAATGTATTCAGCTATGATGCTATACAAGCTATCATGTACCCACAGGATCCTATGCATGGGTGCATTATACTTCAGCTAGATGCATTGATACATACATAGTCTATCAGGCATTCACTCTTGGACATAATGTATTCAGCTATGATGCTATACAAGCTATCATGTACCCACAGGATCCTATGCATGGGTGCATTATACTTTAGCTGGATGCATTGATCGAGATGAGGCTTGCATGGATATGTTCATTTTTGATCCAGGAAGTCATATAGCCTCGATGTTGGATGATGGTCACCAAGGGTTTCCATATGATCCGAGCATTATTGGTGGCTATCCTATCTTTGGAGAGAGGCATTGACACCATCCTTTCGACCTAGGTGGATGGCGTATGGTTTTTGATTTCATTTCACGCATGCTTTCCGTGGATTCCCTTTTGATCCTGGAGGCTATTCGCTTACCCTCACCATCGACAACCCTCCTTCATTCTTTCCTTTCATTGGCTAATGGTCACGATTACACTTGGCCAGAGCTTATATACCTAGGTAGGGAGTAGTTGAATAACCTCGACACTACTTTAAGTCGTAGCTACCATGACAATAGCCTAGAGTTTGTGCATAAGGGGAGAGTAGTGTGGCTACAAGGTGAACCGAAGGTTCCAAATGTACCCATGGATTCGTCCTAGAGTTATGTCGTGCCATCAACGTTGACAACATACAATAGGTGTACATTTATACTCTCTTGCATCAGTTTGTTTCCATAGATGAAATGAATGTGGTTGATAAAGTTTCTGAGTTGAAACTAATTTAAGTTATGATAACTTAAATGGACTTGAACGAGACCACTATTTTCCAAAACATGTTTTGTCTTCTTTTGAACAAAACGTTAATACCAAGGCTAAAACCGAGACAATAAAACAAAAGTACGCAGTTTCTTTGAGTGATTTATTTGTAAGAGTTTAGGGATGTGTTCCTCGATGATCTCCTAGATGGTGTTCCGCTGTCTAGGGAGCTTGACCATGGTATTAATGTGCTACCAGGGTCAAAACTTATAAGTAAACCTGCTTATACAGGTTAAGCCACTCCAAGGTAAAGGAAGTGGAACGACAGTTAGCCGAGTATGTGAAGAAAGGGTTTATATGCCCGAGTTCTTCACCATGGGCTTCGCCCATTCTTTTGGTAAAAAAAGAAAGATGGGCCTATGCGGATGTGTGTAGACTATCGTGCTCTTAATCAGATAACGATTAAGAATAAGGATCTGATACCCCACATTGACAAGTTGTTTGATCAACTCAATGGTGAAAAGTATTTTTATATGATTGATCTTAGATCAGGGTATCATGAGGTTAAGATTAAGGAAAAGACCCAAGACCGTGTTTAGGACTCGTTTTGGACATTATGAGATCCTACTTAGGTTGTTCATTCTTGACAAATGATCTAGTGAAATTTAAGATTCTGGTGGATAAGGTTTTATGTCCATATTTGAAAAAATTCGTAGTAATTTTCCTTGATGACATACTTATATATAGTAAGTCAAAAGAAGAACACTAACACCATTTGCACTCAATGTTCAAACTCCTTAGGAAAAATAAGCTATTTGGGAAGGAATCCAAGTGTGATTTTTTTGCTAAGGAAATCCACTATTTAGGCCATAACAATGGAAGGTACGTAGATGGATCCTGACAAGGTGGATGCTATTATCAGATAGCCTGAACCTAGAAATATCGAGGAACTGTAGATTTTTCTAGGTATGTTAGGGTTCTACCAATAGTATGTAAAGAACTACATGAAGATTGCAATCCCCTTAACCGTTAAGGACAAAAGATAAAACTATTTGTGGACCCTCAACGAAGAAGTTTTGAGAAGGAATCCAAGTGTAAATTTTTTGCTAAGGAAATCCTCCATTTAGACCATAAAGAAGGTATGCGGATGGATCTTGACAAGGTGGATGCTATTATCAGATGGCTTGAACCTAGAAATATCGACGAACTATAGATTTTTCTAGGTATGTTAGGGTTATACCAATAGTATGTAAAGGACTACACAAAGATTGCAGTCCCCTTAACCGCCGATGAGTTGAGAACAAATGATAAAACTATTCGTTAGGGGGATCCTCAACAAACAAGTTTTGAGCAGCTCAAGGCGGCTATCGCGAACGACGGCACCAGTATTGAGCATTGTAGTCCCCAATGAACCATTTTTTTTTGGAGATAGATGCTAGTGGGGAGGCCATTGGGGCAATTTTACTACAAAGGGGAAACCCTATTTCATTTGAAAGAAAGAAGCTTGACCGTGCCTAACGTAACTACTTGGCTTACGAGTGAGAGTTACTAGCTATTATTCATGCTCTAAAAAAGTGGTGACATTATTTGTATGGTGCTATGTTTCAGGTCCGAACGGATCATGAAAGTCTCAAATTGCTTTCATGTGAGAGTGAGTTAAAGGGTAGAAAATCTCGGTGGGCAGAAATCCTACAGAAGTTTGACCTTACACTCCGTTTTACTAAAGAGGTAAATTTAATGTAGTACCGGATGCGTTGATCCGCATGCCGATGGGTGAACGAGTTGAGTTTCACCACCTTCAAGAGTGAACTATTGGAGTCACTACGTGGGTTATGTGAGCATGATTCATCTTTTTCAGAGGTATGGCGCGCTGTGTATGTGGCCGCACTTATTCACAGCAGCACAACAACCACCACCGTTGTTAGAAAGGAGTACTAGTCCGTGGAGATTAGTCGAGGTTTTTGCGAGAGGAAGAGGAGCAAGTGCAAGTCTGGAGAGCGACTAGCCTTGAGTCTCATAGGTTATGTACCAAAATGGAGAGCTCGAGGGTGGACCCTTCACAGCCATTTGACACTAGTTCACTTGGGGGTGATAAGTTCGTCGAGGGGAAAAGTATAGACACTATTCCATAGATGATGAGTACCTTCTTTACAAGGGTAGAGTTTTTGTACTAGCTACTATTGGTGATTTTCGAGCCCTAATTCTTATCGAAAGTCATGATAGTCCAAGTGTGCTAATCATCTTGGGATACAAAAGACCTATGCACTAGTTAAAAGATAATTTTATTAGTCTAGTTTATTTAAGGACGTCCAAGACTTCATGCTGAAATGTAGAAAGTGTCATGTCAATAAGCATGAGCGCCTCAAGGTTGGAGGTTTATTGCATACATTGGATATTCCCAAAGGAAAATGGGAAAGTATTTCCATGGATTTCATCACTGGTTTACCTAGAATGAATCCAAGGAATGATTTGGTTTGGGTAATGGTTGATCGATTGACCAAGATGGTCAAGTTTATACCTTACTAAAAAAAGGTGAAAACACCTAAGTTAGCTAGGTTGATCAATTGACCAATATGGTCAAGTTTATACTCACTAAAAAGATGGTGAAAACACTTGAGTTAGCTAGGTTGTTCATCGAACATCTCTATAAACTATATGGCCTGCCCGCCGCCGCCGCCGCCGCAGATATAGTCATAGAGATAAGAAGTTCGAGTCACTTTCGGAGGGAAGTCTTCAAAACGTTGGACACTACTCTGAGTATGAGTACGGCTGATCATCCAGAGTCTGATGGTCAGACAGAAAGAGTCAACCAAGTGTTAGAAGATATGCTTTGTGCGTATGTCAGCAAAAACCAATCCAATTGGAAGGAGTACTTGCCGCATTTGGAGTTTGCTTATAATAGTTTGAAACATTTTGTGACTGGGTTTAGTCCATTCATGTTGATGTATGGCTTCTAGCCAATATCTCCTATAGCCATAGGGCTAGAGAAGGGAAGTTGCAGTCTGTCAGGAGTTTCTTAAAGACATGCAAGATATGTCGCAGAGCAGGTAGCAAAAGATAGCATACGTAGCGCACAAGATTGTGCAAAGATGTATGCAAACAAGGGCTGTAGAGAAGTAGCCTTTGAAGAAGGTGACCTCGTATATTTAAAAGTCCTGTGAAGTTGGAGACTTTAAAGATGGGAAAGTGTGAAAAGTTTTCACCTAGATGTTATGGTCCCTTTTAAATCCTGAAGAAGGTTGGTGGATTAGCGTACAAACTTGAGTTGCCGAAGAGCTCTCGAGTTCATCTTGTTGTTCATGTGAGTAGATCGCGAAACATCATTGACCATAAGAAGAACGTAGTTTCTTCGAGCATTTTGTTGGAGTTGATAGAACCACCATCTATTCCACATGAACCCGAGAGGATTCTCAAATTTTGAGATCGGAACACGAGGCACACTATGTACGGAGAGGCACTTGTTAAGTGGAGAGATCGGGAGGAAAACTCTTCGTCGTAAGCGCCTACGGGGAGCTTGACCGGCCTCGGAGACCGTCCACCGAAGTGTGGACGACAAGCGAGCTAGGGTTCAAGGGAGAGGGCGCTCGGGCGTAGTCCCACAAGCTATCGGACATGTGTAGGCAGGCATGCCACTATTTAAGTCTGGCGGCAGTGAGAGGACCCTATTCTCATTCTCTCTATAGCTGGGTGGTGATCCAGAGCTCCCTGTCCTTCATTCTTACGGACACGTAACATTTACCAATCTTGGTGAGAGTGGTGTACAAAGTATTTTTTGTGCTGTTGGGTAGTAGGATGTTGACTTTCTATGTATCATTAGAAATTATTTGAGCAAGAACTCCACCACTTTGTTGATAAAATGTGTTCCACGGTTGCTGGGCAACCAAAATGGTAATCACATTCATAAGACTCAAAGCTCTCATGTTCTTGGGTTTCCATCTGTATTATGGGTAGTCATTGTGAGTACTATTGTACGTTCTTGGAGCAACTTGTTGAGGTGGTAGAATTAGAGGTGGATATGGAAATTCTTGGGGTATGTACATACCTCTCGGTAAGGGGTTTTGGTAAGCAGGCACTGGAGCTTGTGTGGTTGAGGAATGACAAATGAGGTTGGCAGGCTAAAGGCTATCTTGGCAGCACTAGTAATAATGAGATGTTTCATGGTTCTCTCGTGGGGCTAGTAATGAGGAAAAGATGTTGATGTCTAGGCCTTAGCAAAATGGCCACTCCGTACTTATATGGTTTTGATGGTTAATTGCACACTAAACTATACCTTTTCATGGAAATAAGTGTGAGTGTCCATCTTGAGAAATTGGCTAGGGCCAGTCTTGAAGTTTCCCTTAGAGCTAGCCCTACCATTACAAGCATGCTCTATTGAGCATATTTTCTACCAACGCATCCATGCTCATATCCTTGACTAAGACTCTTACTAGTGTTGGTTGGACACCCCGTAGAGGCTTTGGCTAAGGGTGTTGGTTGGACACCCTTAGCCAGAAAGGCTTTGGCAAAGGAATGGTGTTAGTTTTGTTAAGTCACTCTTGAATCAAATGAGACAAAGTGTAGATTTCTTTTGTGTTTCACAATTTCTTAGAGAATATGCTAAACAAATATCCAATGGTATGGAAACCAAGTTGGACCATATGAAAAAACACCACCTTCAACTAAAAGAGACAGGCATGCAAATAATGCCTATTCTTTCCCTCTAACCACTTGAGATAGTAGCACTTATGGAACTAGTGGACTTTATTTGATTTATTTTATTCCAATCCCCTCCTTAAGATTAATAATCCAATGCATCCTTAGATAAATGTGCAACATGGAAGATTTGCTTGTTCCAAGTGATGTAGGTACATTACAATGGTGAAATCCAAACCACTAGCCTAGAATGTTAATACAAATTATTCATATGCTCCTTATCCATGATCATATGCCAGTTAGAGACTTTGGGGGTAGGATCATATGATCAAAAGGATTTGCTACATTAGGAACATATAGGGAAGGTGTTTATCTTTGAAAGTGTGACATGTAAAAACGGTGTTCCAAATTCTATTGCATGTTGATTTGGATATTACCTCATATCCAAGACTCTAGTTTTTCTTTCACCTCTTACAAGATGTCTACTTGGCTATACACATCACTAATCAACAATTGTGTATTATATTTGCCATATATCATAGTGCGACACCTATATAGAGCATTCACTTAGCATTTATGAATATACAGTCATAAATTTGTGCTTCTTTACATCATGTTGAAAAATAGAAGTATTCAGTCATAAATTTGTGCTTCTTTACATCATGTTGAAAAATATAAGTATTTCCATGCATAACCTTCCTAACTCATGTTGTTGCTTATACTTGTAAAATGAAGCGTCACATTATCTAGGAGAAATAGATTGCAAGCCATGTAATGACAACACAACTCCCAATGTGCTTGCATAATCTCTTTTGACTCTCTATTATATGTATAATTGATCTACCTTGGCTTGCCTATGGTTAACTTTAAGTTCTCTTTGCCTTTTCAAATCTAAATACAACATCTTGGTAGTGTGAGGTAGTGTAAGGGAGACACTTTTTTCTCCACTAGTATAAAGACCTTGGCTTGCCTATGGTTTAACTTTGAGTTCTCTATGTCTTTGCAAATCTACAACATCTTGGTAGTGTGAGGGAGACACTTTTTTCTCCACCAAAATAAAGACCACTCCTCCAAAAGAAACAACAAGAACAATAGTTAGAGAGTGGGAAATCTTACCCTCTAATAGACTTTAGCAGACTTTCAAATGGAGGGAGACCTCACCTAACTGGATGCAAGATTGTTGATTGGATGGTAGTGAACCCATCCTCATACCATGCTTTGCACATTAAAGAGCCATGACCCACGTTATATCACATAATGGATGGGGAAAGCAAGGCTTGGCCTAGGAATATTGCTTGTATTAAGAAAGTCTAAGTGTGTCTCAATGATTTGATGTGAGTGAAATTTAGGAATTGGCTATAAAAAGGCACTAGCTCTTGGTTATAATTTTATTCAAAAATTGGCCCGCAAATGATGCTTAGTTGCTTAGGATCACTATGTTGACTATACTAGGTCACAAGACCCTGTTTTTGGGCATATGGATATAAGAATTAGGGAAGGGTATAAAGGATAAACTATGCCAGTGTATCATTTGTATAACCCCAATCAAGTATCAGAATGTGCTTTGACATTTTTCTCCTAAAAAACGACAAAGCCATTTACTTTAAGTATTTGCTATAAAATGTCTGCCGTATGTAAAATAACCCTTGCAATACAAAAGAAAAGAAAAGAAAATGTAAGCTATATTAATTTGTTAGGGGAGCAGCAAGTGTGTGTTTAGAGGTATTTGGATGGACAAGTCTAACACAAGGCTCATGTGAATCCCCACCAACCAATTGTGTCTAACACAAGGCGCATGTGAACCCCCCCTTCCATGTGGTCCAGTCTCGAGGAGCGTGAGTTGATGACTTCGAGGCTAGAAATAAAATTTAATTGTTTGCCCCCCATAACTGTAAGCTTGCTCAGATCTGCCTCCAAAATTTTTGATCCCGCCCTCCCACAGAGTTTTTTTTGGCGGGATCCAATTTTTGTGTTTTTCACAGCGCAAAATCTCTGATCGCATGCTCCGCAGACGATCTTCGAAGACAGAAGCCGGGCGACAATCAGACCAACACCCACCATCTCACAGCAGGCAACTATCTTTCCCTTGCTGTTTTAGCTTGTATCTTTGGTTTGTATGTATGTATGCATGTCTGTGTTGTATGTATGCATGCATGCATGCATGTATGCGCATAGATGCACGCTTATGTGTCTCTTTTGTCTTTGTAAACACATATTCTTGCATTTGTATGCATTTACTGAAAAGCACATACACCTACAGACATCAAAACACATGTCGGAAGAAGAGTGTTGCAATTTGTAGCTTGATGTTGTATGCATGTGTATCCTAAGTACATACACACATATTCATGCATCTCTTTTTCCATGCATGTTTCATACACGAAGATCCACAAATACGCGCAGCTGTTTTTCAGTATCCCATCAGAATACATGCTTACGTCTATGTTGATTCATGCATGCATCTCCATCTATACATGTAAATATGTGCATACTTCATGCCGTCCTCCTCCTCTACACCTGCATCGTACATGAATGTATGAAGGTGCATACAGAATGTTCATGAGAAATAAAGAGCACTCAGTTTAGCAGTTTTTGGGAAGCTTGGTTTCTATTGATCACTACCTATACTGCTATATGTCTACCAGGTATGGATGTGATGCGCCCTAAATCCTACAGTGATTTTTGTCAGCTTGAGCAAACACCTGCACTTCCTTGGAGTCTCTCCATTCTTCAAGCTCGGAGAAGACAGAGGAGTCCATTAAACTGCTGTTGTTTTCTCTCACGGTGCAGAACTGCTGGCTGTGATAATCACAAAGGGAGAAGGAGTCTGCTGAACCCTCCTCTTTATACAGAGACCAAAATACGCTTTGGTTGTGCAAGTAACCGATGCAGCATAAGAGCATGGACAAAGACTTCTGAAAACTTTTATGGTGATGATGATGATACCTTGTTTGAGCTAGCTCATGAGAATCCACTTACACTCAAAAAAAGTGGTAACCTTACAACTAATGATGCCTCTGCTTTCACGAAGCTGAGTTGGCCACTGTGGCTGTTCGGACCTTGTGTGTTACTAAGCACTGGGGTGATCCCGACTTTGTGGTTGCCGTTTGTGCCCCTCTTTGAAGGATCTGCAACAGCGGGGCTTTTAGCATTGGCAGGACTGGATGGCATATTCAATCTGGGGGCCTCCACGTTTTTACTGATGACCGACTCTTGTGCTCGCAGCTGGAGAGGATTTCTCAAGGCGGATGACCGCAGCCATGCTGAGATCCCGTCATGTTATAAGCTGTGGACCTTTTTTGTGAACATGGTTGGTTTGCTTGGACCTCTCATTGCTTTTATCGCCTCGAAAAGGGGCTTTTTAGGACAGGAACCTGCTTTGCTACCAATATCTGCCATGGTAGTGCCGTACTTGGTTATGTTGGTAGTGCACACGTCTGCAGAACTGTTGGTTTGGCAATGGGAGTCACCTGTGTGGGCCATTCTACCCCTGGTTTATGGTTGCTACAGTGTGCTGCAACTATCGAGAGGATTGCAACTGGGCAGAGCCCTCGGTGCCCCACTATGGACAGTTGAAGCAGTAAAAGGGTTGATCTCCTGGTGGGTTTTTGTATTAGCTGTGCAGCTTATGTGGATTGCCTGGTACATGGGAAGCTTACAAAGATAATCTTTTTTAATCCACAGATTTACAAACCCTTATAAGGGTGCAAATAAGTTTTGTAGAAATGGTGAAGGCGTTGGAAATGTAGATTATAGAATGACTGCATTCTGTTGCCTTGTCTTGGTGCTTCCCTCCCAGGAGAAACTTGTTTGCAATAAGCCTTTATGTGATATATATTGTGAATACTTGGATTTGTTGACTCAAAGTCTGAAGCTACTTAATGGGGTCTTCCACTGCAGCATTCAAAACTTACTAAATCAGTGGTCGAAACTGCTGATAGGTGCTGCACCTTTTGTGAGCTTTTCCAAGTTGTTCTCTAGCATGTTAAGTTCATGTCACTTCATGGCACAAAATTTAACTTAAGAATATGATACTGGGTAGATCAGGTGCAGTCCAGAAATAGGGTTCTTTAGCAGCTGCCTACCATTACCAAGAGATAGGGTTGAGCGACAGTAAAGAATTGAAAATCTGGAGGAGCTAATGGTGATCACACTGGTTCGTGCTCATAACTGCATCCAGGGACAGCCTGCAAAGCAGTAGACGATGTAGGACAGCTTGATGAGGTCCTTTTGGGCCATCAGCAACAGTGGCACCTCTTGACATTCATCTCAATGGATAAACTCAAGCTCCGTTTCCAGTTTTGTGGGTTGTCCATGCTTCTTGTGGGCTGTCTTTGTCAGATCCCTTGGCCACATGGTAAGTGGCATATTAAAGTCCTTCATCATAATACCCTCTCAAAAACCCTCTAGCACAAACAGAGCAATTATGATTCAATGAGCTTGTTACAAAATTGCTGCTGTGCTTGGTCAGATGGTTTAGGCTCTCTAACTGCTGTGCTTGGTCAGATGGTTTAGGCTCTCTAACTGCTGCCCATCATTACCAAGAGAGGGTAGAGCAGCATTAAAGTACTCCATGTGGAGCTCCTACATCTCCACATGCCCCAGGAGCAATGGTGATTACGCCAAGTAAGATCTGGAGGAGCAAACGGTGTTCACATCTGCTTGTGCTCATAACTGCATCAACAAGGACATTCCACAGCTACAGTAGATGATGTAGCAGAGCTTGACAGTCTCTCTGTATTTGTAGTTCTAACTCATTTGGACCATAAAAGAGCAGTGGTGCCTCTTGACATTCATCTCAATGCATGTAGTCACGGTCAGGACATGTAAAATTTGTAACATGAATCACTTTCTCTATCCAACCTTTCCTTTTCTTATTCTCAATCTCTGCTTGCCTAGCATTTTTCACCACTGTGTTCACGTCCCTCTGTATAAACTCGTTCATTTACATCCATTTGCTTTTAGCATGCCATGACAACATGCGACTATGTGAAGTCTAGCTATCCAACCTCAAACCACATTATTTTTGCAAAGCTTGCATGCTTGGCCAAGCTCTCTCCTATAGCAGAAAACATAGACTGTACAGAGCTGAAAAAGTGTGTATGAGAGAGAGAAGCTACACAAAAATGTCAAATCCCCATGATTGGCTGCTACCATTGTGACCATCCCTAATGTTTAGCAGCATTTAGTTTTCTCTTAATCATATTTGTTTACACTAAATCAAATCTAATTGATATAGTTTTGCTTGAGAATGAATCACGGGGTAATATTAGGAGATAGAAACATGCCTATACTACAAGAACTTGCACGAATTCAATTCGAAGGATTTAACCATTTCGTTCATGAAAGATTGCTTGAAGAACTTAAGAACTTTCCGAAAATTGAAGATATAGATAAGGAAGTTGTATCGTGATCTATTAGTGAACAATATCAATTGACAGAACGTTCAGCTGAAGAGAGAGATGTTGTGTATCAATGTGTTACATATTCATTTGATCCATATGTACCAGCCTAATTGATTCGGAACAGAGACGGAGTAGTGGAAGAAGAGGCTGTATGCCTCTGATCCATTCCTTGGATGAATTCTCAAGGGACGTTCATCATTAATGGAATTGCTAGGGTTTTGATTAATCAAATATTGAGAAGTCTTGGTATCTATTACAACCGCGAATCGGATAAAAAAGGAGTCTATGCATATACTAGCATTGTAATTTCGGATGGAGGAGGAATATTTAAATAAGAGATGGATAAGAAAGACAGGATATGGGTTTGTATTAGCAAGAAACAAAAAGTATCCATTCTGAAAGATATTTTACAAAATGTTCGTTACCCTTTTTTTTTTTGGAAATATCTTCAAGAAACAAAAAGGGGCTATTGAATCATCAGAGGATGCTATAGAGGAACTTTACAAACATCTAAACTTTGCTACAGACATAGATATAGTATTTTCAAAATCTATATTCAAGGAATTACAAAAGAGAATTTTCCAGCAGCATAGGTGTGAATTAGCATTCAACGACAAGGTTCAAACGAGAAAGGGCTTACGGTGGATACCTAGGCACTCAGAGATGAAGAAAAGCGTGGTAAGCGAGGGAATGCTTCAGGGAGCTGCAAATATGCATAGATCCGGAGACTCCCAAATAGGTTAACCTTCTGAACTGCCTGTTGAATTCATGGTGGGCAAACAAGAGACAACCCATCAAACTGAAACATCTTAGTAGCTAGAGGAAGGAAAAACAAGTAACCATGCCAGGAAATGAGAAACATGAATCTAGTGGCCCACACGAGATGTCCAAAGAAGAACATCCATGCCCATACAGATAAATTGTTCATACCGAAGGAATTGTAGCCATTAATAAGTTGTTGTGAGAGTTCAACCGTAGATAAGCCCTCAACCATCCCATCAAATAAGGAGAGGATTCATTAAATTGAGCAACATTACCTTGCCATAGGGTGATATGTTTCCAGTGCCAATAGAAAGCGACCCATCCAATGGTGTTCAACATTTAGAAAACTGCTAAATAAAAGGCATCCCAAGCTGAAATGTGGTAGGTACCACCTCTACCTAGACCGTTGCAAGGGAAACATTTGTACGAATGAAAGAATCTATTGAAAGTTTCTGTGATTATGATGTTATGCCTCATTGAAAAAAGGCATTCCCCTCTCTTCTCTTTAGTAAATCCAACCATTCTTTATCCTAGATGAATGATTAATGGATAAAATCAAGTTTTTCATAATGTTTCTCTTTGATAAGTAGAAAATGTTTATATTAGAATGCTTTAAATACTCTTGGTGAACTTCTAATTAATTTTAGAGAATTAAAAATTGAAAAATGGTCAGCCATATAAAGGAGGTTATGGAAAAATTTTCTAAAATTGTGTAAAATAAGTTTTATTTATTTTTAATTCAAAAAGAGTAATTCCCATCGTATATGTATTCTTAAAGTGTTAATTTTCATCCTCGGTATAAGAAAATGCGTACTAAAAATATTTTATTAAAAAAGTGTTACTCTCTTTAGAAATAAATTCTATGCATAGAAGGAAGCATAGTGAAATTGTTATTTTGATTATAAAAGTGTGATTTTTATCATAAATGATCTTTATGCTTAAATGGATGCATAAAAGAAATTCTCTTATATTAAAAGAGTGAATTTCATCATAAATGATTTGTATGCATAAACATATGCATAAAAGAAATTTGTTTTATATTAAAAGTATGATTTTCATCATAAATGATTTTTATGCATAAATGGATGCATAAAAGAAATTCTTTTATATTAAAAGAGTGATTTTCATCATAAATGATTTGTATGCATAAACATATGCATAAAAGATATTTTTTTATATTAAAAGTATGATTTTCATCATAAATGATTTTTATGCATAAATGGATGCATAAAAGAAACGCTTTTATATTAAAAGAGTGATTTTCATCATAAATGATTTGTATGTATAAAAGATATTTTTTATATCAAAAGTTTGATTTTCATCATAAATGATTTTTATGCATAAATGGATGCATAAAAGAAATTCTTTTATATTAAAAGAGTGATTTTCATCATAAATGATTTGTATGCATAAACATATGCATAAAAGATATTTTTTTATATTAAAAGTATGATTTTCATCATAAATGATTTTCATCATAAATAATTTTCATCATAAATGATTTTTATGCATAAATGGATGCATAAAAGAAATTCTTTTATATTAAAAGAGTGATTTTCATCATAAATGATTTGTATGCATAAACATATGCATAAAAGATCTTTTTTTATATTAAAAGTATGATTTTCATCATAAATGATTTTTATGCATAAATGTATGCATAAAAGAAATTCTTTTATATTAAAAGAGTGATTTTCATCATAAATGATTTGTATGCATAAATATATGCATAAAAGATTTTTTATATTAAAAGTGTGATTTTCATCATAAATGGATTTTATGCATAAATTAGATGCATAAGAGAAATTCTTTTATTCTAAAAGTGTAATTCCTACTAAATTGGATTTATGCATGGAAAGATACATAAAGAGCTTTTTTGTAATCCAAAAGTGTTATTCTCATCAATTTTGATTTTATGCATAGAATGATGCATAAAGAAATCTATTTTTATTTCAAGAGAGTTATTTTCATCAATTTTGATTTTATGCATAGGAAGATGCATAAAAGATTGATTTTCAATTCAAAAGTGTCATTCTCATTGAAATTGAATTTATGCATAGGAAGATGCATAAAAGATTTTATTTTATTTTGAAAGTGTTATTCTCATTAAAATGAAATTTATGTATAGTAAGATGCATAAAAGTTTTATTTTTAATTCAAAAGTGTTATTTTCCTTAAAATTGAATTTATGCCTAAATAGATGCAAAAAAGGGATTTTTTATAAAAGTGTTATTTCTACTAAAGTTATCTTTATGCCTAAATATATGCGTAAAGAATCTTTATATCAAAAAATTAGAATTCTCTCACATTCTATAATAGATGTGATGAGATGTGATAGGAATGAGATAGATGTAAATGGATGGATGGAAGTGATATGAATCAGATAGATGAAATTGGATGAATGGACGGGATGTCCTGTGAATTAGGATGTGAATGAATGGTATAGGATGTGAAGGAATGGTATAGGATGTGAAGGAATGGTATAGGATGTGAAGGAATGTGATGGCATGTGAATCGTGATATGAATGAATGATAAGGGATGTGAATGAATGATGGCATGTGAATCGGATGTGAATGGATGATGTGGTTTGATGTGAATGATGTGGATTGATGTAGATGGATGAATGGATGATGTGGTTTGATGTGTGAATGATGTAGATTAATGTAGATTGATGTATGGATGTGGATGTATGGTTGTGGAAATGGATGTATGAATGTGGAATGTAGATGTGGGAATGGATGTATGAATGTGGATGTGGATGTAGATGTATGGATGTGGATGTGGATGTGGATGTATGGATGTGGATGTGGATGTATGGATGTATGAATGTGGATGTGGATATGGATGTGGATGTGGATGTATGGATGTGGATGTGGATGTATGGATGTAGATGTGGATGTATGGATGTGGATGTATGGATGTGGACTGATCTCAAAATTTACCTAAGGACGAGGTTCTGTCCTCCCGGCTTTTTAGAAACAAAGATGAACGAATTCTTAGAGTTAACCCAGGGGAGTAGAACTATTGAAGCATATCACCAAGCATTCGCCCTCCTCTTCAGATACTCGTCTCCACTGGATGAAGAACAGCTGATGGCCAGGTTCATTCGGGGACTGAACGAATCTTTGAATATCTTGGTGAAGAATGCCAAGCCAGTTTCCATGGCCGAAGCAGTTCGGATGGTGAAGGATTTCACCAAAGCCTTTGATGTCAAAGTCCCGCCAAAGCCAGCACCATCACCTTTCAAAAGGTTTTTATTCCCAGAAGGTGATTCCAACCTTCCTCCGCCTAAGAGATATTAGGGTCAAACCCAAGATATGGGAAGTTCCAGAATGGAAGAAATGTCCTTTTTCCGAAACTCAATCCCCTGGCTTTCAACTTCAGAAGTTCCACCCTTGAACAAGAGAGTGAAATGCTATAACTGTCAAGGGTTTGGACATCGCAGCATGGATTGCCCAACTCCTTTTGGATCAAGGTTTACAGGGCAAGAAAATCAGGGATCAAGATTCCAGACTACAGCCCCTTCCGTCCAGAGTAATCAGGGTTCTATCCGCCAAAATCACAAAAATCCCAGAGGTAGATCCTCTATCCAACCTGTAGTTTCAATCCAAAGTAATGCAGGACCTCCACCTCAGAATATGGGAAGTCAAAGAGAGTTGTTTCCAAATCGGCCGTCCACTTCCAAGGCAGTAACGCTAGAAGTGATTGAAGAAGAAGGAGAAGATGAAAGAGATCATACTCTACCTGCGAGATGAGGACATCTCGCATTTTTTAAGTGGGGTAGAATGTAGGATTCCTTCCCAGCCTCTCAGGATGTCTAGTATCTTCCCCTGTAGTCAAATCCCTCTTCAGAAATATAAAAGATCTTGTTTCTATTAATTTTGGCCTAGAGAGAGAAAATCTTCTAGAGTGGTAATTCAATTTTTAAATATTTTTGGATGGAAAAATATATTTTCTTATTAAAAGAAGTTCCCCCGAAACAGAAGTTCAAAAAGATTTTCAGAAGGTGCATTAGAAATCAAGTATAATCTGTTCAAGAGGCCTTATCCTGAGGGTCAAGATTTTTTCGAAATTTTAAATTAAGGTTCCTATGGGCCAATAAGATCAATCCATGTGTGGGGAGGAGATAAATCCAATTTATAAAAGAAAAATAACCAAAAATGAGTAAATGCTCACGTAAGATGAAGAGTTGACTATGTATAAGGGTTATTAGTAAAAAACTATGAGTAAATGCTCACGTAAGATGAAGAGTTGACTATGTATAAGGGTTATTAGTAAAAAACTATGAGTATTACTAAAAAAATGAGATATTTTGGGTATAATGATTCCATTTCGACACATAAGGAAGGGGAGTCCCTTCAAGGAGGCGCCTACTTCACATGCTTGAATGAGTTTTAAACTAAAAAATAATGTGATATTTTTATCTCTCCTCTCTCTTGGATCAAACCGAATCAAAAAGGAACCAAACTAGGTCCAAATCTACATTAGGGAAAGGTTGAGGTCTATAGGGGCCCTTTAAGATGCCATGTGATTAAAAGGTTATTAAGGAAAAGGGCCAATCATGTGATGTCATGTATACAAAAATGTTGGGTGATTAAAGGTGATCAAAAGATTCTCTAAAAGATGCCTTTTTGTACTTTTCATTCCCAAAAAGTAGGGGGGAAGTTTTTGAAATTTCGGACATCCATAACTTCTACATGTGAGCTCAAAATTTGTCGGAGATTAGAGATCCAGAATCTACTCGTCCGCCCGCTGAGCTCTTTCCATAGATATGTCACGTTTTGCCCACTCAATTTTAAATTCAATTTTGGCGAGAAACTTTGAAATTCAAACTTCTAGCCATTTGAAGAATAAGAAGGTATCTAAAGTCAAAGAAACTTAACATTTTAACAAAAAGTCATTAAAATCATAATATGGCAGCTTAAAGGGCCCCTATAGACCTCAATCTTCCCATGGTCCAAATTCAACCAAACTGAATCTGAAAAATTCTAGAAATTAGTTGGTCTTGGTTAGAGCCTCCCTCTCCTATAAATAGAACCTGAGTCCTTTGTAAAAAAATTAGAGAATTATACTATGCCAGAATTATGCTGAAATAATGATAATTTTTACTATTCTCTAAAATTCTCTCCAAATTGAAGAAATTGGAGCTTCCCTCCTTCTTCAATCTTCATTGGTGGCTCCATCAACATACCAAACCAATTGATTGGTTGGGGGCCTCTACCGTGATCAAAGAATCAAGCAATTTGTAAGGTAAAGGATGAATTTTGATCTTTTTCTATAATTTCTCAATGTTTCTCTCTTCTCAACCCCTCTCAAGCTTGAGAAGCTTAATTGGAATGGCTTTTTAATGCTATTGAAGTTAATTGATGAATGGTAGTAAGGAAATACATAAATTCCCATTTATGCTTAATTTTAATGATTTTTATGATTTTTGTCTTCTCTAAAATGATTATGATGTTATGCCTCATTGAAAAAAGGCATTCCCCTCTCTTCTTTAGTAAATCCAACCATTCTTTATCCTAGATGAATGATTAATGGATAAAATCAAGTTTTTCATAATGTTTCTCTTTGATAAGTAGAAAATGTTTACATTAGAATGATTTAAATACTCTTAGTGAACTTTTAATTAATTTTAGAGAATTAAAAATTGAAAAATGGTCAGCCATAAAAAGGAGGTTATGGCAAAATTTTCTAAAATTGTGTAAAATAAGTTTTACTTTTTTTTAATTCAAAAAGAGTAATTCCCATCGTATATGTATTCTTAAAGTGTTAATTTTCATCCTAGGTATAAGAAAATGCGTACTAAAAATATTTTATTAAAAAAGTATGAATGGTATAGGATGTGAAGGAATGTGATGGCATGTGAATCGTGATATGAATGAATGATAAGAAATGTGAATGAATGACGGCATGTGAATCGGATGTGAATGGATGATGTGGTTTGATGTGTGAATGATGTGGATTGATGTAGATGGATGAATGGATGATGTGGTTTGATGTGTGAATGATGTAGATTAATGTAGATTGATGTATATGGATGTGGATGTATGGATGTGGAAATGGATGTATGAATGTGGAATGTGGGAATGGATGTATGAATGTGGATGTGGATGTAGATGTGGATGTGGATGTGGATGTATGGATGTGGATGTGGATGTATGAATGTGGATGTGGATGTGGATGTATGAATGTAGATGTGGAAATGGATGTATGGATGTGGATGTGGATGTGGATGTATGAATGTGGATGTGAAAATAGATGTATGGATGTGGATGTGGATGTATGAATGTGGATGTGAAAATAGATGTATGGATGTGGATGTGGATGTATGAATGTGGATGTGAAAATAGATGTATGGATGTGGATGTGGATGTATGAATGTGGATGTGAAAATAGATGTATGGATGTGGATGTATGAATGTGGAAATGGATGTATGGATGTGGATGTGGATGTATGGATGTGGATGTGGATGTGGATGTATGGATGTAGATATGGAATGTGGATGTGTATGTATGAATGTGGATATGGATGTGGACGTATGGATGTGGATGTACGAATGTGGATGTGTATGTGGAATAATGAATGCGAATGTGTGTGTGAAATGATGTGAAGATGATATGAGTGAATCTGATGTGATGAGATGGAAATTGATGTGATTGGATGAGAATGGGTACACATATGAATTGAATGTGAAATAAGTAATGTGGACTGATGAGGGATAATGTGGAAAGACGAGAGTTCATTATAGAAACTGTAATTGTGACCTGTTTGTAAATGACTATTTTATGTCAAGAATGCTGGGGAAGCATTTTGACTTGTCTTGTGATTAAGGTCGTGGAGACCTAACTGATAAAGTTGCAACAGCTGATGGAGAGTCAACAGAGGACGTCTCGCATAGCATGGTCGGCCGAGGTCTTGACCAGCCTCGGTTCGATTTAAATGGTGAGCTTCCGGTACGGTGGATGAGGGACCAAGGAAGCGGCCTATGAGTGAAGCGCTAGGTGACCTGCAAAGGATCCTAGAGAGTGCTGACCATACAGTGCTCGGGCTCTGGGTCGCCGAAGATACCCACACGTGCGTCGTGGAAGATATTGAATCAAGGAGTAAGAGTTGTTTTTTGAAACCGGGCATGGATCTGGTTCATTGACCTTGCTGGTCCTCAACGGATGAGTCCATGACTCTTTTATATGGATCTTTTGGTTGATCTTGCTGACATTCCACGGAGATTCCATTTTGTTATGTGAATATATTGCCGGTTACTATGAGCTAGGAACTATAAAAAAGGCCCCTGTGTGAACAAGTGGTGGAGCGTTCTGGTTGCCAATGATGCCATAAGTACACCGATGAAGGAATAATTGGAAATAAGGATTCAACCAGAGATTTTGAGGATTGTGATCAGTGACACAATGGTTTCATTAAAGGATTGTTTTAAGATAGCTGATGCTGAGAAAAAGGCAATTTCATATTGGGTGTGTAAGTGGTGTGACTAGTTTTATGTTTGCATGAACATCCGGCTAGGGGGCTTGGGAACTCTTTTCCCTGGTACTCGGGACAAAACCTAACCAAATTCCTAATTGGATCCCATCACTACAGTGGTTGGGATCCAAATTCCTAATTGGATCCCATCACTACAGTGGTTGGGCGGTTGGCTAACCCACGGGACTGGATAGGCTGGACTGATGGATCCGTAAATCGAGACTCAATTTCTATTTAGTTCGATAGATGAAGTAAATCCCGGACAAAAATTGTTCTATGGAAAAGAATCAACGACTGTGCCTCTCAATGAGAAAAAAGCGTTGGTCTCTATGATCCAAGTACAGTCTTTTTCCCTGATCTAACTATGGGACTTACGGGTTCGATCAGATGAGTTCTGTTAGTTAAGGCTTTTGACTACGTTAGGGAAAATATATCTTAGTGGAATCACCCGTGCTTTCCGGGCAAAGGAAGTTTTTCCGAGTTTCGGTTTTGGAAGAAACCGATGGATTAGTCTCTTGTTCGGATATCTGTGGGCGAGGCCCCGAGTGTGGGACCCTGCCCCGTGCAAGAAGTGCTACTTTCGCTGCTAGCACCCCTGAAATTGTTGCGCGGTGGGGATAGGGATCTTACACATGCAATCTCAAGATTTCCTTGAGGAACACTCTGGTTACATCCACTACAGTGTAGGTTTCTTTTATTGGAATTAGATGGGCAACTTTGGTTAGTCTGTCAACTACCACGAAGATGGAGTTGTAACCTGATTGCACTGAAGGTAGTCCAGTAATAAAATCCATACTGATACATTCCCACTTCATCTTGGGGATGTCTAATGGATGTAACCTTCGAGGCATTTTTACTCTCTCGGCTTTGACTTTCTGATATATCAGGCATTGACGTACATGATTAAGTATATCCTTTTTTAGTCAAGGCCAAAAAAAGCTTTTCTTTACAAATATGTAGGTCTTGATGAAACCTGGATGTCCTGCTCTAAGGCTATCATGGTCTTCATTCAAAATTTGACCCTTAGTTCCCTCATCCATTGGGAATGCATAGCGTGCTATTATAATACATAATTCCTTCATCCAGGTTGTACCCTTGAACTCGGTTCAACTCCTGAGGAGTTTTGCTTTCGTGCATAAGTAGGGTAGTAATAGGGCCAAAGAATTTATCCTGCATGATATTGTCTCTTGCTTCATTAATGAATGGATTTGACACCACTGTGATCGCAAGCAAGGAGGCTTTTCTACTGAGGGCATCTGCTACCACATTTTCTTTGCCTGGGCGGTACTTGATTTCAAAATCAAATTCCTGCAGGGTCTGCATCCACCTTTTTTGGCGCATGTTGAGATCCTTCTCTGAGTGAAGTTCCACTTTAAGCTCTGATGATCTGCATCAAAGTGAATCTTTGACCCAGTAGGTAATGTCTCCACAACTTCAGGGCATAGACTACTGAAAGTAGCTCCAGGTCGTGGACAGCATAATTTCTCTCATGCGTTCTGAGTTTTCGGGATTCATAGGCCACTGCATGATCTTCCTGCATGAGCGCACCTCCCAGGGCAAAACCACTAGCATCAGTTACTACTTCAAAGGGTAGAGAGAAATTTGGAAACTTCAGAACGAGATTGGTTACCAAGGCGGTCTTCAGCTTATCAAAAGCACTCTGACACCTGGCAGACCATTGAAACGGGGTATTCTTCTTGAGAAGATTAGTCAGGGGGGAAGCTATGAGAGCATACTTAGGTATAGAAATTCTAGTTAATCCCAAGAATCCCCCGACTTCTTTCACTATCTTTGGTTCAAGCCAATCTATGACTGCTTGGACTCTAGAGAAATTCCGTCTTTGGATACCAAAAAACCCAAGTATTCAACATGGTCGACAGAGAAAGTGCATTTGCTCTTTTTTGCAAAGAGTTGGTGCTTCCTTAGAATCTCAAGAACTTTACGGACGTGAGCTTCATGGTCAGCTGCATTCTTTGAGTAAATTAGAATATCATCAAGAAAACAAGAACAAAATTCTCCAACTATTCTCTGAGAATGTCCTGCATTAGGCGATTGAATGTAGCTGGGGCATTTGTCAATCCAAACGACATGACAGTAAATTCATAGTGCCCATATAGTGCGTATTGATGACTTTCTTTGGGATATCTTGATCATTAATCTTGATCTGGTAATACCCTGATTTGAGATCTATCTTTGTGAAGATCTAGGCTCCATTTAGCCTGTCCATAAGCTCATTAATTCTGGGGATAGGATACTTATTCTTAAGTGTCTGCTGATTGAGACCTCTGTAATCCACACAGTCTTAACATTTCGTCCTTCTTTTTCTGAAAGAGAACTGGCGCTCCCCAAGGTGAAACACTGGGTCTTACAAACCCTTGTTCCAACAGTTGCCTAAGTTGTTCCTTGAGTTCAATGGCTTCAGGGACTGGCATTTTGTACGTGCGTTGGGCTACTGGGGCTGAGCTCCGGGAGTCAATTCTATCTCATGATCTACTTCCCGAATCGGGGGCATCTCAGTTAGCTCTGCTGGGAATAAATCATCAGACTCACTTAACCATTCTGGTTCTTCAGGCTTTAACTTTGCGTCTACCGGATTCATTTTGACAACATAAATGAGTTGCTTCTTTCTAAGTCCTTTGAATAACCTAGAAGCTTTTACTAATTGCAGATCTGGGGATCCGAAAATTCCAGTTCCTTGAACTTTGTTCCCGTGAAGGTCACGGAAGGAAATGGTTCCATTGTGATAGTGAATGTCAGCTTTATTTTTGTGGAGCCAATCCATTCCAAGGATTCCGTCGAAAACTCCCAAAGGTAAGACTCTGAACTGGCAGTCAGTTACATTCCCATCTAGATTAAACTGAATACAATCTGTCTCATGGTGGTGAGTAAAAAAAATCTTCCCACTGGTCAATTCAACTTGCATAGGTTTCCCTGATTTCTGTTTTAAGACTAGCTTATGCAAGCATCCTGGGGAAATAAATGAACGAGTACTGCCTGAATCAATCAAAAGCTTGAATGGCTTACCCTTATACTCACCTGGAGTATAGATTACAGAGAATTAATGATTTGGCCCTTGGTTTTTAATCGTCTGCCGGCTATCCTGCTTCAGTTCCAAGAACTCATTCATTTTGGTTTCCAGGAAGCCTGGAGGACAGAACCTCTTCCTAAGGTAAGCTTTAAGATCTGATCAGGTTTGGGTATTTCGGTCAAGACGGTTTGTCTCACCAATGATTCCTCCATGCGACTCTGGCCGTTTCCAGAATTTTCAATTTGGCGAGAGCCATCTTGCTCCTCTCGTTAACTTGTTACATCAAAATACTCTTCCATTGTCTCGATCCACTTTTCCACTACTTCTCCTAACTATTCCCCTTCACCCTTGAAGGATCCAGGTTGGGATCGGTGCAGGGCTTTACGAACATCCGGATCTAACTCTTCATCATTGATAAGAGGATCTGGCTGCCTAGCATGGGCCGCACGTTTCAAGGTTCTGACAAAACAAAATTTTTATCAACTTAACTTTGTCATCAGATTTATGACTATTAAACTTTTGAGATTTATTTCTTAAACAAATAAATATTCCATCATAATTCTTGAAAACAAGATTCACTCTGATAATTTTATTAACCAATATTCACAACCACGAAAACAATTTGGAATCTTTTGCAAAACATCATTTATTATCAAAAGTTTTTGATATATACATAGAGCGTCTCGGCTCCAAAAGTCACTGCCTCAATCGCATACACATAAAAAGGCGATACTGCGATGGAGACATGTTGTGATATACACGATTCATCACTGATAATGGTGTTGTAATTCTAAAATTTTGGGGTGAATGATTATAGAGTTGGACATAATGAATAACTCCTAGCCTTATCAAGATCATGGCTAGCGAGATATTCTGTCTGAGTCTCTGACGTTATAATAAAAAAATTTCCATTATGCATCTTTCTATGCATAGAAATTAAATTTAATAAGAATAACACTTTTATAATAAAAAAATTCCATTATGCATGAGAGGTAGGCAAAGGCAAGGAGGAATATGGTGATTGGACAATGTATGCTTATGCATCAAGTGAGTGGAACACAAGTTTATATGCCTTCTATGGGTGCAAGGCAAGGCATGCAATGATGTTAAATTCTTCTCATGCTAGTTTGTGTCATGTTGATCACACTCATGGTTTTGTGCATGGAAAGGAGAACTTGCCTCCACAATTGATGCATCATGGTGGGACACATATGAGGAAGGAGCTTTAAAATGGCAAGGGCCTTGCCTTGGTGGATGAGCCTCTTTTGAGTGGACCAAAGGATGTAAATGCAATAACATTGCCTTTAAGAGACTAGACTATTGCAAAGGGAGTGGGCACTAATTATGCATAATACCAAGTGGTTCTCATGGGATTGGTGATGAAAGAGATAAAGGATTGAAGTGGAAACTAGTTATCTTGAAGCAAGATGGATTTGTATTTATTAGTGATGATCGTGTGTGCCAGTGATGGACAAAGAGGATCGATTAAGATCACCCACTCTTACAAGTTCTTGAATGCAAGGAAGGTGGAATGCTAAGTGATGCAGTTTATGTGTTTGAGCAAACTGATACTTTTAGTATGGTTCTTTCTTGAAAACCCAAGAGAGGAAAGATTTCTAAACAATGGTTACATTTGACCAATGGGAAAATGACCAATGTAGAAGCAAAGAGTACACCTACTTGCAATGTGGAAATGACCAATGTAGAAGCAAAGCGTACACCTACTTGAAATTCTTATATGGTTGAAAATGGTGAGAAAATTTTAGCAAAAGCCTGTAATTTGATACCATTGAGCTCAAGATTAAGCATACCACACATATCCTATGCATTTGTAGTCAAAGGAGAAATGGAAATTGAAGATGTGAATGATTTGAAAGCCACCAAAAGTGCTCCTATGGATGCTTGGACAGCCACTGGAAGTGCTTCTATGGATGCATTTTAATCTCATGATATAATGCCACAAATGAAGCTTGATCTTGAGGATAACATCATTGAGGGCACGGTTGATATTGCATTGGTGGATGAAAATTGGAAAGTTTGTAAGAATGCATTGTATGAGCCATTCTTTGATGCCAGATCGGAACACATGATTGTTCATTATTTGATCATGAAGATGTTGACATGTTGTACATGATGATGGACATCATGATGATACTTTACACACATCTATTAAAGATGTATTTTGTATCGGTGTTGTGTATGGTGACTTTTCAAGTAAGTGGGAGATTCTATAGCATTATATGGTAGTGAAGTGTGTGAACACATTTAGGACCACCGGGGCACTTTTTCCCTCACTAGGAGGTTTTTCCCCCATGCGTATGTACACCCTCTTATCTACTCATTTTGGGGTGTGTACTCATCTTTTGTATATTTGGCACACATTTGTTCATTCTAATCTAGTGAGTTTGTGTGATCTCAAGCTTCTCTATCTTGTGTGTGTGCATTGTTGCAACCCTAACCCTAATTCCAACAATTGGTATCAGAGCTAGCTTCATTGACACTTGATCTAGTAGTCTGCCTCCCTCCTCATGACCCTATTTTTCTATTTCCATTTGAGATACCCTCTTAGGAGAAGAAGGTATATACTATAGTGTGCTGCTATTTTTCATACACTTTATAGGTGATTGAGTCAGTTGGCAGCCATCTGGGGTTGCATTCAATGAATACTAAGTACTTACAGTGTGTTAAAAGATTTTGCATTTGGTAGATAGTGATGGCTAGCAGTAGTGATGTATTCAACATGTTGTCTGCTTGGAGAAACTTGATGGGACTAACTACCCATTGTGGTCCTATATGAGGAGGCATGTACTAGTTGCTAAAAGCCTTTGGAATGTGGTTAATGGTAGTGAAACTCGTCTTGTTTCACAACTACCAATGCAACCAGGTGCTGCAGCACAGGTACATCTGTAGTAGAATTTGATATAGATGTGGCTCCTCCACATGCACCACCAGTACCTCCCACTGTTGCTCAAATGATATGGGATGGAAGAGATGCACATGCACATTCATTGCTTGCATTTTCTATGAAGCGAAGCATTATTCCTCATATTTGATCATATAAGACTTCAAAAGAGGCATGGGATGCACTTGCTACATTATACCATGTGCACAATTAACCACGTGTTGCATATCTGCGCAAACAGTTGGAGTTTGAGCACATGAATGAGGGAGACTCAATGGATAGCTTCTTGACCAAGATCAAAGATTTTGAGGAGCAGCTCGCTAGTGTAGATAATATATATCCTGATAGTACATTGGTGCCCACAGTTCTTAATGCATTGTCGGATTCTTATCAGAGTTTTGCCTCTACCCTTAGACTCATGATGAAGGGAAATCCAAATGCCCTTACATTTGATGAGCTGGTTTCAGTACTCTTGCAAAGAAGAGAAGTTTAGGCAAAACAGATCTGTTATGCGAGTTGGTGACTTAGCTTTTGTTTCCAGTAAGAAAGGCAAAGGTAAAGCTTCTTCGCATGGTGGCTATAAGCCAAAATCAGAATCCTCAGGTAAGTATGCAAAGAAAGAAGGTGATAAGCCTAAAAAGAAGGGCAAGTGTCACTATTGCAGAGAACCAAGGCACTACATAAATGAGTGCAATAAAAGGCTAGAGAAGGAGAAAAAGAAAGAATCGCGGCATGGCTGTGGGTGGCTGATGCATCTACACCAAGTGCAGAGAAGAAGGAATCTACAAGTTTTGCTCAAAATGATTGGGCATTGCAGTTATGACCCTTCTGTTCATTATACATGCATATGTTAGTGGGTAGAATCAGATACTTGATACTAGTGACAATGGTGCTAGTAAGCACATTACTTCACAAAAAATAAATTTTCTCATCTTTGGAATCTATCCCAAGTGCAAGAACCATCACATGTGCAAATGGTTTCTCGTATGTTGTCAAACGAATTGGTAGAGTTGTGCTCACTACTGTAAATGGGGGCGTATTTACTCTTTCTAAAGTTTTATATGTGCCAGGCATTAAGGACTTGCTATCAGTTGTTTTAGCCTTAGCCTTGTCAGGCTTGATGAAATTTATGGATGATAGATGTATAGTTCAAGATAGAAATAATGGTTATTCTATCATTATATCAAGTACCTTGTTTCATGGCCTATACAAGATGGATGTATTTGAGAAGTTGTAGCATGATGCTTGCTCACTCTCTACGACTCGTGCTATGAGTGATGCAGAATTATGGCATGCACGATTTGGCCATCTAAATTATGGCAGTTTGTTACACCTTCAAAGGTATGATATATTGTCTAAGTTGCCAAGACTTGAGACCCCTGCTAGACATGTATGTGAGGGGTGTATTCTTGGTAAAATGCATTGGGAATCATTTCCAAAGGATGGATTTGTGAGAGGTGTTAAGAAATTATAGCTTATACATAGTGATGCTTGTGGTCCTATGAGGACACCATCTATTGGGAGATATCTCTACTTCATCACTTTTATTGATGTGATTACTCCAGATATACCTAGGTGTATCCATTAAAGAGGAAGTCAGAGGTTTTTATGTGCTTTAGGAATTTTGTATCCATGGCTGAAAATTCATTCGAATGTAAAGTTGGCACCCTTCATTTAGATCAAGGGGGGGAGTATATGTCCAAGGAATTCCATGCATATATGGCTAAAAAAGGCATAAGGCATCAATGTACAATGCCATACACACCTCACCAAAATGGTGTGGCTAAGAGGAAGAATAGGTCTCTCATAGAGATGGCACGATGTATGGTGAAAGCCCAAGATTTATCTCATGGTTTTTGGCTAGAGGCAACTATGTGCGCAAACTATGTGTTGAACAAATGCCCTACCAAGGCCTTGCAGTCTAAAACTCCTTATGAAGCTTGGCATGGCAGGAAGCCTTCTGTGGCTCATTTGTGTGTTTTTGGTTGTCTTGCTTATGTTCTTGTGCCTAAGCAACAATGCAGTAAGCTTGATGATAAGGCAATTAAATGCATATTTGTGGGATACAGTTCAGAAAGCAATGGTTATAGAAAGCATGGCAGGAAGCCTTCTGTGGCTCATTTGTGTGTTTTTGGTTGTCTTGCTTATGTTCTTGTGCCTAAGTAACAATGCAGTAAGCTTGATGATAAGGCAATTAAATGCATATTTGTGGGATACAGTTCAGAAAGCAAGGGTTATAGATTCTACCATCCGATCTCAAAGTGGATTTTGGTAAGTAGAGATGTTGTTTTTATTGAAAACTCAATTTAGCCAATGCTTTCATGAAAAAAATAGCAGAATGTATGCTCACATGACATGTTTGATTCGCTCCTCCCTTTGTTAATGGAGGGTAGCCATATGGAGAGCAATTGAATTCTCAACCAAGTACTGAAATTCAGCCTTTATAGGTGTAAAATCAGCCTGTAAGTTAGGCTTTGATGAGGCAAATATTGAGGATGTAGTGGATGAGGAGAGAGCAGCCATAGAAGAATCTAGGCATATGCCAAAATGGCTTGTGGAGACATTAATAAGGGATAGCAAGTTGGCAGCTCCTTTACCTAGAAGAGCTCATGCAGGTTCTCATCATGCAGATTATTCTCATGTGGATCATGTTCTCCTTTCTGCTTTATGTAATGAGGAGGAACCTATTTCCTTTGAGGAAGCACATGATGATGATCATTAGATGCATGCTATGCAGGATGAGTATAACTCTATACTCAAGAATGACACCTAGTATTTGATAGATCTACCTCATGGTAAGAAGGCCATTGGTACTAAGTGGGTTTACAAGTTAAACCGCAAAGAAGATGGTAGCAATGGTCACTACAAGGCTAGACTTGTTGCAAAGGGGTATGCCCAGCAAAAGGGAATTGATTATGATGAGATCTTTGCACCCACATCTCGTATGACTACCATTAGGTGTCTCATTGCTTTGGCAGTACATCATGGGTGGAATGTGACATCCCACTCCCCCCTCTGTGCACTTGATTCTCGGTCGGTAGCAGCGGAAGTAGCTTCCTCTTGCACGGGGCAGGGTTTCCCACTCGGGGCCTTGCCCATGAATGTCCAGGCACGAGACTAATCTGGTGGTCATTCCGAAACCAAAACTGGGTAAATTTCCCTTGCTCGAAAAACGGGGACGATTCCACTTTTTTAAATTTCTTAATGAATTTTCTAACAGGGTCAAGAGACTAAACTAACCTTCATCTAGTTAAACCAGATAGAAGGAAACTATTACAAACTTAACTTGAAGAGATCAACGTTTTTTTCCTAATTGAATGAGGCACAATCGTTGATCTATTCATTTGAGAAGTCTTCAAGCTTTTATTTAACTATTCGAGTTCTAAGCGTATTCCTATTAATCAATTTTATTATTAAAACTCTATTGATTCCAGCCTACCCCCATCCGGCCCATGGGTTAGCCACCACCCAATCACTGGAATTCGTAGAATGAGACAAGAACTCACCAACCCATAATTGAATGCCTTTCTTAACTTTTGCTTTAGAATACAGGCACGCACACACTCCGCTTTAAACTTTAACTTATAAAACAATCCATTGACAAATAATTATTGGTTACAGATGTCATAACTCAAAATTTCCATCCAATCCTTATTTCTCAACAAAAATAGTATCACTCTGGACTCTCCGTTGAGACCAGCTGGTCAGCAAAACGAGATCCAGTAACAGATTACAATAAACATTGGTCCATCATACAATATCTTCTACAACATACGCATGGGTATCCTCGACACCGCGAGCCCGTGCATCGCTTGGTCTCATCAGAACCCTCCAAGATCCTCCTTAGATATCCTGGAACTTCTTTTAGGGGACCGCTTTGTCGGCCCTTGTCCATTGTACCGAAAGCACACCATTTTAACCGTACCGAGGCTGGTCAAGACCAGGCTTTGCCGTATGAGCTGTCCTTTGAACACTCCTTGTCCTGTTACAACCGAGCTTCCCTTAGAAAAACACATATACCAAATGCTCCCTCCAGCATTCTGGCGTAAGACAGTCCTTTAAGAAAATAGTGTTTCTATGCAAGTTTCCAGTTTGATTTTCTTTTGAATACAATGAGTATATCTTAAATCCGCGTCCCCAAAACTTCTTGATCGTAGGTCTGAATTTCAAAATAGAATTTCTCGAATTATGTAACCTTGATCCTCAGGTCAATTCAAAGGGTCTCAACTTAGCTTCAGATTTAGTGGGAGATTTAAGTGAATTTTCCTGAACTCGTCACATCGTCTTTCCTTGAAGCTGACGAAAGAGTTTGATCTTGGTCATAGTCTGATTCTGGGTTCGAGTCTGATAAGGTTCTTCTTGAACTATCTTTCTCGAAAGGGGGGTGATATTTCAATTACTATTTTACTAAATTTCATTCATTGAATATTCACTTAACTGATTTTTAAACTAATCATGATTTCTGATGAGGAATAATTTAATCATTTATCTGAATTTTTGACTTCGATAGATTTTTTGAATTTTCTCATTACAATCCGAGTGAATGTAAAATGATAGAAATTTCTCATTACAATCTGAGTGAATGTAAAATCTGAGTGAATGTAAAATCATAGAAATTTCTCATTACAATTCGAGTGAATGTAAAATGATAGAAATTTCTCATTACAATCCGAGTGAATGTAAAATGATAGAAATTTCTCATTACAATCCGAGTGAATGTAAAATGATAGAAATTTCTCTCTTAAGAGTATTTACTTATTTATTTATCACATACTCATAGAAATTAAACATTGAATTAAAGAGAACTGTAATTTTGATATAAAAATTCATTATGCATCTATTTATGCATAAAATCCAACTTTAATGGAAATAACACCTTTATATAAAAGAAAATCCTTTTATGCATCTATTTATGCATAAAACCAATTTAATTGGAATAACACTTTTATAATAAAAAAAATTCTATTATGCATCTTTCTATGCATAAAATTTAAATCTAATGAAAAAATCACTTTTATAATAAAAAAAATTCCAAATTGCATCTTTCTATGCATAGAAATTGAATCTAATGAAAATAACACTTTTATAATAAAATTTTTTCTTTTATGCATCTTTCCATGCGTAGAAATTAAATCTAATGAAAATAACACTTTTAAAAATAAAAAGAATTTCTTTTAGAATGCACAAACGGTGGGGATTACTCTTTTATAATATAATATAAAGATAAAACTTATTTCCA
The DNA here is from genome assembly GCF_041138505.1 of Cibotium barometz. Classification (NCBI taxonomy): domain Eukaryota; kingdom Viridiplantae; phylum Streptophyta; class Polypodiopsida; order Cyatheales; family Cibotiaceae; genus Cibotium; species Cibotium barometz. The sequence goes on from NC_141055.1 coordinate 10,892,506, forward strand.
CAAAATTTAAGAAAATTTTGCCATAACCTCCTTTGTATGGTTGACCATTTCTCAATTTTTACATTCTAAATTTACTTTAAAATTTATCCCAAGATGAAATAAAGCACCCTAATCTAATCAAGTTTCATTTCTAAAGAGTAATCAATAGGAAAAGTTTTAACTCAATTTATTTGTTACCCATTTTAGGATAAAGAAAGGCTGAAATTCTTAATGAAGAGAAGGGGGAAGCCTTTTCATCAAGGCTTAGCATCCATATTCACATTAAAAAGCAAAGAATTCAAAAAACCATAGATTAGAATTAAAAAAAAGTAGAATTATTAACTTACATGGAGTTTTGTGAGCTTTCCTTTGGCTTGAGGGATTGAGGGTTCTACTCTTGTTTCGATCAAGAGTGGCCACCAATTCTTTGTAGAGGAATTAGTCAAAAACAAGTGAATTATCAAGTGAATTCAATGTTTTTGGCTCTGGGGAAGAGGAGGAGTAGAGTAACAGTACATAAACACTATTTAGCTTTTAGAAAGGGGGAGGCTTCTATTTATAGGAAAAAGTGAGCCTCTAACAGTCAGTTATATTCCCATCTAGATTGAACTGAATACGATCTGTCTCATGGTGAGTGAAAAGGATCTTCCCACTGGCCAATTCAACTTGCATAGGTTTCCCTGATTTCTGATCTAAGACTAGCTTACGCAAGCATTCAGGGGAAATAAATGAATGAGTACTGTGCTTGAATCAATCAAAAGTTTGAATGACTTACCCTTATACTCAGCTGGAGTATGGAAGACTCAGAATTGATGATTTGGCCCTTGGTTTTCAATTGCAGCATAAATCTGGCCTCTTTTCTCTTCCACTACTTTTGCTATTGTAACCGCTCTAGCTGCTCTGCAGATTGGGGCAAAACTCTTTCTCTTTGGTTACCCCAGTTCTAGGAGGGCTATCTGAGATTACTATGTATACAAAGGTAGATGGCTGAGCTGGATTCCTCCTGAGATTGCCCTGATTTTGACGAGATGATTTGACTGATAGGAAGGTGCTAGTCTCTGCATTCTAGGTCCTTGACTTCCCTGCCCTCTTGACATGGTAGGAGTCGGGCAGTCTTTAAGCTGGTGACCGAAACCCTGACATCCAAAACATCTGTTCTCACTTCTAAGCTCCTTCCTCTGAGTCCTTGAAAAAGGTGGGGCTCCTGAGAAAGTGTTTTGAGGGAAGGATCTTCCTTCACTTCTGAATCTACCAGCATCTTGATTCTCTGACTAGGGCCTTGCTGCCTCTTTTGGGGGTGGAAAGTTTGAAGCACTTCTCGGGGTTTGGAACCTTTAAAGTTTGAGGGTGCCTTGGCGGGACCTTGACAACAAATGCCTTGGCAAAGTCCTTTGCCATTCTGACAGCTTCCGCCATTGAGACTGGTTTGGCATTTTTCACTAAAGTATCCAATGGCTTGTTCATTCCTTGAATGAATCTGGCCATCGACTGTTCTTCATTCAAAAGTGGAGAATATTTGAGGAGAAGGGAAAATGCCTGATCGTACTCTTCAATTGTCCGGCTATCCTGCTTCAATTCCAAGAACTCGTTCATTTTGGTTTCGAGGAAGCCCGGAGGACATAACATTTTCCTGAGGTATGCTTTAAGATCTGACCAGGTCTCGGTATTTCTGTCAAGATGGTTTGTCTCTCACAATGGTTCCTCCATGCGACCCTGGCCGTTTCCATAATTTTTAATCTAGTGAGAGCCATCTTGCTCCTCTCATTGTAACCGGTTACATCAAAGTACTCTTCCATAGCCTCAATCCATTTTTCCACTGTTTCTCCTAACTGTTCCCCTTCACCCTTAAATGGACCAGGTTGGGATCAGTGCAGGGCTTTACGAATGTCCGGATCTATTTCTTCATCATCGGTAAGAGGATCCGGTTGCCTAGCACAGGCCGCGCGCCTCGTGATTCTGACAAAACGAGATTTTTGTCAACTTAACTTTGGCATCAGATTTATGATTAATTTATTTTTGAGATTTATTTCTTTAACAATAATTATTCCATCATAATTCTTAAAAACAAGATTCACTCTGATAATTTTATTAAACAATATTCACAACCACGAAAACAATTTGGAATCTTTTGCAAAACGTCATTTATCATCAAAAGTTTTAGATATATACATAGAGCATCTCGGCTCCAAAAGTCACTGCCTAAATTGCGTACGCATAAAAAGGCGATACTGTGATGGAGACATGCTATGATATACACGATCCATCACTGATAAGGGTGCCATAATTCTACTTCTCGGGATAAAGCAACTTAGAAGTCTAAAAATTCGGTAAGAATTTCTAAAATTTCGGGGTGAATGATTAAAAAGTTGGACATAATGAACAACTCCTAGCCTTATCAAGATCATGGCTAGAGAGATATTCTACCTGAGTCTTTGAAGCTGATTGGTATTAACGTTAATACATCGCCCTCCAGAGAACCACATGTGCTGACGTCCCTCTACAGGATCAGGGAAGTATAGATCCTCAAAGTGACGAGCGAGCCTCACTCTACTTTCTCGGGTTGTAGCAGAGTTGATGAGATGATCGAAGGCAAAGGCGATCATATCCTGACTCTGGGAAAGTCCAAGAATGCTAGACACATTTGGGGTATCCATCTAAAAATCCAATTCAATTTATGAATTCATTTCAAACATAATCTTAGCAAGTGAAAACATTTTTTTACAGATTTACTTTAAAATTTTTGGCAATTTCTACTGCTGTTTCATAAGTTTACAACAACAGCGCTCTGATACCAGATGTGAGATCCCACTACCCCCTCTGCGCATTGGATTCGCGGTTGGTAGCAGCAGCAGCAGAAGTAGCTTCCTCTTGCGCGGGGGTTTCCCACTCGGGGCCTCGCCCACCACGAATGTCCGGGGCATGAGACTAATCTGGTGGTCATTTCGAAACCAAAACCGGGAAAATTTCCCTTGCCCAAAAACGAGGACGATTCCACCTTTTTGAATTTCTTAACGAATTTTCTAACAGGGTCAGGAGACTAAACTAACCTTCATCTGATTAAGATAGAAGGAAACTATTACAGGCTTAACTTGAAGAGATCAACGCTTTTTCCCTAATTGAATAATCAGGCACAACCGTTGATCTATTTATTTGAAAAGTCTTTAGACTTTTATTTAAATACTGGAGTTCTAAGCGTATTCTTATTAATCAAATTTATTATTAAAACTCTACTGATTCCAGCATAACCCCATCCAGCCCATAGGTTAGCCACCGCCCAACCACTGGAATTGGTAGAACCAGACAAGTACTCACCCACCCATAATTGAATGCCTTTCTTAACTTTTGCTTTAGAATACAGATACGCACACACTCCTCTTTAAACTTTAACTTATAAAACAATCCATTGACAAACAATTATTGGTTACAAATGTCATATTAACTTAAAATTTCCATCCAATCCTTATTTCTCAACAAAAACAGTATCACTTTGGACTCTCCGTTGAGAACAGCTGGTCAGTAAGGAGATCCAGTAAATAGATTACAATAAACATTGGTTCATCATACAAAATCTTCCATGACATACGCATGGGTGTCCTCAGCACCACGAGCCAGTGCATCGCCTGGTCGTCAGAACCCTCCAGGATCCTCCTTAGGTGTCCTGGCACTTCACTCAGGGACCGCTTCATCGGCCCTCATCCAGCGTACTGGAAGTGTACCATTTTAACCGTACCGAGGTTGGTCAGGCTTGGCCGCATGAGCTGTCCTTTTTGAACACTCCTCGCCAGCTCTTGCAACCGAACTTCCCTTAGAATAACACATATACCAAATGCTCCCTCTAGCTTTCTGGCATAAGACAGTCCTTTAAGAAAACAGGGTTTCTATGCAAGTTTCCAGTTTGATTTTCTTTTGAATACAATGAGTATATCTTAAATTCGCGTCCCCAAAACTTCTTGGTCGTCGCAGGTCTGAGTTCCAAAACATAATTCCTCGAATTCTGTAACCTTGATCCTCAGATCAATTCAAAGGGTCTCAACTTAGTTTCAAATTTGGTGGGAGATTTGAGTGAATTTTTCTGAGCTCGTCACATCGTCTTTCCTTGAAACTGACGAAAGAGTTTGGTCTTGGTCATAGTCTGATTCTGGGTTTGAGTCTGATAAGGTTCTTCCTGAACTATCTTTCTCAAAAGGGGGGTGATATTTCAATTACTATTTTACTGAATTTTATTCATTGAATATTCACTTAACTGATTTCTAAACTAATCACGATTTTTGATGAGGAATAATTTAATAATTTATCTGAATTTTCAAATTCGATAGATTTTCTGGATTTTCTCATTACAATCCGAGTGAATATAAAATGATAGAAATTTCTCTCTTAGAGTATTTACTTATTTATTTATCAAATACTTGTAGAAAGAGAACTATAATTTTGATATAAAAATTCATTATGCATCTATTTATGCATAAAATCCAACTTTAATCGAAATAACACTATTTGCTACCCATTTTAGGATAAAGAAAGGCTGAAATTCTTAATGAAGAGAAGGGGGAAGCCTTTTCATCAAGGCTTAACATCCATATTCACATTAAAAAGCAAAGAATTCAAAAAACCATAGATTAGAATTTTAAAAAAAGTAGAATTATTAACTTACATGGAGTTTTTTGAGCTTTCCTTTGGCTTGAGGGATTGAGGGTTCTACTCTTGTTTCGATCAAGAGTGGCCACCAATTCTTTGAGAGGAATTAGTCAAAAACAAGTGAATTATCAAGTGAATTCAATGTTTTTGGCTCTGGGGAGGAGTAGAGTAACAGTGCATAAACACTATTTACCTTTTACAAAGGGGGAGGCTTCTATTTATAGGAAAAAGTGAGCCTCTAACCAAGCAAACTGATTCTAGAATTTTCTAGATCAGTTTGGTCAATTTTTGACCATTTTTGGGTCAGATCAGCTTACTTTTTGGAACTAGACTTGAATTAGGAGAGAGGAGAGATGAAATATCTCATTATTTGTGAGCTTAAAACTCCTCCACACGTGTGAAATAGGTGCCTCCTTCATGAGGGGGAATCCCCACTCTAAGGTGTCAAAATTTCATTTTTTAAGTATTTGCTTTGGTCCTTATTCCACTCTTCATCTTATGTGAGTATTTACTCATTTTTGGGGGGTTTTTCTTTATTTCTTTAATTTATCTCCTCCATACATTTGGATTAATCTGATTGGCCCCTCAGAATCTTAATCTAAAATTTTCAAAAAATCTAGACCCTTAGGCTAAGGCCTTTTGAGCAGATTATAATTTATTTCTAATGCACCTTAGGAAATTCTTTTTAAACTTCTGTTTCGGGGGAATTTAGTTTAATTAGAAAGGATATTTTTCCATCCAAAGATATCTAAAAACTGAGTTATCTCTCTCTAGAATATTTTCTCTCTCTAGGCCAAAACAGCAGGTAAAAACAAGATCTTTTATTATTCTGAAAAGGGGATTGATTACAGGGGAAGATATTGGACATCTTGAGGGGCTAGGGAGGAATCTTACATGGAATGTACATCAGTTGGACATTAAGACTGCATTCTTGAATGGTGATTTACATGAGGAGGTGTATGTATCACAACCTCCTAGTTTTGCTGTGTGAAAGGAGAAGAGTCTAAAGTATGCAGGTTGAAAAAGTCTCTTTATGGCCTTAAGTAGGCTCCTAGAGCATGGTATGAGAAGATTCATGCATAATTGGTTGAAAATGATTTTTGCAACATTCCAACAGAGAGTACCCTCTATGTGAAGAGGAGCAAGGACACATTTTTGGTCATCGTTCTATACGTTCATGACATGCTTCTCATGGGACCTGATATAGATCAGATCTCAGCCTTTAAGGCTAATTTGCAGTTATCGTTTGAAATGTCAGATTTGGGCCCTTGCATTACTATTTGGGGATTCAATTTATGCAGCACAATGATGGCATTGCTATGTTATAGTCTAAATATATACAAAAGAGGTTTAATCTTGAAGACTATAAACATGTGGCTACACCTATGGACAGAAGTACTCAACTTAGTCTTTAAGATGTAGGAGACTCTTTTGATGCTAGTTTGTATCAGCAGGCTATTGGATCCCTTCTTTATGTGTGCAACACGAGGACATATATACAATATGCGGTCTCACAGTTGAGCAAATTTATGCATAGCCTAGGTATGAAGCATTGGCAGGCTGTTAAGCAGGTTTTTCACTATTTATAGGGCACTCAGTATTTTGGATTATTTTATCCAAAGGGGGGCGAGTCACAGGTGCATGCTTTCAGTGATTCAGATTGGACTGGATGTTGTGACACATGAGTGTCCACTAGTGGGTTTGGTTGTCGGGTTGGTGATTCATGTAGGTCATGGCTCGGTAAGAAGTAGCCTACAGTGGCCACTTCCAGCTATGAAGCTGAGTACAAGAGGGCAGCTTTTACAGCTACAATTGAGTGTGTGTGGCTCAGACGTCTAATGGCTGATTTGGGTGTTGGACAGTCTTCTAGCACTATGATTTTCACTGACAACTAGAGTGCATTAGCAGTTGCGAGAAACCTAGTGTTTCATGCTCGCACTAAGCACATTGAGGTGCATTACCACTATGTCAGGGAAAGACTCTTTGTAGCAGAGATCAGCTTGGTCTATGTGCCTACACATGACAACATGACAGATTTATTCACGAAGGCTCTTCCTTGTGAAAAGTTTGAAGCTTTTTGTAAGGATTTGGGCTTACTACCTTTTCAAGATTGATCGACCATACCCTGTACATGTTCACATCATCACTCCAAGGGGGATTTGTAGCGTTATATGGTAGTGTGTGAAAACACTTAGGATTGTCGGGGCACTTTTTCCCTCACTAGGAGTTTTTTTCCCCCGTGCGTATGTACACCCTCTTATCTACTCATTTTGGGGTGTGTACTTATCTTTTGTATCTGGTACACATTTATTCATTCTAATCTAGTGAGTTTGTATGCTCTCAAGCTTCTCTATCTTGTGTGTGTGCATTGTTGCAACCCTAACCCTAATTCCAAAAGAGTCGAATTAATGGCCAAATGAAAGCCTCATCGATAAATGAATGTGCCATTAGGAGTTGAAAGCCTCATTGAATGTGCCATTATGAGTTCACTTCAATCCATACCTTCCATAAGAAGTAACTAATATTGTGGGGATAATTCAAGCAATGAAAGTGTTGATGTGGATTGTGAAGAGGTCTCTTTGTACAAAATGGAAGCTCTAAATGCATTTGAGACACAAGAGGAGAAAATTCATGGTCCTCTTATTGAGAAATATGACATTGATAGTGATGCATATGAAGAGTAGTATCTCAATAAGAAGGATAGGCATGAAAAGAAAGATGACATTGATAGTGATCCATATGAAGAGTATTATCTCAATAAGAAGGATAGGCATGAAGATCTTGGTAGTGATGAAAATAAAGAGGCAATTGAGGATAGTAAACATGAAGATACAAGTTTTGAAGACTATCAAGATTAAGATGTGGATAATATTGATGATGCATATGCTTATGATTCATTTTATGGTATATACATTAATGATGCCAATGAGTATGACCTCTATGTTGGTATCTATAGGCATGATGCATATGCTTGTGAGGATGATGATATATACATTGATGATGCCAATGTGGGTATGACCTCTATATTGGTATCTATAGGCATGATGCATATGCTTGTGAGGATGACAGATTGGATGACCATAATTGTTCTTTATTGGATGGTTGTGATACATATACATCCAACAATGATGTTTTTTTCTTGTGACCATAATGGTTCTTTATTGCATGGTTGTGATGCATATACATCCAATGATGATGTTTTTTCTTTTGACCTCGGTGGTATATGTGAGAAGAGTGAGGCCTATGTATGTGGGAGGAGGCATTATTTTTGGAGATCTTGGTAGTGATGAAAATAAAGAGGCAATTGAGGATAGTGAACATGAAGATACAAGTTTTGAAGACTATCAAGATTAAGATGTGGATAATATTGATGATGCATATGCTTTGATTCATTTTATGGTATATACATTAATGATGCCAATGAGTATGACCTCTATGTTGGTATCTATAGGCATGATGCATATGCTTGTGAGGATGATGATATATACATTGATGATGCCAATGGGTATGACCTCTATATTGGTATCTATAGGCATGATGCATATGCTTGTGAGGATGACAGATTGGATGATCATAATTGTTCTTTATTGGATGGTTGTGATACATATACATCCAACGATGATGTTTTTTCTTTTGACCATAATGATTCTTTATTGCATGGTTGTGATGCATATACATCCAATGATGATGTTTTTTCTTTTGACCTCGGTGGATATATGTGAGAAGAGTGAGGCCTATGTATGTGGGAGGAGGCATTATTTTTGGAGTTTCATTTTCTTAGCCTCTCACATGCTTACAATTTGGCATGGTTTCACTAGCATTATCTTCTCCTTATGACCCAGGATGATACTTTGCCAATGGTGAGTTTTGAATGGTTGAGTGTATGCTGGAGTGGTCTTGGATATAAGCTTTACATGATTCCTTGATGATATAGTTTAATTAATGAGAGAATGAATGTGTATATCTATGGTTTTGAGGATTAGACCAGGCTTGGTTGGGGATTTCTTATAATAAATCTTAAAAGATATCAAGTCAAGTTGGGAAAAAGGCCAAGACACTAGAAGGAACTCATGGGTAAACTGGGCCTAAGACCAAGGATTTAAGTGCATGTGAATGGGGAAAGGGCTATGAGGAAGGCTGACCATGCCCATGGACACTTTTAAGCATAGTGTGAAAAGGGCAGCCATGTATATAAGTGAAAATAAGGCTAATTAGTCACTAATCAATATGTTGATTACAATTACATTTTTCTCCCTAATCTTGGCTATTGTCGCTTTTCCTAAAGAAGAGTGTTCCCTCCTCTATTGAGTGCAACAATGCAAACTCTAGTTAATGAGTGTTATACTTTCTTTCATATTTATATGTACCAAGGCATGGTACAAAATAGATAGGATTACAAAAGGCTACATTTTACAAGTATAAGCAACAACATGAGTTAGGAAGGCTATGCATGGAAATACTTCTATTTTTTAACATGATATAAAAGCACAATTTTATGACTCTATATTCATAAATGATGATCTATAGGTGTTGCACCATGATATATGACAAATATAATAAACAATTGGTGATTAGTGTTGCGTATAGCTAGGCAGACATCTTGTAGGATGTGAATGAAAAACTAGAGTCTTGGATATGAGGTAATATCCAAATCAACATGTAATAGAGTTTGGAACACCATTTTTAAACAAGTCACACTTTCAAAGATAAATAGCTTCTCTATGTATGTTCCTAATGTAGCAAAGTCTTTTGATCATATGATCCAACTCCAAATGTCTCTAACTGGCACACGAATATGGATAAGGAGAATATGAATAATTTATATTACATTATGGGGTTTCACCATGTAATGTACCTCAATCACTTGGAACCTGCGAATCTTCCATGTTTCACTTTACATCTAAGGATGCATTGGATTATCAAGCTTAAGGAGGGGATTGGAATAAAATAAATCAAATAAAGTCCACTAGTACTTAGGAGAATGTAACATTTATTTCCCTTTCATAAGTGCTACTATCACATGTGGTTAGAGGATAAGAGTAGGCATTATTTGCATGCCTATCTCTTTTAGTTGAAGATGATGTTTTTTCATTTGGTCCAACTTGGTTTCCATACCCATTGGATATTTGTTTAGCATATATCTCTAAGAAATTGTGAAACACAAAAGGAATCTACACTTTATTTCATTTGATTGAAGAGTGAATCAAACTAACACTAGTCTTAATTGAGAAAGTGCCAAGCTTCAAGAATTCTCATGTGATGTAAAGACACACATGCTCGTTTTTATATGGGATGTTGCATGATGAATTTTGGCCTCGCAAGGTTAAAATGCAATGTGAATGAATCATCACAAGAAATGGATGCAAGTGAGATCTCTATAACATCAATTTCTTGTCATACAATCTGAGTATAATCTCTACAAAACATCAATTTCCAAGAAAAATTCGTCATACAATCTCTACATCATCGATTTCTACAATCTGAGTATAATCTCTACAAAACATCAATTTCCAAGAAAATTTATTGACCTTTAGATTATTAGAGTATTCAGAACACTTATTGCTTACCAACCCTGATTGTGGCACGAGGCTCCACACTACCATGCGCAATCATGCCTATTTCATAAAAAATTATGTAAATCCAATTAGAAGTGAGATGTGAGTCCATAAAAAGCATGAGACCTGAGATGTAAGTTCACTAGGCATGAGAATTGAGCCATGAACTATGAGTCTAGCTCACCAGACTAGCATGAGCCATTTCATAAAAAATCATGAGTCATGAGCCATGATCCTAGCTAGCCGTAAAATGTGAGACATGAGATGTGAGTCATGAGTCTAACTCACTAGATGTGAGGTGTGTTGTGAGACATGAGACATGCATCATGAGTTATTTTATACAAAAATTGTAATGTGAGTAAGCTAGCTGTGAGACATGACTCCACAAAGTTATATATTTATGTGAGCCAACTAGCCATGAGATGTGAGCCCACAAATTTACATGAGCCAATTTTCTCCAAACTCACATGAGAGATGTGAGATAAGAGATGTGATATGTGAGGCCTAAGCTAGAAGTCAACCAAGCGTGACATGGCTCAACCTAAAAAAGTAAAAAAAAACTCAAAAAGCTATTTTTCTACAACCTAAGTAAAAAACACACATGCCTGAATACATTCAGACCAAGAAAAATGTTTCACTAAAGTGAAACCCTTTGATGTGAAACTCAGTCCAGACTAATTGTTGAAACAAAAACCCACCCATCCTTTCCAACCTAAGTAAAAAACACACATGCCTGAATACATTCAGACCAAGAAAAATGTTTCACTAAAGTGAAACCCTTTGATGTGAAACTCAGTCCAGACTAATTGTTGAAACAAAAACCCACCCATCCTTTCTACAACCTAAGTAAAAAACACACATGCCTGAATACATTCAGACCAAGAAGAATGTTTCACTAAAGTGAAACCCTTTGATGTGAAACTCAGTCCAGACTAATTGTTGAAACAAAAACCCACCCATCCTTTGGTCTTGATAAACGATAGCACTCAATAGAGTGCTCCTCTTGTTAAGAAGTCAAGACTCCTCGAATCTACCTCCTTAACAAGCAAGGATCTTTGAGATGAGATGGGAAAATTAAATGCATACATGAGTAGATGAATAACAAAACCCCTAGAAATGGGAGCCGTCAAAAGAGTCCTCCAAGCCCTAGATTCACCAACACTGGCTTTGTAAAAAATGCCACAACTTTGTTAAAATGGTATTAAATTGCCCTATCTTTGGGAAAAGCTCTAGTGAAGGAGAACGAGCATGACCAAGAATCTCAAGGATTTCTCCCTTGGGTAGTGGTGGTAAAACCATGTCAAATGCCACAATGTTTCAAATGTTTGGTGTCATCTTGAGCTACATTTATCCCAAGCTAACCACAACCAAGTAGACAACCACATTATGGCAATCAGGGCATGTCTCTTTTGTTGTACCATTAGGTATAAGTATTCCATAAAATTCCCAACATTAAGCACACACAGAACGCAAGAAAAAGTCCCACTTTCTATAGGCGCTAATTATAGCGTAAGCAAGATAATCCCATTATAGCATAAGCAAGAGGATTTCCACTTTCTACAAGAGCCCAACATTGATGCAAGTTTCCCATACTTGATTGCACCACTACATTGTAATTTGGAGCCTTGGAAAGCGCACCCACACATATGCTGATGTCGCTCTACTGGATCAGGAAAGTAAAGATCCTCAAAGTGACGAGCGAGTCTCACTCTACTTTCTCGGGTTGTAGCGGAGTTGATGAGATTTTCGAAGGAAAGGTGATTATATCCTGACTCTGGGAGAGTCTAGGAATGCTAGATAGATTTGGAGTATCCATTTGAAAATCCAGTTCAATTTATGAAGTTCATTTCAAACATAATCTTAACAAGTGAAAACATTATTTCCTAGATTTACTTTAAAATTTTAGGCAATTTCTGTTGTTTCGTAAGTTTACAACAGTGCTCTGATACCAGCTGTGAGACCCCTCTATCCCTACGTGCACCGGATTTTTGATTGCTAGCAGCGGAAGTACCTTCCTCTTGCACAGGGCAGGGTTTCCCACTCGGGGCCTTGCCCTCAAATGTCCGGACACACGAGACTAATCTGGTGGTCATTCTGAAACCGAAATCGAAATCGAGAAAGATTTCCTTGCTCGAAAAGTGGGGACGATTCCACCTTTTTGATTTTCTTAACGAGTTTTCTAACGGGTCAAGAGACTAAACTATCCTTCACCTGATTAAACCAGATAGAAGGAAACATATATCATAACTCAAAATTTCCATCCAGTCCCTTGTTTTCCAAAAAACAGTATCACTCTGGACTCTCCGTGTTGAGACCAACTGGTCAGCAACAACAACGAGATCCAGTAACAGATTACAATAATGATTTCGTCCGTCATACATATCTTCCACGACATACGCATGGTTGTCCTAGGCACCGCGAGCCCGTGCATCACCTGGTCAAAACCCTCCTTAGGTGTCCTGCCACTTCACTCAGGGACCGCTTTGTTGGCCCTCGCCCATCGTACCGGAAGCACACCATTTTTCAACCATACCGATGCTGGTCAAGACTTGGGCAGGCTTTGTCGCGTGAGCCGTCCTTTGAAGACTCCCCGCCCCACAGCTGTTGCAACCGAACTTCCCTTAGAAAAACATATACCAAATGCTCTCCAGCATTCTAGCATAAGACAGTCCTTTAAGAAAACAGGGTTTCTATGCAAGTTTTCACTTTGATTTTGTTTTGAATACAAGGAGTATTTCTCGAATCAGTATCCCCAAAACTTCTTGATCGGAATTCTGAATTTCATACCAGAATTCCTCGAATTCTATAACCTTGATCCACAAATAAATTCGAAGGGTCTCAAACTTAGTTTTACATTTGGCGAGAGTTTTGAGTGTATTTTTCTAAACTGTCCACATCTTCTTTCCTCAAAACTAATGAAAGAGTTTGGTCTTGGTCATAGTCTGATTCAAGGTTCGAGTCTGATAAGATTTTTCTTGAACTATCTTTCTCAAAAAGGTTTGATAATTGAGTTACTATTTTACTGAATTTCTTTCTTTGAATATTTACTTAACTGATTTCTAAATTAGTTACGAATTTCAATGAGGAATAAAATAATCATTTATCTGAATATTTTGATCTCGATAGATTTTGTGAATTTTCTTTTTACATCCGTGTAAATATATAACGATAGAAATTTCTCTCTTAAAGTATTTAATTATTCATTTATCAAATTCTCATAGAATTTAAACATAGAGTTTAAGAGAATTCTAATTTTGATATAAAAATTCTTTATGCATAAAAATCAACTTCACTGGGAATAACACTTTTATTTTAAAAAAAGAATTTATTTATGTATCATGCATAAAAATTAATTTTTATAAGAATAACGCTTTTATAATAAAATAAATTCCTTTATGCATCTTTCTATGCATAAAAATCAATTCTAATAAGAATAACACTTTTGTAATAAAAAATTACCTTATGCATCTTTCTATGCATAAAAATCAATTTTAATGAGAATAACACTTTTATATTTGAAAAAAAAGTCCTTTCTGCATCTTTCTATGCATAAAAATCAAATTTAATGAGAATAACACTTTTATAATTAAAAAAATTTCCATTATACATCTTTCTATGCATAAAAATCAAATTTAATGAGAATAATACTTTTATAATAAAAAAATTTCCATTATGCATCTTTCTACGCATAGAAATTAAATTTAATAGGAATAACACTTTTATAATGAAAAATGTTCCATTATGTATCTTTCTATGCATAGAAATTAAATTTAATAAGAATAACACTTTTATAATAAAAAATTTCCATTATGCATCATTCTATGCATAGAAATTAAATTTAATAAGAAATAGTGCAAGAAAGAGGAGCTCCACTTTCTATAGTAGATCATTATAGAAGTAACTTTTCTACTATAAAACCTAGCTCCAATTCCGAAGGGTTCCACAAGATCAATCACATGGCGTGTTCTTAGCCCACAACAAGCCTCCTTCAACCTCAAAGTTAGGTCAACATAGGGCAAGTGCCATTAGAAATTGCACAACCCAAGCCCATGGAGCAAGGAACACTAAACCATTTCCTTAGATTCCATTTTGTACAACCGTTTCCTTAGATTCCATTGCCTTGTGAATATGCTTAGGATGGCATTTGAAATGGGAAGGGAATTTTCATAAACATAGCACCTAGAGGCCTAGAATTGGATAAAACAAATCCATTCCCTTACGTTCCACCACCCCGTAATATGTCAAAGATATGTTTAGGATGGCATTTGAAATTGGAGGGGTTTTGCTATAAACATAACACCTAGAGGCTCAGAATTAGGAAAACAAAGTCAATCCGCATCTCAAGGATGATGACCAATTTGATGGAACTCAAGATCCCATTCACTACTACCTAGGAAAGTTCAATCAAGTTCTTGAAGCCATGATATAAGCTGAATTAAGGATCCCACCAAGATATGTGTGAGGTTCCTATCCCCACCACGCAACATATTCAGGGATTCTAGCAGCGAAAGTAGCACTTCTTGCATGGGGCAGGGTCTCACACTCGAGGCCTCGCCTATGGATATCTGGACAAGAGACTAATCCATCAGTTCTTCCAAAACCGATCCCGAAAAAACTTCCCTTGCCCGGAAAGCACGGGCGATTCCTCTAGGATAACTTTTCTCTAACGTAGTCAAAAGCCTTAACTAACAGAACTTATCTGACCGAACCCGTAAGTCCCAAATCAGATCAAGGAAAAGATTGCACTTGGATCATAGAGACCAACGCTTTTTTCCTCATTAAGAGGCACAACCGTTGATTCTTTTCCATAGAATAATTTTTGTCGAGGATCATAGAGACCATAACAGAATTGAGTCTCAATTTAAGGATCCATCAGTCCAGCCTAACCCCATCCAGTCCCGCGGG
The DNA here is from genome assembly GCF_041138505.1 of Cibotium barometz. Classification (NCBI taxonomy): domain Eukaryota; kingdom Viridiplantae; phylum Streptophyta; class Polypodiopsida; order Cyatheales; family Cibotiaceae; genus Cibotium; species Cibotium barometz. The sequence continues at coordinate 10,907,580 of NC_141055.1, forward strand.
TTAGCCAACCGCCCAACCACTGTAGTGATGGGATCCAATTAAGAATTTGGTTAGGTTTTATCCCGCGCACCAAGGAAAAGAGTTCCCAGGCCCCCTAGCCGGATATTCATGCAAACTTAAAACTAGTCACACCACTTACACACCCAATATGAAATTGCCTTTTTCTTAGCATCAGCTATCTTTAAAACAATCATTTAATGAAACCATTGTGTCACTGATCACAATCCTCAAAATCTCCGGTTGAATGATCCTTATTTCCAATCATTCCTTCATCGGTGTACCTATGGCATCATTGGCAACCAGAACGCTCACCACCTGTTCACTCATCAGGGGCCTTTTTGATAGTTCCTAGCTCATAGTAACCGGCAATATATTCACATATCAAAATGGAATCTCCATTGAAGATCAGTAAGATCAACCAACGGATCTATATAAAAGAGTCATGGACACATCCGTTGAGGACCAGCAAGGTCAACCAACCAGATCCATGCCCGAATTCAGAAAACAACTCTTACTCCTTGTTCCAATATCTTCCCCGACATACGTGTGGGTATCTTCGGTGACCCAGAGCCCGAGCACCATATGGTCAGCACCCTCTAGGATCCTTCGCAGGTCACCTAGCGCTTCACTCATAGGCCACTTCCTTGGTCCCTCATCCACTGTACCGGAAGCTCACCATTTAAATCAAACCAAGGCTTATCAAGACCTCGGTCGAGACCTTGCTACGCGAGACGTCCTTTGTTGACTCTCCGTCCCAGCAGTTGCAGCTTTAACAGATAGGTCTCCACGACCTCATTCACAAGACGGTCAAAATGCTTCCCTAGCATTCTTGACATAAAACAGTCATTTAAAAACAAATTTCACATACAAATACAATTCCAACAATATTTCCATTTTTTCTCATCACTCCACATGCTTTCACATTAGTCCCTATCTTTTCTCATCTTCTCACAAATTTTTTTTCTTCATCGATCCCTATCACATCACATTATTCCCACATCAAATCACATCCAATCGCATCATCCAACATCAATCCACATCATCCATACATCCATCCACATCATCCACACCAATCCACATCATCCATACATCCATCCACATTATCCACACATCCATCCACATCTTCCATACATCCATCCACATCAATCAACACGTCATTCCACATCATCCATACATCCATCCACATCAATCCACATTATCCACACATCAATCCACATCATCCATACATCCATTCACGTCAATCCACATTACTCACACATCAATCCATATTATCCATACATCCATCCACATCATCCACATCAATCCACATTATCCACTCATCCATCCACATCAATCCACATTATCCACACATCCATCCACATCTTCCATACATTTATCCTCATCAATTGATACGTCAATCCACATTACCCACACATCAATCCACATCATCCATACATCCATCCACATCATCCACATCAATCCACATTATCCACTCATCCATCCACATCAATCCACATTATTCACACATCCATCCACATCTTCCATACATCCATCCTCATCAATCCATACGTCAATCCACATTACCCACACATCAATCCACATCATCCATACATCCATCCACATCAATCCACATTATCCACTCATCTATCAATCAACAATTAACATTACCCACACATCAATCCACATTCATTTGATAAGTATTCCCATTCTCATCTAATCACATCTTTTTCTATCTCATCACTTATTTTCTCATTTATCCTCATCAGATCACATCTACTTGCATCTACCCATACATCTCATCACTTCACATACATTAACATCTATCGAGTTTACATCGCATCTTATCACATCTATTTCACATCACATCTCATTCATTCACATCCCGATTCACATGCTAACACATTCATTCACATCCCGATTCACATGCTAACACATTCATTCACGTACCTTATCGTTCATTCACATCCGGATTCACATGTTATCACATTCATTCACATCCTATATCATTCATTTACATCCTGGTTTACATGACATCACATCTCATCTATTTATTCACATTTATCTGATTCGCACCACATATCATCACATCTATTTACCTTTCATTCTCATCACTTCTATTCTCATCACATCCATCCATCCATTTATTCCCATCTATCTGATTTGCATTACATCTCATCACATCTATTTACCTTTCATTCTCATCACTTCTATTCTCATCACATCTATCCATCCATTTATTCCCATCTATCTGATTTGCATTACATCTCATCACATCTATTTACCTCTCATTCTCATCACTTCTATTCTCATCACATCTATCCATCCATCCATTCCCATCTATCTGATTCGCATCCCATCTCATCACATCTATTTACCTCTCATTCTCATCACTTCTATTCTCATCACATCCATCCATCCATCCATTCATTCCCATCTATTTGATTCGCATCCCATCTCATCACATCTATTTAACATCTCATCCATTCATATCACATCACATCCATCTACATGCATATGATTTGGATTTGGGTTAAGTAATATGGATTGATGTGAAACAATGTGGAAAGACGAGAGTTTAATATAGAAACTATATTTGTGACCTGTCTGTAAATGACTGTTTTGTGTCAAAAATAACAAACCAACAAAACTGAGTGTGGCACGTATCAATGATGAAGAAACTTGATTCCATGAGGGACACCCATGTGTATCTATATCAACAACCTGTAAACTTGTAGGAAAGTCAGCCCATACGAGGCGAGCCATTGTATCTGAGGGAGCACCTCTATGAGATGGAGCCTTGGGAATCTTCATCAAGAATTCTTCCACACTACATAAAAGATTTATGATATTTGGTTTTGGTAAGTATAACTTGGAAAACTAATTATATGGTGAAATTATTTTTTTAACCTATCTGATCCCTCCAAAAGAGTGTGGACGTCTACCAGCAATATGTGTGAAGAACATCTCTCACCTGGCAAGTAAACAAGACAAAAAATGAGATGCATTTCGAAAGCACACACTTCTTAAAATAAATTTGCGATGGAAAGTACTCTTACTAGTCATGTCCATGATGTCACGTTGTCCTGACACCTCCCCCTCTTGAAGATGGGTCTCTCTCTTGATCTTCATTTGTGGGGTCTCCCTCTTGAACATCATGCATAATGTCAAGACATCTCTTTGTTTGCCTCTCACGTTGCACTTGAGACGATGTAGATGTATGCTCTTGGTGTGATTGTGGCACTCGTGACAGTGGTGTGGATGGTTTTGGGGCAACGCGCGAGGATCTAACTACTGGAGACTGGGTCAAGTTTGTTGCCTGCTGCGGGGAAGATCTTCTTGAGTTGGGGGCTCTCTTTCAAGCTCAAATTGGTAATTCTTAAATTCTTCAAGAAATAGATCAAGATAATTTAGTAAAAAGGTAGAAATCCCTAGACCTTTTTGTATATGTTATGTATGTAGATGTATATGTATCTATGTATATGTATATGTATGTGTATATGCATATGTATATGTATATGTATATGTATGTAGGTATGTATCTATGTATATGTCTGTGTATGTATATGTATCTATTTATATGTATATGTATGTAGGTATGTATATATCAAAACTTAACAACGTTTCTTTAAAATCTGATATGCCAAACCTTAAATGTAACATGAACTATGTATGTACGTATGCATGTATGTATGTATAAATTTGTAAAAAAATTGGATAGCATCTCCTTTGCATTTTCTAAAAAATCCCAAAATAAACTTCAAAACTTAACAATGTTTCTTTAAAATCTAACATGCCAAATCTTAAATGTAACATGAACTTTGTATGTATGTAGGAATTTAGTATATAATTTAGTGTATGTATGTAGGTATGTATTTATGTATGCATATGTATATGTACATATATGTTTACATATGTATTTGTATTTGTATATATCTGTATGTATATGTATCTAATATGTATATGCATATGGATAGTTTATATATATATTTATATGTATGTATAGGTATGTATTTGTATAGGTAGGAAGGTTTTACATGCATATAATTCAGTAGAAAGCAAAAAAGTACCTTTGTCTAGGAGCTCCTCACTTGGAGGCACATGATTTAGAGGATAGTCCAACCACCAAGGACATCTCGTGAAATACTAGAAAATGCATTGTGAAGAAGCAAGTGGAAAGGTGCAATGAAAATACAGGACTATTCTTGCTAACCTATGAACGGTTACACCTCCACCATAGGCCCTATCCCTAGCAAAAATTGGGCATGCTTGTGGAGAATGAAAATGGAAAGAAAAAAACCCTCTAGTCCTCCACGTGTATTCCCCATTTTCTCCCATGAGGGCCTCTTTTTCTAGTCACCACGCCAATAATCCCTCCCCTTTTGTCCTTTTTTTATTGTCACTCTCCCCCTCCACTGATCCTGGCACAACCATCTCCACCAAAAATTGTCCATGACCTTCTAGATGATAGTGTTTTCCCTAGATCTGACGATTTTTTTCCTAGATCTCCATGTACTTTGATAGATTACTACTGCACAAAGCAACAAAATAAACAGGTAACACTCTTGACAGTATTTCATACAGAAAGTGCGACATAAAGAGAATATTTTTTAAATAGGTAACATTGGTTGATAGTATTTCATACATAAAGTGGTTGACTTAAAGAGATTATGTTATAAAAGCAACTTCTCTAAATGAGATTCTAGGTGATGACGTGTGTATACATCCTTTCTAAGATCTTTAATTTAGCTCTTTTAATGATATGATTTAATTAATTAATTTATTTGTAATATTCATGTTATCTTGACCATCTTAAGTTTTCTTTAATGTCTCTAGTAATTGTGGTTTGAATGATGAGCTATGACTATAACAAAGTGTTCTTAGGATGCACATGCACATGGGCTTAGGGTCATTTACATGTGGGATTAGGGCACATGGGCCTTGGGACTATAAAAGGCATGTGCTCTAGGAGTATTGTATCTTTTTGACATCTTGTGATACTCATTACAAGTTACTTTCCATATTGCTTAGTGCTAATCTTCTTAGCTTTCCTTAATTTAAAGGTAATTAGGATAATCCAAGGCTAATCCAGATGCACCTTTCTTTCATTGGTATCAGAGCTCTTGGCTTAGATCCTTGCTTAGGGAGTGATTAGTGATAATCATTTTTGAATTACTATTAATCTAGTTTTTTGAAATATATTTTCTTAATCTTGATTAGTGTTAATCATTTTTGAAATTGATTTTTACATAGTTTTTAAATTTGCTAATTTCTTGTTTTAACAAGATTAGCAATGAAATTTGTGTTAATCATTTTTAAATTTATATTAATCACTATTTTCAGAACCCTAATCCACTTTACTGTTTGATTTCTTGAACTTCTTGATCTTGATTTTCTTTATTTTTGAAATTAGGGTTTGTAGAGATTTTAATAACCAATATTGAGGGATTTTCTTGCATTATCTTGCTTAGAGAGTCTACAGTTTCAAATATCAATCTTTTAAGCCCTTATTTCTTCAAGAGCAAACCCTAGATTGCCAAATATTTGAATTCTTGGAGAAAGATTGCAAGAAGAAGATTGTTGTGCATTAAAGATTGCAAGAAGAAGATTGTTGTGCATTAAAGAATCAAGGTTACAGTGTAGAGTTGTGCAAGACTATTGCAGATTTCAAGATTTTATATGCAGTTGATATAGTTTCAAGAAAGTGTCTAGCAATTTGGTGCAGTTCCTAGAAAGTGTGCAGAATTTGGTGCATATTTCAAGATTTGGTACAGATTTTTGAGAAAAGTGTAGAACATTCAAATCTCTTCAAAATAGTACAAGAAATGGTGCCACAGCGAGTTACTCTAAACCCTAATCTTGCCCTAAAGTTGATTTTTTGAAATTTGTACAAGATCTCTACATTTTGTGCAAGAAAACTTCATTTTCAAGTTTTATTTAGCCATAAATGCACAAGAAATGGAGACATAAGTGAATCTTGGTGTGTTAGAGTGCAAGGAAGTGTAAATCTTGCAAGATAGCAACACTCTTGATAGAATAGACAATTTGATGCAAATATTGATGTATGCAAGTGAATATTGATGCAAGCAAGGCATCCATGGTTTGAGGTTGACATATTTACAGAAAGATGATGTATGCATGTCAGAGATGATGTATGCAAGGCATGAATTCATGTATGCAAGAACTATTGAGTGAAAATTTGTTCTGCAACTTTTTGTTGATACTCATAAAGACCCACTGGGAGTTAAACCCAGTTGTCAGGCATTAGCCAAGGTGCTCCATATACCATAGGGTTGGAATTATGTTGGTTGTTGGTGTGGGAATACCAACCATTGATTGCTTGGCACCCATTGATGAATAGCAACAGGCTAGGCAGCAAGGGGGGGATCTCTAACCTACATCCTATCAACACAAACAACAATAGCTAAGGTGTCACTTGCACCCAAACCAAGCCGCTCAACTCACAGGGGAAACACATTTCACAGAGATCTAAAGGCTCATGACTATCTATAGAAGGGTGCCTTCAACATAAGTAGCTCCAAAATCAACAACTTCATCGCCTCACCTTAAGGCTCGGCCACTTTCCTGTAGTTTGTCACAAGGTTGCATTTAAAACCCATTTTTTTAATTTAATACTTTTTGAACTTCTGAACGTTTCTAAATGTTTTAAACTTAAAAAACGTTTGTGTTTTGGTTTCTTCCCCGTGTCCTTTTTTCTATGTACTATGTTCATCGATCACTTTGTATAGCTCGTTTGCGCTCATGACATCAGACATATGTGATATTATGATTTGATTTTGATTTATCATTTGTTTCTACTATCTTGAATTATCAAATTCCAATCATGGTGTATTTGGGTATGTCTAGACATTGTTTATGTTGTGAGTGCTAATTTTGAAATTCTTAGATAGGCTGAAATGCTAGAATGTGACATGTGTTGATACATCACTCCTTGTCTATCAAAGGACATTAGATATAGACTTTGAGCTTTCTTGACCAATCTCTCACACACAGACACACATATATATGATTTTAACATTGTAAAGTACGTAACGTTTTTTACCACGTACTAAACTCGCGCGTTTCGTAAGTTTGAAACTACCTTGGTTTGTCCCCATCATTTTGCAAGAACCAAACAATAAGAAAGAAAAAAAAAAGGAATCGTGAAGGATCACAAGCATTAGAAGCTCAGTAGGGCTCTCACAGCTTGTAAGCCAAGCAACATGTACGACGTTTATAGATCAGCATTTGCAGACTCGTTTGATTTTCTACGTGATTTTAGTGTGCAACGCTTGAAGAACTATTCTTGCAGATCAGTGTTGGTCTGAAGCAGTGGCCGGAGCATGCGCCACGGAAATGTAGTGGCCCTTGGCCCAGTTTTATTACCAGCTCCGGATTGTCCAAATAAAAAATTATCAGGGTGAAAGATCTGGTCGTATGGGTCAGTGGACACTATCCATGATGCTGGGCTCTAGGTCCATGAGAACACTGCAGGGGACATGCATGGTGTGAGGTGAAAAAAAGAAAGAAAACCCTGCCTCTACAGCCCTTCCACCTCGCAAACTTGGAATAACACACACTAAACGGGGGCACCACCAGCCACCGGGGCTGGAACAATTCTCGCACTCACCACCCACCAACCCACACCAGACAGACAGCATAAAACAGGGGCACCATAGATCAAGCAAACACCCAGCAATATATTTCCAGAAAACACTTCATACAAGCTTCTCCCGACACAGAAGCCTTACTCACACAACCATTACAAAACACTCAGGCCTGTCAGCCGAGGATACACCACATCCCCAATCACCATATGATTCACTCGCCTGCATGCTATACCAAGCACATCAGAATGAACCCGGCCACTCTCACTCCAGAAGGCGCCCACACCAGCTAACCCTTGAGTCCTCTGCGACCCATCACTTCTACATGTGTCATTAGCAGCAGCCACGCCAACCCTTCTCTCTCTCACTCTCTCTCTGTCTCTGTGCTGATCCTCTGCCAGCCTCACAACAAACCCAGGCAGCTTATCTGCCTTGCTACCGGCCCACCACCAAGCAGTAATACCTGTCTCTCTCTTCACTCGGCACCCTCTCTGTCCACAGCCCTATCTCCTAGGCGGCCCACACCAGCCAGCCTGTCCACGCTAGCAGCTCCCTTTGATGCCAGCACCCGTCTCTTTCCCACAGGTAGCGTCCCACCAGCCTCTCCAGCTACCCTTTTGTACTTTGCTCTGCGCCAACCACCGCCTCCATCAGCCCATAGGCGGCCTCTACACATGTCTCTCATGCTGCAGTCACCAGTCAGTTTGCTCCTTTCGCCAGTGTGTGTAGCTAACTGCAGCGCCTCTCTCCAACGCTGCGCTCCACTGCACTCAGTCGCTACACCAGCAGCTCGCCTTGCATGCCCAACCAAGGCGGCTCTCACATCGCCTTCGCCTGCTCAATCAGCAGCAACCGCGCTCTGCAAACCCACTGCCTTTCGCTGCTTTTCACAAGGGGGGCCCAACTTTACACAATTGCGCCAGCCATCGCACCCTTAGCCTGCAAGCAGCCACACTACCTTTGTCTCACCTCTTCACGTCGCCTCACACAGTTGTTGCAGACCTGCAGCAGCCACACTGCTTACGTTGACAGCACACGCCCAAGACCCCCACTTCAAAAACAACACGGCGACTTCCTTTTCTCTCCAGCAGACACCGCCGACTCGCCATCTTCGCCATGCTTCGAGAATTGCACGTTGCCTCCATGTGGCCATGCCTTTTATGGCCACGTCAATATTATCTTTTTTTATTTCTTTTGTAAGGCCTACAAAATGGCCACACTCTCCTTTTCACACCAAACTAATTGCCACCTTGGCCCATTAATCCTTTTCACCTCTAACTGCTTCACTTGCTTTCCATACCTTCTTTCGAATGCAGCTTACGGGTGCCCACTTATCGTTTGGACGCGCTTACACTTCAAACGGTCGAACAGCTGAAATCAACCCCAGCGAACCTCTCACCGGACAGGCTTGCAACAAGCCCGAATCAAAACCGATCCACACTGCATACCTGACAAGGCATTCCACGGTCAAGTTTTCATTCACACCATGCACCCGTATGTATACAAGCCCAAAAGACCACTCAGAAAAACGCCTGACACATGGCAGCCACAACTGGTTACGTTATAGTAGATATTGACATGCTCGAGTTGAATGCCGGTGGGTAGGTTCCAATGGGATCAATGGCGCCGAGCTCAGTGCAAAAAACTTCCGAGAACTTGGCACCGATTTGGTTTCCACATTGCCTTCCCTGAACATGAAGAATCTCACGCATGATATGGTGAGAAGGAAGAGAAATAAAGGCGAGAATGAAGAGAAGATGGAGAGAATGCATGGCTAAGGCGAGATCTGGAGCTTAGCAGAGGAGGCAGCCAACTGCATAACAAACGTCTCAGCGTTTCAATATCATCGGCAGCAGCACGCAGCCCTAGTAGCTCGTCCGTCAGCAAAAGGGCTGTAAGCGGGCTCTTCAGTAAGCATCTCAACAGTGCTAGTACTATAGCAGTGCATCGTCACATCCCACGCATCTGTTCTGGTCCTCAAGGAACCATAGAATGAACGCATGAGGGAGAGAAAAAAAAAAAAGCGCAGCTTCACCATACACAGCGACTCAGATTTTGTGGGCACATGCATTAGTTTTACTACGACGGCAACACAGTAAACTACGACGTCAAGCCGAAGCACAAGCAGAAAGAAATAAAAACATAAGTGCCGAGAGGCTCCACGACCAGCTATATACGAAGGCAGTGCATGTAGTGATATTTTTTTCTAAAAAAAGAGAAGATATAAAGAAAGCACATTATGCTTTAAGGGTTGAGCATCATTGTCTCTAAGGAGAGGCTTAGACAAGATTTCCATCATCAGAATTCTAGGTAGCAGCAATGAGAAAGAGAAACAGGGTAGAAAGAAGAAGTACAAGGGGGAAAAAGAGGGTCACTTTTTGTTTTTACTCCCCAACTTGGGGTTTGGACCCTTTTTCACATTTTACCCTCCACACTTTGGCCATTCCCATTCTCCCTGTTGCCCAAAGCGCACATTTTGGTCCATATTTTATTATCCTTGGCTACCCTTTTATTTTTTTTAGGCCATGGCTTGCACGTGTAGAGTATTTGTAGTGTTCTCACTTGTAGTGCGTAGAATTTTGGGATATTTTTCTGCCTTGTTCACATGTTTTGGTGCATTGGCTACACATCAGTACATTTGTGTGTCATTTTCGCACGCGTCGAGTTTTCATTGGGTCTTGATCACATGCTTTGAGCATTGGGTAGTGTTCATACATAGCCATGTTTTCTTACTATTACCCCTCTGCTAGTTGCCATGGTCCTTGTTTCCTTCGGTGCGACGACATCGTCTTGTGACTCTTGATGATTGGGGATGCATGTGTGATGCTAGATTCTTAGTTGGGATTCTTCGTACGAAGTACCATGGATTACCCGACATGATCAGATTATACATCACTTTTGCCGACTTTGTGCATACATTTGGGACATCCAGACTTCACTATACAAGAGAATCATTATTTTTCGACGTTTAGTTTCCACGTCTGGTCGCGTCGTCGATATGTGCGTCGAAATAGGCATTGAAATATGCGTGGAAAAATGCATCGAAATATGCATGGAAAAAGTCATTGGAATAAGCCTCGAAATAATAGTCAAAATTTTTGTTTAAAAAAAATAAATTTATATATAATATTTGCTAGTTCTCATTCTAGGGTGTGTTTTAGCCTTCTCTTTCTACCTCTTTGCAAGCATATGTGTCTATGAGAGAGAGAGAGAGAGAGAGAGAGAGAGAGAGAGAGAGAGAGAGAGAGAGAGAGAGATGATCAGACAGAAAGAGATAGATAAAGAGAGAGAGAGAGAGAGAGAGAGAGAGAGAGAGAGAGAGAGGGGGGGGGGAGCCGAGGGAGAGAGGAGGGTATAACTTCCATCACACTCTTTGAAAAGGAGAAAAAATGCGAGCTCCTCCTCCTCATCAGTGAAATTAAGAAAGTGCTCTATTTTACAATGAAATTAAAGTTCATCATCAACTTGCTCGTCCTCATCATCAGCGAGATCCATGGCTACAAATAAATCTATTTCTAGAAATACTCCATCATTGTTGTCAATTGGTGGAACCAATTGTCTTGCAGTAGATAGTAGAAGGTAATTCATCCATGTCGTCATCCTCTTCTAGCTCTAGCATGAGAGCTGTCGATGCATCATGATCATACTCAGCTTGAATCTCTTCTTCTTCTAGATTATCTCTAGTGTCTATTTCTCGTTCAAGATGTATTTGCTCAATGAGTACACCTTCATCAGATCCTAATCCCGTGTGAGCCTCACCTACTTCCTCAACTAGTATGTCTTCTTCTTGTTCTTCTTCTTGTTCTTCTTCTTGTTCTTCTTCTTGTTCAATAGGTGCTAGTGGTGTATACTCAACCATCACATGATCTGGGGGGAGTTCTTCAGCATTTGGCAAATAGCCAACTGCTATTTTCACCTCTTCAAATACTTGTTTTCCATGTGGATTTATTTGGATCACAAACAACCATTTATGATCTGTCGGGTCTTCCACAAAGATGAGTTGCTCACAGTGCTTTGGTAGCACAAATGTGTCCCTTTGGTCAGTCCATATCTTTGTGCAGTCTACTTGAAGAAATCCACAGTTGTCTTTGCGTACAGTTTCTTGCACCCCTAACTTGAACCATTTCACATCAGAAATGAACATATCAAACTTTTTGAATCCAACCTTGATAATATCTTGGATTGTTTCACAATAATCTAGCATGCTTACTTCAGTATTGCCATCACTTACACTTGAATGACTTTATTGCATGAAATTAATCTTCACACCACAATCAAATGTTGTTCTCTTTTTATCTATTCCTTCTACTCAAAAGTGATGTCCGCGTGACCAAATTGCCCCAAACTTACGATACTGCAAGCACAATAAATAAGTACTTTTATTGTAGAAATTCACGAAAGCACAACATAAAAGACTATAAGTAGATATCTCTAACTCACATAGATGGAAATCACAACCATATGCAAGCTCTTCCTCCTCATCACACTTATTGATTCACCATTGCATTTAGCTTGTAGTATGGTTTGCTCGAGCCATTTATTAGAAAGAAAGTCTGGAAGAAGTGCAAGTTCTGTTGAGTACATTAGTGTGCGGGTTGTTCGACTCCTTCTAAAACTCAAACGAGCTTGGTCTCTTTCAGCCTTCACCAAGTTATATCTCTCGATCCATTTCTCCATAGCATGTGAGTTTAAGATACAAAATTTATTGATCTTCTCATGCAATGCTACATCCATTGTTCTCACAAGGCCTTTTCCTTGTAGCTCTTCCCCAACTAGTCGATCATCTTCTTCTTGTGTCCATAATCTTGGCATATCGGGATATCAGACGTACTGAGAAATTCAGTTATGTATACAGGTGATTCTTAAACAAGCCATCTCGCTGCCATACTACCTTCAGGACGAGCTCTTTGACGAACAAATCCGTTAAGTGTCTTCATAAATCTCTCCAAGAAAAACATCCATATGTAGCCACAACAACTTCATCAACCACATGAACTAGCAAGTGCAATTGAATGGTTAAAATACTTGTTGTTGGAAAGTATTTCTCAGCCATTGTAACAGCCTCGATGGAGTTTAATCGTGCTGCTTCCAATGTGTCTCTACTAATCTCTTTCCTTGATATCCAATGTATCACTACACCAATTTTATAAATTGTTGCTCTAATGTCATCATTGAGGCAATCCTTGATGGCTATAAGAAGCACGAATTACAAGAATTTGTGCCAATCATGACTCTTCAAGCCACTAATCTCATCGTCCTTTGTAAATGCTCCCGTCAAGCAATGCATGCATCCTATAGGGGTATGAAACTCACTAATACACTTCTTTACATGATGCCGTTGCTCATCCTTTGTCATGACCCAAGGTGCTTTTGGTAGCTTCACCTTTCCTCTGCTCTATTTTGGGCCCATAAGTGGTGCATGCGTTGAACCTCTTGTAAATCATCTCATTGTGCCTTGCTTTCCTTTTCTCCTGTGATGGTTTTCCAAAGCACCTCGGCTATATTCTTGAAAATGTGCATTGGGTCAAGAAGATGGTTCACTAGAAGGTCATTCCAGTATAGAAGTTGATGGAAAATGGATAGACGCTTCATTCTTGGAGGTGTACAGGTTGGATCCAGCTCTCATAAGGTCTTCCAATCACTGCTCTTCCATATGCGAGGAGACCTCCCTAGAAATCCCTCACGCAAAGGATGGTCCACTCGGAGATACTTCTTGTGGCCCTCGTATACTATCTTCTTCATAGACTTTGAGTATCGAGCCTCAAGTTGCGGCCTACATAATGGACATCCATTATACCCTGACATTGAAAGCCCTGTAAAACATCAAAAAATATTGTAGCAGGTAAGTTTGGATGACAATCATGACTTAACATAATATATTAACAAGCTATAGTATTACCTGAACACTCTCCATAGCTAGGCCAATCATGCATAGTCCACATAAGTATTCCTCCCAATGTTAGTGCACGTTGTCCAAACCTCTTGGAAATATCATGAACTTCAATGCCCTCCCATAGAACACGAAGCTCCTCAACTAAAGGGGCTAAATACACATCCATGTTCTTCACCTTGTACTTTCCAGAAACTATCAAAGATAATAAAAGATGTCCTTTTTTTATCGCTAGCCATGGTGGAAGATTATAGTTAACTAGACAAACATGCCATGTACTGTTATATCTCCTAAGAAATGTCCACCTACTGCACCAGAATGTGCTTCTTGAATAATAGCATTCTGTTCAAAATCTGGAATAATGCCTTCAGTCAGAAATGTCAATAATTGGTCATACCAAGAATCTGACACAGCAGCCTCTTTGAATGAGATTTGCACACCTGCTTACTGTAAAAATTCTTTTGAATGCTAAAACATGGATTAGAGAGTGTGGAAAATTGGTTTTGATCCACCTCAACTATCAGAGAATCCCCATTTTCATCCATGGGATCACTTTCAAAGTCATTTTCAGCCATGAGAGTTGGAATAGAATGTTGCAAAGAATCAACATCAAACATGTTAGCTTTGTTTTCATTTGTTTTGCATGAAATTGGAAAATTTTGGCATTCAAGGTGACTACCTTGATATGAATTTTGCTAATTTTTAGCCCCAACTTGCTGAGATTGAGCATGGCTCATCACTTTCTCATCACCTTGCATCATTAGGTCAAGGAAATTTAAAAAAAGGATGGGTTTTGCAACATCAAAGGGCTCTCCAACATCAAAGAGATCATCACATCCCTCACCAATTGAAAGTAAAAACTTCTCAATGTCATCATGCTCATCACAATCATGCATTTGATGCATATGATTATCATCATGAACAAGATACCTACTTTTGGCATCAACATCATCACAAAAATGAAGAAAACTATGTATGACATCATCTTTATCTCATGAACATCAACCTCAACATCAAAAACAACATCAAACAATTCATCAACATGCACATCCGCCTTGTCATGATCTGTTGATTTGCATAAAATTTGAATTCTGGGACATTCAGAGTTACTTCTCTGATTTGAACTTTGATGCATTTCAGCCCCATCTTCATGATCTTGGGCATCATTTGAGACCTTCCCTTCACCTTGCAGTAGTAGGTGAAGGAAACTTGCAAAGAACATGGACTTCTCAAATTCAAAGTACTCTCTTTGAGAGCTTTGAACTGAAATCTGATTTGATTCCATTTTTGAAAATTTAGAGTTGGAGTTTTGTGATGCAAAAACATTGCTCATGCACATGATTTCATCATCTTGGTTGTTGGGATGTGTGTGGTGAAGAATTTTCCCATTTGGTTGAATGCCTGATGTTGGCTTGGGGGTATCTATGGGATCTTGGTGGCATCTTTGGCTCACTCCCACTTGTACTCCCTTTCCCTCAATCATCGACACTCCCATTGGGTATCCCCACTCATCATCGTCATCACTTAATTCACTCTCAAACTTATCTTCATAACTCTCATGCAATGCTTTACATGCTTTTTGCAATCTAGCTATCCGCTTAAGGCTTGAACAAGTTCTCTTCTTCCTACCCTCATGCTTTTACTTCTCTCTAGCTCTCTCCATCTTCTCACAAGACCCATTTTTGGATGCATATTTGAACTTTAAAATGATTTTGTGAAGTTTGGCGCTCAAACCAACCATGCAAAATTTCATGCATTGATCTCCTTTTGAACATGGCTCACACATGTATGAGCATTCATTTGTGGCATGGTTATGCCTCATGCAAATCAAACACTTCTTTTTCTTCTTTTTACCCATATTTGAAGTTAGAAATTAGATAGATATGTGAGCTCTCATATTCAATGCACCACACCAAATAGAGCCCATATGTATGCTTGGAATGGAGATCTGCAGTGCTATACCAAGATCCACCCCACTCATGACAAATAGGTGCTCAGACATTGCTAAAAACTTTCTAAAATCAGAATTTGAGGTGTTTATTATGCAAAATCTGAATGATGGCACTTACTTGGAACATGTCAACCTCCAATGTGAAGTAGCACTTTGAATGAGGAATTCCACCATCCCATCCAAGGATATGCAGATTTTGATTTTGCTGCACCTACAGATTCTGATTCTGCTGCACTTGCAAATTCTGATTCTGCTCCACCTGCAAGTTCTGATTCTGCTGCACTTGCATATTCTGATTCTGCTCCACCTAAAGGTTCTGAGTAGTCTGCTCTGCTGCAAGATCAGAGCAGTCTGCAGAATTAGAGCAGTTTGCAATAGGTTCAAAGCAGTTTGCAGTAGGTTTAGAGGTGGAACTCTGATTTTTGGAATGGCTTAAACTGCACCATCGTTGGGTACGCTCCAAGCGACCACGTAGATCGCAGCCTAACAAGGTTGAAAACGCAGCAGAAATCTGATTTTGCCTCCTGAATCAGATTTCGCCTCCTGAATCTGATTTCGAAACAGCACTTGAATCTGCAGTAGTGCCTGAATCTGCAGCACTTGCTTTGCATGCTCCTATTGTAGGCTCCATCCTAATCAACCATTATGGTTGAAACCATCGTGAACATAGCAGGATCGCCAATTGTGTTGGGGTTCATCAACACAAACAGAAATATCACACACAGACACAATTGCTCAATAAGAAACATGTTGATTAGGTGAAATCAGACATTCAAACACAGCAAAAACGTAATGCACAGACAGAACTTTGACAGAGCAAGGTCACACAACAAGAGATAAAACCCTAAAAATCTGCTTCATTTTCCTCCCTGCATTACATTGCTTCCCCTTCTTTTCTACCTTGCTTAAAACATTACTCTTTCCCCAAAACGTTATTCTTGAATTACCGTTACATATCGTAACTTCCAAGATCCCAAGAAATTCATCATACATTCCTACCACCTTATAATTCCAACTTAGCACATATCTGACTTACTAAATATTCGACTTAGCACATATGCAACTTAGTACATATCCGACTTACTACATATATAACTTAGCAATTTAATCTCCGGTATCTCTGATGCCTCTTCATGCTTACCTTCTATGTAGTCTCAATAACCCTTTCTCATCAGGAAATTTGTTAACCTAAACCTCCAAGCATGGAAGTTATTCTTATCAAGCTTCTTAGCAACAATCTGGTTTATGCCATCATTTGACATCTTGCCAGACACACAAATTTACCAGAAACAGCACTCTGGTTCGTCCTGCATAAACTACTGTATTTTCTGCAGCGGTACTGTACTACACTCAAATGTCACAACAACCAGTGACCTCAATGTACATACATGCACCCAATGGCAACTGTTGACCTCCTTGCAGCACACAATGTCTGCACAACCAATCTGTCTTCCTGCAGTTCTTAAAACAGAATTTTGCATAGAAACGATGACTTACCTGCAGTGCTCGAAATCGCTTGCTTTCTGAAAAACGGAGGTCCTAACGCACCCGAAACGTGCTTTCGACAAAAAAAAATGTTGACCGATAGGTCCAAAAGGATAGTATAGTTACCTCTAGCTTTACTCCCGCGAAGAAAGCTCCTCAATCAGAGATCGTTTGCCGGTGCCTCCCGTAGAGCTCCCGACAAGGGTGTAGTCACCAACACAAATAGGGAAGAGTAAATGAAGCCTTTACCCTCGTATTGCTTCCTGTGCTTCTCTTGCTTGCAGCTCAGCCCCCTTAGCATGAACCAGGCTCTGATACCATGAAAAGATGCAGGGGAGAAGGGAGCTTGAGCTCTTGCAAAGCACACACACACTCACAAAACCCTAAAAGAGAACACACAAGGTGAGAGGCTGAAAATCTTCTTCTTCTTCACACAACACTCAACACACCATATACAAAGATAAGAGTACACACATATGAAAAGGTGCTCAACCAAATACATACTAGGGTTCTCTATAGTGTGAATCTAACTAAATGAGCTAGCGCTATAACTATGCCAGTCTCTAGAATGGCTGTCACACAGCCTGTCATCCCAGTGGCTGCATATCACCCATGATCTCACCAACCATGCCACTGGTGTAAGTGTGGGGCCTATCCCCCAGCAGGCGGGTCATCAGTGTTTACCGCCTCACTAGATGAGCTCGATATCTCAACAGGCAACACCCAAGAGAGAAGTGCCAAAATTGGAGGGCATGCCAAAAGTTAGAGAGGCACTGAAGATAGGAGTGTCCACCTCATGGGCGCAGCGCCCGAGGGTGGAGTGACAACCATGGGCAAGATGTAAGGGAGGAGTGAAAAAGGGCTCAAAATAGTGTGGAGAAAGATTGGTGGGAGAATGAGGAGAAGAAGGAAGTGGAGTGATGTCATGGGGGAAGAGATGGAGAATGGGTGGGGGAGGAGACGATAGCCCTTGCTTTGCGCTCACGATCTCTTCTTCTCCTATCTTCCATGCGAACCCTTACTTGCTCCTCTCATGAATAAGGTGGATCGGGGGATCCTGTTACCTATTACTTTTTCTAGTCCTATGACTTTGTGAACCTATGCTAAGATGTAGGAAAAAAGAGATTAAGCATAAAATTAAAAATAATTAAGATTAAAGTAATACTAGAACAAAATTAACATATGCTTGGAATGGAGCTATCTCCATTCCAAGAATGAGGGAGAATAAAACAATTGGGCTATATACCAAGCTAGTTAGCATTTCATTGGTTAAATTAGATTATGGATAAAATCTAGATTTTTGTCAATTTATTTACTCTTTTTACAAATAATGATAATTTTTTTATAAAATATTAAAAGATAATTACAATTTTAGAAATAATGAATTAATTAATTATTTTAAGTAATAAATATTAATATTATTTAATAAATAAATAAAATTTCTTTGTATAATATAAAAATTTATTTGATCAATAAATAATACTAAAATTTCTTTAAACCCATTTATAATACATATTTCAAGTTTTCACCCAAAAAGAGAATTTTAAAATTATGTATTTTTTAAATATTAATAACTTATTTAATTATATCATAATATTCACTTGATTAGAAAATAAAAAATATTTATTTTTATAATAATATATATTTTTTAATAAATAATATTTATTTGATAAAATTTTATATTTATTTTTTCTTTTTTGGAGGAGAGCCTTAAAATATAATGATTTTATAAAAAATAAAAAATCAGTATATTTCTTGATTTCATTTTTTAATAATGATTTTTTTATATTAATAAAATTAAGAAATATAATGGTGAGGTGGCAGGCATTTTGCCACATGGCAAAATGCTGCTGACATGGAACCTCCACGTGGGCATTCCTTATGCTCAAGTGTGAGGTGGCAATGCCATGCATGTATATGATGTGCCATGCCAAGTAGGCACAGAAAGTTAACCAAGTTGACTGTGGTGAGGTGGCAAGATGACATGGACATTCTTTATCACATGAAAATGCCATGTATGCATGTGATGTGGCATGCCATTTAGGCTTTAGGGAGTCAACCTTATTGACTAAGTTGAGGTGGCATGATGAGATGGCAAGATGCTTATGTGGAGTCTCCTCGATCCCCATATGATGTGGCATGTACATGTAGGACTAAGACTATGTTACCATAGCTCAATCGATTGACAAATGGCATACTCTCTAGGTTTGGTGAAACACCAAGCCTAATAGGAATCCTTTGTTTTAGACTTTGGTGGGACAAACAATGAAAATTTGATTAAGATGGCTGGAAAATGGCCACATTCTAGACATATTTGTCTAACTTCTCACCGTTGGATCTTCAATGATCTAAGCTTCACATTTGCCAAGATCTTGAATAGAAAATCACATGTTGCTTTACAATATAAAGTAGATAAAAAATATTTATAAAAAATAGTTAAATAAGCAAAACAATTTTCAATAAATCAAGTTAAGCTTTATGCAATGTGTTCGCTTACAAAGTTTGGTCACAATCGAAGTATGTTTGGATTGGTAAAATTAGCATCCACCAGTGCGGATTTTTCAAGTCTCTTGGTGCTTAAGAGGCCATGGAAAATCCGGGCCTTTTCCATACCATCGTACCCAAACATGCTCCGATGGGGACCAAACTTTGCAAACATGTGGGGGGGACCCACCCCCACATGCTTGCAAAGTTTGGTCACAATCAGAGCATGTTTGGATTGGTAATTAGCGCCCAGTGCAGATTTTTCAAGTCTCTTGGTGCTTAGGAGGCCATGGAAAATCCGAGCCTTCCCCATACCATCATACCCAAACATGCTCCGATGGGGACCAAACTTTGCAAACATGTGGGGGGCCCACCCCCACATGCTTGGAAAGTTTGGTCACCATCAGTGCGAATTTTTCAAGTCTCTTGGCGCTCAAGAGGCCATGGAAAATCCGAGTCTTCCCCATACCATCATAACCAAACATGCTCCAATGGGGATCAAACTTTGCAAACATGTGGGGGGGACCCACCCCTACATGCTTGCAAAGTTTGGTCACAATCGGAGTATGTTTGGATTGGTAATTAGTGCCCAGTGCGGATTTTTCAAGTCTCTTGGTGCTTAAGAGGCCATGGAAAATCCGGGCGTTCCCTATACCATGATACCCAAACATGCTCCGATGGGGACCAAACTTTGCAAACATGTGGGGAGGGACCTACCCCCACATGCTTGCAAAGTTTGGTCACAATCAGAGCATGTTTGGATCGCCCAGTGTGGATTTTTCAAGTCTCTTGGTGCTTAGGAGGCCATGGAAAATCCGGGCCTTTCCCATACCATCATACCCAAACATGCTCCGATGGGGACCAAACTTTACAAACATATGGGGGGACATGGTGATGGTGATTTTTAACAAACGATTTGGCTATAAAATCAAAAAACCATGAACATCAACTAAAATGCAATGATCCTCAATAATGAAAACTCATAATGATATAAACATCAACTAAGTACATCAGAATGTGAGCTAACACAGCCACTCTCGGTTTAGCCACTAACTCAAAAGATCAAGGTATTTTGAAAATGAGCTACCCCAGCTATTCTGAGATTAGTCACTCCCAAAAAATCTAAGTACAATGTAAGTGACTAACCCAGCTAGTCTGAGTTTAGTCACTATCAAGATAGAGATCTAGTCGGCAGCACCCTCTCTAGCTCTCAACTGCTCTAGAATGCTCTCATGGTCATCCACTCGAAGCTAAAAACGAGGGTGAGAACTGTGTTTTTGGCTCTGTACTCAATCAAGAGTGAGCCTGGTAGCAACCACTAGATGAGAGAATTGAAATGACTCTAACTCCCACTTCCACAGCTGGAACTCAAGACTCCCCTGATGAAGTCCAATCTGCTGGTAGAACTAGCCTACCACAATAATGCTATGGGCGTCATAAGAAAACCCATGATCATCCACTGTATCCTGGTCAAGGATGCACTTTGGCCCAGTGCAAGTCGTCAAATACTAGTCTACTCCCTCGCTATTTCCCTCACTGGCAATAACAGCAAATACATCACCCTCCTGTAGCAAATCTGTCAGGTCATAACTGACCATGAACGTAGGACCTGTGTGCTCATCAGACAACACTGGATGTGAAGGATGCTCGGGGGAGAGGAATGTCTGTATCCATGCATCTGCCCATCCTCTCGAGGCACAATGTGACCAATCGCCATCCACACATGCTCCACAGAAGCATGCAAACCGTTGTGTGTAAATCGTGGGAGCCGCCATGCACGTGCTCCTGATGGAATGTAAGCCCAAGGTTCCAGGTACTGTGTCACAATCATGGGAGGCTCTACGGTCAATCATCCACCATCCACAATCGGAGCATCATGTTTGGGATACGATGATGCTGCACTTCCACACAAATGTTGGGAGCACCACTCGACTACGTGGCCCGCATCTCTGAACTGCTGAGCATCTTGCCATAGCTGATGACACCTCAAGGCACGTTTCACACACGTGCACGCACCATCATGCTCTCCCTTCCCATGACCAGTCTCAAAGAATGACTAAATCACTGGGATACTAGACTGCACATGCCACCTATAAATCCATAAAAGATAGTCTTAGTTATTGTTTTCTTTAAGATAATCTAGTGAATTTAGTTTAATTGAAAATATAAGAGAACCATAAGTACTACCTGTAGAGCCAATAGAATTGTTGTGATGACTTGAACTATGTGCCACAACCATCCAACCAAACCCATCGATGGCCACGTATGATCCCACAATCTCCTAAAAAATCATCATGGAGACGAAAACAGTGTTGCACAAAATGTGTATCATGTGAACGATCATCACTGATATAGAAATGATACTCTCGAATAATGACGGGTCTCGAGGGTACTCGCTATCCCATCTACATGAGCCTCTGCATGTCGATAGCTAATGTGGACCATAATAGCAACCTGGTGAGGTAAGCAATACAGACGTTTAGGACACAAAAAATCAAATAAGTAATGTAGCTCAAACACAAAACAAATATTATGAAATATAACCATTACCTGCATTGAGAAGTAATACTCAGATTGCATCTCCTGAAAAGGTGTGAAGGTGTAGTTCTCTGCAAAATCAATCACAGAGACGACCACACCAATAGGAAACTCTACCAAGCATGCTCGGAACTGACGATCCTGCCACTTGGCACAATGACTGTGCCGTATATGGGGGTAGATCTGCTTCATAAATGTGGCTGTGAAGTGACAACGTGGTGTATGTTTATCCACGAGCTGCAACTTCCTGGACTGTCCACCACTCTGGAGTTGGTGTGTCACATACTCATAACGTTGTGCCATGCCACTATCTCTTGGTCACTTGCATCAAGATCTACCATCTGTAGATGTGCAAGTGAACCACATGATGTAAAATTACTCTCCACACAAGGCATCCTATGGAACTGGGCATCCTCCATGCGTGCACACAAAAGAGAGTGGATGAAATCATGAGGTCTACGAGGCAACTCTCTATGCCCACTAAGAGAACGGAACACATCATAAAAAAGTTTGAACTCAACATGGTAGCGACAACATGTGTCACGCTGACGTGAGTACCTCACAAGCCAAGGCTTACACCCCTCAAATGACCTTTGCCCAATTTTAAGCTCTGGATACGAAGCCACAAATTGAGAATACAACTCAGTTTGGGTCATTTCAAGAAAGCAAGCACCGTGCTCAATGAACACTCCTCTTGTCACTCTCTTACGCAAAGCTTTCTTGAAAACTGGCGAGGCACGACAATTCTCCTCCCAAAAACTTTCTATCAAGGTTCTAGTGGTTTCATCTAGTAGGTGATCATGCGACCACTACTCGCCACAAAGCACCAACCTCATTGGCATCTAAACTTTGTCGTCTAATAGACCCAACTCTAAGTGCGTGTGGTGCTATGGAAAGGATGCGAGATGTGGCACTAACCTTACCCTTCATTTGGGAGCTACTTATGGCTGCCATAATAGCCCGTTGAGCAGCCAAAGCGTCCGCAGAGTTCCTCTTCTTGATAGCAGCCAAAGCGTCCGCAGAGTTCCTCTTCTTGTTAACTATATAGGCATGACGAACACTTTGTAGCACCGCCCTGCCAGCTCTCCTCTCTCTTTGACCTCCAATGTCAGAAAGCACCCTGCAGTTGGCCATGTTGGGTAGATCAATTAAAGCATCAAGCACACATGCCTGTGATGAAGGCGTGAGGTCTTTGAAATAGGAATGGAAGATTGCATGGGCCATTAGGGCCAAAAACGGCTAGAAAAAGGCTGTTTTTGTTAATCTAAGGATTAAGAAATTGTCCAATTGTGAATTGACACGTATACAAAAGTATGGCATTCTTGTCTCCTCTAAATGTTTTCTTAACGGTTCTATTTTAGTGGCGAATGGCTAAAACAGCTTAATTTAGACGTTTACGATGGCTAACATTAAAGTTTGGGTCCAAAATAGTGACATCTTGTTCCATTTTATATTTCAAAAAATCAAGCAAGAAGATACGAAATCTTCTCTTTTCAGGCTCTGAAAACAACACTATTAATGACAAATCACCAAATTTTTTCAAACATCTACTTTCCACCTTCCCTCCATTTTGGTATGGCTTATTCCCTTTTCCACCTTCCCTCCATTTTGGCATATGGCTTATTCTCCTTTCTTTGCATTTTCAAAAGACTCACTATTTTTCTCTCATCTGTGAGCTTCTATGGCGTCCTCACGTCGTTCTTCTCATAATATAACTTCTTGTGATTTTCATAACACCAGAGAGGATGGTGTTTGGAAACCCATGTCTTTTCGTGTGAATGATTGGGTAACAATGCTTCCCTCTTGCAAAGGTGCCCACAGGGTGAAAAGAACCAAGCGAAATGAAGTGAAATCCCATTGGAAAGGTCATGTTCTTGCCTTCAAAGTGATCGACAATGGCTGGCTTGCAAAAGTTCAACATGTCTACATGGCCAAAGACGTGGTGTTGAACTTGGATGAACATCCAATTCTTCATTCTTACTGTAATTTAACAAAACTTTATCTATTTGATACAACACAATATTTCTCCTTCTGATATATTTGTTGTTTGTTTAATTTCAGTTATCTTTCCATCAACAGCAGCTGTGGAGTGGCAGCCTGTTGAGAGCTTAAGTGGCACATTCAAAGCAATTCACAAGGGGATTGCAGATGTAATGTATGCAGACAAACCACCTTCATTTTACAAATCAGTGGTATATTTGTGTATTTTGCAGAATACAGGGTTCCATCAAGAGAAGGTGTTCATGGAGAATTATATGATATACCTATTCCCATATTAATGTCACTCGAATGGGAAGTTCCTGATCCTAATACCATAACAGGCTTCAAATCCAAAATCAAAGATGATATTCTTAAAGCTATGTCTCCTGGAAGGATTTCAAGAAGGATAAAAATTCAATGGTTCTTGCCTATACATGTCTTTGTGGCATGTTTCAATACAATGGAATTGGAGAGGACAAGAACGATGTGGCTTAATAGAAGACTATCTATGACTGATCTGGACACTGTACTTGGAGAAGGATGGAGTACCAAGGAAACTTTTCATATTGGCGACAATATCAGTTGTAGAGTAAGCCCAAATTCTATGTCTATCTCATACCAACTATGTCGTTAATCCCTAGTTTTGGGCTATGACTATAGGAGATGGAAAAGCAAGCTTGGTAGTTGGGTCCCTTTGGATTCTGAAGAGAATTTTCCAGAGTTTGAATTTAACATCATAGTCCATCCATTCATAGATCCTAGGAACCTTATAGTAACATTAAACTGGAGACTACAACATGTAAGATAGTCGCTTGAGTTTCTGGACGAAACATCACCTGAATATAGATTCAAAGTAGATGATATTGTTGTCAGTACAAGGATGGAGAGTGTAACCTCATGCATCACATGTCTTCCCCCAAAAAAAGTTGTATTTGAGCCACTTGCAAGGGCAAGTTTGTTAAGCTGAAAAGGATTTCTCCAATAATGTAATCAATATATTCTGCTAAATTTCGTCTTGACTTCTTCACAAAAATGGTCAACATATTGTTCGCAACACAAAACAAGGTTTAACAGTTGAATATCAAATTGTTGATACTGAATTTAAGTACAGAATATAGTCCCAAAAAGGGTGTGTTCATATGGACAAAATGAACAAAACAAAAGCCAATTTGTAAAATCAACTTTTCTTTTGGCATGGGATGACCCTGGATCTTTAGAGAATCTTTCTCTCTTCTATTTGCTTCGATCAAATTTGGCTGATTGAGGTTCAAGTTCTGGTGTTTTGAGCTCTTGAGGTGTTGGAAAGGAAGACTTTGCAGTGGATTCCTCAACTGGTGGTAAGTTGGGCTCTTCTATGAGATCTTTAGGTGTTGGCGAGGGAGATTTGGCAGTGGGGTCTGGTTTTGGAGAAGGTTCTTTGGAGGTTGGCTTTGGAGACTTGGCAGTCTTCTTGGGGAACATGAAAAAGAAATTGAATGGAGAGCCAACATTTGCCCTCTTACTTTCTTTGTTGGATGAACGACGCTTCTGAATTTTAAATTTCACTGGTGAGTGAAACGGAAGACCTTTAGTAGCACTCTTCTCTTTGACAGGGGTCTTCTCTTTGATTGGGGATTTCTCTTTGATAGGGGTCTTCTCTTTGATAGGAGTCTTCTCTTGAGCTGGTGAAGAGCTCTTCTCTTTATTAGCAGGAGGGCTAGGGCTCTTCTCTGTAGCCTGAGGGCTCTTCCCTTTAGAATGGGTCTTCTCTTCAGTAGTGCTCTTTTTCCCCTTGGAAGATCTGCTCTTAGCAGGGCTCTTCTTTCTTTCCTTCTTCTCTTTGGCAGAGGTCTTTTTCTTTTTGGATGAGCCATCCTTGACATGGCTTTTCTTCTCCTCCTTTTTTCTTTTCTTTGAAGTTGTACCCTTGGCTCCTTTCTTAGGTGGAAAGGGGGAATCAGGATCAACTGGATTGATAGATCTTTCCAAAACCATAGACACTGCCTTCTCCTTTACCCAACTTACCCAAGAATCTGGATATTCATGCAACTAAGGCAAAAGAAAATGATAAAATTTCTTAATATGAGAAAGACATGGATATTTGGTATTTGCTCCTCCACATACACCAAACATACACTTCAATGCCTTGAGGTCGGCAATCAAATGCCATTCCACAATGAAATCACCTATGTCATCTACATGAAGGTGTTCACCTGCATTTTGGCTCTGAATAATTGAAGGAATGTCTGTATGTGAAAAGAGCCACTTTAATGTTTCATGACTCTCTACTGGCACATGAGCTGATCCAATCCAATCCACCATAGCTCCATTTCTGATTGAGTTTTGTGGTATGGAGAATCAAGCTTACCTTGACTATAGTCCAATGCTTTATTCATTAGGGATATAGATATTCTTTCCATTTTTTGACATTTTTGGATTTGAGCTTCATCTAATTTTATAATAAATACAAGTTTTCCTTCACAATCTATTTCTCGAATGTTGTAATATCTCACCATAAAAGATTGAACTTTTCTAATGTTCATCCAAATATTATTATAAACGTTGTATTCAAAAGACGATTTTTTTTTTGGTCTCTCATATGGCATTGTTCCCTCAATATAGAAATACTCTCCGAAATGTTTGGAAATTTCCTCATTTAACAGAGTTCTATATTTTCCAACATTGTGAGGTCTAGGCAACCCAAAAGCTTTGATTTTGTAATACTTAAGGACCCTGAACCAGGTTTTAGAGATGGCTCTGTATCCCTTTCTACTCACTCCCACTGTGTCACAAACTTCTTGCATTTGGGAAGGCTGGACCAATAAGTCCATATCTTTTAGTAGATGTTGAAAGACTAGTTTTTTTTGAGTTTGATTTTCAGGAAGTTTCAAAAGTTTCAAGATATTATTCATAATCTCATTCAAAAATTTTACCCTTTCCTGAGCATTAGACATGTCAAATCCTAGAAGGGTAGTAACATGATCTCTTACAAGTTTTAACCTTTTTTTCCTTTGTCCAGATCTCTCTGTCAAGCTAACTACATCCCGCATTCGTTTTACTCGTGCTCTTAACCCTATTGGAGTTTCTTTTAAGGTTTTCAATTGACCATTTTCTTGTTTCAAAGACACTATTTTGTTTTCAAGTTCTATAATTTTTGTTGCATTCAAAGATAAAGTATTTTGAAGATATGTAATATATTCTGCATGTGATTGAGATAGTCTCCATCCACCCCATCACCAACAAATCTAATCAAATCATGTGGTGTGTGAAAAGAAGGATACCGTCCTGTTCTGGGATCCGGTGGATATAGACTTCCATCTGTCCATAGGTCAATATGCTTCATTTGCACATGAAAGGGGTCTTTGGTAGACACTCCGTGTAGTTGCATACTCTTGGTTGAGCTTGATATTCAAATGAAACTTACGATTAGATGTATCACTCATTACTAAAACAGAGTTAAAAATATTAGCAGAGCTATTAGAAGATGAGAGACGCAGAAGAATGAGAATGAGATGTAGCTTGTGAAATTTTTTGGAGAATGGATGAGAGCGCGTTCGGAGGGAATGGTCATTCAAAAGTAAGAGAAATAAGTATTTGCCACCGCGAAGTCACTAAAAGAGGACAAATTTTGAGACGAGCCATTAAAGAGTAGCATGAAAACTATATATTTTTTTAGATTTTAAAATATGTACTTAGATACGTGTTCAATCACATAGATACGCTTTAAATATCAAAAATGGCCAAATTTGGAGCCGTTTTGATCGTTAATGTTCTACTAATTAGCAAGTTAGCGAATTCCTTACACAGCCCATTTTGAGACGTTTTTGGCCCTAATGTGACGATGTGCCCCTGACTTTGATAGCACTTTCCTATCCACACGATGGGCGCCCAAAGGAGGGGGGTGGGTTCTTGTAGAAGAGAAGGGGACTCAAGAAGGGCGGGTTCATGTGGATTATCTAAACTAAGGGGTAGTGGGAGGGAAGAGGGCGGAGGGAGAGGAAGTGGAAGAGTTGGAGCAAGGCTTGGATCGTCGCCAATGGAAGGTGTTGCTCGTTGACGTGCTCTCCACTCTCTCTTTCTCTCACGAGCTACCCTTCTCCTCTCCTCCTCTTGAACTTGGTGGACAGGGGGAAGTCTAGTCCTATCACGTTTTCGACTCCTACGACTTTGAGAACCCATTCGTAAGGAAGCTAAGAGAGAAAAAATTATAAAGGCTCTAGTACTAGAGATAAGTGTGGGATAGTACTAGAGGTGTGATTATATAGAAAAAATAGGTTATCCACTTCAAATCTCATTGGATTTCCTATCTAAGATTGATTGGATAATTAAGATAAACATAAAGATAATTAAAGATAAACTATTATCCACTTAAAAATTAATATTATTAATAATATTTATTAACAAGTCTAAATATTTATCATTACTAAATATATAAATATATCTTTAAATATATCTTTTATTTTATAATTATATAACTGCTTTTTTTAATAAAGTATTTTTTTTAAAATTTTATTCAAAGATTTATTCTATATAAAATATTTTCAAGAAATATTAAATTAAAAATTTTATTTTTTTATAAACTTTAATAATAATATTATTGATCTAATTCCAAAATATAATCCTTTAAAATTAGTGATTTTAAATTCTTTTATTTAATAAGTTATATATATTTTATTATTTAAAATTCTATATTCTATTTCTCTAAATTACTAAATTAACTTTTTCAAAAATATGTTTTTGAAAAAAAGGGGAGGTGGGAAGGAGGTGCCACGTGTCACATGTGTGCATGACACGTGGCATTCTCTTGACATGTGGCACTATTATGGTTGATGTGGCAATTCCATGATGTGGCATGCCATGTCACCAAGTGCGAGGTGGCATGCAAAGGTGGCAAGAAGATGTGGCATTAATGATGACTAGGATGATGAGGTGGGGAGTCAACTAGGTTGACCATGTTGACATGGAGGGTGGAGGTGGCAAGCTGCTTATGTGGATCCTCTCGAAGCTCATGTGGACATAAAGTGGCATGCATATATAAGATTTGTGCCTACCCACACATGGAATGATACCTAAGCTTTGAAGTTTACCAAGCCTAGATTTCCAAACCTAACTAGGATTGGTTTTAGACTTGAAAAGGGGAGAGTGGACACAATATGGGAATTTTCACTTGGGAGGATTGAAAATGGACCTTCCCATACTCAAATTAAGCCAAATTTTTTTAATAAATTCATGGCAACAAGAGTATTGATCCCTAGAGTTTTTAGATTGAAAGATTCAATATTTAATTTTCTAGAATTAAATTACAATTGATTTAATGGGCCTCTAAGAGTCATAACAAATTTTCCAAAATAAATCTACAAAAATCTAACCGTTAGATTTGTAATTTTACCTTATACCCACATTATACTAATTTTTCTCAATCTAATCATCACTAGATCTATACAATTTGAGCATTTTAAATGGTAGATGTGGTGGGAGGGTAAAATAGTATGTTTTTAAACAATTCTAATACGTTTTAAATAATATAGAAAATAGTAGAACACATCAAAAATTACTCGATAAATCAAGTTAAGCTCTATGTTTGTGAGATCCCTGTTCCCACCGAGCAACGGATTCGGGGTACTAGCAACGGAAGTAGCACTTCATGCGTGGGGCAGGGACCCACACTTATCCGGACAAGAGACTAATCCGTCGGTTTGTCCAAAACCAAAACCGGAAAAACTTCCTTTACCCGGAAAGCATGGGCGATTCCACCAGGATAACTCTTTACTCTAACGTAGTCAAGATCATTACGGATCAACTGATCTGACTGCACCTTTAACGGTACTTGGTCAATTCAAGGAAGAAACTTGCACTTGGATCATTGGGATCAACGCTTTTTTCCCCATCAAGAGGCACAGCCGTTGATTCCTATCCATAGAACAATTTCTATCCGGGATTTACTTCATCTATCGTAATAATAGAAATTAAATCTCGATTTACGGATCCATCAGTCCAGCCTAACCCCATCCGATCCCATGGGTTAGCCAACCGCCCAACCACTGTAGTGATGGGATCCAATTTGGAATTTGGTTAGGTTTTGTCCCGGGTACCAAGGAAAAGAGTTCCAAGGCCCCCTAGCCGGAAGTTCATGCAAACATAAAACTAGCCACACCACTTACACACCCAATATGAAATTGCCTTTTTCTTAGCATCAGCTAACTTTAAAACAATTCTTTAATGAAACCATAGTACCACTGATCACAATATTCCAATTTATCCGGTTGATTCATAATTTTCCATCATTCCTTCATCAGAGTATCTATGGCATCATTGGCAACTAGAACGCTCACCACCTATCCACACAGGGGCCTTTTCAATAGTTCCTAGCCCATAATACTCGGCAATATAATCACTTATAAAAATCAAGATGGACTCTCGTTGAAGATCAGCAAGATCAACCAACAGATCCATATAAAGAGCCATGGACTCATCCATTGAAGACCAGCAAGGTCATCAACCAGATCCATGCTCGGTTTCACAAAACAACTCTTACTCCTTGTTCCAATATCTTCCACGACGCACGTGTGGGTATCTTCGGCGACCCAGAGCCCGAGCACCGTATGGTCAGCACCCTCTAGGATCCTTCGCAGGTGACCTAGCGCTTCACTCATAGGCCGCTTCCTTGGTCCCTCATCCACCGTACCGGAAGCTCACCATTTAAATCGAACCGAGGCTGGTCAAGACCTCGGTCGACCTTGCTACGCGAGAGGTCCTCCATTGACTCTCCGTCAGCAGTTGCAACTTTAACAGTTAGGTCTTCATGACCTTAATCCATAAGACGGTCAAAATGCTTCCCCAGCATTCTTGACATAAAACAGTCATTTACAAACAGTCACAAAATACAGTTTCTAAATTGAACTCTCGTCTTTCCACATTATCCCTCCTTAGTCCACATTACTTATTCCACATTCCATTCAATGTGTACTCATTCTCATCCATTTCCTCATATCGACGACACATTAATTCACATACACATTCACCTTCACATCCATACATCCACATTTACATGTATACATCCATTTTCACATCCTCATTTATACATCCACATCCCATATCCACATTCATACATACACATCCATATCCACATCCAACATCCACATCCACATCCACATTCACATTCACATCCACATTCACATCCTCATTTACACATCCACATCCACATCCACATTCACATCCATACATCCACATCTATATGCATACCTCCATTTTCACATCCTCATTTATACATCCACATCCCTTATCTACATTCATACATACACATCCATATCCACATCCATACATCTACATCCACATCCACATTCATATTCACATCCATATATCCACATCTACATGCATACATCCATTATCACGTCCTCATTCATACATCCACATCCACATACATACATACATCCATATCCACATACATACATACATCCACATCCACATTCTCATTCACATCTATACATCCACATCTACATCCACATACATACATACATCCACATCCACATTTCCATTCACATCTATACATCCACATTCATATACATCCACATCCACATTCCCATTCACATCTATACATCCACATCTACATCCACATACATACATACATCCATATCCACATTCCCATTCACATCTATACATCCACATCTACATCCACATCTACATCCACATTCACATCCACATTCCCATTCACATCTATACATCCACATCTACATCTATATCCACATTCACATCTATGCATATACATCTTCATGCATACATCCATTTTCACGTTCATATATCCATTTTCACATTCATACATCCATACTCCCATCTCCACATCCACACATCCACATACATACATCCATTTCCACATTCCCATTCATGTAACCCCATATGCCTTCACATCTAATCTTTTACATCACATCCATTCTCGTCCTATCACAACCCATATGCATCTTATCCTATCACATACACTTCTTACCTCATCCCATACACATCTTATCACATCTTAATTCATCTTATCACCTCTTATCATCTCTTATACACCTCTTATCACATCCTATCACATCTCATATCTATTTATAGAATACAAGAGAACTCTTATATTTGATATAAGATTTCTTTACACATTTACTTATGCATAAATTCCATTTAAGGAGATTAATACTTCCGAAGAAAAATCAATCTTTTATGCATCTTCCTATGCATAAATTCATTTTAAATGAAAATGACACTTTTGAATTAAAATTCAATCTTTTATGCATCTTCCTATGCATAAATTCAATTTAGATGAGAATGACACTTTTGAATTAAAAATCATTTTTTTAAAATGCATCTTCTTATGCATAAAGTCAATTTGGTAGGAATTACACTTTTAGAATAAAAGAATTTCTCTTATGCATCTAAGTTATGCATAAAATCCATTTATGATGAAAATCACACTTTTAGTATAAAAAGAATATCTTTTATGCATACCTCCATGCATGAATTCCAATTATGATAAAAGTTACACTTTTATAATAAAATAATCAACTTTTATGCATACCTCTATGCATGAAATTCAATTGTGACAAAAGTAATACTTTTTACATTAAAATAATCATCTTTTATCCATACCTCTATACATGAAATCCAATATGATAAAAGTATCACTTTTGATATATAAAAAAAATTATCCTTTATGCATACTTCTATGCATGAAAATTAAAAATGATAAAAGTAACACTTTTGATATAAAAATT
The DNA here is from genome assembly GCF_041138505.1 of Cibotium barometz. NCBI lineage: Eukaryota > Viridiplantae > Streptophyta > Polypodiopsida > Cyatheales > Cibotiaceae > Cibotium > Cibotium barometz. The sequence goes on from NC_141055.1 coordinate 10,940,211, forward strand.
TTCCTTTATGCATACTTCTATGCATGAAAATTAAAAATGGTAAAAGTAACACTTTTAATATAAAAAAAATTATCTTTTATGCATACTTCTATGCATGAAAATTAAAAATGATAAAAGTAACACTTTTGATATAAAAAATTTTCCTTTATACATACTTCTATGCATGAAAATTAAAAATGATAAAAGTAACACTTTTGATATAAAAAAAAATTTCTTTTATGCATACTTCTATGCATGAAAATTAAAAATGATAAAAGTAACACTTTTGATAAAAAAAATTTCTTTTATGCATACTTCTATGCATGAAAATTAAAAATGATAAAAGTAACACTTTTGATATAAAATTTTTTCCTTTATGCATACTTCTATGCATGAAAATTAAAAATGATAAAAGTAACACTTTTGATATAAAAATTTTCCTTTATGCATACTTCTATGCATGAAAATTAAAAATGATAAAAATAACACTTTTGATATAAAAATTTATCCATTATGCATACTTCTATGCATGAAACAAAAATGGTAAAAATAACACTTTTGATATAAAAATTTATCCATTATGCATAATATTAAAATTCAATTTCTCCATGATTGTAATGAAATTCTTTCAATTAATCTAGGATGATAATTCCTAGAATATGGTAGGAAGTCCTCTTTTTATGCTTTGAATGAGATTATTTTATGCATAATTTTTATAAAAATTTTGCCATAGCTCCGCTGCTATGACTGATAAATCTCAATTTTTTCTAAGGGATAATGCTTATCATTAAGAAAATAATTAAAATAATCTCTAATTGGATTATCAATCCATAATGGATTGAATCATTATTATACATAAACTAAAAGCATAGAAAAAAGCCATTAATTTGGCCTCAAGCATAGCTTAATCTTGGGTTAAGGAAAAGCTTTATGAAAAGCTTGATTTGGATTGAGAACGGTTCATGAGTATGACCATTTCTTGAGTGAGAGAGAGAATTTACATAAAAATCATTAGAATTTAAACATAAATTAACTTCAATAGCATTATGTAACTCTTCACTACTATTCAAACTTCAATAGCATTAAAAAAAAACCATACCAATTAAACTTCTCAAGCTTGAGAGGGGTTGAGAAGAGAGAAACATTGAGAAATTATAGAAAGATCAATATTCACTAATTACCTTACAACTTGCTTGATTCTTTGTTCACGGTAGAGGCCCCCAACCAATCAATTGGTTAAGTATGTTGATGGAGCCACTAATGGGGATTGAAGAAAGAGGGAAGCTCCAAAAACTAGTGAATTATTAAATGAATTCACAGTTTCTGGCTTAGGTGGAGTAGAGTAACGATGCATAAACACTATATATTTTTCAACAAGGGGGAGGCTTCTATTTATAGGAAAAATTGAGCTCCTAACCAAACAAACTGATTCTAGAATTTTCTAAATCAGTTTGGTCAATATTTGACCATTTTTAGATCAGTTAAGCTAACTTTTTGGAACTAGACTTGAATGAGGAGAGAGGAGAGATGAAATATCTCAATTTTTATGAGTTTAAAACTCATTCAAGCATGTGAAATATGCACCTCCTTTAAAGAATTCCCCTTCCTTACATATGTGTCATAATGGAATCATTTTAATATTGCTCATAGTTTTTTTTTTACTAATAAACCTTGTACATTTTCAACTCTTCATCTTATGTGAAATATGCACCTCCTTTAAAGAATTCCCCTTCCTTACATATGTCATATTTTTAATATTGCTCATAGTTTTTTACTAATAATCCTTGTACATTTTCAACTCTTCATCTTATGTGAAATATGCACCTCCTTTAAAGAATTCCCCTTCCTTACATATGTCATATTTTTAATATTGCTCATAGTTTTTTACTAATAAACCTTGTACATTTTCAACTCTTCATCTTATGTGAGCATTTAAGGGACTCCCCTTCCTTACATATGTGTCATAATAAAATCATTATACCCAAAATATCTCATATTTTTAATATTGCACATAGTTTTTTTACTAATAAACCTTGTACATTTTCAACTCTTCACCTCATGTGAGCATTTACTCATTTTTGGGTATTTTCTTTTTACAAGTTGGATTTATCTCCTCCCTACACATGGATTGATGCTATTGGTCCATAGGAACCTTAATTGGACCATAGTCTAAAGATTTCTGAAAATCTAGACCCTTAGGCTAAGGTTCTTTATAGCTATTTTTAATTAATTCCAATTGCACATTGGAAAATTCTTTTTTGAATTTCTGTTTCAGGGGAACTCATCTGAATTATAAGAGATATTTTTCTATCCAAAAATATTCAAAATCTGAATATTCTCTCTCTAGAATAATTTTTCTCTCTCTAGGCTAAAATAGTTAGCAACAGGGTCTTTATATTTCTGAAGAGGGTTGATTACAGGGGAAGATACTAGACATCAAAAAGGGGTTGGGGGAGGAATCTTACAATGTTATTTGTATTTGTGATATGCAAAGTGGGAACATCATATGAGTAATAATGTAAAAGTTATAGGCAATTTACTCACATTCATTGTACCTGTCTAAACCTCTGACAGGGCCTGTATACAAACTTGGTTCCCAAAGAAAAGGGGATTTGTAATTATTGGATATTTGATCAGATTATAGTTTTAGGTGCCCAACTGTGCATATGATGTTTCGTTAGAAGACCTTGAAGTGAAACTCCTTGGCTAACTAGGAGACATTGGCTATTCTTCTTGAAAAAATGCATGTTTTCCAGCTAAAGCCAAGGGCACCCACTACATGAAACTAGATAACCTCATCTTACAACCACCCATACATACATACATACATACATACATACATACATATATATACATATATATATACATACACACACACACACACACACATACTTACTACATACATACATACCTATATATATATATATATATATATATATATATATATATAGATATATAGATATATATATATATATATATATATATATATAGAGAGAGAGAGAGAGAGAGAGAGAGAGAGAGAGAGAGAGAGAAGGAGGTACTTGTCATCATAGCTCATCATTAAGACCACAATTACTAGAGACATTAAAGAAAACTTAAGATGGTCAAGGTAACATGCATATTATAATTAAATGAATTAAGAAATACATATCATCGAGTAAGCAAAATTGGAGGTCTTAGAAAGGATGTATCAACACGTCATTAGAGAGAGAGAGAGAGAGAGAGAGAGAGAGAGAGCGAGAGAGAGAGAGAGAGAGAGGTGTACTTGTCATAGCTCATCATTAAGACCACAATTACTAGAGACATTAAAAAAATTTAAGATGGTCAAGTTAACATGCATATTATAATTAAATGAATTAAGAAAATCATATCATCAAGCAATCTAAATTGAAGGCCTTAGAAAGGATGTATCAACACATCATCACCTAGAACCTCATTTAAAGGAGTTGTATTTATAACATAATCTCTTTAAGTCGAGCACTTTATGTATGCAATATTATCTAGCAATGTTACATATTTAATAAAATAATCTCTTTAAGTCGAGCACTTTCAATGTATGAAATACTATCAACCAGTGTTGCCTATTTACTTTCTTGTTTTGTGAAGTAATTTGTCAAAGTACATGGAGATCTAGGGAAAACATTGTTATCTTAAGGTCATGCATGATTTTTGGTGAGAGGAGTGAAGGAAGGAGAGAGTGACATAAAAAAGGACAAAAGGGGAGGCAAGAGATGGTGTCAGAGTTTCCAAAGCTTGAAGCCCGTGTGAAACATGTATTATGGTATTTGGTTGTCATAGAGAGATAGTATGTATTGGACATGTTGTCCAATACATGTATTGGACATGTTGCCCAAGTATGGGATGGTTGATTGTATTTGGCTGTCATAGAGAGATAGTATGTATTGGACATGTTGTCCAATACATGTATTGGACATGTTGCCCAAGTATGGGATGGTTGATTGTAAGTCAATCTTAGTGCCATTAGATCAAAATGGCAAGCTTAGTGTGGATGCAGGTTATGTGTTGGAGGATCCCACGATGTACAAGAAGATTGTGTGGGGAGTTTGATATATGTCACGATCAACAGGCCCAAATTTGAGTTATACTATTGGTTTAGAGAGCTAGTTTATGCAGGTTCTGCTCAAACCATATCTTGATAGTTTGCAATGACACACACTTCGGTATTTGAGGGACACTGTTGATTATGCATTGTTTTATGCAGTAGGTGTACCATTGGAGCTATATGGGTACACAGATGTAGATTGGGCAGGTAGCATCTCAGATAGGAGATCTATCAGTGGATTTATGTACCATTAGGGAGTGTTAAGGTGGACTGAAAACTCGTGTCCTAGAAAATGGTTTACAACTCGTTGTGAAACACTTTTATGTAGAGTTAGAGAATCAAAATATGGTTGTTTAATCTTGTTTCACATTTATTATATCTAAAAGTCACTAGATAAATTGCCAAATATATCTTATGATGATATTAGATTCACTAATATTGGTTGTCTTCAAGTGGGGTAGCAACCAATGCAACTGGTAGAAAGTGTACCACCTTATCATGTGTTCACCCTGCTTTGACATGGAGCAGCAAAAAGCAGCCCACAGTTGCATTGTCGTGTATAGAGGAGCTGTAGAGGTGGCAGCATGTGAGGTAGCTTGGTTACACAAGCTACTTGTTGATTTGGGGTTGCATGTGGAGAGAAAGGTTGTCATATATTGTGACAATCTTAGCAGTATACAGTTGGCTAGGAACCTAGTTTTCCATGCGTGGACGAAACACATTGAGGTACATTACCACTTTATCAGGGAGAGAGTCTTGGCAGGAGACATCGACTTGGCCTATGTCAGCACATAGGATTAGGTCGTTGACATCTTCACGAAGGCCTTGGGAGCTAAGAAGCTTCGTAGATTTCAAGATATGCTTGGAGTTCATGAGCTAGATTTGAGCTTGAGGAGGAGTGTTGAGATGTCAAGCTCAACATGAGAGCTGACACTCATGAGGCGCCTGCATGACCGTTTGACATTTACATCACTGGCGAGTTTGGTATAGCTGGCACTGACATATATTCGCTAGAGATTCTATAGCTAGACTACACCGACTAGTCCACACCTACCCACTCCTCTTAGCATGTTCACATTATGGACCACTTGTATATACTCTATTATGAGTGTTAATCACTTTATCTTCATTGTAAACCTCTTTTGTTGTGTGAAGAAGAAGAAGAATTTTCAGCCTCTCACCTTGTGTGTTCTCTTCTAGGATTTGTGTGAGTGTGTGTGTGTTCTCTTCTAGGATTTGTGTGTGTGTGCTTGCAAGAGGTCAAGCTCTCTTCTCCCCTATATCTTTTCAATCTCTGTTAGGGTGTCAGCTTGGGAGTGTTGTATGTTAAATATTCAGAAGCTTGCTCTCCATATGGGATTCAAAAGCATCATACTTTACAGAGAAGTTGCGGAACCTAGAATCGTTGTTGGTTGATTTAAACCAGGTTGTTCAAGAGGATGGTTTATTGCCCTAACATTGAGATAGCTATTGATTGGTTGTCCATTTAGGTTGTAGCATTGCACGAGAATCAATATGTGAGATGTAAGATTATGGCTCGAATGTATGCCCTAATGGATTCTAATTGTTAGTCACACTTGTTTTCTCGTTTGTAGCAAAAGCATGTACGTGAGAATATTGTCAGGATGTAAGATAGGCAAGGAGTATTTATTAATGATCCTACTTGTGTTCTAGATGTGTGTATGGAATTTTATTGCCATTTGTTGGGTCCACAGGAGGTCATATCTCTTGATGTCATTGTAGCTAGAGTCTTTGTTTCACTTGGGTCATCACCAAGTATCAGATGTTTTGCGAATGAATTAGAAATAGATATTTCTACAGATGAGGTGGAAGATGTGTTGAAGAATTTTCCTAAAGGGAAAATTCCAAGATGGGATGGGCTCCCCAATGAGACTTTCACGAAGTATGTTGATGAGTTGAAGGTCTCTCTCGCTTCTATTTTTTAGGTGGTGTGGAATATAGGTATCATGCCTATGAGTTGGAAGATTGGACTTGTATATTTATTGCCTAAAGTTCCACCCCCAATTAATCTACATCAATGGATCACATTGATGGGGGAATGTATAAGATATTTGCAAAGGTCTTGGCCCCCAACAGGTTGCAATGATTTCTTCCTACTTTGGATTTGGCCCATTTGCCCCTCACATGTCTTATTTGATTTATACTATTGGCCAACATGCAATAGCTAGGCTTATGCTTAATGGTGGGGTGTGACTAGAGCCCATTCATTTGATGAGATCAGTAAGGCAGGGATGCCCACTTAGCACTCTCTTGTTTGCAATTGTTACACATCCAATCTTATCTCGACGACTGGATAAGCTAGTGGAGGATGGTGAAGTCATAGGGCTTACTCTTCCAAGTGGAGAGCAGATGGTCGACCAGGCATTGTGGCAGATGATTTCTTCATGTTCCTTAAGGCTCAAAGAGATAATGTTCAGAAGGCTATGGGTGTTTGGGATACTTTTGGTCTTGCTTCAGGGTTATACATTAATATGTAGAAATCTTCTCTGATAAGCTGTACCAAGCGTGATTTGCTTGGTTTGGGATGTAATGGGCGAGTTATACAAAGGGGATGCATCACATGCCACTTAGGTTATCTGATTGGAGTTGATGTTGATTCATAGGCTTTGCTGGCATGGATTTCTGCAAGGATAAATGATAAGTTTGTGTATTGGAAATCTTAGGGTTGGCCTATGCATGTTCGGCTCAAAGTGGCACAATCCATTATGATTAGGGTGATATCTTTTTTCTTGCCTTTATTGCCATGGACGATGGGAAAATCTTTGCATCAGATACAACAATCAATTAGATTTATGCTATGGAAAAGAGCAACAAATAAGACAGGATAGAAGTGCATTTCTTGGGAACATGTTACTACTCGGAAGAGACTCGGAAGAGGAGTGGAGGGGCAGTCCTATTAGATAATAGATTACATATGGTCGCTAGTAGATGACCTTTATTACAAGATATGCGTATCTCAAGAGCCATGGGTGGTAATGGCTAAGGGCCTCATAGAGGAGGTTGCACTTGTGCATGGTAATACCAGGATTGATGGTACATGGTAGGATGTAGTGAATGGTTCCCAAAAAGTTCAAGTGGTGGCTTCATCTCTCCTTTCTCCTTTGATGATCTCATGAAAGGAGTGTTGGCACACACTAAATGGAAGCCGTTAGATTAGTGGACTCTCCTCTTTCTCTATGTCCTCCTCATTTGATTCATCTTACTCTCTCTACACATGAGAGCATACTGTTTTCGTACTCTTTGTTCTAAGAGCACGCCCTTCCACCTGATTTGTCAAATATTCTCTTGCAAGTGCTATGTACTGCATCTGCCAAATTCCCAAAGGCATTGTAACTAGATCCACTACCCATTTGTAGTGCATGGCAGGTGGGTAGGTTGGTTGCAAGCCATCACGATGTCGCACATTTGAGTACATTTGACATACCATGCATGTTTCCACATATTGGGAAATATCCTTGTACATTCCTTTCCACCAATATCTTTCCTTTATTTTGGTAAAGGTGGCCCACACACTTCGATGTCCAGCCCAGAGACTCTCATGGAATTCTTTCATGAGCTTCCTTTGAGTCTCTTTATCACATATGACTCTCTGTGGCATAGCATTCCTCTGCTTAGGATGCTTCCACAAGTACCCATCCTTTAGAAAATACCCATATGCTTTTCTACGGATCCTCTTAAATTCTGAGTCAGACCAATTTTCCTGTCTTGTCAAAGTACTCAAGTATTGACCAATAAGCAACCAATCTCCTTCATACATTTCCTCAGTAAAAGACTCAAGTGCATTTGATAAGCAAGTATTGTCCCCTTTTGCATATGCAGTAGTATAGAATTTTGTACATACATCATCAATGTTACTAATCATCCCTTCTTCATCTTCATACCTGGCTCTTGATAGCATATCTACAACTGGGTTATCTTTTTCTGCAATATGCTCAAACTCAGGATTTAGTGACTTGATATAGGCAATCCACCTAAGCATAGCGATATCTGGAGTGGTGCAGCTTACAATCATCCCAAGGAGTGGCAATTTTCCACAAGTACAGATGCACCAATAAGATATTCTTTTTCACATTTTAGAGTAGTGACTATTCCCCATAACTCCCTCTTGATCTGCGGATAATTTCGCTGATGAATGCTTAATACCTTTGCTCCAAATTTGCTGATTACATACTTGTGATCATCCTCATCATCTTGCCCTACTGCCCATCCTATCCCAGTAGGACTAGTATCAACTGTAACAATCACAGGCTTGCCACACTCATAATCTGCCTTCCTTAGAGTAGGTGATGATTGGAGCAAACATTTCAGCTTCCGCATAGCTTTAATATGTACTGCACTCCACAAAAATTTTTGATTTTTCCTCAAAAGTTGATAAAGAGGATCTGCTACATGTGCATAATGTGGGATCCATATAACATAAAAGACACATGCACCAAGAAATCTCCTCAGCTCTGTAACATTAATGCATATCTCTTTCATTCGTTGTATTGCATCTATCTTGGCTGGACAAGGTCGGCGTCCATTAATACTACAAAGATGCCCCACAATTAGCACTTCACCAACCCCAAACACTGATTTCAATCCAGACAAAGTAAGATTCACCTCTTCAAGCCTGGATAGAATCATATCACAATCTTTTATATGATTTGCCACAAACTTGCGGCACCCCTTCGAATCCAAATCCCCATCTTTATCTTTCTCATCACAGCCTTTTATTGGCACATCATCCAGAAAAGGCATAGTTATTTGTGGTATGAAGTCTCGCAAGACTTTATTCATTCCATTCATCATATGTGCCACTGAGTTGGTGGCTCCCTGTGGTAAGGTACACATCCTTACCAATCCCAAAGGAGTTCTCATTGTGGTCAAGTCTCTGCTTTGTATATCCAGCTGGAACTGATCATATCCCGAATACAGATCACCCATAGAGTATATAGCTTTCCCTGCAAATGCTTTTGCAAACTCATCCACAATCAAACGTGCTCCCACATTCCTGATTGTGACCTTGTTTACAGGTTGCATGTCTTGAACGAAGTGTAATGTTCCATTTTTCTTTGGCACGGTAAACCATCTGTTGGAGTATGGAGCGCATGATGGCTCCAAAATTCCCATCCTGATCTTTTCTTTTAGTAATTCCATCAGCTTTGGCAAGAGAGCCTTTGGTACTGGAATCGGCCGCGGCAGGTTCCAGGGCACATGTGGAACAGTGAAGATCACCATTGGCGCTGTTACACTTGGATCAACATAGCCTATCTCATGCGGCTGAAAAGGAAAGGCTTTCCCATGTTTTACAAGCATCTCCTCAAAGAATTCCTTTTCAACTGGCAAACAGAAAATCCTTTTCACCAATCTTCAGCTCTTTTAGGGTTTCCTGTGTAAACTTATGCCCAATTTTCTTCGGATCTCTGAGATTCGGTTGCATAGAGGCTTCATCTATTTTCTCCTTGCTTCCTGGTGGCAAGGGCAAGGCAACTGGTTTCACCTTTTTTGCAACCGTTTTATACTTTGTATCAACATGAGCATCCATCTCACAATTCATGTTTTTACATTCCATCCCCTCAAATTCCCGAATTATATCAAACATCCCCACAGATAACACCTCTATCATCTCATTCCTACCCTGTAAGCATGCTCTTTCCATAGCAGAGATCACACCCATAGTATCCACAAATGTTATATGTACATTATGTGTGCTATGTTATATACACATTATGTGTGCATATACTAGGAGGCTAACCCACATTAGACTTGTGAGCATGAGAGCATGGGAACAAGGTCTAGTGGAGTATGGGTTAGGGCTAACCTTAAGGGTTAAGGTTAGGGTCAGGAATCCAAGGGTCACACATGAGGAATGGAAAGTTAAGAGTCACTTGAGGGCCCTCCTATATAATAGGGGCATGGGGCACACTCAAGGGGGCTTGGAAGTTTGGAGGCTTGAGGGCTTATGCTATGGTCTCTTGTGTAGAGGTCCATATCTACTCATCTACCATTTCACACTCTCCTACTCCATCATCCTCTCCACCAACTCTCATGGAAGAGCTCACCATCCCCTCTTGTGAAGGTACAGATCTACACATCCTTGCAAGCTGAAGCTCTCCATCTCCATCACTAGCAAGCTCTCCATATCTATCATCCTCTCCACCAGCTCTCATGGAAGAGCTCACCATCCCCTCCTGTGAAGGTAAAGATCTACACATCCTTGCAAGCTGAAGCTCTGCATCTCCATCACTAGCAAGCTCTCCATATCTATCTCCTCAAGGCCTCCATTTCCATCTCTGTATCCATCTGCATCTCCTCCACCTCCATCTCTATCACCATCTCCATCTTCATCTCCTCCTCCACCATCCACATTTCCATCCTCCACCTCCATCCTCCATCTCCATCATCTCCATCACCATCCACATTTCCATCTCTGTATCCATCCTCCATCTCCATCATCTCCATCACCATCCACATTTCCATCTCTGTATCCATCTACATCTCCATCTCTGTATCCATCTACATCTCCATCTCCATTTGCTAGGTACAATGGCTCTACCGGACATCACCAACAACAAGCAATCAAAGTTTCGCTTGCACGTGGACTTAGATGAGGAGTATGCCACAATGCGAAGTAATCGAACGAAGGGATGTATTCCTGCTGAGGTGCTACGACTTCAAGGTGCAAAAGCCATTGATCTTTGGACTGATGGAAGCATTTATCCCCACAGACTGGTGCACCTCCCCCTTTTCGTAATATCACGCAGGTCGTACGCTTCTTGGGTGATGGTTATAATGGTTTCTTAGGGTACTGTCAGAGGCTCTATTCTTTGTACTTGCAGGAACTCTCAAATCAACATCACCTCAGGAAGCTTCTAAAATTATGCAAGACAGAAAAGGAAGAATGTGCGTCAACTTTCATGACCACAAAGGAACATATGCTGGCTCGAGTCAAGGATCTAGAGAAGGAGGATGCAGAGTAGAAGATGAAGCTTGATGAAGGTGTGGAAAGCAGGGATTGAGCTATAGAGAACTATCTCCGTCTTCAAAACTCAACTCGGAACCTTCACCGACGTGTCGATCATTTCACTCACCTCCCCGTGGGATATAATGCAAGGCAGCGAAAGCGCAAGCCTCTGAGTCTTCTTTCCAAAGATGGGGGGCTCGCAAGTGACGTGTGCGTCAAACAAGGTAATCACAGCTTCAAAACTAGCATTACATTCCTTTTTCATATAGTTATGTCATTGACTCTGAACTATGTGATGTCCACGGAATGTGCTAAAGCAATATTAGGTTGTTCCAATACTGAGGAGTCTATCCTTGAGCACATTATTCCAGAGCAGAAAGTAATCAATATGATAACCAATCCAGTAAATGGTGCGTTGCGTGACAGGATTCAAAAGTATTTTCTCAAGGAATTCGAGCAGATTGTCAGTCCCGTCGTTGACATGCTCACTATGTGCGACACAGCAGGTATCAGTGATAAGGGATACAGGGCTTTGTATACTTGCATCATAGCACGTCTACGAGGCAAAGGAATGACACGATCTATACTTCCAACACCATACAGTATAGTTATGGCAAGGAAGTCAGCAAACAACAATATTTTCGACTTGCTAGGCGGCTACAGATGGGTGGATGGTAGCATGCCAATGTCAAATTCAAAAGATTTTGCTTACAACAAGTTTAACAATGTTTACGTCGAGGTGGAGGCGCTTCAACGAGCTATGATTCAGTTTTATGATATGACATTAGAGGAGACGGATGGAAAGGCTATATTTGTCCTCAAATTGGATGAATGTCAGGTTGTAAAGGGCCAAAGGGTGGAACGTACAAGTCTGACACTCATGAGCAGGGCATTGAAGTGAAAGAGCTTAGACGGCAAAGATGAAACAGGTGATGCGGAGAATAACTTGCACACAAAGCGACGCAAGCAAGATTACTTTGGAGTGCAGTCTGAGAAGAACATATGGTGGCAGGCGGCATGGACCCTTCCGCACGAGGTGGTACTTCACCCGTACAGGTATTCAAGGAGTGATACACAGGCAATTAAATGGTGAAGTCTTGCATGTGCCTGGCAGCACTGGTCACTTTGAAATAGAGTGGCACCTTGGTGGTGATCTCAAGACCCTCAAATGCATGTTGGGAACTACAAGCGGTGCTAACACTTTGTTTCCATGCATCTTTTGTTGTCATCCAAGGATGCCAAGTGTCGCAGTGGGGAAGGCCAAACAAGCAACCAAGGTGAAAGGTCGTAATTAAGCAGGCAAGTGCAAAGGGCTCAAATCAATTACAAAAAGGGAAGGGTATGCACGTCTGGCTCAATAGAATTATGAGCTGCAATCAAAGCAAGGCACCATCTCGCGCAGAGAGGAGGATGCTACTTGGAACCCTATTCTTTCAATTCCACTGTTGCGAGTACATGTACCTTGCACGCAAGACTTAGAATTCTGGACAAATTGTTGATGCTCCACATCAATTATGCTTGGAACATGGAGCCAGAGTCACGGCGAGAACACGGCATCCAAGAGCTTGAAGTTGTTTTATCATCCGTGGGGCTTCACACAGGTGCTATCACCCTCTCTAAGGATCGCAAAAATCCATCAAGTACCCAAGATAACCCTAATAAGATATGTATGGGTGGTGCAAAATCAAGACACCTGCTCTCAAACTATGGTGAGACTCAAAGCCATACACATTTTGAATTATGGAAGCAGATTTGTGATGTAACAACCTATCGAGGCAATGAGGCGACACTAGGATTGAAGCGTGCACATGTGTGGGAAGCTTGTGATGAGATGATGAGGCTTCTTGAGCGCCTGTATCTTGATGAAGCAGAGATAGCTACATTCAAGACTTCGATTGATAGATTCACAGAAGAAATGATCGATGCTTGGGGGGAAACTCATATAACACACTACATGCATATTCTCTATGTGCACAGTTCCTTCTTTCTAGAGGAATATGGGTCTCTTGCACTCTGGAGCAACCAAGGCATGGAACGATCACATTACCAAGCCAAGGCGGCCTATTTTAAGAACACAGGTCACGGCGGTGGCAAGGTTCGCAGCAATGCGTTTCAGGAAATGTTCAATTGGTTTTACCGTGCACTTACTGGGAGAAAGGCCCAAAAGCAAGCCGAAAATTTGTCTTTGAGGCGCAAAATCATGAAGGTGGTAGGTGCAAGGCGAAAGAGAAGGGTGCAATGCGTCAATGGCACGTGAAAGAGCGAGACAATGGCACAGTGGTCGACTAAGAAATGGCCGCGTGTGGTTACCCACCCAATAATTCTTGTTCGCCACTTTTTGGCGCGTTCATTGTAAATTGACTTTTTTGTAATTTTGGCCCCCTATAAATATCAGTGAGTTTTATAGTCATTTTTAAAAGTCTTGACTTGTGAGCTCTCTCTCTTCCTCTCCCCTTGACTCTCTCGCGCGCTCTCTCTCTCTCTCTCTCTCTCGCTCGTGCACTAATATCTCACGCACATGGAGCCCCCAAATGATCCTCCCTCAAATACGCAGGATGACATTTTCAAAGACCTTGGGCCCTTACCGGTGGCACATAGAACTGAAATCCCAAACATTTACCCACAAGCCCAAATGGATCTAGAAGCTGAGCGTGTGAGGCTTGAGCGAGAGGCCCAAGAAGCCCAAGAATGCCAAGAAGCGGAGAGATTACAGAAAGAAGCAGAGGACATGGAGGCAGTTGAGAGAGCAAGAAAAGATGATGAAGAGACCGTCAGAACACAGGAGGAGGACGAGGCAGCAAAGAAAGCACAGGAGGATGAGGCTGCCAAGAAGGCGCAAGAAGACGAGGCAATTAGGAAGGCAGAGGCAGATAAGAAGGCTATAGAAGAAGCTCAGGCCGCCACAAGCAACGAGAGAAGATTAGCATTCTTTACTGCGGAGGAGGATTGGCTTAACAGAAAAGCTCGCGGATTTGTTGCTGACCTGCGAATGGCCGGATACGAAGATGACACAATTTTGGAAGCGGCTATACAAAGTCTTCGAGCAGAATATACAAAGAGGAGAAATGAAGACACAGTAGAAAGGGAGCACCTGCCGAGTAATAGGATTCTCAATGCAATGCTAGACAGAGTCTTGGCTCGTGCACTTGGTAAAGGAAAGAGAAAACTCTCAGCTGAGGAAGTAGAAAATAAGAGACAGAAGCTTGAACGAGAAGCCAGGGCAGCAAACACACGGAGGCTTCGTGAGGAAAAAGAAAGGAAAGATGAAGAGGAGCGAGTAAGGAAGGAGGCAAAGTAGAGAGCAGCTCAGAAGACTCCATCTGCAAAGGCAAAGAAAACTCCAACACTTGCAAAGGCTAAGAAGGGGAAAACCATTCCTAAATGCATAGAACCCCCTTCCGCCGATAACTTCCAAGAGCAGCGCGACAAAAGTTCAAAAATGACACGCTAGCTTGGACTCGCCACGCGCAAGCACCACCGTCCCCAACAACGCAGAAGAAGCAAAGGTGGAGACCAGGGACAGTTGCCCTTAGAGAAATTCGCAAATATCAGAAGACCTGCACACCAATTATTCCGAAGGCACCTTTTGGGCGTCTCGTCAAAGAGATTATCCACGACCAGCGCCGAGATGTCAATCGTGTGCAAGCGGCGGCACTAGGCGCTCTGCAACAAGGTGCCGAGGATATTTTGGTTTTGCTTTTCCAAGACGCGGTTTTGTGCATGGTGCATGCAAAACGTGTCACTTTGAAGCCATCTGATCTTCGTCTAGCTAGGCGTATCCGTGGAGAGGACGCTCTCTTTCACTAGATAGGAGAAGCCTTTGTAATGCAACAAATCCGTGTTTTGTAATCTCAATTTGATTAATGAAAAACCATGTCTATTTTCAAAAAAGTTATGTAGTCTTTTACATGTAATTGTTGTCGCTACGTACATTCGACCTCATGTGAACGCTTGTCTGCCACCACCCGTCCGACTTTGGCTCGACTCGACGGGTCGATTTCTCCTGCGTATGGCCCCAAAAGGGTAGATCAGATGTGCGGGGTGCGCCGGGGCCGACGGGGGGGGCGGTGGTCGCGCCGTGGAACCTGTGCGCCACGGAGCGACTGTAGCCTATTTGATTAAACACATCAAGAAGATAAAACTTAAAATCAGCTCGAAAAACATCTTGATATCATTAATTGTTTGATTTTCATAAAAGGCAAATGAGTACATTGGATCTAGCCAACTCGCTTGATGAGCTTGGTGAAAGCCTCGTGGGTGAGAGTCTTTACTGATGGTTTGTATGCCTTGTCCAAGGCTAAGGCCACAAAATCCTAGGAAAGACCCTGCACTTTTATCACCAAAGCTATAGATAGCTGCTTCCCTATTTACAAGAATACATTTATGGGCATTTTGGGCTATAGGGGCTTCAGACAGGATGGCGCTTAGGGCTCTGCACTTCAAAAATTCAGCTTGCGCATCATTTGAAAAGTCGTTGTGAATCACGCGAAGCATCTCGGCATTGAAGCTCGGGATGTAGTGCCATAGCGTAGCATCTTTCCCCTCCACCTCCTTTCGTGCTCCACCCTTTCGGCTTGCGAACCAGTCCATTTCTCTTGCGGTCTACAAAGTAGATAGAAGAATGAGTTGACTTCAAAAAATTACAAATTAAGAAGGAAAGAAATTGGGTGTACTACCTTAGTGGCATCATCATGATCCGAAGGTCTGCATCACTAATATTGATGCTCCCGAGGCTGACGGAATCCGAAATGGCAAGCGGCTTGTGAGGGGCAAAGCTAGTTTCTGGCACACTCTTGTAGAAATCCTTGCACTGGGATATTTGCACAAGAGTCTCTGCCACAAGGGACTCTATTGAGGCATGATTTTCCGGGAGCGCAAGCACCTTTGTGACATCTGCGGAACTGAAGTCAATGTGGATGTCATCATCTTTGGACAGCTATTGTGTGTCTCGCATGCCCGCGTACATAGCAATGACTGAGAGAGTTTCATCCTGGTGCAGCCCAAGGACATGGGCGATGTCATCCAAAAATAAGAACTCTACACCTTCTACTATGATGGGGTGTAGAGTTCGCACTTCAAGCTCTGGAACTTCATCCATGACATCGTCCCCTTCGATGTCCCGTTTCATAGCCTCAGCTTGCGGCTCTTCCGCCAGAGTCACAAGTTCAAGAGATGCTTCTTGCACTGGGGTGACAATCTCCTCCTTTGGGTCAGCTTCCTTGATCAAGAGATAAGGTGTGGCTTTCTTTGGAGGAGTGGCCTTCCTCTTTCCCTTGCTTTTCTCTGTTCCCTCCAAGATCAGGAGGGCAAGAGTCATGTCCCACCTCAAAAAACTTGTGCCGATGTTGCCCATTCCAAGACCTACCAGGTTATCTTCTTCCTCCTCCCTTAGATATGTGCTACTAAGGCCTTTGAGGAATCTTGCAAGCCTGAACCTGAAATTTTTGTCCGCTTTGTAGGTATGCTTTTTGATAAGATCCGCAGGCACCCAAGTCCCCTCCTCGTCTTCAAAGTTGACACAATATTCAGCCATGTATGTGTCCATGTAGCTAGTGAATGCCCCAAACACGTCATTATGGAGTTCGGCAGTGCCTTCCATGTCAATAGATGTCTGAAAGATGGGTGCAAGCGAGGTGCAAGCTTCTCGATCAAGTGACCGAGGTCAAGCTTGTGCGATTGAGATAGGAGAGCTTGGGCGGGGGTGGCCATGCTTGAGTAGCGAAGAAGGCGAGGGGACCACAAAGATGCCGAGAGTGAGGAGATGAACTCAAAGTGGCCAAAAGTGACTTATAAAGAGGTCTTCAAAACTTTTTTTATGTTTAAAAATTCACTTAAAACCTCCAAAAAAATAAAAACACGCGACATAACTTAAAAGTGCACAAAATTGAACGCAAATTGCGAGTAGCCAAAATTGTTTCGAATTAATCTCTCAAAATCTGTTACATAGCTTGCTTGATATGGATACATCTAGGGAAGGGAATGCTTTTACAAAAGTAAGATGCCTCTTTCCTCTTACGTAGAGGTGTGTTATCAATCACAAATGAAAAGTCACCTTTCAGTGCAAACCTAAGGCCTAAGTACTCCCTTAGGTTCGCCATATTCCAATCAGCATTTACTACGATATCCCACACATCAGCTTACGTGCTAACATGTACATCAAGCTGTTCTGCATCGTTGATGTCCGAATTGAGTGCTTGCCATTCGCCTCCAGTCTCGCCTCCAGTCAGCTTCCAACGTCTTAAGGAAAGATAATAGAGAGTTGTTGCTTTCCAAGCTGGTACCGAACGACCATCTTCTCTGACACCACCATGCACTTTATCTTGTCACCCTGATGTTGAATAACCTTCAAATCCCACGAAGGTGGCAGAAAGGCACTCATTGCTGTGCCTCCCTTTGCAATCCACATTGTAGGAGCCGGTGAACATCAGCTTCCTTGAACAAAAACACAAACAAATGTAAAGGCATGAAGAACGTGAGAGTCGCACGATGTGACCCATAGGTGCACTTCATTGCATTGCACACATCAATCTCAATTCGATGTCTGGTTAGTGCAACCAAAGTATTGTCGGGCTTTGGCCAATCATGGTCCGTGAGACTTGGTGTAGGGAGCCTCCGTAGAGTCCCAGAACCATCTCTTGACGTGGGTACAATATACTCTGCATGAAAGAAGAAAACTGAGTGCTCTAAAAGCTCTGATGCCGAACAACCAGTATATAGTAGCTTGCCGATTTCAAAGTGGTGTGCCTCAAAGGTTCCAGAAAGGGCCTCTAAAGGCTCCCATTCCACAAATGTCGACGGAAAGATGTCTGCACAGAACATTACAAGAACACACTTGAAAAAATCAAGCTTCCATAACATGAAATGATATTAGCATGTCTCAGTGCAGCCCATAAAACAAGAAGCACAAATAAAACTTACAATTTGCAGGAAAGCGTTTGTGATTGGCATTGTCAACACGGAGTTGTGATGCCTTGTAGACGTGTTGGATCATCACCTGCTTGCTTCCGTCAGCCCCCTGCTTGAGATCCACTATGCGACCCTTCCAATGGTGTGACTTTAACCCTATGTATCTGCGAGAGACTTTGTGGGCTCCCCTTATGCTTGGACGCATCGTCACCCACATTCTTTTAGCAAAGGTACTTGTAACCCACAAGCCAGTGTCGTCTTGTTCGTTGTTGCTGCTAAAGGACTCCACCCTTGAACGAGGTCGGCAACTCATTGTGCTTGGCTAACCGATTAAGCTAAATGCTATGAAGTTGTAGGTGTGTGAGAAGATCTCTGCAACCTAATGCGACCAGAGCATATAAGCTGGCAAGAGGAGTCAAGAATGTGTGTAAGCTAGCAAGAGGAGAGTGAAGAATGTGTGCAAGCAAGAGAGGATGGACTTGATGGGGAAAAAAGTGGACTGTTTTCCAAGCTTTCCATAGCCAAGAAGATCTCTGCAACCTAATGCTAGCAGAGCATATAAGCTGGCAAGAGAAGTCAAGAATGTGTATAAGCTAGCAAGAGGAGAGTGAAGAATGTGTGCAAGCAAGAGGAGAGTGAAGAATGTGTGCAAGCAAGAGAGGATGGACTTGATGGGGGAAAAAGTGGACCGTTTTCCAAGCTTTCCATAGCCAAGAAGGCACAGAAAGATAGATCTCACTTTAGGAGGGAAGGGGAAGGCAGAATGGGGAGAGAGGAGGCCAAAAAAAGACTCTTTTAGTTAGAGAGAGACTCAAAACCGAATTGCTAGTTTTAGAGAGAGGAAGAGGGAGTGGGGAGAGGAAAAAGTAGCTTTAAATGAGGGATAATGATGGGGGGGCGTTTTTGGCCCTAGCCCACTTTTGAGGTGGGGTCATTTATGCCAGTTTGAGCTGTCTTTATTAAAAAAAGGTGGAAAATTTGATTTTATTGAAAGATTTTGCATTTTTCATCCCAATTTCTTTAAAAAAATGGTATGATTCAAGTTTGACCCCTACATATTAGGGGCAGGGAAACCCAACATTTTTCTCCACATGGCCTTCTCCCATTGCACCACTCTTTAATGACTGTCATTAGGCTTGGGGCAAATTAAAGGGCCTAAGAAGACCCCAAACAAGTCCTAATGCTTCCATTGTTACAAATTACAACATAAAAATCTTCAACCCTTCACTGACATAAGGGTAGATGTCACCATCAATTTTCATCTTAGGCTAAGTCTTCTATTGATTATTAAATTGAAGACTTTTTTACTTTGAAAGTGTGATGAGATAATAGCCAAGTCTAAGTGGCATGTAGGTGGAGATCCCACTTACACATGGTAGAATTCTCCTCTTCCATGTAGACATTCTAGAAGAATCTTTCCCAATTATGCACCTACACACACTCCTCCACATGCCTTCCACACTCCTCCACATGTTTTCCACACTCCCCAACTTATAGCCTTATGGTGAATACTATATTAATAATACAATTAAAATCCATGCGAGCATGAAGGCCCACTTTTATTTTCTACATCACTAGCCTATCTACCATACCAAAGTATTTATCAAGCATACTTGTGGCATTTACAATGTGTGCACCCTAAATCAAGTAAAACCATTATATTTGAAGATATAATGCTGTTATCAAGGTAGGCGCCAAGCCACCGGAATACCACACCGTTATTTCATTGTGGGTGGCACAATCTTCTTGGACAAGCTTCCACCTTATTACCATTGAGAAACCATCAAAATATGCACAAAATTGAAAAGGAAAGATATCAATTTTTCATGTCACATCTTTCTCCCCCAATAGATCCTCCATGCTTGTCCTGGGGATCTGGTGGCCATGGTGCTCGAGGGTAAAATATCTTTAGCCGGTACTCATTAGCACGTCCAGGAACCTCCTGGCCGCTTGCATGGACACCCAAATCAGGCACATTATATGTATTCCCTGAGAAAGGATGCCACAGCCCACGGCTTTATTATTGACTATGGCCTTTTCTTCTACCCACCTTGTTGCATAATCTGTGGGCCACCAATATGTATTACTTCCCAGTAATACTTCCCATGTGAGGAACGAGGAAGTGGGCCCACAAAATCTAATCCCCACCTTTTAAATGGACCATATGCTGCGATAGGGTTTAAGTGTCCGGGAACCAATTGCTTATGCCCATATGCCTGGCATACTTCACAGCTTCTGCAGCACTCATAGATATCTTTGCTAAGTCGAGGCCAATAATAACCTGTGTTAAGGATCCTCCGAGTTGTGCTGGCTAAGGCAAAGTGACCTGAACATTCATGACATAATTCCATAATCCTTTTAGATTCTTCCACGCTCACTACCCTCCTAAGAATCTTATCCTTACCTTGCTTGTAAAGAACATCCCCTAGAATTGTGTAAGGATGAGCTTTCCTTGTAAGCCTTTGCTTCTGTTGAGGATTCAATCCCCAGGAGGGAAGTATCTTGTATCTAAATAGTGTTGAACATCTTGGAGCTCAGGCCAACCTGTATCCATTAATGCAAGAGTATCTACTTTGAAAGTAGCCAAGGTTTTAGTAGCCAATTCATCAGCCTTTTGATTATCCTTCCTGTTAAACATGCACAAATTTACAAAACTCAAAAGCTTCTTTTAACTCCATTGCCCTTTTATACAATTCTTGGAGATTAGGACTCCTTGCCTTATATTCTCCTTTCATTTGTCAGATGACCAATTGCGAATCTCCTTTAGCCTCTACCTCTTTAATTCCATCTTTTATGCAATCTTCCAATCCCCAAAATAATGCATTGTACTCAGCCACATTATTTGATATAGCCTTTGGAAATTCCCTAGCCTTGGCCCATACCACTTTTCCTTCTGGATCAAATAAAACTATCCCCCAGCCCCACATTGCCTGGAAGAGCTAAAGGCTCCATCAAAATGCATAATGAAAGCAGTTGGTGGTGTCTCCAAATCTTCATATACTTCTTCCTTTGTTCATGTTCCTTCTTCCTCTTCCTTCCTTGTTGTAAGCAAATCTGCAAGAGATGCCCTAGTGGTGTTTTTGTAATAAAAGTGAAAGAGAATTCTTGAAGCTCACAAATCCACTTTGCAAACTTCCCTCCTGCAGGATTGGGTTTGTGGAGTACCAAGAATTGTAAAGAAGGTTGAGATGTGAGGAAGAAAAAAGGGCGAGGTAACAAGTATGACCTGAACTTCTTTATTGCAAAAACAAGAGACAAACCACCTTTCTCCATTTCACCATACCTCTCCTCGGCATCAGTGAGTTGTCGGCTTGCATAATACACTGGTTGCATACACACTTGCTCTCCCTTTTGCAAGAGTATAGCACCCACTGAATGTGATGAGACACTTGGGTTCACATAAAAGTCCTCCCCCCACCTAGGAGGCTGCACAATTGGACTTTGACTCATGCATTCCTTGAGCAAACAAAAAGATTGAATTTGATCGGGCCTCCATTGGAAAGAAATATTCTTCTTTATCAACAGATTTATAGAATACATCTTGTCAGAGAACATGTTAACAAAGCGTTGGTAATACTTTGGTTTACACCCGAAATCCTCCTTACCTCCCTTACATTGTTAGGTGGTGGGAGGGCCACAATTGCCTGTACCTTCTCAGGATCCATCTCTATGCCTTCTTCTAAGATAACATGTCCCAAGTGAACCACCTTCCTTCGTACCAAGCGGCATTTTCTAGGATTAAGACACCCTTTTGCATCATCAATACTTTGCAAGGCCAACCTCAACTTTTCCAAGTGATCCATGCGGCTTGAATAAATGCAAAAATCATCCAAAAAGACCCTTATAAACTTTCTCAAGTAAGGTGCAAATACCTGACTCATGAAGCGTTGAAAAGTTGCTGGTGCATTGGTCAAGCCAAATGGCATCACCCTATAGGCATATAATCCCCAAGGGGTGATAAATGAGGTTTTCCTTTGATCTTCTTCACAAATCCAGATTTGAAAGTATCCAGAGTATCCATCATGCACTGAATACAACTCATGACCTGCAACTTGATCCAAAATCTCATCCTGAAAGGGTAGAGGATAATAATCCCTCTTTGTGCATGCATTCAGAGTGAAAGTCCACACACACACTCCATTTTCCACCCTTTTTGGGAGTGACTACAACTGGGAAAATCCACTTTGAATTCTCTACTGGAAAAATATATCCAACTTCAAGCAAATTAGTTACCTCATTCTTAAGCACCTCCGCTTGCACTACTCCCAAATGCCTTAGCTGTTGTACCACTAGCTTACTTTGGGGCTTGAGATCAATCTTGAGCTCCACTAGGGTAACTTGGCGTACTTGTGAGTAGCCCTTTGCAAAAAAGATTAGGAAATCCATCCAACATTTTTAAGTAATTCTCCCTTTCAGTACCTGCTATATGGACTCATCAAGAAGAAGCTCATTCTGTTGGTGAAGACTAGTGAGGTCCACATCTCCTTTCTTGAACATGGTTGAAGAAACTTCCCCTTCTAAGGCTCCATTGTCTTTAGCATCCCCTCGATCCCTTCCCAGGGGGGGAAAGACCAAATGCAACTCCCTCCACCTCCCCTTTTGAGATGGAATCCTCAGAGCTACCACTTGTCTCCTCTTCATCGGATGACTCTATAATGTCTTCACAATTTCGTGATCACCAGGGATTTCATTAACGTCTTCACAATTTCGTGATCACGTTAACAAAACCTATTGTTAACATATTAAAACTTGTGATCACATTGTATATTCACATGACCAGAGAAATGACCTGCCGGAACCCACTATTCCAGTAACACCTCCGGGCTTTTATCCTTTCCCGGCGGGCCCGCCGGGGTATGAGGTTTTCCCGGCGGGCCCGCCGGGAAAGGATAAAAGCCCGGCGGGCCCGCCGGGAAAAACAAAAACACCGGCGGGGTATTATTCTGTATATAAACACTGCCCGACACCCGTCGTACAACTTTTGGAAAGATAGTCCTTGTTTTGGGGGCGTGATATCTCTCCTCAAAGTACTTGTAGAGCTCTCGAGTTGCTAGAAGTGTCCTCTTGGGAAGAACGTCCTTATTTTAGGGGCTGTCGTCTTTCCTTGTAGGCACTCCTAAGGCTATTGGGCCACTCGTCCTTAGTTCTTTGAACTGGGGGCAGGGTGTGGTTCGTAGCTAATACTTGCGGAGATTAGGGACAAATTTGGAGTCATTCAGCTTTGCATTTGAGCCACGTACGTAATCTACCTCATTCTGCTTTATGAATGGTTTGATGGAGCCAAGAGTCCTACTTAGGGGCTTGTATTGGTTCTTGATACTTGATATAGTTTAGAGTAGACAAGGGTCTATTGTCCTATACTAGAGTATTGGGCAAGCATAGATCTTTGATTTTTTTTGTGAATGTTAGAGAAGGTCTATTGTTCTATACTAGAGTATTGGGCAAGCATAGATCTTTGATTGTGTAAAGTATCCTTAATTGGGTACAAAAGGCATCCTTCATTGGGGGTGCAATGTGCATGATAGTTTCGAAGTAGTTTTGTAGTAAGACCTTGCAAGATAGTTTGAAATAGTTTTGTGTTATGTGATGATCTTTTGTATTTGTCAAGATAGTTTCGAAGTACTTTGTCTGCAGATGTATGTTTTTGTTATACGTGAGTGATTTGTTGTTTTTTCATTTGTGTATTCATTGTTATATGCTTGGTTGAATAGGCTATTTGTTGAGATGGAGGACAATGTTGGATCCAGTGGTACCTCCAATAGAGTCCAAATTTCAAATAGCAGAAAAAAAAAGGCACCTGGGATAGAGTGGCAATATGCAATTAACGTTGGTGATCGATTCATAGATTGGGAGTGTAAGCTATGCCATGCAGTAAAATCAGGTGGGGCGCCTCGACTAAGAGAACACTTTTTAGGCGGACCGAAGAAAAAGTCATGTACCCACCCCTCTGCACCTATAGTGGCCAAACGCATAAGAGAAGAAATTCAAAAGAAAGATTCAAGAAAACATGACACTCCTCCCGTTAATGTATCAAGGCAACAAGAACACTGTTCTTCTAATCATCAAACTCCCGCTACATCGCCTACTTGTACCCCGAACGGCAATATGCAGCCAGAAAGTAATCTACCCAGTGCATCTTCTTACAAGCAAAACTTTGACGTAGGAAATATACCCATGCGTCAAACTTCATTGCAAGAAAGCCTACGTCAAGGTCGACTCGATGATGCACAACTCGTCCTTGCTGAAGCGATTTACTTTTCTGGGAGTGCTATGATGATGGTGGACAGTGAGCATTGGAAGAGAGCATGGAAGAAAATTGGTGAGTTTGGACCAGGGTTTTCACCGCCTACGTACCATGCTATGCGAAATGATCTATTAGAGAAATGTTATGCGCAGGTAAAAGAACGTGTACAAAGAATAATTCTTAGCAATATAGAGCTTTCTGGATGTAGTATAGTAAGTGATGGATGGTCTAATGTGCAAAGAAAACCATTAATTAATGTAATGGTTATTTCACCTAGAGGTGAGACTTTCATCCGTGCCGTGGATTCAGCTGGTTCAATCAAAACTGGGGCTTACATTGCTCAAGTTATTAGCACTGTGATAGAGGAAGTGGGTGCCAAAAATGTAGTCCAAGTCGTCATGGACAATGCAAAAAATTGTAAAAATGCATCCAGAATCCTACAGCGACAATATCCACATATTTTTCCGGTAGGCTGTAATACTCATAGTTTGAATCTTGTATTAAAAGATTGGTATAAATCTGATGATACCAAATGGTTTGCCTCAATCGTCGACACTGCTCGCCAGCTTGTGAAATTCATGCTCAAGAGACAGAGAGTTTTGGATATGTTTCGACCTCGCATGTCAGTTATGTTAAAGCTTCCAGCGGAGACTAGGTTTTGTACTCACTTTTACACTTTTGAGTCTCTTCTTAGAAATAAAGATGCAGTTTGTGAAACATTTACATGCATGGCATTTCATGACTGGGAGAGCACTCAACTTGAAAAAGTGAAAGAGAAAATCAAAGTCTTGAAGGCAGCGCTTACGAGAAGAAGTTGGTGGAACAGTGTGATGGATGCATACCATGTAATGATGCCTGTTATGTATGCTGTACGAAGCCTTGATCAAAGAGCGCCTAATCTCGGAAAAGCATGGATGCAATGGTGGACTGTCCAGCGGAGTTTGGAGTGTCCTGAGAAATTAGAGCATTCAGTGGTGGAGAAGCAATGGCGTGTACCGTTCTCTAGTAGACAAAGAAAAGTTCTGTTGAAGTACTTTCATGCTAGATGGATTGGAGCGCATTCACCACTGCACAGTGCTGCTTACATGTTAGATCCTGAATATTGGAATATGGATTTGATGTCCAACGTTGAGGTGGTGCAAGATTTTTATAAAGTGGTAAACACTTTCTATAATAATGATGATGATCGTGTACAGTGCATAAAGGAGATGACCTCATTTCGGTTGAAAGAGGGTTTATTTTCCAACTCCCTTGTTCAACAAATGGCTAAAGAGCAACCTGCATGGAAGTGGTGGATGATGAATGGTGGTGAGCATTATGCTTTATTGCGCAACCTTGCGATGAAGGTTCTAAGTCAGTGCTCTTCAAACTCAGGCTCAGAAAGAAACTGGAGCATGTATAAATATATTCATAGTACTATTCGCAATCGACTTCTTGCGGATCGAGCAGATAAACTTGTTTACATGTACTGCAATGAAAAGATCTTGCGAGACATCGAAAGCGAAGAGTATGAAGAAGATATGCCCAGATGGATGTACAATTGTGAAGATGTAGACGAGAACTTTGATGTTGGACGTACGTTGTGCACCACCCTTGAGATAGAAGACAATTTAGACATTGACTTAGATGAGCTTAATTTAGCAGACGAGAGAGTAAACGGTGAAAGAATTTTGGAGCAAGATACTGACATAGAGGAAGAAGTCACTTTATTAATTTAATAAAAAGTACTTGTACAAATGATCATATTTGGAGAAATTATCAATACAAAAGTAGAATTTGTTTTTCTTAGCTCTCATCTTGAAATAAATTGCGAATTGCACTAGGAGTTGCATCTAAAGGTCCTGGTGGTTTATATTCGCTAGCCATGCCGAACATTGTATAAATACCTTGATTTATTGGGACACTGCACAATGCACATGTGGAAGTATTTTGCATTTGTCTCACTAAACATATTAAGTGGTAGTAGTGTCCACATGGTAGTATATACTGGCCGCTCCACCCATCGAATACTTTGTAACATACAGGACATTGGGGGGTGGAGGAACTTGTAGCCTCAGCAGAAACTCCCACAAGATCAGGATGTATCAAAAAATGAGAGATGTGGTTTCCTTGGCGCACAGGAGCAATACGTGAAGAGATGCTCTGCACGTCTTGGCTGATCTTTGTTAGCTGCTCTTGAATTCCTCTATTGGCCGGGGGAGGAGTTGACGCTTGAGTTAATCGGTCAGCTTCTTTCTCCTTCTCTGCTAGCTGTGCCCCTAAGCTTTCTTTGACCTGGTTTAACTCCAGTCCGGCGCCCTCCACCATAAGAGCAAGTTCTTCTCTTGTGAATGTAACTGTCTCTTCACGTATATCGTGGGTGTTGACAGTGGCCTCTCTGGAGGCGAAGTCCACTGGAGTTTCCAGTACAAAGTGAGCATATAGCATTTTAGCAAAATACAGTGGAGCGTCGGTGTTATGGAGAGGACGGCCGTACACCTCCAAGAAAATGCGCTCGGCATTAGTTTTGATATCATTGTTAGTGCAACGAGAAATCTTCCATCTTCCCTTCTTTACCTCGCCATCTGGACATGGCCATATTGCCTTTATCATCTCTGTGGTTACCCGTTTGTTTATGTCTTTCCATTGGGCATAAGTTGGATTTGTCCACTTCGATAATCTGCACGCTGTTCTTGTAGCTTCGCGGGCTGTCAGGCCATGTGCAAGGGCCTTCATTCTCTCGTATGCCTTCTTGGCTAACTCCTGATGCTCGTTCGCTTGCGCTTGCTCCATATCTGCATGAACGTAAACGACATCAGTAAAGATCAACGCAAGATAAATTGACCATTGCTCTCAAAATCTTGAAGTCAAACACAACGAGAGGAGATATGTATTGCAAAGACTCGATGAGAAATATCCACTTGACTCCAAAAACACTTCAAACAATGCTCGCACATCAAATTTTAAAGAGAAAACATAAACTTAAACACCAGAAGAGGAGAGAGATATTGCAAAGACCCAATGAAGAGAGAAACAAAATTTTGAAACATTGAAAACAATAAATTTTGAAGAGAAACAAAATTTTGAAACCTTGGACACATCAAATTCTCAAATTCCTGAAACTTCATCTCTTGATACTGTATCATTACAAAGTCGGGGTGAATGCCACCGATAGCTCTACAAGAGGACGTTGTGCCTTCGTAGGGTCAGTATTTAGTGACCTAAAAAATTCAACCACTTGCAAAATTGACTTTCGCTCATCGCGATTAGGCAGAAACATCCAATTTTTGACTCTATGAATAATAGTATCCATGGTAACTTTGTCATGGGAACTATTATCCATCCACAACTCTTGCACTTTCTTCCAAAAGTCATATAAAGTTTGTAATAAATATCCCAAGGCAAAAACATCAGATGCAGGAGTGTATGCATCTGCCAAAAATGGATCATAAAGCTCTGGGGCTATCCACGGCCGTTTATTTCGCTCTCTGTCTGCGTGGGAGACTGCCTGTGCCACCTTCTCGGGGTTCTTGTCTGCTTCATAAACAAAATTGAGAGACACCCGTTTTTTGGGCGCTCTCAGCAGCAATCCCCAATCGATAATACCTATGCGTGGCTTTAGCTCTTTTGTATAATCCAACACTACATTAAAAGGATGTAGGTCGGTATGTACAATACCTGCCATATGCGCTGCCGCTACACCTTCCACCAGGGCATGCATAATATGTGGCATGTTTATTACTACCTCTTTTATTTTTGAAAGTTCTAGATGACCTAAAGGGATATTATCAGGCGGCGGTTGTCTCCATCCTCGATCCAAACGAAAAATGGCTCTGGTGAACTCACTGAATCTGAAGGGAACCTTCAGTAGAGTATCACCAAGAGCGCCGCCATTAAAGTACGGAAAAATTGTGATCCAAGGAGCCTCTTTTGTAAAGGCAATGCATCGGACAATCGATGGATGTAGCACTTGCATACCCTGCTCTGCCTGGAAGCTCTCGAACTTCGCGCTGCCTTCTCCTTTGTAGTGCTTTCCGCAAAAAGTGATGTGCTCGGGTAAAAAAGATATGCCTTTAATTGCATACTCTTTTACTGTTCCAAACACACCGGAGCCTATTGTTCGTCCTTCGTGAAGAGCTTCGTGCGGGATGCCAATAAGATGTGTGCACATAGAATTGTAGATGGTACGATTAATGACACCTGTACCACTTGCATCTGCCTGACTGGACGTTGCAGCGACGTCTTGGGCAATTCGAACTCTTTTGGGGAGGGACTCTGCATCCAACGCCTTCATGCGCTTGCTCTTGGCCCTCTGCTCGCTCCATACAACGTCCCATAACTGTAGACGTTGCATGTTGGCTTCAGGCGGGGCAGCATCTCGAAGATCACTGCACGCTACTCGCATGCTCCCCAAAATGGTTCGTGTTATGTGCTGATGGTTGAAATCTGCTATCTTCTGTCTATCCAGCAGCTCAGCGTTGCCTCCGCTTCGAAGCCGCCGCTGTGCATTTTCCCATATTTGGTCTATGAGATCTCGCATGATTATCTCAGACTCGTTGGTCTTCTTGACGACATCATCAGTACATTGTGATACTGTGATGACCGCTTCAACGCGAATTGCTCGCAGAACAATTTTGCGCTCTTCGGGAGTAAGCATGTTGATCGTCTTCGTAAATCCAGCAAATAACACTAAACATAAAAAAACAAAATATCAAACATTACTGAAATAAACATCAAGCAGACGTGAGAGAACAGCAACAAGTATATCAATATCGTCAATGTTCATACAAAAACAGAATATCAAATAATTTTAATGAACTCAATATCATCCAATACATTATCAAACGTGAGAAAACAGCAATAAGTGTATCATTACTTATCAATGAACAAACAAAAACAGAATATATCAAACATTATTGAACTCAACATCATGCAATACATTAACGAACGTGAGACAACCGCAACAAGCGCATTATTACTTACGAAGTGTATACATTATCGAATGAGAGAGAGAGAGAGAGTGGGAGGAAGAGAGAGAGGTGTGACAGATAGAGAGAGGAAACATTAAATGATATTTTTTATAGTTTTGTGAGTTCCTAAAGAGAGAAAAATAATGTTTTGTAATCCTAAAGCACTCCTCATCTACATACCTAAAGTATTTAGTGAAGTGTATCATGAGAGAGAGAGAGAAAGAGTTGTGAAGTGTATCATTGCGAGAGAGAGAGAGAGAGAATTGTGAAGTGTATCATGAGAGAGAGAGAGAGAGAGGAGAGGAAGAGAGAGTTGTGACAGATAGAGAGAAGAAACATTAAATCACATTTTTAATGTTTTTGGGAGTTCCTAAAGAGAAAGATAATGTATTGTTTTAATTTTTAAGTAAATAGAGGGAGAAAAAAAAAATTATTAAGAAGTATGTATATTTTAAGAGAGAAAAAAAATCATTATCTACACATCTATCGTGTTGTGAAGTGAATCATGAGAGAGATAGAGAAAGAGTTGTGAAGTGTATCATGAGAGAGAGGGGGGTAAGAAGAGAGAGATTCATATTTTTCGAGTTACGAATCACGATATTATAAAATAAAACGGTTAGACAATATGATGTAAACTTTGATCCATGAAATACTAATGCCGCGTTAGCAACCAAGTATCGCATGGATCAAACACAATAAAAACAATACAAGTCAAATCAAACAAATTTACGACATTTATTCGACCGCGTTAACGATCATATGCCGAAATACACAAGCAAATTTACGACACTTTTTCGACCGCGTTAACGATCAAATGCCGCAATATGCAAAAAACATTTTATGCACTAGCAGACGACACCAACTTGCCGTGTTAACGACAAAATGCCGCCCGATTCTATGGGAATACCAATAGGATACGAACATACACTGGCCGCGTTACCGACCATATGTCCGCATTTGACAAAGGGAAGGGAAGGGAAGGTGACATCGCCATAACGATACTATGCTTGCCGCGTTACCGACTAGTACCGCTACGGCGTGCCATACTTACCATAGGACACAGACTAGCCGCGTTACCGACTAAGTGCCCCAGGGTAAGCACCATTCCGAAGAATGGCCTTACACACACACACCAGTCGTGTGGCGGGCCACCCAAATCCTGCCGCGCATTGCGACAATGGGCGGTTGCCCGCACGAACTCACCCACACACACATCCCTCGTGTGGCGGACCACCCACATCTTGCCGCGCATTGCGACAGTGGGCGGCTGCCCGCACGAACACACCCACATACACAAACACACACACACACACACAAGTTTTTATTACCTGTGTGCTGTCAGCAATGAAATCCCAAAGGGCCCCCCGGGCCCATATATATAGAAAAATGTACCCCGCCGGGATATGTGACGACCCCGGCGGGCCCCGCCGGGTAAAGCATAAGCCCGGCGGGCCCGCCGGGGTATATCAAAAGCCCGGCGGGATTTTTCCCGGTTACCAGGTCGCTTGCCACCGGCTTTTTTGTGAACATGTTAACATGTGAACATGTTAATAACATGTTCACACATGTTATTAACAAGAAAAATTTTGTGATCACGTGAATATAAAATCCCTGGTGATCACGTTAACAAAACTTGTTATTAACATATTAAAACTTGTGATCACATTGTATATTCACATGACCTGAGCAATGACCTACCAAAACCTACTAGTCCCGTAACCCCGTCGGGGTTCTTTGTTTTTTTGACAGGCCTGCCGGGATATTGCATATCCTAGCGAGCCCATCGGGAAAACAAAAGAACCTCGGTGGGTTACTATCATATTTATAACCATTGCCCGATACCCATCATGCAACTTTTGGGGAGATAGTCCTTGTTTTGGGGGCGTGATATCTCTCCTCAAAGTACTTGTAGAGGTCTCGAGTTGCTAGAAGTGTCCTCTTGGGAAGAACGTCCTTATCTTAGGGGCTGTCATCTTTCCTTGTAGGCACTCCTAAGGCTATTGAGCCACTCATCCTTAGTTCTTTGAATTGGGGGTAGGGTGTGGTTCGTAGCTAATACTTGCAGAGATTTAGAGACAAAGTTGGATTCATTCAGCTTTGCATTTGAGCTACGTAGGTAATCTACCTCATTTTTCTTTATGAATGGTTTGATGGAGCCAAGAGTCTTGCTTAGGGGCTTGTATTGGTTCTTGATACTTGATATAGTTTAGAGTAGACAAGGGTCTATTGTCCTATACTAGAGTATTGGGCAAGCATAGATCTTTGATTTTTTTTGTGAATGTTAGAGAAGGTCTATTGTCCTATACTAGAGTATTGGGAAAGCATAGATCTTTGATTGTGTAAAGTATCCTTAATTGGGTAAAAAAGGCATCCTTCATTGGGGGTGCAATGTGCATGATAGTTTCGAAGTAGTTTTGTAGTCAGACCTTGCAAGATAGTTTCGAAGTAGTTTTGTGTTATGTGATGATCTTTTGTGTTTGTCAAGATAGTTTCGAAGTAGTTTGTCTGTTGATGTATGTACGTGAGTGACTTTGTTATTTTTTCATTTGTGTATTCATTGTTATATGCTTGCTTGAATAGGTTATTTGAGATGGAGGACAATGTTGGATCCAGTGATACCTCCAATAGAGTCCAAATTTCAAATAGTAAGAAAAAAAAGGCACCTGGGAGGGATAGAGTGGCAATATGCAAAAAACGTCGATGATCGATTCATAGATTGGGAGTGTAAGCTATGCCACGTAGTAAAATCAGGTGGCGCCTCGACTAAGAGAACACTTTTTAGGCGGAGCGAAGAAAAAGTCACATACCCACCCCTCTGCACCTGCAGTGGCCAAACGCATAAGAGAAGAAATTCAAAAGAAAGATTCAAGAAAACATTACACTCCTACCGTTAATGTATCAAGGCAGCAAGAACACTGTTGTTCTAATCATCAAACTCCGGCTACATCGCCTGCTTGTACTCCGAACGTCAATGTGCAACCAAAAAGTAATCTACCTAGTGCATCTTCCTGCAAGCGAAACTTTGACGTAGGAAATATACCCATGTGTCAAACTTCATTGCAAGAAAGCCTACGTCAAGGTCGGCTCGATGATGCACAACTCGCCCTTACTGAAGCGATTTACTTTTCTAGGAGTGCTATGATGATGGTGGACAGTGAGCATTGGAAGAGAGCATGGAAGAAAATTGGTGAGTTTGGACCAGGATTTTCACCGCCTACGTACCATGTATGCAAAATGATCTATTAGAGAAATGTTATGCGCAAGTAAAAGAACGTGTACAAAGAATAATTCTTAGCAATATAGAGCGTTCTGGATGTAGTATAGTAAGTGATGGATGGTCCAATGTACAAAGAAAATCATTAATTAATATAATGGTTATTTCACCTAGAGGTGAGACTTTCATCCGTATCGTGGATTCTACTGGTTCAATCAAAACTGGGGCTTACATTGCTCAAGTCATTGGCTCTGTGATAGAGGCAGTGGGTGCCAAAAATGTAGTCCAAATCGTCATGGACAATGCAAAGAATTGCAAGAATGCATCCAAAATCCTAAAGCGGCACTATCCACATGTTTTTCTGGTAGACTGTAATACTCATAGTTTGAATCTTGTATTAAAAGATTGGTATAAAAGTGATGATACCAAATGGTTTACCTCAATCGTCGACACTGCTCGCCAGCTTGTGAGATTCATGCTCAAGAGACAGAGAGTGTTAGATATTTTTTGACCTCGCATGTCAGTTATGTTAAAGCTTCCAGAGCGGAGACTAGGTTTTGCACTCACTTTTACACTTTTGAGTCTCTTCTTTGAAATAAAGATGCAGTTTGTGAAACATTTACATGCATGACATTTGACTGGGAGAGCACTCAACTTGAAAAAGTGAAAGAGAAAATCAAAGTCTTGAAGGCAGCGCTTACGAGAAGAAGTTGGTGGAACAGTGTGATGGATGCATACCATGTAATGATGCCTGTTATGTATGCCATACGAAGTCTTGATCAAAGAGTGCATAATCTCGGGAAAGCATGGATGCAATGGTGGACTGTCCAGCGGAGTTTGGAGTGTCCTGAGAAATTAGAGCATTTAGTGGTGGAAAAGCAATGGCGTGTACCATTCTCCAGTAGACAAAGAAAAGTTCTATTGAAGTACTTCCATGCTAGATGGATTGGAGCGCATTCACCACTACACAGTGCTGCTTACAGTGCTGCTTACATGCTAGATCCTGAATACTGGAATATGGATTTGATGTCCAACATTGAGGTGGTTCAAGATTTTTATAAAGTGGTAAACAATTTTTATAATAATGTTGATGATCATGTAAAGTGCATAAAGGAGATGACCTCATTTCAATTGAAAGAGGGTCTATTTTCCAACTCCCTTGTTCAATAAATGGCTAAAGAGTAGCCTGCATGGAAGTGGTGGATGATGAATGGTGGTGAGCACTATGCTTTATTGCGCAACCTTGCAATGAAGGTTCTAAGTCAGTGCTCTTCAAACTCAGGCTCAGAAAGAAACTGGAGCATGTACAAATATATTCAAGTACTATTCGCAATCGACTTCTTGCAGATCGAGCAGATAAACTTGTTTACATGTATTGCAATGAAAAGATCTTGCGAGACATTGAAAGCGAAGAGTATGAAGAAGATATGCCCAGATGGATGTACGATTGTGATGATGTAGTAGACGAGAACTTTGATGTTGGTGGACGTACATCGTGCACTAGCCTTGAGATAGAAGACAATTTGGACATTAACTTAGATGAGCTTAATTTAGCAGACGAGAGGGTAAATGGTGAAAGAATTTTGGAGCAAGATACTGACATAGAGAAAGAAGCTATTTAATTAATTTCATAAAAAATACTAAGTTGTACAAATGATTGTATTTGGAGAAATTATTAATACAAAAGTAGGATTTATGTCTTTCTTAGCTTTCATCTTGAAATAAATTACGAATTGCTCTAGGAGTTGCATCTAAAGGTCCTGGTGGTTTATATTCGCTAGCCATGCCGAACATTGTATAAATACCTTGATTTATTGGGACACTGCACAATGCACATGTGGAAATACTTTGCATGTGCCTCACTAAACATATTAAGTGGTAGTAGTGTCCACAGGGCAGTATATACTGGCCGCTCCACCCATCGAATACTTTGTAACATACAGGATATTGGGGGGTGGAGGAACTAGTAGCCTCAGCAAAAACTCCCACAAGATCAGGATGTATCAAAAAATGAGAGATGTGGTTTCCTTGGCGCACAGGAGCTATACGTGAAGAGATGGTCTGTATATCTTGGCTGATCTTTGTGAGCTGCTCTTGAATCCCTCTATTGGCTGGGGGAGGAGTTGACGCTTGAGATAATCGTACAGCTTCTTTCTCCTTCTCTGCTAGCTGTGCCTCTAAGCTTTCTTTGACCTTGTTTTACTCCAATCCAGCACCCTCCACCATGAGAGCAAGTTCATTTCCTCCCTTGTGAATGTCACTATCTCTTCACGTATGTCGTGGTGGGTGCTAACAGCGGTCTCTCTGGAGGCAAAGT
This sequence comes from Cibotium barometz, assembly GCF_041138505.1. Taxonomy (NCBI): domain Eukaryota; kingdom Viridiplantae; phylum Streptophyta; class Polypodiopsida; order Cyatheales; family Cibotiaceae; genus Cibotium; species Cibotium barometz. The sequence continues at coordinate 10,974,850 of NC_141055.1, forward strand.
CCACTAGAGTTTCTAGGATAAATTGTGCATATAGCATAATAGCAAAATAGAGTGGAGCGTCAGCGTTATGGAGAGGATGACGGTACACCTCCAAGAAAATGCGCTCGGCATTAATTTTGATATCATTATGAGTGCAACGCGAAACCTTCCATCTTCCCTTCTTAATCTTGCCATCTGGACATGGCCATATTTCTTTGATCATCTCTGTGGTTATGCGTTTATTTATGTCTTTCCATTGGGCATAAGTAGGATTTGTCCATTTCGACAACCTGCATGCTGTTCTCGTAGCTTCGCGGGGGTTGTCAGTCCATGTGCAAGGGCCTTCATTCACTCATATGCCTTCTTGGCTAACTCTTGATGCTTGTTTGCTTGTGCTTCTGCCATATCTGCATGAACATAAATGACTTTAGGATTTTAATAAACTATAAAGATCAACGTAAGATAAATTGACCATTACCCTCAAAAACTTAAAGTTTAACACCACGAGATGAGATATGAATTGCAAAGACTCAATGAAAAATATCCACTTGACTCAAAGAATATTTCAAACAATGCGCGCACATCAAATTTTGAAGAGAAAACATAAACTTAAACACCACAAGAGGAGAGAGATATTGCAAAGACTCAATGACAAAATATTTCAAACAGTGCGCACATATCAAATTTTGAAGAGAGATAAACAAAGAGCCATTCTTGAAACTAAATCTCCTGATACTATTAAATTACAAAATTGGGGTGAATGACATCGATAGCTCTACAAGAGGACGTTGTGCCCTTGTCGGTTCAGTATTTAGTGATCTAAAAAATTCCACTACTTGCAAAACAGATTTTTGCTCGTCACGATTAGGTAGACACATCCAATTTTTGACTCTATAAATAATAGTATCCATGGTAACTTTGTCGTAGGAACTATTGTCCATCCACAACTCTTGTACTTTCTTCCAAAAGTCATATAAAATTTGTAATAAATACCCTAAAGCAAAAACACCAGATGTAGGAGTGTATGCATCTGCCAAAAACAGATCATAAATTTCCAAGGCTATCCCCACGGCAGTTTATTTTGCTCTCTGTCTGCGTAGGAGACCGCCTGTGCCACCTTCTCAGGGTTCTTGTCTGCTTCAAATACAAAATTGAGAGACATCTGTTTTTTGGGCACTCTCACCAGTAACCCCCATTCGATAATACCTATGTGTGTCTTCAACTCTTTTGTAAAATCCAACACTACATTGAATGGATGTAGGTCGCGGTATGTACAATTCTTGCCAAATTTGCTGCCGCTAGGCCTTCCACCAGGGCATGCATAATATGTGGCATGGATATTACTATTTGTTTTATTTTAGAACGTTCTAGATGACTTAAAGGAATATTATCGGACGGGGGTTTTCTCCATCCTCGATCCAAACGGAAAATTGCTCTGGTGAACTCACTGAATCTGAAGGGGACCTTCAAAAGAGTATCACCAAGCGAGCCGCCATTATAGTATGGAAAAATAGTGATCCAAGGAGATTCTTTTGTGAAGGCAATACACCTGAGAATTGATGGGTGTAGAACCTGCATGCCCTGCTCTGCCTGGAAGCTCTCAAACTTGGTGTTGCCTTCTCCTTTGTAGTGCTTTCCACAAAAAGTAATGTGCTCTGGCAAAAATGATATACCTCTAACTGTATACTCTTTTACTATGCCAAAAACACCAGAGCCTATGTGTGGGACGCCAATGAGGTGTGTGCACATAGAATTGTAGATTGTGCGATTAATGGCACCCGTCCCACTCGCATCTGGCTGGCTGGACGTTGCAGCGACGTCCTGGGCAATGCACACTCTTTTGGGGAGTGACTCTGCATCCAGCGCCTTCATGCGCTTGCTCTTAGCTCTTTGCTCGCTCCATACAGCGTCCCATAACTGTAGACGATGCATATTAGCTTCAGGCGGGGCAGCATCTCTAAGATCATTGCATGCTACACGCATGCTCCCCAAAATAGTTCGTGTTATATGTTGATGGTTGAAGTCTGCTATCTTTTGTCTATCAAGCAACTCAGCATTGCCTCCTTGATGCTGTGCATTTTCCCATATCTGCTCTAATAGATCTCGCATGAGTATCTCAGACTCATTGATCTTTTTGACGATGTCTTTTGAACATTGTGACACTACGATGACTGCTTCAATGCGAATTGCTCGTAGAACGATTTTACGCTCTTCAGGGGAAAGCATGGTGGTCGTCTTTGTAAATCTAGCAAATATCACTAAACACAACAAAAATAGAATATTAAACAACATTACTGAAATCAACATCAAGCAATATATCATCAAACGTGAGAGAACAGCAATAAGTGTATCATTACTTATCAATGATCAAACAAAAACGGAATATCAAATAATATTACTGAAATCAACATCATCCAATACATCATCAAACGTGAGACAAACAGCAAGTGTATCATTACTTATCAATGATCAAACAAAAACGGAATATCAAACAAAAACGGAATATCAATGATCAAACAAAAACGGAATATCAAACAATATTACTGAACTCAGCATCATGCAATACATTATTGAACATGAGACAATCGCAACAAGTGCATCATTACTTATCATTACTTATCAAGTGCATACATGTTGCACTTCTCATCTACACACCTACCGTAACAAAGAGAGAGAGAGAGAGAGAGAGAGAGAGAGAGAGAGAGAGAAAGAGAGAGAGAGAGAGAGAGTTGTGAAGTGTATCATGAGAGAGAGAGAGAGAGGGAGGAAGAGAGAGAGGCATGACAGATAGAGAGAGAGAGGAAACATTAGATGACATTTTTAAAAGTTTTGTGAGTTCCTAAAGAGAGGAAAATAATGTTTAGTATTGTTTTATATTTTAAGAAAATAGAGGGAGAAAAGGTAATTTATTAGAGATTATGTATATTTTAAGAGAAAAAAAAGCCCTCATCTACACACTTATCGTGAGTGACAGAGAGAGAGAGAGAGAGAGAGAGAGAGAGAGAGAGAGAGAGAGAGAGAGAGTTGTGAAGTGTATCATGAGAGAGAAGAGAGAGAGAGAGTTGTGAAATGTATAGAGAGAGAGAGAGAGAGAGAGAGAGAGAGAGAGAGTTGTGAAGTGTATCATGAGAGAGAGAGAGGGAAGAGAGAGAGAGGGGGGGAGGAAGAGAGAGAGTCGTGTGGCAGATAGAGAGAGAGGAAACATTAGATAACATTTTCAATAGTTTTTTGAGTTCCTAAAGAGAGGAAAATAATGTTTAGTATTGTTTTATATTTTAAGAAAATAGAGGAAGAAAAGGAAATTTATTAGGGATTATGTATATTTTAAGAGAAAAAAAAGAACTCCTCATTTACACACCTATCATGACAGAGAGAGAGAGAGAGAGAGAGAGAGAGAGAGAGAGAGAGAGAGAGAGAGAGTTGTGAAGTGTATCATGAGAGAGAGAGAGAGAGAGAGAGTTGTGAAGTGTATCATGAGAGAGAGAGAGGGGGAAGGAGGAAGAGAGAGAGAGAGAGATATTCGTTTTTACGAGTCACGATATCATGAAATTCAACTTAAAGACAATATGATGTAAACTTTGATCCATGAAATACTCATGCCGCGTTACCAACCAAGTATCGCATAGATCACACACAATAAAAACAATACAAGCCGCATCAAGCAAATTTACGACATTTTTTCGACCGCGTTAACGATCAAATGCCGCAATATGCAAAAAACAATATATGCACTAGCGGAAGACACCAACTTGCCACGTTAACGACAAAATGTCGCCCGAATCTATGGGAATACGAATAGGATACGGACATACACTGGCCGCGTTACCGACCATATGCCCACATTTGACAAAGGGAAGGGAAGGGAAGGTGACATCGCCATAACAATACTGTGCTTGCCGCGTTATCGCGACTAGTACCGCTACGGCATGCCATACTTACCATAGGACACAAACCAGCCGCGTTACCGACTATGTGCCCCAGGATAAGCACCATTCTGAAGAATGGCCTTACACACACACCCCTCGTGTGGCAGACCACCCACATCCTGCCGCGCATTGCAACCATGGGCGGCTGCCCGCAAGAACACACACACCCACACACACCCACACAAACACACACACCCACAACTATCATTACCTGTGTATACTGTCAGCAATGAACTCCCAAAGGGCCCCCCGGGCCCATATATATACAAAAATGTAGCCCACCGGGCTAAATGATGACCCTGACGGGACCCATGGGGTTGTAATATTCCCGGTGGGACTGCCGGGTATTGCAAAAATCCTGGCGAGATTTTAGCCAGTTACCAGGGAACCTCCCACCGGCTTTTTTGGGAACATGTTAACATGTTAACATGTTAATAATATGTTAACACGTTATTAACAAAAAAAAATTGAGATCACGTGAATATAAAGTCATTGCTCTAAACTTTCGGAAGTTGAAGGTTCACCTCTTACCAATTTCTTGCGATGACTCTTGATGTTGTAGTAGTGGACCTTCTTATTCTCACCTTGTAGAATAAGATCACCTTGAATTGCCTTCACTTGGCAAAGCCATGGCCTACCCAATATCAACGGGTAAGCCCTAGCATATCAAGCTTTGTAGGAATGACCTGGAAAGTTGTAGGCTTTGAAATACCACATACATCCACTCCCAAATTCCTGACAATTCCTAAGGTTTTCACCCTAGTATTATCAGCAAGTTTGATGCAATATGGAGAGTTAGTAGAAGACAACTTTAAATCGGCATCTTTCACATTTTTTCACTCATCATGACATTGGTTGACGCACCTCCATCAATGTATGCATTAGAAATTGTTTGTCTCTCAATGATGACATCACAGGTACATCATCTCCTACATCAATATCCACCTTTTGAGCCATAGGAGTCCCATTATCCCTCTTCTTCTTTTTCTTAGATTCCCTTGTGCTAGCAGCTTATCCCATTCCTTTCTGAGCTTTGGAGAGAGTGCCAAAAGCTACCCAAATGTGATTTGTGCCGTTTTCTCCCTGAGATTTGTTAAGAGGTCATAACTAAGAGATCCTTGTCCAAGAGGAAAGTCAGATTGTCCAATTTTTCTCCTAGACGACTTCTTCTTCTTCTTATTTTTCTCCTCTTCTTTAGATTTATCTTCTTGTTCTTCTTCTTCTTAACTCCTAGTTTTACGAACTCTTTTTGCCATTAATGGCATCAATGTTTCCTCTTCTTCTTTTGAGCATGTTTCCTCTAAAAGTGCTAAACTTTTATCCTCTCTTTTCCTCAATTTTGGACACTCGGTGTGATAGTGCCCCTTCTCTTAACATTCATAGCATGTGACACTACTTCTATCCCTAGGTTTATCCTCAACTCGTGGAACCCTAGGTGGCTTTGCGTTGACTAAGTGTAACTTCAAATCAGCAAATTCTGCCATAAGTTGTGCAATGTTATGATCCAAGGATGGAGCTTGTACCTGAGATGTTGAGGCTATCCAAGGTGGTGGGGTTGGCACACTCGGAGAAGATTGGAATGTGGACTCAATATGAAGAGTGGCCTCCTTGTTCAAAGCAATACGAAGAGCCTCTTGTGGGATCTTTGCTTAGAACTTTTCCATGCAAGCGGGGATCTAAAGCCATGATAAACTTGCTCATCTTAAGGTTCTCTAAAGAACTTTTTGAATCTCCCATAGAAGGTGAAAAAGAAGAAGCAACAACATGTAAAGCAGCTTGTTGATATTTGATGAACAAGGCTTCATACCTCACTGAAAAGGTAAAAACTGACTCTCAAATCTGATCCAATTGCAAAAAAGCATTTGGTGACTCCACTGTCCCAAATCTCTCCTTCATTGCTTTGGTCAACCTTTCCCAATCATTCTCGGACTCCTCTGGCAAAGCCTCATGCCAAGCTAAGGCCACACCCTCCAAGAAATCTGGAAGTATTTCTGCCCTCTCCTTCATAGACCAACCCGTCAAGCGGCATGCTCGGTTAAACTCTCGGAGATAACTCCCCGGGTATTCTCTTTCTAATCCTTGGAACACCGGAATGTTGAACATCTTGCACAAAAAGATGAGTACCAACAACAAGGAAATTATACTTATTTCAAAATAACTTTTCTTTAATCATGCGATACCTTGAGGTTAAAATAGAATAATTCTAAGTAAAACCTGCCCGCCGTCTCCACCAAAAGATATGACACAAAGTTGGGGTTTTAACTTCGGTCACTTCTTAGAATTAGAACACACTTGTATGAAACCTCACAGCCTCCTGACCTCCCTTTCTCTCCCTAGGTTAAGATAAAGATAAACACATCAAAGGTGAGATCATAATTCATGGAAGGTAAGATGAAAGGCTCAGGAAAAGCAAGAATTTCTGCCAATCTGGCAGCTCCAAACAAGAGGGCAATTCTTTGTTGGAAGAAAATCTTTCGACTCAGGATTATGTGAGCGGAAACATACGGGGAATGTTGGTAAGGTTCATCCGTTCGAATTCGGAGATTTGGATGGAACATATTAAAGTAAAAGAATATAGCAATCACTTATAAGAGGATAAGACACAGGGATTTTCCTTTTGAGATTAGGAGGAATTAATCATTATTAAGAAGAAATAATGGCCAAAAGTCTATAAAAACAAAGATACACATAGAATTGCAGTTTTAAATCCATATAGACTGTACAAAAGAGGATTACATAGGTACGTAGGGCTCAAAGAGAGCTTTGCGCCTATATAAAAACTTTCAAAAATGGGCAATCGAGCAAAAAGTTATGAGCATTTTACTACAAGATTATAAAACTGCCAAAATTCGCCTAAAAGTTAGCAACTTTGGGAGAAATTATGAACATCAATGAAGTAAAGGATTAAGAAATTAGTTACATGAGTGGAAAGAGCATATAAAGAGATTCCTAGACATATAATAAATTTTAGAAACCAATACTCGAGTGATGAGTAATTACCGATTGAAATTTGGGTATTAGACCACAAAAAACTCCTTATCCCACTTATCATGAATCATCAAAGAGGTCCAAAATTGGATTAAGCATGAGGGGCTAATGCTAAATGAGATATTCACATGTAGAGAGAGTGTCTGAATAAGGGTTTGAAAGATAAGAGAATGGCAATGACACAAAATGCTCAATTGAGGAGGCTTCATTCATTGATTTTGAAAGGGAGAGGAGGGCTCCTTTTATAGGTGGAGAATCACCCTCTCTTCCATTGTTACAAATTACAACATAAAAATCTTCAACCCTTCAGTGACATAAGGGTAGATGTCACCATCAAGTGTCCTCTTAAGCTAAGTCTTCTATTGATTATTAAATTGAAGACTTTTTTGACTTTGAAAGTGTGATGAGATAATAGCCAAGTCTAAGTGGCATGTAGGTGGAGATCCCACTTACACATGGCAGAATTCTCCTCTTTCATGTAGGCATTGTAGAAAAATCTTTCCCAATTATGCACCTACACACACTCCTCCACATGCCTTCCACACTCCCCAACTTGTAGCCTTATGGTGAATACTATATTAATAATACAATTAAAATCCATGTGAGCATGAAGGCCCACTTTTATTTTCCACATCACTAGCCTATCTACCATACCAAAGTATTTATCAAGCATACTTGTGGCATTTACAATGTGTGCACCATAAATCAAGTAAAACATGCTGTTATCAGGGTAGCCGCCAAGCCGCCGCATCACCACGTCGTTATTCCATTGTGGGCGACGCAATCTTCTTGGACAAGCTTCCACCTTATTACCATTGAGAAACCATCAAAATATGCACAAAATTAAAAATGAAAGATTTCAATTTTTCATGTCACAGTACCACAACTAGACCAGTCCATGAACCTGAGATACCTAGAAGAGCCAATATAGGTAGGGGACGAGGTCTAGGAAGGGGGGAGCAATTCCCCAGAGACCTAGAAATGGTCCAGCCATGGACCTTAATGTAGCCACAAGGGAAGACTTGTTAAATATGGCAGCAGAGATGGGTAGGGGGATGGTCAGGGAGTTAGGTTCTACTGCTCTAGAACCACGACCTTCCCATATGAAACCCCATATCATCTCAAAACTTGTCCAAAACTTCTCTGGGGATGGGGATCCTATCGAGCATGTAGAGATTTTTGAATGTACATGTGAAACCTACGGACCGATGAGTGATGTGACCATGATACATGCTTTCTCGTTGACCTTAGAGGGAAAAGCTCATCAGTGGTTCATAACCCTTAAGCTTCAGGACAAGGTTAACTTCACCAGGTTAAAGAATGTTTTTGTGCCCAGCTTCATATGTAGTGGTGACAAATGGAGCCATGTGGCCCAACTACATAACATCAAGCAAAAGGAAGATGAGTCTATGAGAGACTATGTCTCTCGCCCTGAAACACTTGAATTCAAGATGCAACTTTCAGGAAAGATTGATAGATGATCGATTGTTACCTTGTTTCAGGAGAGGGGTTAGAGACCATAAAATGCATGATTACCTGGTACTAGCCCGGACAGCTATTCTTGATGCATGCTGTAAATTGGCAATTGAATATGAAGATAACATGTTAGAATTATTGCAACCCGAGGATGTTAGAACGCCTGCAGAACCACGACTTCGTGTTCCTCGAGGTACCAAGAAATTGGAACTCGAAGCAAGCAAGTCGGACATATGACGGTGGATGAGCTCAGCAATGCCATATTGGAGAAATTAAAGGTCAGGGAAGGAAGAGAGATGTCGAGTCATGGGCATAGTCACCTTTACCCCCGCAGGGAATTGGTGTGGTGCTCCATGTGTGCATACTAAATAATACCACCACCGAATATCCACAGTAGTTAAGGGAAAGACCATTATTGTATTGTGCGCATTGTGTGTTTAAATTGTGTAATCATCATGACACGTCAATGTGTAGATTTCCAAGGTTTCAGAATGTGGCACAACTACTAGCAAATAGATCCCCATTGGCCTTACCGGCACCACCCGTGTGCAAACCACTGCTTGCCCACTGCTGGACAACCCAACTCTTCTTACTTACCTAGGGGGGATGTTCCGGGTACAAGACGCTTCGCCCTTACCACCACCAATTCTACCGCCACCACAACCACCACAAGCTAAGATCAATGAAGTAATGATTGAAGAGCCAACTCTTCTTACTTACCTAGGGGGGATGTTCCAGGTACAAGACGCTTCGCCCTTACCACCACCAATTCTACCGCCACCACAAGCTAAGATCAATGAAGTAATGATTGAAGAGCCAACAGAATATGTTGATCTGGTACAAGAATTAGAATTCAATGGGGAATACTACGAGGACATGGGTGAGGTCACACCAGATTACTATGTCCTACAAAACAACATGCCAGTACCTGTGTTTCAAACCACGGTACAATGGAAGGGCAAGGAAGTAAACTCAAATCAAACACAATGACTAGAATGTTTGAGTAAAATGAGTTGGGGGAATCTATTCATTCCTTTCCCTTGGAAGAGTTTACTTCCTCGATGGGAAGAACACTCTATATCAAAGGAACCCAAGGATATAGGAAGCCTCGCCTATACTATCCACACCTGTCTAGATGCCCTTGGGGCAACTGTTACATGCAATTCACCCACCTTATGGACAGATGTAAAAGAATGGGTCGAGGGAGGACTAAGGCTAGTTGTGATAATATAGATAAAGCTCTGCCACCCTTGGCAAAAAGACCCTTGAAGTATACAAAGGAAACGAGAGTCGTTAAAATACCAGTTAACCAACTGGGATGCTACTATGAGAGTGACGACACGAACGCTACCATCCCGATTCATCATAATGGATACCAAGCATTGGCTATCCTGGATGGTGGGGCAGGTGTCAGCATCATTACCAAACGTTGCTAGGAAAACTGGGGGAAACTTGATTTAAAAAGAGCAGATCTAATCGTTAAGATGAATGATGGAACATCTTTGAGACCCATTGGGCTCTTGGAAAATGTTAAGTTCAGACTTTATATGTTTCGCTATCATCATACATTTGTGGTCATGGACTTCCTATGCCAACACGATACATATGACATAATATTGGGACGACCCTTCATGAGAGAATCCCAATTGGTGCATGATTGGGCCTTAGACCATGTATATGTACACAGGGACGACTCACAAATCTTGAAGATTGATCTAAGAGCATGGAAAGCACACCTCATAGAAGGGCAATTGTTCGATAATTACATCCTTATTACAAATATGCCAACCTACAGATGAGGAGACCAAGGATGAGGAGGAAACGAGAATGTATGCATCATTACCTCCCCTTGATTTCAGTGAAAATTGGATGCACGTGTTGGCTACCATTGATGTAATGCAACCCAAAGGAACCCAGTATTTGGAATCTGGAACCATCCCCATGACTTCTATCTACATGGTTAATTGGCAAACCATGGATGAGGAATCATGAGGAGAGACATCAAGTACAGAAGATACTATGGCACGAAGCCATATACCAGTGCTCAACGCCTCAGATGATGGCGGAGACAAAAAATGGTACCTCACCTGACGAAACACCCTGCTACAAAACAAACCTACAGAAGCCCAATGGTTGAGATACCTTGAGGCTACAAAGGTACATGATGAATTCTTAAAGGATTGGGGCAAAGAGTTGAGCAAAATATCATTGGAAGGGAGGCACCAAGAGAAAATCACCCTTCAAGAAACTGATACACCCAAACTCACAAAAGCGGGATGCACAACAAAGCCTTGGAAGAGGCAGAGTGTTGTCGTGCCATGGCATGTCTATGGTGTGAAACCATGCATATGAGGCCATTAAATGCAAATCCAGATGCATGGGATTAAGTGCCATGACTTGAGTCATTATATGATGCTTGAGTACATATGTTCATATTGTAAATGAGGTTCAATAAGACGACCTGAGGCTGAGCCAGGTCTCGAAGCCTCTGTACATAAGTATGGTATGAATCATGGAGTTTTTATGCTTATGGTAGACCTTATAGTAGGGAACACCCCTCTCAACATGAATGGGAAATTTGAGAGCATGTATGATGCAAGGATTGGTTTTGAAAGAATGCCTTTTCAAGATATCGTGTCTTGGAATGCCATGATTTTTGTTCTTACTCGGAATGAGCAGAACAAGGAGGCTCTAGGTTTGTATGATGAGATGCACTGTTGGAGGCTGGGGGTTGGCCTGGGCATTAATAAGGCAATGATGAAGCTAATGGAGGGAAAGGTCTTGGGTGGTGGCTTTCATTTCCACCACCCAGAATTAAGAACAAGGCTGGGGTGTGGATGGGTGGTTATCAACACCAAGGACCTCCATCATGATTAAGGTTGGGTGGGACTGTGAAAAAGGGCGGCTACTGCTTAGCTAACTGTGAGCTTTTGAGAGAGAAGGCAAGGGAAGAATCAAGAGAGCAACGGCCCGTTTGGGGGTTCAAATCTAACATACACATGTATCTTATGTTGTGAGATACCCTTACTTTTTCTCTGCTACTTTAATATGCACAAGCTAACCCTAGCTCTTCACCATCACCATTATCATCGTCAACCACTCTGCTCAGGAGACAGACACTGCCTATTTTGATGCAAGGATTTTTCAACAACTTCAGAGCATTGGAGCAGTTCAAACACCTTCTGGTCTATGAATTTCCGGAACTGTCTGTTGATTGCATCGTGAAACAGTGTTAGTGCACAAACATGAAAGTGAAAGCAAGAAAATCATCTTGAAGGGCTGCTGCCAAGGAACAGTCATCTTAATTTTCACCAAGGAAAGGGAGAGATGTAAGAAGTGCTTTGGACAAGCACAAGACTGCAGCAACAACTGCTCTAATCACATCATCCTCAAAGAAACAGCAGGCTGGTTCTCGTCTTGTATCAACAAATCAAGCTTCACGTAGAACAAAGGTGACAAAAGGTGGTGGCTTTTGCGTGGATTTTTTTAAAAAAGGAATATCCGAGTATTAAGCTGGAAAAAAAGGAAGCGCAGCGTTTTTTTTATTTGGGAAATCCAATTTTTGGGCTGCAAAAGGGAAGGGGGACCGAATTCCTTGCGGGAAAGAGAAGAAAACCAGGCAAACGGCGCTTATTGAAGGGGGGTGTAAAAAAATCAGAACCAGAGCAGAATTCGACCAAAGAATCAAAAATCTTGGGCTTTGCTACTGTTTAGGGCATCCTGGGGTTTGAATTAAAGAAGAAATGAAGCGCTATCGAATGATATAATCTTCGAAAATCTCACAATATACAAGGGAAGTGATGTCAAAAACAATACGAATGCTGATTTTGGCGCATACTGCAGTGAAGCAGAACGTGGGAAAAGCGATATGCATAAATTCGCTTCTTTTTTTTTGAGATAAGTAATATTTTGGTTGTTTTTGTTACTTACGATTTCAAATAAAAATCGTATAGCCCTTGGACAAACACACTACCCCTTTAAGGCTTTTGGGTAAGGCTTGGGTAAGTTTTTTTGTTGTTTTGGAGAGTCTTGGAATAAGAAAGCATCAAAATACAAAGAGATTCCTGGGATTTGGATTTTATTTTCTACTCGGTTGGATTTTGGATTGCTAGACATGGAGTTTTCTAAAATCACATGAATATGTTGTACATATGCCATATGTCATCTTTTGCTTTGTGAGTTGTTGGAATCTGAAAGCAGGTTTTCACGAGATCAAGAGACACCTTGAAATGATGGAATTGGCAATATATGATATATGTGATGTGAATGGTCACATGTATATGGAAATCTTTTGTAGATTGTATTATGCCTACATGTGATATGTTTGAAGCATTTGGAAAAAGAATCAGGAGATCTATGCTTGGAACTGATCATGCTCTTGACACACAATTTATGTGCAATCATCAAGCTGAATTTGGGGATGTAATGAAGTGAATTGGCACATGTACATGTCATCAAAAATGGAGATGTCTTATGCTCCTTGAAGAGTTATGTGTTTTTGTTTCCTTGCTCGGATTTTGGAAGCTACTCTCACAGCCAGAAGCCTCGCACTTGCCCAGTGATACCATCCACGACACGATAGCTTTTTGGTGAACCCGACGTGAAACTGCTGGGGTGAGAGTGTGGTGAAATGCACAGGGAAGCTATGGCTGAGAATCCTGAGGGTCAGGGGGTTATGCAAATGTTTCAGATGTTTACTATGTATATGCAATAGCAGCAAGCTGCTGAGAGGGGGCGAATTTCCACGACTAAAGCACTGCAGTCAATTGTGAAAAAGGTGGATCAGTTTGATGGTAAGGACATCACAAAGTACTTGCGCAATTACACAAAGGAAATGGAGCTAAACAGGGTGACTAAGGAGGATATGGTTCAAAGCTTTGAGCTGGTATGTGTTCCTAAAATAAGAGAGCGCATAAGAGGATTACAGGCAGCACATGGTGGCAGAAATTGGGAGGAGTTCAAGCTTGCTTTGAAGGATGATTATTTCATGGAGGATTTTGAGTGGGTGACCAAGCGAACTTTCTTGGAATGGGTCACAAAACCCAAAATGGGAATTTCTGCCCCCACAGAGTTGCTAAGAGAGTTTGAGAAGCGCTATGCCCAGCTGTCAAGGATAGAGCGCACAACTTTGGACAGGGAAAAAACAGAGCTCTTCTTACAAGCAGCTGGGACAGATCTCCAAGAGAAACTCGAAATCCTCCTTGAGGATAAGAATACAGAGCAGGGGCTAAAGAATGATTGGAATGATGTCGAGGATGCAGTCACCATGCTAGCAAAGCGGCAGCGAAGGAGGGATGAAATGGTGATGAGCTCGGCAACCCCTATAACTGCTGTTACCCAAGAGAATCTACCAAAACCAGCTGCTGCTGCAATCCCAAAGGTAGAAGGGCCGATGGAAGAGCTTATTAAGGGCATGTGAGACCTAAAATTGAAGATGTCTAGGATTGAAGAAAAAGGGCTACCATTAGGGCAGGCTTCTATGCAAAGGCCAAAGAAGGGTTTACATTCAGATGTATATGGTGTGATGACCCAGAACATGCAAAGAAAGACTGTGCTAGCTATAAGGAAGCGCTCAGAAATCAACTTGTGTTTTTCAAAGATGGGAAAATCCACCTTACAGAGACTGGTCTTCCATTAAACACAAACTTTGGGAAAGGAGGGATGAAAAAGCTGGTTGAGGATATGGCTGCTAGCCATGCCATCTCTATGGTTGAGGCAGCAACCTATGGGTTAAAGGTTGGTCAATCAAAGCAGGAATCTGAGAATGATGAAGATTATGAGAATGAAGATTTTTGGCCATCAACAATGGAACTAATTGCGTCAAAGAAGGTGTCTAAGCAGGCTTTGCATGAGGCAGGTGACTGTATACGTCTTGAGACTGGCTAGGAAGAGCCTGTGGATTCTTTATCTGTTCATGCCTACATTGCAAAATGCCAGAAGAATGAGGCACAGGTAGAGGAAAAGCGTAAGAGGGAAAATGAGGAAGGAGGGCCATCAAAAAGGGTCACTCGTGGTAGTGAAAAGAAGGATCCTGGGCCATCACATATGCCTCCACTGGCAGAGCAGACCTCCACAGGAAGTATCAATGGAAGAAGTGCCAGAAAAAACGAAGCATGAGAAGGAGAAGGGTAAAGGGAAAAGTCCACTCTACAAGCTTCAATCTGATATTGAAGCCGCAAACAGACCTCAAAAAGGTGCTTGAAGAGAGGATTCTAAACAGTAGGGTGGAATTTACACTAGGGGAAGTCTTGGGGATTGCAAAGAAAGAATTCCATGATGAGATAATTGATATTATACGAAGGAAAAGGTAGTCCATAATTGAATCTATTCCATCACAAGGGGAGACAAGCACTTCCAAGACTCATGATGGAGTACAGGTACAGCAAAAGGAAGAGAGAGAGAATGTGGTGGAATGTAATCACTCTGCTGAAGGGGCACGACAAGTGTGCTTTGTGGATGAGGATGATGAAAAAGAAGTTCTTACAAAGAGTCATTACTCCAGGAGCCATTGGGCAAAGGGTAACCACTGAAACCCTTGTCAAGATAGGTGACTTGGAAGAGCCGTATGTCGCTCTAATCGATCATGGGTCTGAAATAAATCTTATGGCTAAAAATCTCTACAACAAATGTAAGTGGCCAATGGATGTAGATCATGGGTGGATGATTAAAGCAACTAATAACTCATCTGGAGAGCTCTATGCAGCCTGTCCAAATGTAAGGGTAACTATAGGGGATGTGAAAGATGATCAAAACTTATTTGTTCAGGAGATGTCATCATATCCCCTCATCCTTGGGCAACCCTACATTACAGCTGTGAGGATGGAAACAAAAGTTTTGGATGATGGCTCGGCATATGCAAGAATAAGGAGTAAAGATTGCAAGAAAGCTGTTCAGTTTTTGACAGTTTGCATTAACCATGAAAGGAACCGTGAGTCTCTTCGAGCACAGTCACTCCCAAAGATAAACAGAGAATTCATGAACTACAGGGAGATGAGGGGTTTTGGCCAGGTGCCATTGTAAAGTGGGATTCCAATGGTACAAGGGAAAATGAGTTCTCGCAGGACTCAATCAATGTAAATAACTTTTCAGCAAATTTTCAGGGATTTTCTAGCTATGGGTCACTAGTCTTTGTAAAAAGCAAGGATTTGAAGCGTGGCATGCGTCGACATGTACAAAATGAACAAAAAAGTCTTGAGCAGTGTGGTCTTTTGGAGAAGAATGAGTTTATTTCAGGGTTGCTTGATGAGGTGTCATTTGTTGTTAAAACCCTAAGATCTCTCTAGATAATTGTTATGCATAAACATGCATAAATTAGGCATAAACTCAACCACCCAACCACCCAACCACCCCCGAGCCCAAGGGATGCACACATGAATAATAAATGAAATACATCATACCTCTACCTTGATGTTCCATACCATCAAGAGGTATAACTCCAATCCAATAGCATGTAGCTAAAGTGTGAAATGGTAGATGAGTAGATATGGACCTCTACACAAGAGACCATAGTATAAGCCCTCAAGCCTCCAAACTTCTAAGCCCCCTTGTGAGTGTGCCCCATGCCCCTATTATATAGGAGGGCCCTCAAGTGACTCTTGACTTTCCATTCCTCATGTGTGACCCTTGGATGCCTGACCCTAACCTTAACCCTTAAGGTTAGCCCTAACCCATACTCCACTAGACCTTGTTCCTATGCTCTCATGCTCACAAGTCTAATGCTCACAAGTCTAATGTGGGTTAGCCTCCTAGTATATGCACACATAATGTGTATATAACATAGCACACATAGTGTACATATAACATACTTCCCCTCTCTCAAAACATTGCACTCTTGCAATGAAAAGAAGGAGAACTGCGTTGAACAATCTCAACCGACTCCCAAGTCGAATTCTCAATTTCCCTATCTTTCCACCTAATTTTAACCTCAGGGATTAGTCAACTACAAAGTTTCCTTTCCCTGAATTCAAGTACCTTCAGACCAGATAGCTAACCTAGTACTAAGGAGATTGGGACAGACCTATCGTTCCGCAAGTAGTGTGTCTCTCTCTCTCTCTCTCTCTCTCTCTCTCTCTCTCTCTCTCTCACTCTCACTCACACACACGCGTGCACGCACGCACATATGCATGTGTGCACGGAGAGCTGCCATAACCCCATAATCTTAGGTATTTCTCTTTGTATCTATACATTGACTAGTTACGAAAATGCCTTTCTTCAGACCACATGGCATTGTGTAACTTATACTAAAACTAATACCAAATGAAATATATTTATGATATTGAATAACCATGTCATGAGATTCTACGTGAATTAAAAAAGAGGAAGTAGAGACATACTAACATGAGGTTCGTCCTCTTGCGTACCCCCACTCTTCTTTTGTTACCTACGATTTCTCCATGTTCTTCGGCCTTTTCCATTTCTTCATATAAAGCCAATCAATGGTAAAATATTTTGGAAGTGATGCAAGATCCAGAGGAAACGGAAAGCCCCCTGGTGGTACTTAATGTTAATTCAATAAACATATATATCATAGCTCACATAACACTGACTCTAGAAATTTTATTGTTTAGGACTTAACTACATTTAATACAGGCCAAAGAATTTGCCAATGTAACTCCAAAACTTAGAGCTACTTCTTTTGCATGAGATAGAGAGTGATAGTACTACTCAAGCAAAGAGTTGAGAAATAAGGGCATTTGTATGGAGCATTTTACTACCATTTTTGATTTTGTCTTAGAGGGTGTGTGTGTGTGTGTGAGAGAGAGAGAGAGAGAGAGAGAGAGAGAGAGAGAGAGAGAGAGACTTAGGCAAACAGCTGAGGGCTTTTATGCATCTTCCTATGCATAAATTTATTTTAAATGAAAATGACACTTTTGAGTTAAATTTCAATCTTTTATGCATTTTCCTATGCATAAATTCAATTTAGATGAGAATGACACTTTTGAATTAAAAATCAATCTTTTATGCATCTTCTTATGCATAAATTTAATTTGGTAAGAATTACACTTTTAGAATAAAAGAATTTCTCTTATGCATCTAAGTTATGCATAAAATCCATTTATGAGATGAAAAATCACACTTTTAGTATAAAAAGAATATCTTTTATGCATACTCTATGCATGAAATCCAATATGATAAAAGTAACACTTTTACAATAAAATAATCAACTTTTATGCATACCTCTATGCATGAAATTCAAATATGATAAAAGTCACACTTTTATAATAAAATAATCTATCTAGAAGCCAACAATCTTCCATACTTATAGATTAAGGCAGGGTTTGATTCCTTTACTTATGAATGATACTAAGGTGATAAACCTATTACGTATTAAGGGTCCAAGATCCCTTTACCACATAAATTATAAGATATTTTGGGTGACATCTATAACATGTGGTAGATCCTATGACACACACACGAGCTAACTCTTTGTTTGTCTGTTTGGATGGATGATGCAGGTAACAAGATCTTCTCTCTCAAAGTATTTTTGTGGTTTGTACTCTACAACAAAAAATGTTTAAGTTTTCACCAAATGGAGTCACTGGCACCACGTACTTAGAACATGATTATTGTACACAAAACGATTGTTATATAATCGTGTTTAATGTTTTTATTGGTCAAGTTGGATAAGGTTCTTAGAGTTTCTCTGATTGCTAATGTAGAAGACTGAAACCAACACACACACACACACACACACACACACACACACACACACACACACACACACACACACACACACATATATATATATAGAGAGAGAGAGAGAGAGAGAAAGGTGTACTTGTCAGCTCATCATTAAGACCACATTTACTAGAGACATTAAAGAAAAATTAAGATGGTCAAGGTAATTAAATGAATTAAGAAAATCATGTCAAAGCAAACTAAAAAGGATGTATCAACATGTCATCACCTAGAACTTCATTTAGAAAGGTTGTTTTTATAACATAATCTCTTTAAGTTGAGGACTTTATGTATGAAATACTATCAACCAATGTTACATATTTAATAAAATAATCTCTTTAAGTCGATCACTTTATGTATGAAATAGTATCAACCAGTGTTACCTATTTTCTTGCTTGCCTTGTGTAGTAATTTGTCAAAGTACATGGAGATCTAGAGAAAACATTGTTATCTAGAAGGTCATGGGTGGAGATGGTGGTGAGAGGAGTAAAGGAAGGAGACAGTGACAGTAAAAAAGGACAAATGGGGAGGGATTATTGGTGTGTAGGACGCTCTCATGGGAGAAGATGGGGAGGGATGTTTTCTTTCCATTTTTATGCTCCACAAGCCTTGGCCAATTTTCATGCTCCACAAGCATGCCCAATTTTTTGCTAGGGATTGGGCCTATGGTGGAGGTGTAACCTATCATAGTAGGTTACCCCAAGAATAGTCCTGCATTTTCATTGCACCTTTCCACTTGCTTCTTCATAATGCATTTTTCAATGCTACACCTATAGTAGCTCCTGCCAACATGAGAAAAAAACTTAATATTGTAATGTTGCATGAGAAACTTATGCAACCATCACTTTATAATTTTGGCATAAAGTTTGATTCTTGAGACTATTGGGAGAAGGATTATATATATCTTACTCTTGAACTTCCTAGATAAACCCCTTTCGAGTTGCCTCTAATTTTCTAGATACAACTTTTCTTGTTTTGAATAGAAGAAGCCTTGGTGAAGACTTGGACGTGCTAGGAACAATGGAATTGATAGTAAGATAAATGTGAAAACACTTGGAATTGGGTGTGCTAGGAATAATGAATTTGGTTGCAATGAATGTGAAAATTGAGGATGTAAAAAAGTGCATTGAACAAGGGTAAGAGTCAGGCTAGTAAAAAACTTGAAGGGGTTAGAGTCAAGATGAGAGTATGCCCCCCCCTCCGCACACGCACATACGCACACACACACACACACGAGGCATGCACATACGCACACATGCATGCACGTATGTATACACATGCACATACACACACACACATGTACACGCACACGCACACGCACACGCACACGCACACGCATGCACACATGCATGCATGCACGCACACACACATGCTCACGCACACGCACACGCACACGCATGCATGCATGCACACATGCACACGCACACGCATGCATGCATGCACACACACACATGCGCACGCACACGCACATGCATGTACACACACACACACGCATGCATGCATGCACGCACACACACGCGCGCACACACACACACACACGTGCGCACACACGCATGCATGCACACAGACAGACACACACACACACACGCACGCATGTGTGCACACATCCATGCATGCACACACACACACACACACACACACATGCACACACATGTATATATTAATCAATGTGGGAAGGTACAAGTGCACCAAAAATATACTTTAAAAAAGGTTGTGCTATAACTAGCTCGTCATGTTTTCTTAACACTTATTATGACACCTTTTATGTAACTTTTTAATTCTAGTCTTTAAAGTTCAATGTCTTCAAAAGACCCATAGGGTCGATGAGACCAAAAAGGTAGTATAATGAGTAGTGAAACATGGAAATGAAAAATTGAAGCTAAAGTACCCATGCGATGCTATTGATGATAATATGTGGTCATATGATGATACCCATCCTCCTCGAGAATAGAGCACAAGGAACCCATAACATCTCCCATTTCCCCTTTGTGATGGCAGTTGTCACGTAGGAGGAAGATGCCTCTAAGATCTAGGGCATTTGTGGCTCTCACAAGGGATCACTCAGTAGTGACACCCCGTGTATGTGGGTCCAAAGGATCACGTGTCTATCATTGACTTATTGGCCTTGTGGGCCATGATTGACTTAGCTAGTCTTGTAGGCCATCATTGACTTAGCTAGTCTTACTTTAGAGCGGACTCTATATTTGTGGTGACTCTAGTGATCCAAAAGAATCTATGATGGAGATTTGGGATGTGCCATGTTAGCTATGTCATCTCCTAGAGTGTTTCCTTAGCATGACCTCTCTGTGATGGTGGAGAAGCTCCAAAAAATACATGCCTAAAAATCTATGGTCCTCATACTAGGTTCCAGTGTCATTTCTTGGAGAGAGAGGATTAGGCATAACTGGTACCTCAAACCCTTTATAATTATTACAATCATTCATTATTTCACATGTCCAATCTAATCCTCCGAAGCTATTACTAAAGAGTGAGATATCAACAGGAGCTGTCTCAGCGCCCTCCTCGAAGAGAAAAATCAAGGACGTCTTCACGATCACTGCAGCACTCATTAGCACCAGTGCCTGCTAGATTAGGTGCATGGATTAGCACCAGGTCTTGCAGGATACCATCACTGAACAGCAAATGTTCGTTCAGATCAGCATCAATATGGATCGGCAATTGTTGATCTTGTAGTTCAGCACCAGCCTCAACAAAGTAGCCATCATCCTGAAGAAGAGCAGATAAATCTCTCATCCCACAGCTATTAATCGTTTTAGGGACTGATGACCTTTGCGAGTCTTGTTGGCTCATGAGCTCATCCATATCAATATGAACTGCTTGGTCTCGTTCTGTTCAAAGGGGAAGGTGGGTTAGGAGAGAGAATACACTTTAAGGGGATCTTAATATGAAGGTGGGTTAGGAGAGAGAATACACTTTAAGGGGATCTTAATATAGGCTTCTGCAAGGTGATTATTTGTCAATAGTGTATCTAATAATGATGATGTAATGGTAAAGGGAAGCTCTAGAGCAAGTAGGCTGGAGAGGGGTCATGTGTGGGGGAGAACACTAATTTGGACTTAGTCCACCTTAGTACTTTTATCTTTTATTCCCCTACAGGATTCACAGTGGATATATATTTGCCTTAATAGCTAATATGGCACCAATTTTTTATAACATTTGCATTAAATATATTTTGTCATATTTTCAAGAATAAGAGTGTTTTTCTAAGGTTTCATTTTCGTATGGCTTGAAAAAGTCAATGAAATGATGACCCTCCATATGCTTTCTATTTGTATGCATTCACTGGTCCATGTCCCCTCCATGTTGATTCTATTTGCATGATGACCCTCCATATGCTTTCTATTTGTATGCATTCACTGGTCCATGTCCCTATTTCCTACATGCATTCACCCATACCCTTTCTATTTAAGGTCTTACTATTCTCTATAGAAGGCCATAAACGGCTCATTCGACGAGTAAAGGGAGGGAGACAGAGAAGGGAGAGAGGGAGGGGTTGGCCGTGGGAGAACTCATGCCTAAAGTCTATATTAATTAAATGCCACATCAGTGGTATTTAATTAATACAGTACAAAACAATTGTCTAAATATACAATACAAAAAAATATCTAATATTAGCCCAAACAGCATTTGTTTACTTGGTAGCAGAATCTCTCTCCATCAAGAACCTACGAGGTGAGTTTCATATGAGGGCCTTTATTTCCATTGCTGCATAAGAGGGAAAATATATATGTGTGTGTATAAAAGGTGCATTGAAAAAAGAACTTAATTAATGTGACCAAGTTTTGAGGGCAACCATGAAGAAGATAACATTGTCATAAAGTTCACCATCCCCATTTAATCTCCTCTTATTTCATGTACTCTTCAAGTATTTGTTTGCCTCTTAGGTAGGTTCCTTGAATAATATATCAATGTCTAGGATCACTATACATGTCTCTGATGAAAAACATTGTTAGTACAACACCACAACTCGCAAATTTATTTAAATCTCGTAATTTATGGATAACTATTTAAATGAACAACTATAATCTTGTAATATGGACACCTATAACCTGGAGAATTCTTATAGTATGGACAACCATCTAAATGGAAAACTATAACTTGGAGAATTCTTATAGTATAGATTTGATATACTTGCTCACATTGAAAACAAGCAACTTTTATCTACACCTTTGTAGAACTTAATACAAAGGAACCGCTTGGGTCCTTTCATATGGTCAAAATATGGCCTATGCAATATAAGTATATCGAGAATATATCATGAATTGTGAGATTTCAAACAAAATATGTGAGAATATATCATGAATTGTGAGAATATAAATATATCGAGAATATACAATGAATTGTGAGATTTCAAATAAATAGGGACGCTGAACTCTTTGAAACTTATCTCGCAAGGAGAACATTAAAGGCATACGTTTGAAATATTAAAACTATAGTGCACGTGTATGCATATATCTGAGTTATTAAAGCTTGACAATGTTTTACACAATTTGTTTACCCCTCTTAAAGCTTATGTAAGTTTAAAGTATATGGGTCCACTTTGAAAATTCCACTTTGGAAAAATCCATATGCATCTATTTGAAATATTAAAGCTTTACACTTTTTTACACAAATATTTACCCCTCTTATGTATATGGGTCCACTTTGGAAAATTTACTTTAAAAAAGACCCATATAGCACACATGTATGTATACATTTGAAATATTGAAGCTTTACACTTTTTGACACAATTGTTTACCCTTATGTAAGTAGAATGAAGCTCTAGATACTTTGAGCCAAGAGGTGGTCTTATTCGTGCCCTTAGACATGGTACCGATAGTTCGTTTAACACACCAGCATACTGCAATATTCATTACATGGGATGGAGCCCAAACTCTACCCACAATAAAGCTATGAGCCCAAATCATAATGGCTATTCAAAGTCTATCTCGGAACATCTCCACCTTTGCTCCCGAAGGGGGTTTTTTTGGGTATTTCAGAGTCTTTGTGTGTGTACCCCTGTTCGTGTGAAGAAGTTAGCTCGCTCGTCTGGTATGCATTTTATTTAAACATTTCCATTCAGTGAACTTGGCTATGCACTTCTAAAAAAGCTCATGTGTTCTTATTTTTGTAGGTTCGTCAAGGAATGATGGTAGATTTTCAGAGAGGACAGTACAAGAGTACATCATTTCAACGCCTACATGTCCAAGACTATTTGCTGAGAAGAGAGCAAAGATGCTAGAAGTTTTTGTGACTATGGGAGTTGGAAGTTGTGATATAGACTTGTCTTTTTTGGAGCCACTCGAAGAATTTGTCTGTGCTGAATGCATGAAAGGTTTATTTTCTTTTGAAAAAGGCGGCACATTGAATCCTCATTGAATAATTTGCATTTCCAAATGGTGGTAAGACTCATGGCTCCGTCTCTCATATCAGTCGGTAAAATGATCAAGAGATTGCATGTTGAGAAACCTCTTGGCAGTTTGGTTATGTGTCATGTTTTGAAACAAGTTTGTATGCACACTTTCCAAGGGATGTTGGGGTACTACATGAAAGATTTGCATAGGCCGCACTTTAGATTCTTCGTGCACAATATCACAGCCAAGGAGCTCACTGTGGGTTGTCAGGTTTACACATTGCATGGACAAGCGGATTTGAAAAACAAGGTGTGCTTGACAACATTGAAGCTTTTTGATAGATGTTATGTGTACATGGACAACTACATTGTTAATAAGTTGGATGCAAATTTTGATTCTCCTTTACTAAAGATGTTATAAATAGGAAAATATTATCGTGCTGCTTCATGGGTTATTCCAAAAATTAGATAGGGCATGGATAGAAAGTGTGCTAACTGTTGAAATTACAGCAATGTGATGAGCTATGGTGGATCAAAGGCTAGAATCAACATCATTAACAAAGTGATTAGATAATAATTAAGATGTAATTAGTGAGCAATTAACTGATAGCTTAATTTAGACATGGATAATCAAAAACCAGCAAATTCTCATTAGGCCAATGCCTCAATTTAGAGTGTTTACATCCAAGCATCTAATCCCACTGATTTCTCCTTGATTCACTCCACCTCTTTTGCTTGATTCTCTCCACCTCTCCCAGAATATCTCCGCACTTCCTAAATCTTCTCATGCTACCCTCCTTTATTCTCTCCCAGTAGATTCTTCTCACCTTTTCATAGGTTCTCTCACATTTATAGATTCTCTTTTACAGCCTCTAACCAAGGGCTTGTTCCCGCACACACCCTATTCACTTGTATATTTCAACACCTCCCCTCAAGTGAATACTCCTATCACACTTGGACCCTATACCAAGTTTCCCTCTTACTTGATAGTCCGTGACTAGCGCCTGGCACACCTCCCCTCAAGTGAACTTAGCACACCTGGACCCTATACCAAGTTTCTCTCTTACTTGATAGTCTGCGCGACCAGTGCCTCAAGTCCCTAAACTCATAGTCCTTGACTAGCGCCTGGCACACCTCCCCTCAAGTGAACTTAGCACACCTGGACCCTATACCAAGTTTCTCTCTTACTGGATAGTCTGCGCGACCAGTGCCTCAAGTCCCTAAACTCATAGTCCTTGAGACACTCTCTCTCTATGTGTCCAAGGCTACTATAAGTGCCCGCGACCTTGACTAAAGTGCTCACACATATATCCAAGTGTGTCCAAGGTGTGATTAAAGGTTCACTTTCCTTCATATCCAATTTGTAGAATTCCATTAACACATTTATCTTTGAATTTTTAGCTTGTGTGCCAAATAATTTATTGAGTTCATCCCATGCATCTTTTGCCCATTGTATCCCTGTGATATGATGAATGATTTCATCATTTAAACTGAGTGCAATAAGTCCCAATGCTTTTTCATTCCTGCTCTTCCACTCATTTTCCCCTCTCACCTCTAGGCATTCATCTCTTCCCTCAACTACAGATTTTTCCTCATGAGCAAATACATGGTTTTTGTCTGCCATGTGTAAAATTGCTCCCCATTAAATTTGGCTGTTTCTTGTGCTGTACCCATGATGATGTGAAGGAGGTCTTACCTCTTGATCCAATTTCAAGATTCAAGGGCAGTGTCTACCCTTTTACAACTCAATCTGGTGTTTAAGAGATGATTACAACAGATTTATCAGCATAAAATCACCAGAAATTACATTAAATCAAGGGTAACCAATTTGTACGGAATGGTTGGAGTATCAAACCATCTCCGAATTGAAATATGAAGTTATAGGGATCTGTATCATAATTTGAACCCTCAATTGCACAAAAATATAGTGATTAGCATTGATTAATCATTGATTAGCAAATTAATCCTCTATTTTGTGTGCAAAAAATAGAGTATGCGGGGAGCCCAGATCTGGGGCCTTAGACTTCAAATGAGCTCAAATCCTTTCAAGGCCATCAATAGCAATTAGTCTAGTAGAGGATTAAGCCAAGAAACATAAGATTTGACTAAACATTGAATGCTTAATCTCTATTTTACCAAAACATTGAATGCTTAATATCTGTTTTACCAAAGTCACCTACAGATTTGATGAAGAGCTTGGATCTCACCGTAGACTTGATCAAATCAAATTCTGACTTCACCAGCTGCTTGAAAACCCCCAGGGCTAAGATGAATTAGATCAATTTGATTTGGAGTAGACAAGATTTACAATTTCATCAGAAAAAACTACACTGGAAAAAAACGCAATTTCTCCTAAATGCACTGGCGGTTTGCGCTTCTAATTTGACTGGCTGGAGCACAGATGAGTTGGCTATGTTGGGCTAGAAGGGTTTGGGCAATGGTTGAGCCTACAAGGAGAGGGTGGGGGTACAGAAAGCTTCTTAAAAATAACTAAAAATTTGATTATTTTCTAATTATCTATTAATCCTAATTAACTAGATAATGGGCTCATAAACTTGATGGATTCTAGGCTTGGCTCTGATACCATGTTGAAATTACAGCAATTTGGTGGATCAAATGCTAGAATCAATAGCATTAACAAAGTGATTAGATAATAATTAAGGTAATTAGTGAACAATTAATTGATAGATTAATGTAGACATAGATAATAAAAAACCAGCAAATTCTCATTAGGCCAATGCCTCAATTTATAGTGTTTACATCCAAGCATCTAATCCCACTGATTTCTCCTTGATTCACTCCACCTCTTTTGCTTGATTCTCTCCACCTCTCCTAGAATATCTCCACACTTCCTAAATCTTCTCATGCTACCCTTTATTCTCTCCCAGTATATTCCTCACCTTTTCATCACAGGTACTCTCACATTTACAGATTCTCTTTTACAGCCTCTAACCAAGGGCTTGTTCCTGCACACACCCTATTCACTTGTATATTTCAACACTAATGCCATTTGGAAAGTCATGAGAATGTTAGAGTTGGCAGAGGTTTTTGACTTGGATGATATCTTTTTCTTTGATGTTCCAGCACTTAGGTATTATTCTTACTTTCATGGGGACACATGGAGGGGTGCCGGAGCAACTCTCGAGATCGACCTCACCACGCTTCTACTCCCCATCGTGTAAGACTTGGCTGTTTGGAAAATCCCATTGTCCTTGAGTCTGAAGAAAGTATGATTCCAAGTGAAGAGTACATAGCAAAGTATTGATCTCTATCCATGATACAAGCCAACAATACAAAGAAGCAATACTCAATGGAGATGATTATGTGCTATTGTGTCCATGTAGAGTGGCTCCCAAAGATGTTACCTTTTGTTAAGTTTTAAATACTGAACTCTAAAATCTATTCTTCCTATGTAGCTGTAAAGGTTAGGAAGCTTTACAAAATGTTTCTTTGAATTTGCTTGCGTATGGGACATACTAACAAGATGTTATGTAATATCTGATCTAGTTTGCTGAATGAAATGTGCAGCTATCATCATCTTGTAATGTATAGTATACTTTCATGAATGTAGTATAGACTTTGTGGTTGGGATTTTTAAATATTGAATTTTCGTATATGGTAAGCCACTGCTGATATTTTAGCATGAATGTTTTTTGCTCGTCTTACATATTTCGTTTGCTGTTTAAGTATTCATACATTGAGATTGTAGTGGGGGGTGCTTGCTCTAAGGTGAATTAATAAAATGCCACGTTCGTGGCATATTATTAATTCATGCATGACGATGAAGTTTTTTTTGGTATTATCCAAATTATTTTCCACATTAATTAGTTTGGCAAGAGGGAGAATAGAAGTATAGGTAGCCTTTTTTGGTGTTGACTTGTGGTAGTGGAGGGTGTGAAATATCTAGAAGGTGCAAAGAGATGGATTTAATGCCAAGAGCACGGCATCTAAGAGTGAGGGAGAGAGCACAAAGGGAGCCTAGTGTACTTTGCTCTTTTGCTCTCTCTCTCTCTCTCTCTCTCTCTCTCTCTCTCTCTCTCTCTCATAGACTCCCTCCCTCTCTTGTGTGTAGGTTACCTCCATCTCTCTCTATGAGTTTCCTGACGACAGATAACATCATTTTCTCTCTCTGCTTTGTGTGTTTGTCAAGCCCTGTTTGCTTCTTCTATCTGATTGAAGTCCGGTTGCTTCCTCTACTCATTAAAGTCTACTTGCTTCCTCAGTTTGTTGCCTGCACAAACTCTCCTTGTGCCACTTGTACCTTTGTATCCAAATGTATTAATTTCTTAATGCCCACTTTGACTGAGCATTAAAAAATTAATATGCATACTGCATTAATATTATGGCCACCCCTTCCTTCTCTCTCTCTCTCTCTCTCTCTCTCTCTCTCTCTCTCTCTCTTTACTTGTCAAATGAGCCGTCTATGGCCTTTTATAGAGAATTGTGAGACCTTAAATATAAAGGGTATGGGTGAATGCATGGAAACATAAAGCTTATGGGGGAATGCATGTAAATAGAATCGACATCCATGGAATGATGGAGGGGACATGGATGGGTGAATGCATGCAAATAGAAAGCATATGGAGGGTCATCATTTCATTGACTTTTTCAAGCCATACTAAAATGAAACCTTAGAAAAACACTCTTATTCTTAAAAATCTTACATAATATATTTAATGCAAATGTAAAAAAATGGTGCCATATTAGCACATGCGCATGCATACATTTCAAATATTACAGCTTTAAAATGCAAGAAATGGTGCCATATTAGCATATGTGCATGCATACATTTCAAATGTTAAAGCTTTACACTTTTTGACAAAATTGTTAAACCCTTGTAAACAAGTATACTTTTTTGTATTCTTGTTAAACCCTCGTATATACAAGTATACAAAATTGTTAAACCCTCGTATAATACAAGTATACTTTTTTGGATTCTTGATTTAAAACCCCTTTGATAACTTTACATAAATTGATAACATGAGGCACCTATTTATTTTATCCTTTCTCTCTATCATCCCCAATCGAGGTTGCCCCTTTCCATTTTTCCAAAGTGGACTTCTAGTTGCTCTTGGCTTCTATTATTGCCTTCCTTGTTTGTGACCTCTTCCATAGTTCACAAGTTGGTAGGTAGTCTTACACATGAGGAGATTCAGGATTTGCTGGTGAGCTGGACAGAATCATTAATATCCACCTTGACCATAAGGGCCCTAGATTCTAACCTCTTTAGGTGCCTCCTAGTGGAGACAAGTGAGTTCTTCGAGGCCATCCGAGTCTACAAGATTTTCCATCACCCCCACCCCTAAATTGTGGCATAGTGATCTTTTCGTTCCTGCTCGTCATTGCATGTGGCACAGTGAATGGAACTATGAGACATCATCCTCCATCATTGACACTCAAGGGATTTCCCCCTCTCAGCATTTGGGAGATGGGGATGGATATCTTGTTGAGATTGTCACCCACTTTTGGCCCTTTGCTCACATGGAGCTAGTAGGATCATTTGCCTAGAAGAAAAACTAAGCTCTAGGCTCTTTGAGCCTAGAGATTACATGGAATGGAGCCCAAAGTATGCTGTAAGGTTCCTCCCTTTAAAAATGGGAGAAACACTTAAGATAGTCCGCTAAGTCTTATCTTGGGAAAAATTTCCTATTCATCGACACCTTGACCCTGTAGAGATTCAAGGATACGATTCATAGGTATGACCTAGCTCTATCCCGCAGGGGGAGCGTGATTTCCTAAACATCAAATCATCCATAGGGCAATTGATCAAAAATTGGGCAACTCTTAGACTTGATGTCTAGAGACAACGCTTTTTTTCTCATCTTATGCAAGGCACAGCCGCTGACCTAGTTTTCTAGAATAGAGTTGCCCAAGAACCTAACTATCTAACGTAGGGCTTTCACTTAATCTATTGGAAAGCTACCCGACTAATCGGGTCCACCCATCCGTAGGATGGTGCCGTCAGGGCATTCCATCCTCCCACTTTCTACCCTACTCACGCATCAATTTGTTTTCTAATTAATACTACCACACTGTTTGACATAAATAAACATATTCCTTAATTAGGACCCTTCTTCACAAGGTTCGTTATAACAGCCTTCTTACACAATACAATCATACCAAAGACAAGATGCAATTATATAAAAAGTTTATACATGAATTCATTTCCATACAAGCCAATCCGGCTCTCTTATTCTTA
This sequence comes from Cibotium barometz, assembly GCF_041138505.1. NCBI lineage: Eukaryota > Viridiplantae > Streptophyta > Polypodiopsida > Cyatheales > Cibotiaceae > Cibotium > Cibotium barometz. The sequence goes on from NC_141055.1 coordinate 11,004,449, forward strand.
TTCTACCGATGATCTAGAATTCGGCCTTCCAACCTCTACATGCTGGGCAAAACCCTACGGGACCATACACCTTATCGTCGGCCGCCGCTGGCGAGGACTCAAGCCGGCCTGTCGCCCTCTCAGGCTCCATCGCTCGATCCTCCCGCCCCTCAGAGGGATGTCTGCGCACTAGGGTGGGCTTATTTACCGCACTAGCTTGGGCCCTCAGAACTAGGCAGCCTCATAATCTCTCGCCTCAATCGGCGATCCTTATTCTCCCAAAGGTATGAGGGATACCTTGGGCCATTCCCGGGCTTTGCTAATGACGCCACCCGGCTACACAAGCACGGAACGGAGTTAGCGTTGAAGCCAAAAGAAATCTTGAATTCCAAAGATAACAACTTCAATGCAATTTTCTAAGTATAGCATTCACAATTCATGAAGATAGCAATTTCAACGCAATTTATCGAAAACAACATCACATAATTCGTAATTTCATATAACTTTTATGTCCTCATTTTAAAAGAAAAAAAAAACACCAACCATTTATTTTTTACTAATTTAAGAAAAATTCTCTTCTTTTGAAAATTAACCAAGCTAACCTGGCCACCGTTTCCTTGAGGGACTTGAAAAGGGAGGACCGGAGCCGCATTGAGCGCATCTCCCTCCATCTCGTTGTTACGTGCGCCTCTTGAGGCAATATTTTGCCGTCTCCGGGATGAGGCCATCTTAGGCGTCGCCTTGTAGATCTCGCTGCTGCTGCGATCGAAACGCTTCAGTCGGATCTGAATTCCGAGCTCGTTTGCTCACCGTATGAGCAAAAGAATATGCCGCACGAACCCTCGCTTGAGCCAAAAATCCCTTACTAAAGTCTACGCAAATGGGGGGGGGGATTGTGAGATGTCCTTAAGGCCAAAGGCTAAAACGTGGAGAGGGCTGGGAGGGGTTGCTGCAAGCCTCTCTGTAAGTCTATTCACACGGGGGGGAGAAGAGTTAAGGACACTGGCCTCTAGCAAGAGGGGGATGGAGGAAAATTGGCTTATCTGAAAAGAGCCAAATGAGGGGGTGTGAGAGGGGTGGCTGTACTTGCAGCAAGTACGCTACGACGGTACGGACGGCAGCACAACAGGGCATACGCTACACAAAAATGCGTGCCGCGCGACGACTGAGGAGTACCCCGGGGGTTTATATAGCTGAGGGGTGAGGGTACGGGCGCTGCGCAAAGCAGGGACAAAAGGACGGTGTACCTTCAAAGGCTATGGATCAGTGGCCTGCATGGGTCTACGGGAAAGGTACGGTGTCGGTTGTCTGTGATGCAAGGAGTGGTACGCATGTACCTTATCCGGTCTGGGTGTCCACCTAAGGGTGCGCGTGGACCATACAGTGGGCGGCTGTCCTTTGGTTCTTGGGCGGCTGTCCTTTGGTTCTTGGGCGGCCATTGTACGGGCGCCCTAGTAAGTGTGTACGGACCGAATTTGGGACGGGGTACCCAAATTTGGGACGCCCGCCTCGATTTGCGTACCGGACCGCCCCGAGGGGTGAAATTTTTTTTTTGTCCGGGAGGTTCTCCTGGTCGTCGCAGGGGTTCAGACCGTTCGTCAATCAGACGTGCGGTCGTGCATTTATTAAGGTTTAAAGGTCGCCGTTTTTAACTAAAATGATTAAAATTAGCGTATAGGCTTGATCCGGTGTCCGTTTTGGATACTGTAAAATCCTATATTAGGGTAAAATCACGCGCAGATTCCAAATTTGGGCTCAGAATTTGAAGATTCTAAGTAGAAATGACTCAAATAATAAAATCATTGATATTTATACCATAAAAACTCATAATTACATGGACATTTCTTTATTAGTGAAGATGGGTACATTACATATGCCCATACACTAATATTCATTATATGGGATGGAGCCCAAAGTACTCCCACAATAGAGCTAGAACAGAGTGGGCTTTCATTAAGGGCAGGATTAATGAGATCACATGGCTCGCATCCATGCACATGGATTGTGACTATTCTTCTTCCAAGTTGACTTCCAAAACCCTCCATGGAGAGGGTACACACGAGTAGGACTCATTCCGTTCCTAGTTATGTGGATTGTATCTTGGAACATTCATGGTATGGACGGGCCAATATTTTGTGCCAAAAGAGGGTTCTTCTCTAGGAGATGTAGAGAGCCTCTAGCTTAATGGATATTCTACTCCTATAGGAGCACCATTTGTCTCTGGGGACAAATGGTGATGCAAGAATATCTTACCGATTTGCAAACCACACTTTTTGGTCATGTTCTTTTGGTCTAGAGGGAACCAGGGGATTTTTCATTAGTCAGTGTGAGAAGTTGTTTCCTTCACTTCTAGACTCAGGCACCATGGTTGTTTAGGGGAGAGCTCAGTATGGTGGGTGATCTTCAAGATTGAGGAGGATTGGGTCGGACTCCTCAATGTTGACACCTCCAAATAGGGCATCAAGAAAAATTAATTTCTAGATATAGGTGTAGCAAGACATCCCTCGCATGCTTTTAGTGCATGGGCGGGGACTTGAACATGCTAGAGGACCCTGCCATCTACTACACATAGACAAGGAGGAGGGTTTGACACTATCTTGAGAGGGGTAGTGGGGGCTAAGTACTGTGCCAAGGAAGAGTTGTTTATCACCACGAGATCCCTACTACCTACCAAAATTTGGATGCCTCCATGAGAGCCTTCTTGCATTATCTTGGGGCCATCATTGTAGTAGGGGGGTATGATAGGCATCATTACAATAGGGGGTATGATAGGAATCATTGTAAGCACCACATTATTTGACCATGCCCCTGTCCTCCTTCACCTTGAGGACCACAATGTGAGCTATATCAGAGTGTCCGTATCCCGAAGAGTTTGGTTCAGGACATGAGGATTGGCATATAGATAGAGTATGAATGATCGACATGACAATGAGGAGACTCTTGATCCCCATTGTTTGCCTACACTGCATGATGGCAGGGTCACAAGATTTAAATGCGATAGGTTGAGGGTACTCTCAGTTTCTCTTAGATTTTTGGAACAGGCTATGGGATAGTTTTCAGCCTCCCCACAAAATCTCTCCTCTTTCTGTGGGGCAGTTAGCACATTGGAGCCTCGTGGTTGGGACTTGGTTGGCCGTAGGAGGTAGGCCAGTAGTCTATTCAAGGTGTGTCCATCTCTTGGAGTCCCATCATCATTGTCTCTCTAGGAATTCCCGAAGGCCCAACAGGTTTGATAGCCGATTTTCTGCATCGTCACCCGTCACCCTCTCACATAGTTACATGGGGAACAATTATTGCTTGGGCCACCATGACCGAGGCCATCATGGCATAAGAGGACGCGGGTGGGGGACCTTCCCTTTAGGTTTCTCACCTTTGTATTTCTACAGTGCCAATTCCTGCTTCATCTATCCTAGTTAGAGATGGGATATTTGCAACAATATTTCTACATGGCACATCTAGAGAGCTCGATCTAGCAAGGAAACCATTGAGGGTACCATCACCCCACCAGTGGAGTCCATCTAGAGGATATGGCTTGATATCATCTTACCCTCTGTGGATAGTGGAGGAAGCTTTAGGGTGGCTGTAACTGCATGCAAAATCACAATGATGTCTTCTTGAGGATTTGGCATCACGGTCCCTTTCTCACTCTGATAGTGGTGGTGAGTACAATTGGCACTACAAACCACTTGTATGATTGTTTCCCCCTCCTCCCATTGTTTGAGATAGCCTTCTCTTCCTAGAGTGGCCAGTCGGTGCAGAAGAGCATCCTCCCCTTTTTTCTATTAACTAATACAAGGATCTCTTTCCCAAAAAAAGGTGAAAGTCATGCATTGTCAAGCTCTTTTGGCACCTATTCCCTAGACCTCTAAGTTTTTTATTTTGAAAAATGAAATCATAAGAATTATGTACTAGGTTCCAAGGATAAATGAAACTATCAAATGGTAAAAAGAAAAGCCAAAGTATGGGTGCAACATAGGCACAAGAAATAAAAGATATGCTTAATATTATCAAATTAATAGGTTATAGCATAGATTGTCAATACAGAGGTGCTATTGCTAGTAATATAAGAGAAAAGACTAGTGTGTTTGAGGAACAATTTTTTTAATGATCTTTCAATGACTTTTTTAAATGTAGAAATGGGGGAAAGATAATGTTTATTTGTAACAAAGCTTAAAAGATCTCAAGTCAAGTTGGAGAAGGCCAAGACTAGAAGGAACTCATGGGTAAATTGGGCCCAAGGCCAAGGGTTTAAGTGTATGTGAATGGGGCAAGGGCTAGGAGGAAGGTTGGGCATGCCCATGGATACTTTTAAGTGTAGTGTGAAAAGGGCAGCCATGTATATAATTGAAAATAAGGCTGATTGGTCACTAATTAATATGCTAATCAGAATTATAATTTTCTCCCTAATCTTGGCCATGGTTTCTTCTCCCACTTGAGAACAAGAGTATGCCCTCCTTTATTGAGTGTGCAATTGCAATTGTCGTGCAAACTCCAATTAATGAGTGGTATCAAGTGTAGTGTGAAAAGGGTAACCATGTATATATGTGAAAATAAGGCTAATTGGTCACTAATCAATATGCTAATCACAATCATAGTTTTCTCTGTGGCTTCTCCAACTTGAGAAGAATAGTTTTCCCTCCTCTATTGGTGTAATCGTGCAAACTCCCGTTAATGAGTGTTCTAGTTTTTTTTAGTGGAATCAGAGCCTTGCTCTTGAGCCATGGGAACACAAATCTCTTATTTTTCCTAGCACTTTGTCTTTAAAAAAATTGTAAACCCTAGATTTCCTCTTACAAATTTAGCTATGGGACCAATTTTAGGAGAATCTTGGGCAATTTCTCACCACGTTTGGGCCATATTTCTAATGTTTTCGAATTCCCCCCTTTTGCAAAAATTTGCATGCATGTTTTTAGCCTTTTACACAAGCCCTAACTTGTCCATATGCCAAAGTTTTCTTGGAGAAGGCTAATATGAGCATTTCTTAGTCTTTTTGGGTCAAACAAACATGAGCCGCTCTCCTACAAGCATAGGGCTGGCTGGCTGGTGGGCGACTCTCTATAAGGGCTTGGAAATCATGTGTATCAAAAACAACACATTGGTAAGTGTTTGGGGGTATTTGGAAGAAAATTCATCATTTTGTTTATAAGGTTTGTGCTATTCTTTCTTGGTTGGATGCAAACTCAGCTACGGAAAGCTTGCATAAAGAGGCTTCACATATATGAAATACTCCCTCGAGATTTGGTCATAATCTAGTCATTAGTGCTTCATATGGACTATTGATGAGTTGCTATGAAAGAATATTTCCATTTTCAGGATTCTTGATGTTTTATGGCTTTCTTGCATGCATAAGGCAAATTTATGAGCATGTTCCCTAAATCTTGCTCAAGCCACTACTCTTTCACATGCTATTTGCTCAAACTCTTACTACGGGGCTTTCTTGAATGAATTTGGAAGAGGTTTCTACTTGATGCAATCAATTTTGGCAAGATTTGATGAAATGATGCATTTCCAAGCATAGCATAAGCATTGGAAAATATGTCATAAGCTTTGGTGGTTATCATTTTAGCCTATTGGTAAGGGGATTTTGAACCGGATTACCTGCTTCAGTTGTTGTTGGAAGAAGAAAAGAGCTCATCATGCCATATGAGAATAAAATGATTAATTAAGCATGATTACGTAATATGGATTTTAAGTGAGATTGAAACCTTATGCCTTCCATTATTGAAAAGTTATTTCCATTCCAAGCTAATTAGCAACGTGGAAAACGTACCTTTAACATTAGGAGGAGATGCGAAAGGGGAGTGTGTCTTGAATCCGTCTATCCATGAGTTCCATATAGGAAAGTGGATAGATGGTGGAGGAGTAGCTGAGGGGGTTCACCTAAAAATATGTAAGTATAGCACGTGAGTTCAAATGAATGGGTTTTTAATTCAAAAATTTAAGGTAAATTTACATAAATATATTTATAGGAAGGGTTTTTTAAATCGCTTTTGGAAAAAAACCCATAAGTCCATAAAGAAAAAGGGATTATTTTGTTCATACAAAATTCTTAGGTAAGGGGTTTTTAAATACCCCTTGAATGCACGGATACATAGGGTTTCTTAGTAGTGCACACCCCAAGAGGAGTAGGTACATGGTGTGAAGACATGGCCTCAACCTTGCCATCGGCGGACTCTAGACTTTCGCAAGGGGGTGATACAGCTTGGCTAAGAGATCAACAAGCAAGAGAAGGTCTTTGACATATCACTCTTGGTATTTGGCAAATGTAATTAATGAATAATTGGTGCATCAGTTGTGACACTTGGTATTGGATACATTAGATGCACTTTTTGATTTGAGATTTGATTGTAAATTCAAAGGAGGATATGTGGAAGTTTTTGCAAAGTACATATATGATGCTTTTGGATTGAGTTTGGGATGCTCAAATACATGGCTAAGGTTAACACTTTGATGTGTTGGAACATTAGAAAATGTAATTGGGGTGCACTATGTAAATTTTGGGACTCTTTGACTATGTTCTATAAAATTACAAAACCCTAATTCAGTTGAAAATGGTTGGGGATGTTTTGTGGGTGTATGTATAGTCTTATAGTATTCTCTAAGGGCTATGTCTAGATCCATCAAACTCCTAACTTTGATATCATTTGCATGCCTAATTGACAAAGGTTCACTACACCCTAAAAAAAAGCAAAACCCTAACTCGGTTTGAAATATTGAGGGCTATTTGGGAGGTGTTTATATAGCTTGATAGAGCTATCCAAGAGCTACATTTCAAGCTATAGCATGCCCGATTCTATTTCTGTTTGTTCCTTCAATTGGCAAAAAGTTCAATGCATGGGAAAATTTGATTCGATAAAAAATTGCTTGTGTTTGGTTCGAGGTGTTTGCATATCTTGAAAGCATATGTTATGAGCTTCCTCCATCCAGCCAAAGAGAACCCGAATTGGATTTTGTTTTGGTGGTTAAATTTACAAGGTTAACTTTCTAAAGAAGTCAAAATAGAGTGATATAGGGCATTGACCAGGTCAAAGTGGAGTTGATATTCGGTTTCTACATCACGTTACCTCTCTAGCAAGCCGAATATATTCTTCATTGAACTTTTCCATGGCAAGGAAATATGGGAAGAGGGCAAAATTACAAGGGAAAGAACACTTCAAGAGAAGTCCTACTTATAGAGAATCCCTTGAGCATGAAGCCAAGTGCTACTACACCCTACTTATAGAGAAGTCCTTGAGCATGAAGGCCTACTTATAGAGAAGCCCTTGAGCATGAAGCCAAGTGCTACTACACCCTACTTATAGAGAAGTCCTTGAGCATGAAGGCCTACTTATAGAGAAGCCCTTGAGCATGAAGCCAATGGAGTGGCGAAGAGATTGGAGTGGCGAAGAGATGAGTGATGTTTTGTACTTCATGTGTAAGTTATATGATAGCATGAAGCCAAGTGCTACTACACCCTACTTATAGAGAAGTCCTTGAGCATGAAGGCCTACTTATAGAGAAGCCCTTGAGCATGAAGCCAATGGAGTGGCGAAGAGATGAGTGATGTTTTGTACTTCATGTGTAAGTTATATGATAGCATGGATTATAATGAGATAACATGACCATGGAAAGGCATGAAATATATGCTTGAGTGTACGGATCAAAGCTTTTGATCTATGGCTATCAAGTTTGATGCCTCGAGCAAGAAGAATCATTAGGGTAGCTTAGAATGAGAGATGGGCAAAGACAAGGAGGAATATGGTGATTGGACAATGCATTCTTATGCATCAAGCCCCAAGTGAGTGGAACATAAGTTTATATGCCTTATATGGGTGTAAGGCATGCAATGGTGTTAAATTTTTTGCAAGCTAGTTTGCATCACTACAAGACAATGCTGCCATACACGCGTTTCATACACGCGATAAATTACGAACGCGTGTATGGTCGCGCCTGTATTTGAATAGAATCGGGCGCGCGTGTATTTTTGCATTTAAATTCGCGTGTATATTTGCATTAATAAACGCGTGTATAAAAGCGTCTATATACACGCAGTAATACACGCACCTATACACGATAATATTTACGGGGTAATACTCGCTATTATACACGGATAAATACACGCTACTATACACGGATTAATACACGAATGGCAGAGAAAAACTGAAAAAAAAACTGAATTCCTTTACAAAATTAAAAACTATTTTCCTTAAACCATCTCATAGTACATTACAGTATAGATCATTACACAATCCCACTACATGCATTTACAACAATGAAATATATTCAAGAATAAATCATATTGCATATGAGATGATGGAAATGTCATCAATTTAGAACATACAGTGACGGATTGGTTAGGGTTCGATCTCATCTTCAATAAGATCCATCCTTGCCAAACGATCAACATCAATATCCATTTGATCAATTGGTAAGGCTACGATTAAATTTATTCCACTATCGATATTCTGTACTCCATTGATAATGGTATCGATGTCCTGATCATCCTCATCAACATCACCATCATCCTCAATGGTAGGGTCATTCTCATGATCATGAGAAATGGCATGCTCATCCTCATTATCACGATCATCTCTTATTTCTTGATCATCGATCACAACATCTTCAATGGCATATGCATGTTCGACGTCATCTTCATTGCGGCTTGTTACATCCTCCATATGCTCCATATCAGTGAATGTATTATACATCACTTTGGAACGTGGTGCAATAGGGATGACGTACCACCATTTGATGTCATGCACCATTGGTAGATAGATAACCTACTCAAATACACACAGTACAGTAATTAATTAGCATATCAAAAGTCAAGGGGTACGCGAGCTTAGATATATATGTACATGAAACACATTAGTAAAAAAATGCATACCTGCTCACATTGTTGTGGCAATACGAGCCTATCTTTCTTTGTTTGCCAGAACTTTGTAGAGTCAATAGTTACATATCCACTTGCATGGCGTTTTATCGTTGCATCAGGCCCTTTTTCCACCACGTTCATTTGCCATTTGACATCCAAAACATACACAAAGAAGCGACGAAAGTCGAGCCTAAATATGTCTTGGATTATGCCACAATAATCATCCATTTTTCCATTAGCTCCCTCAAAGCTACTAATGACACCGCAATCTTGTGTATTTCTCTTTTCATCAATTCTTTGTGTTCGAAAATGCTTGCCTTCACACCATATAGCATTGAACATAGTGCACTGGACCAAAATAGAAACAATATTTGTGTAAGCAATGTGAATAAATATTAAAAGAAAATCACTTACAACTAATGCAAAACATTAGTTCTATGTACCTTTGACATGCATCCTCGTGCATACTCCCATTCTTCCGCCGTGATATGCAGCCCCTCGTCACTCTCTGCTCTCTCCATTTCCTCATGCAACCAATCAACATGGATATCATTCGGAAGTGTTGCTAGATGCTTAGGGTACGCCTTCCGAGAGCCATGTTGCCTCCGAAAGAGAGCTCTTTCTGCTTGCCTTTTTGTCTTTGCATCCTCATATCTTGTAACCCATCTGCTCATCACATCACTATTAAGGATACAAGTGAAATTGAGATCATCAATCAACGTTTTGTCAATTACTTTACTCTGTCCTTTTCCTTGAGGCACAATAGAGGTCATCCTCAAGTCCTCTTCATTGCTCCATAGTCGTGGCAAAGAGCTGTCCACCTGACCAAGAAATTCTGAAATATATACAAGCGACTCTTGTATCAACCAACCCTCGGCCATGCTTCCTTCAGGCCTTGCACTTTGCCTCACAAAGTCTTTTAAGGTCTTCATGAAGCGCTCTAGGAAGAACATCCAACGTGCATGCACAGTACCACATAAAGCAATTTCGTCCACTAAATGCACAATGAGATGTAGTTGACTTGTGAGAATGGTTCGCGGAAAAGTCTCCTCTACCAAACAAACCACCTCCACTGCCATAACACGCGCATCATCCAACGTGGCTGGATCAATTGCTTTGGAACTAACATATCTGAAAAATAAATAAATAGTACGTTATACCTCATGCACGTTCATTTTGCAAGGTGCTTTTGAAACCAAATGGATTCACTCCATCCATACCCAGGCCAAGTCTCAAGTTTCTGGGCTCTGTTTTAAAGCTGGGCCACTCATCTTCAATATGCTTCCAAGCAGGAGTGTCTGCGGGAATTCTCCACATGCCATCATCCGATCGATGTGAGGAATGCCATGACATGAGCTCTGCTATAGATTTGCACTTGAACATGTGTTTGATGCGAGGAATTATAGGAAAGTGTCGCAAGACTTTACGAGGTACATCAAAACTCTTCATATCTGTTCTGTACCTTGCTTCACCACAAGTGGGACATGTCAGAGCCTCCTTATGCGTCCCACGAAAGAGAATGCAATCATTGACGCATGCATGTATTTTATCATAATCCAGTCCTCCAAGAGATGTCACATAGCGCCTCGCTATGTCTCTTGAGGTGGGCAGTCTATTTTCCTTTGGAAGCATATTTGACAATAGCCTGCATCCAATATCATCAATTATAATTAGTCTTAAATCCTAAACCTTAAACCACTAATTCAAATTTATAAGTTAGAATGCTTACTTCAACAATGCGTCAAGACTTGCATTGCTCCATCCATAAACTGTTTGTATATTAAGTAGTTCAAGGGAAGCACGTAAAACTGAGAATGTGCACCCTTCAAACACCGGTGTCGATGAAGCTTTATAAAGATGCTCTTGTTCCATATCATCGTCGTCCATACCTTTGGGATCATCCTTAAAAAGATTTCGCACCATATCATCAAGCACCTCCTCTTCCACAACTTCGTGAGGTGCAGGGCTATTGTCGTCCCTTTCCCACTCATCTCTGACATTAGATCCCGAAGCTCCAGCATCATCTCGTCGACGCTTTACGTGCTCTCGTCGCGCGTAGGGTACCATGTTAGGGTGTGGTACTGCATCCTGCTTCAATTTATCAAATTATATGTTACAACTCTATTAATTTAATTTGGATACCATGAGTCATTTGAATACCATCAATTTACATCTACTCACCTCCAAACCTGTTTGATTCCATTCTCCATACATGGAGATATGATTCAAGGTAATTCGACGTGCTCGTACAATGCATCCTTGACATCGATTACACATACATTTGATCCGTTGTCCCAACCACACATCGCGATTACGATGACGCATTGTCTCATCTTCCTCAGAACTGCTTGAAGAGGTTGATGACATCCTGTGTACAAATCAGAAAACACAAACTCATTATATATTTTTAATGAAAGCACAAAAACGCGTGTATTCACGCGGCTATCTCCTACAATTTGCGTGTATAAACGCGGCTACTTCCTAAAAAACGCGTGTATTCACGCGGCTAATATCTGCAAAACGCGTGTATAAACGCAGCTACAATCATGTACACGCGAATATACCTGCGTTTATATACGCGAATATAAACGCACACATAAACGCGGCGGCATATTTAAACTAAACATAGCCCGCCTTCCCCAAATATAGATTTTGAACTTAGAAATCAACAGTGCGCCTGTTTTCGCCTCTTCCAACAGCAAAGAGGGAGCAGAGAAAGGAGCACACACACGGGAGAAGGAGGGAGCAGAGAAGGAGCAGAGAGGACTCACTTTTTCAGAGGTGAGTCACTTTGTCCTGTGCCTTGTCTCTTTTGTCAGATTTGTTTACTTTGCTCTTTGCTCTTTGGGTTTGTCTTTTTGCACACGATTGGGTTGCTGCATCCTGACAGGGGCGACAATGGCTGGTCCTTTTGTAAGGACATTCTGTTTTTGTCGGGGGGTCGGTCTTTTCGAGAAATTTTTTTCGCAGGTCGCGTGTAAGAACGCGTGTAGGAGCGCGTGTAACCTGTCTGCAGAGTTTTTCCACGCGCATATACACGCGTTTTTTGCCGGGTATATACACGCGTTTTTTGCCGGGTGTATACACGCGTTTCTGCAGACAGAAAACTGCCGCGTTTCAGATTTCAGGGTTTGCAGGCATTTGACTTGTGTAATGACAATGTGTGAGTCAAGAGACAGCCCATGATGTACATGATGATGTTTGTTGCAGGTTCTTTATGGATATTCCAGGTTCTTCATCCGATCCATTTGCGTACAGCAATTGGTTGATGGAGATGATGAATCACTTTGGGCGCCAACCTGGTCCGGTTGAGCTTACAGAGTATATGTATGTCCATCCCCCTCCTTCCCTGCCTGGTGTCTATACCCCTGTCGCGAGTATCCAGGGCACTCCAGTGCCGTCTATTCCTCCGAGTCCGACGAGACGGCATGCAGCTTCTCCTCTTCCACGTCCACCGAGGAGACATACCTCGTCCCAGACACACTCACGTACACCCTCACAGCCACCATCACGTGCTCCCTCAGAGCCACCGTCACGTCAGGGCTCACAGCCACCGTCACGTAGACAATCCCCCAGTCGTGACTCCACCCGCAGCAGTAGGAAGAGTGGGAGTGGGGGAGGATGCGGCGGGTGCTTTGGTGGGGGAGGTGGGGGAGGTGGGGGAGGTAGTAGGGCACGGGGTGAGAGAGGAGATAGAGGGAGAAGAGTTAGAGGAGACAGTTCGGAAGAGGAGGAGATGAGAGAGATGGAGAGAGTGGTTTGCTATGATGTGACGGATAGGGGCGGGATAGTGATGGATGCGAGGGGGAGGGAGGTAATGGAATACATGCGTGGGGTAGTATCAAACTCATATAGAAATTGTTTTATTAAATTTAAAGATCAAAATAGCCGATTAGTTGGGGAGGTGATAGAGGCTGTACACAGTCGGTACCCCAATCCCCCACATGCTACATTCTCGGATGTATGGGGAAGGACGCGAATAAGGGAGATCTTAAGTAATAAAAGATCTCACCTTAAAAAACTCGCGTACGATGACCGGCTAAATGTAGCTGCGGGTGGCTATCCTGCCGAGAAACCTGCCACTGCGCACAAACGCGAGTGGAAGGAGGCAAAGAAACGAGCAGAGGGTGGCGTGAAGAGCAGGCAGCATGTGGAGGCACGACGGATCCAGATGGAGACCGTTGGATCTTCGCATTTCGGATCTGGCGGCGTCGAGTCATGGGAGGCAGAGTTCGTAAGTATCCTGTCACTTTATTTGATTGTTTACTTAATTCATTGATTCTATGAATTGTTTTAATCTTACAAATTGTGTTGATTATGATACAGCGACGGGTTACGGGGAGGAAGCCCACAACCCACGATACTGCGTATGCTCGCCGGCATAGCAGACGTGACACGTGGGCCATCTTCAGAGCCGAGGGACGTATTACGGACGCGCAGTTTGAGTTGGCCATGAGACCATACGGTCGACAGGTACTTGAAAATTCGTAACGAATGGTTTTGGTTTATTGAATTGCATATATATATATATATATATACTTATATACTATATATTACTTGAACAGGCACAAGCTGCTGATGATCCACCGGCCGCCGCTGCAGAGGGTGGACGTGAGCACTACTCCTCGGACATTCCGACCGATGCGAGCTCATCTGAGCATGAGGGGAGCACCGAGTCATCATCTGGGTCTGAGTAGTACTCAGATTTGTAGTATCACATTCCATATTTAGGATGTGATTGTATATATTTTTTTGTAAACTCAAGCCATGGGCTACTTCGAGATATGGACTCCCTTGTATACATGTATGAAATTTTGATAGTAATATTGAATTGATTGATCGATAGTATTACATTCATGGCTCTCTTGAATCGTGTAATGACAATGTATGCATTCATGTCGTTCTTGTCTTAATCTCCCTCGTGCATATGTTCTTCGTGGATGGTCTAATGCACCAAAAACCCTAAACCAGAGAGTGCTATTGGGTGCTGGAATGCTGGAACAGTATTCAGGCACCAAATAGCACTCTCTGGATTTTTTTTTTTGCTCTCTGTTCGCGTGTATAAACGCGTCAAAACTGCTAAAAATTGCGTGTATTTGCGCGGATACACTGGAAATAACGCGTGTATACACGCGTATAAACTGGCAGTAACGCGTGTATAAGCGCATCTAAATAAAATAAACGCGTGTACAGACGCAAGTAAAAACGCGGCTGGGACATTGGAACTGAACAGGATGCGGCTATACACCCGTGTATAACCGCGTCTAATAGAAGAAGACGCGTGTATACTGGCGTGTATTAATGCGTCTGAAAAAAAAAACGCGGCTACACACCCGTGTATACGCGCGTCTGAGAGGTACTTTACACGCGTTTTTACACGCATGTCTGTGGCCGCGAGAATACACGCGCTGATACACGGGCCCGCTACTTTTTTTCACAAGTCATTTTTAGCGGCTAAGAGCGCGGGTATGAGCCCAATCCCTTGTAGTGCATCATGTTGATCATTGGTCATGGTTTTGTGCATGGAAAAGAGAACTTGCATCCACGATGCATCATGGTGGGAAACATATGTTGGGAATGCCTAGGTAAGGGGTATCTTCAAGGGGTATCTTCAATGTGAGGAAGGAGCTTTCATAAAGGCAAGGGACTTGCCTTGGTGGTGGATGAACCTCTTTTGAGTGGACCAAAAAAAGTAAATGCAAGAACATTGCCTTTAGAAGTGTAGACTATCACAAAGGGAGTGGGCAATAATTATGCATAATACCAAGTGGTTCTCATGGGATTGGTGATGAAAGAGACAAAGGATTGAAGTGGAAATTTCTTATCTTGAAGCAAGATGGATTTGTATTTATTAGTGAATGATCGTGTATGTGAGGCCTTGGTGGTGGATGAACCTCTTTTGAGTGGACCAAAAAAAAGTAAATGCAAGAACATTGCCTTTAGAAGTGTAGACTATCACAAAGGGAGTGGGCACAAATTATGCATAATACTAAGTGGTTCTCATGGGATTGGTGATGAAAGAGACAAAGGATTGAAGTGGAAATTTCTTATCTTGAAGCAAGATGGATTTGTATTTATTAGTGAATGATCGTGTATGTGATGGACAAAGCGGATTGATTAAGATTACCCACTTGTTAAAAAATGAGTGACGCTAAAGTGCCAAGTCACCTAGTCAAGTTATCCCACATGAGCTATCAAAGCTTTGTTGTACTCTTGTCATATAAAAGGGGGCCATCTTAAGCAATGAAAATAAGCAAGCTCTCAAGCCTCTTTATGAGTACAAGTCTTAATCTTATAACCTAATTGTGCTTGATTCTAAAACTTGATTAGCTTAGTTCATTCATCATGATTGTTATTAGGTATCACCCACCCTAGCTTAGCTTAATACTAATCACATGTTAATTAACTATGTAGGATTAGGTCTTTCTTATCATAACCATCTCCATGGGAGCTTGGATCCATAAGCTTCAATATGGTATCAGAGACAAGTTCTTGCTCCCTATGGTTTAGCATTCATCTCCCTCAACTCATTGCACTAATCTCGGGCTATTAGTCATTCACATCCACTTAATCGCAACCTTACCCTCCTTCCTCTTTTGTGGCCCAAATTGAAAAGCTTGGAATTTCCTATTCTCTCTACCATCTCCAAATCCCTCCTAGGAAAACATTGGCCTCACCTAGGCGCTCATTCTCAACAGAGGAATTAGGCAATTTCAACCTCTGCTGCTCGAAAATCATGAATGTGCATCGACTGGTTTTTGGCTTCATATGCTGCGTGTGCAAAAAATTAGGGCAAGCCCTATTAGCTATGTGTTCTACATACCTTAAGGTATCTGGAACACAAATCGTATGCAAAATGGTTAGGTATGTTGGCTACGTTGAGTCTCCACCTGTTTTTCAGCCTAATTCAGTATTTTTGGAGTTTTTGAGCTAGGTTTTTCTACTCAATCCTTCACATCTCATCAAGCCTAAGAAGCCTATGCAACAAGACTCATAAAACCTTCCTTCCATAAATTCCATTGAATGCTGCAAGTTTGAGCCTTGTTAATCATTGTCATTAGTACTTAATCACTATCATTAGTAGTCATTTAGTAGAAATTAAGCTTAACTAGCGTCAAAATTAAAACATTAGTGTTACTCCAATATTGTGGGAAACTCTGTCACATTAGGGCCAAAAAACATAAAAAAGGGCCGCATTTTAATTACTTGTATCGGATTTGGATTGAAATTTAGGCTAATAGAAATGCGACATTCAACCACAAATATGACATTCAACCACAAATATGACATTGGGTGTCATATCCACTTTTTACTAACTTCGCTAGTTTTGGCTATTTTAGTGGGTTATCACCACTTTAATGTGATATGCCATGGCTATTTCAATGTCACTTTACTGGGTTCCAAATTCAAGGACCTCTCTCCACGTATCGAATGTCAGTACTTCAAAAAATTAAAATTTGAAATTTAGGTTTCCCCCAAAATGAGTAAATGGATTTGCAATTCCCTAGTCCACCGTGATTGCACCTCCTTCTAGACATTGTTTTGCATCATCCTCTCCTCTATTCATCATTTAACAATGTTGAGATAACAGTCTAACTTGAGGCGCCGCACTCCTAATGCCATTGAGATGTATAGCATACATGTCCTTTTGATCCTGGAGGATACTCGACTAGCTTTGTCATCGACAATGGTTCCTTATCCTCTCCACTTGCACCAGCTTATCGTGGGACCATTGCCTTGGATTTTGCATATGTTGGATCTTTCCTTTCGATCCAGGCGGCTGCATAGATACCCTCATCATTGATGGGATCCTGTTATCCTTTCCATTTGACCGTGGGGGGTCATATGATTCATGTATGGGTCTTCTGCTACATTGACATTCCGTCTCATGAATGTGATTTTTGGATTTTGTACACAGCCGCTTGTATATGTCTTTTCTTTGGGCACAACCACCCTTCGATTTCGAGGATGAAATCATGTTAGGAGGGGATGGTTTGTTAACAAAGTGTTCTTAGGATGTAATGCACAAGGGATGGGCCTAGGAACATGGGCTTAGAGTCATTTACATGTGGGATTAGGGCACATGGGCCTTGGGACTATAAAAGGCATGTGCTGTAGGAGTATTGTACCGTTTTGACATCTTGTGATACTCATTACACTTACTTTCCATATTGCTTAGTGCTATTCTTTATAGCTTTCCTTAATGCAAAGATAATTAGGATAATCCAAGGCTAATATAGGCTAATCTAGATACACCTTTCTTTCAATGATAAGTATCTCTCTCTCTCTCTCTCTCTCTCTCTCTCTCTCGATGTACACGCACACACACACACACACACACACATATAGATAGATACACACACACACACACACACACACACACACACACACACACATGTCTACATACATACATACATGTGTGTGTGTATCTATATATATATGTGTGTGTGTGTGTGTATGTATGTATGTATGTATACATACATACATACATACATTTATATATGTGTGTGTGTATATGTATATATATGTATGTATGTATGTATATATGTATGTATGCATGCATGTATGTATGTATGTATGCATGCATGCATGCATGTATATAAGTATGTATGTATGTATGTATGTATGCATGCATGCATGTATTTATGTATGTATGTATGTATGCATGTATATAAGTATGCATATATGTATATGTGTGCATTGTGTATGTGTGTGCACACGTGTGTGCGAATGTTTGTGTGTGTGAGTACTCAATGTTATAATTTCACTCCAAAGGATTCCAAGAAAAATTTGAGTACATACAAGCACTGATGATTTTTACAATAATTTCATTTTAAAAGCTCACAAATCTCAACATCTTTAACTATTTTTTAAAAATTATTGAAATCAAATGGCTCATTTATACTAAAATTAATTAGCTTATATGATTTAGCATGTCAGGGCGCAAAGGGTGAGAATGAGATCAACACCTTTTGGCTTATGGCGGCCATGCTCAAAGAAACAGTGTTTGTGGTGGGTGTTTGTTTACACGTATGAAAACATGCTAGCTTGCTAAGGTGCTCAATTTATTTATGAAGAGGAAGATGAATGAACAAGAGCCTGCTTATGCATATAGAGAGGAACAGAAGCACACTCATGTTTCGAGAGGAAGATGAAGGAACAAGAGCATGTTGATACATATAGAGAGGAAGAGAAGCACACTCATGTGTAGGGGGAGAAAGATGATGAATAATTCAAATGAGGGGGACATAGAGAAAGAGAAGTGTTGAACTCTTCTTATGACAATTACTAGTGGATGTTTTATGGTGTAAGTCTCTCTCTCTTTCTCTCTCTCTCTCTCTCTCTGCATCATGTAGCACGATATGGCTATCCTAGTTTATGTAGCCATTCACACAATTCTTTATTTTCCATAGTTCATTATTCATCATGGATACGTTTGGTCTTTGTACTACATTTGGGGATGACAGAGAGAAAGGATGAAATAAATAGGTGTTTAATGGCATCAACTTATGTAAGGTTATCAAAGGGGTTTTTAATTAAGAACCCAAAAAGGTATACTTGAAGAAGAGGGTTTAACAATTGTGTTAAAAAAGTATACTTGCATAAGAGGGTTTAACAATTGGATTGTCAACTTAAATATCCAAGTTCCTTGCATTGTTCTAGGTGATTTTAACATGGTGGAAAAGGTTGTGGATAGATGTGGTGGTAGTACTATCCTCTTAGGGAAGGAGAAAGGGAAATGGGAGGAGCTAAGAAGGGGATTGGGTCTTAAGGATAGTTGGCATTTAGGGGACTAGAGAGACAACCCGGGCCATATGTATTTCAATCTTTAATATTTATCCTCCTCTTCTAGAATTGACAGGGTTTTCTTTAGCCACCAAGCTTCATGGGTGCCCCACACTCTAAGTGTTTCTATTGTTGATTGCAGCTCTACTCTTTTTGATCACTTGCCTCTGAAGTGGTGTTGGAAGACAAATGATGGGGATGACATTGATCTCTCTCACTACCACAAGGAAACTGAGAGTGAATAACTTTCTTCTTAAGGATCCTCTCTTCGTGGAATATACAGAAGATGCAATTAGAAAACTGAAAAGGAGAGGGGGGGCTGAAGGTGCCTAGAGGCAATTTGCCAATGAAATGCAAGAAGGGATTATTAGAGTTGTGGGGCTGAAGGTGCCTAGAGGGGGGGCTGAAGGTGCCTAGAGGCAATTTGCCAATGAAATGCAAGAAGGGATTATTAGAGTTGTGGGTAAACTGAGAGTTGAGGAAAGGAGAGGTGAAAGAAGAAAATGAGCTGCTTTGTTATTAGAGGAACTCCTTATTAAGAGACAAACTAGAGGACTAAATGCTAAGGATACCTCCTTATTAAGAGACAAACTAGAGGACTAAATGCTAAGGATACCTCCTTATTAAGAGACAAACTAGAGGACTAAATGCTAAGGATACCTCCTTGTATTTCAAGTGCCAAGCTAGTATCAAGGAGGAGGAAGAAAGATGCACTAGAGAGCAGAATCAATGGTCTAAATGGAAATTCTTTAATAACAAAAGAAAACCTAACAGCAGTTTATTCAAACTCTCAAAAGGGAAGAGTGATAGGGAGGTTGTGGGGAGCATGTTGGATAGGAAGGTTGTGGGGAGCATCTTAGATAAAGATGGTCTTCCCTTGAATGATATGAATACTCTTGCTAAGAAATGGGTTAAATTTCTAGGCTCTACTCTTACCTTGAAGGAAGATTGCTCCTTGAGGAGGTTTCAAGCTGAAGATAGACTATTGGGACTACTTAGCCAAAATGTGTCCAGACAAAGCAAGGTGGCTAGAAATGGATATAGATGTGGAGGAATGTTGGTGTGCCTTGTTAAAGCTAGGGAGAGATAAAGTCCTAGGTTGGGATGGACTCTCCACATAGTTTTTTATAACCATGTGGCCTTCCTTGAAGGATATTGTGGGTGAAATTTGTCGAAAAGCTTTCAATACGGGATATATGGATAAGGACTTCAAAGAAGGGCCAGTGAAACTCATTCCAAAGAAGGGTGAAATTTGTCGAAAAGCTTTCAATACGGGATATATGGATAAGGACTTCAAAGAAGGGCCAGTGAAACTCATTCCAAAGAAAATTGCTTATAACAGATTTGGTCATTGGAGACCCATCACCTTGCTAACTACTATGATTTACCAAATTTTGGCCAAAGTGATTCCTCTAAGAATTACCCCAGTGTTGCAAGAAGTCATGTCCAAAAAGCAACATGGTTTCATCAAGGGTAGGTCAATATATGATAACATTTTTGCTACATTGTTAGGAAGAGATATGGCTATCAAAACCCCAAAAAATGCATTATGCTCTAATTGGACTTCGAAAAAGCCTATGACAAGATCCATTGGTCTTTTGTGGCAAGAGTTATGGATAAGCTTAGATTAGGGACCAAAATAGCAACTTGCATTTATACTCTTGCTTGGGGTGGATTCTCCAATGTGATGTTGAATGGAGGTGTTGTTGGTGAGTTTGAGATTAACAAATCAGTGAGGCAAGATTGCCCTTTGGCCCCCCTTTAGTTTGCCATTGCCTCTCATCCTCTGGTGATTTCCTTAGAGAAGGCCTGCAGAGATGGGAACATCACTGGATTAAAACTTAGGCATAATGATCAATTGGTTATTCAATGTTTTGCTGATGAATCCCTACTTTTTCTAAGAGCTGAGAACAATAATGCCAGAGTGGCTCTAGACATAGTGCAAGGTTTTACTATTGCTTATGGCTCTAAATGCAATATTCAGAAATATAAAATTATCAGTTTGACGGAGGATAATGACTTTGTTATGCAAAGGTGGGGTGGTTAGGTGTTGCCAAAGTGTCATATTGTTAGGCTATTGGGAATCCCCTTTGGAGTGGGGGTAACTAATAAAAAACTGATGGATTGGGCAATAAATAGGTTCTTGGAAAAACTAATGAAATGGGAGGGTATCAAAGTTCCTTTTCTCATAACATAATTGATATTTGCAACATAGTGTTGAATGCTTATATTATGTTTCTTTGCTCAGTGTTGGACTTTGGCAAGTGTCATGAAGAAAATATTAGGACATGTTAGAGACTTTTTATGGAGGAATGGTAATGGAACCAAAAAAGCCTCAGCATGGGTAGCATGAGAAAAACTGTCTGTTCCAAAAAAAGAGAAGGTGGCATTGGTATTCTTCATATACCTACTCAGTGTATTGCAAGGACTGCCTTGATGCTTCCTAAATTTTTATCTCGGACTACTACTTGGGTGTATTAATGATGGAATTCTGTTGAGCTTTCTGATGTGATGGCTAAGTTGGAAGGATAAACTGCTTTCCATTGCACCTCTTAAGGTCACCAGTTCTGCAGGTCTGCAAAATGCTATGCAAAAGATGGAAAGACTGCTTGGGTGTCATTACTTGGGATGGGGGTTGCAGAGTGACTGGCAATTCTATGCTCAGGTTGGGAATTTGGTGGTGAACACACAAATTTAATCCCCCTTTGGCTTTACTTGACATACCCTCAGCAAAGAAGCTTAATAACAAAGGCCTTAGGTACTTGGACGATTGTTGGGATTGGGATGTGGTAGGATGGAAAGATGTGGACCACATATCTTGGGAATTTCAGTTATCTAGTAGGGAGAGATACTTGGTAGCTTAGGTACTTGATCTGATTCAAAGGGAGCTATACTCTACTGCACAACTGATGACTCAGTTTGGATTAAAATTGGTCTTGGCTGAATGGTATCAAGCTAAAGGATGGAAAAACCAGAGAACTATACGCATTGATGAGACGGGGGGATGCTAATGTGGAATATTGCAATAAAATTTTGGAAAGTCAAGTGGAGTCCCTATTCTTGGAAAAAAGGTGGAAACTTCTTTGGGATAGCTAGATACCTAAGAAGTTCCAGGTCTTTATGTGGAAAGTTGGTATGTAGGCCTTGTCTATTGGCTCTAAACTTCAAAAGAGAAGTATCTCTAGTGGTATCTGCCACCCCATGTGTAGATCCTCAGTTGAGGATGGTAAACATGCTTTTTGGGACTACCCAGCAATCAGAGGAACCTGGTCAAAGTTGTCTAAATGGATTGAGAAGGACTTGGGCATTCATACTTTCTGGGGGGACTGGACTTTGGGTAAAATGGTCCTTCAATGATGAACATGTTGGGTTACTATTTAACATTATCAGAGCTTGTATTCTATGGGAAATCTGGTCCACTAGGAATGCTATTGTTTTTATGAAGGTCTCTTCTACTGATTTGCAAGAGGCAGACTTGATGCATAAGTGTGTGTGTGTGTGTGTGCTGGTCTGTATGCGATGTGAATAAGCTGAGATGTACTGAGCTAGATGTGTTGTTACTGAATCTGCAGAGGAGCATCATCTGACTCCTGCTCTGGTCTTGGTGAAGCTTCAATCATACTGGGAGGGATTTCCTAATGATGTGTGTGTTGCAGGTGAGGTGTTAGGAAGGGAAGAAGAGACTCCCCAGATTCGTCCTGAGAACTCAGAGGTGGTATCGTAAAGAAAAGCAGATCGATCACACGTTTATGGCTTTTATAGAGAATCCAATGGGAACCAGACCCAATTGTCAAGATTTGGTCGAAGAAAGGGAGAATGTTGGAAAAGCAATCCCCTAGAGGTTGCACTATTGAAGCAATGATGGAGGCCTGTATCTTGCTGGGTTATCAGATATCTTGGGAGCAATCTAGTTTTTTGATGGAAGAGGAGAGATGGGATTTTCTTTGTGTAAAATTTTAAATGAAGACAAAAGTGATTTATAGAGGACTGTAGGGAAGTCCAGGTTCTACTTTACTGTATTTCAGTATTTTGGGACATCTTTCAAGTTTATATATATAATTATTATTGATCCCCAGAAAAAAAGAGGGTTTAAAAATTGTGTCAAAAAGTGTAAAAGCTTTAATATTTCAAATGCATGCGTAGATATATGGGTCTTTTTCAAAGTAAAGCGGACCCTTATATGTAAGAGGGGTGAAAAATTGTGTAAAATAGTGACAAGGTGAGGTAGAAAGAAGGTGAGATTAGGGCTAGCTGGCAGCCGAGCTGAGCCTTTCAATATCCATCGTGCTAAACGAAGACAAAATAAAAAGCGCATGCTGATTCCTGAATGGTACGAGAGAGACAATCGCAATCATGTAGAACAACTACGCTGTACTCCGCTACGGACCACCATCACTTCATAATGCGCACTTTTAATGCACTATGCATATGCTGTATATGATGGGTATTTTTGAAAGTGCATTTTTCTAAAGCGGACCCATGTTATACTTTTTTTTGGGAACAATATACTATATATATATATATGTGTGTTTTTCCAAAAATAGCTTTACAGCTTAATTCAGGCTCCAAAAAAACCACACCTTTTAATTCATGTAGAACAACTACGCTCCATCACTTCATAATGCCCCCGGCCCGCACTTTTAATGCACTATGCATATGCACACAGAGCATGTGCTCTATATTATATATATATATATATATATGTGTGTGTGTGTGTGTTTCCAAAAATAGTTTTACAGCTTAATTCAGGCTCCAAAAAAACCACCTCTTTATCACAGTCAGTTGAAAATACACTAAGGCCAGTTTTTCCTTAGCACTGACATGGGTCTTCTTCAAAGTGGATTTTCCAATGAGACATTAGATACACTGTGAATAAATAACTAAGGCCAGTTTTTCCTTAGCACTGACATGGGTCTTTTCAACGTGGATTTTCCAATGAGACACATTAGATACACTGTGAATAAATAGTTGTACTAATATCACCTTGCAGAAGCCTATGTTAAGATCCCCTTAAACAGTCCCTAGAAAGATTAATTAATAGCTGTGAGATGAGATCAAACTATGCAGAGGACGAACTCTTGACAGATTTATCTGCTAGACTTCAGGATGATGGCTACACTGCAAGATCAACAAATGCTGATCTGAACGGACATTTGTTTATTAAGTTCTTTTATCAACGCACCAAAGATTGACACACACACACACACACATGTTTTCCCCCTCATTGACCTCTATATTGATGGCCTTCTGTTTTTGAGTAACACGATGACCCCTCTGCAGCTTACTTGCTCTAGTCCCCTGTCGAGCTACCCTCCTGTACCATTACAACATCATCTCGGGCATTATTAGACACACTATTAACAGATAGGTGTACTAATAATACCACCTTTTGCAGAAGCCTATATTAAGATCCCCTTAATCTCTCTTGACTTATCTTCTAACCCATCCTCCGCTTTGAGACCAGCAGTTCATACTGATATAGATGAGATGAGCTCACAAGACTCGCAAAGGTCGTCAGTCCTTAAAACGGTTAATAGCTGCGAGATGAGCGCTAATTATGTGGAGAACGAACTCTTGAGAGAGTTATCTGCTGAACTTCAGGATGATGGCTACTTTGTTGAGGTTGGTGCTAAACTGCAAGATCGACAAGTGCCGATCCATATTGATGCTGATCTGAATGGACATTTGTTGTTCAGTGATGGTATCCTGCAAGACCTGGACGTTCTAATCCATGGTCAACATGCACCTAATCTAGCAGGCACTGGTGCTAATGAGTGCTGCAGTGATCTTGAGGAAGTCCTTGATTTTCTCTTCGAGGAGGGCGCTGAGACAGCTCCTGTTGACATGTCATTCTATCGTAATAGCTTCGGATTAGATCGGAAATGTGAAATACTTAATGATTGTAATAATTATAAAGGATTTGAGGTACCAGTTATGTCTAATCCGGTTGTATTAGATGGTGATTCGTCTAGCTTTGAGAGCTTGGAGGTGGGGACAGAGATGAAAGAGGGTGGGGTGAGGGCTAGCTGGCAGCAGGAAGAAGGTGAGGTTAGGGCTAGCTGGCAGCAGAAACAAGGTGAGGTTAGGGCTAGCTGGCAGCAGGTACAAGGGCTAGCCGGCAGCTACCAACAACAAGTGAGCAAGAAAGGAGCAGTAGGTCATCAGAGCAAGGTGCTGGGTGTAAGGGTTCAATCGCTACACAAAACTGCTCCACTAATCGCCTCAAGTAAAGCTGCAGTATGGGCAGGCCCAACTCTTACGGACATAGAGACAGCTTTGGCAATGAGCTGTGGCTCCCCAACTCGTATCAATACTATAAATATAGCCACCATCTCCTCTACTGCTAATGATCCTTCCACTGCTTCGTCTACACTTGTGCAGCAGGAGGTCCTCCAACCCAACTCATTCCTGGATGTGCAATTGCAACTTCTCACGGTTGCAGCAGTACCGTGCATGGAGGAGCTACAGCAAGCTGATAAGCTGTAAGATTCCATCAACCCAACGTTCTTGATCTAGTCAAGCTTTCTTATCATATGGCATCCCTCTTAGATTATATTACTGTATTAAGCATAGATTATGTCATTAATATTGTAAGTTAAGCTCACGTGGTTATGCTCATGTTCATGTTGAATTAAGCGTGTGCAGACAGTATGCCAGCTAGATTATAAGACGATATTAAGCATAGATTATGTCATTAATATTGCAAGTTAAGCTCATGTTCATGTTGAATTAAGCTTGTGCAGAGAGTATGCAGCTAGCTAGCTAAATAGAAGTTAGTTATAACTGAAACAATCAATATTAATTCTGTAGTTTAGTCACTAATTAACCAATGGTTTGCTTTGTTGAATGTAGGAGCGATTCATGGAGATTGAGATTGCTGCAAAAAAAAAGCAATTAGGGCCAAAGTATACAGTGAAGGTGAAGAGCGAAGGAGAGGCAGCGAGTGGTGACGGATACAGATGGCGCAAGTATGGCCAAAGAGAGTTAAGAACAGCCCCTTTCCAAGGTACACGATAACTGCACTTTTTCTAGCTGAGTCGTGCTGCGTCCGTGACGACTCACGAGGGTTTCAACTTTGTTGCATTCCTGCCAAGTTCAGAAAATACTATTGGGTTCTTTGAAGACATTGAACTTTAAACGGTAGCAAGGATCTACCGATTGATTATACCTGGTTTTTGGAGCATGGAAATATGCTATGGATTATGAATAAGACAAGGATATGGTGGAAAAAAAACTTTGCAAGGTGTGACAGTAAGTGTTAAGAGAACTTTACTAGTTGGATATACCATAACCATTTTAAAAGTATATTTTTAGTGCACTTCTACCTTCTCACATTGGTTAATATATACATGTGTGGCCATGTGTGTGTGCACGTGTGCATGTGCGTGTACGTGTATGTGTATGTGCATGCATATACATATGTGCTTGCATATATACACGTGCATGTATATGTGTGTAGCTATGACTTCATTAGGTGAAATTTGGACTCAAATTGAGTCCTTTGAGAATTCCTATACATTCTCTCTCCACAAAATGGGCTTATAGTGAAATTTTTTCAAATCAACTTAGAAGTGGGCAGAGTTTGGACATTTGGAATCTACTCTTTGAGACCTTTCCAATGATATATTGTATGATGGGCAATTTTGCATATTCAAGAATATGTTACTGTCTTCTTGAATATGCAAAATAGCCCATCAGGCTCTATATCATTTTGCATATTCAAGAAGACAGTAACATATTCTTGAATATGCAAAATGGCCCATCAAGAATATATTACTATCTTCTTGAATATGCAAAATGGCCCATCAGGCTATATATCATTTTGCATATTCAAGAAGACAGTAACATATTCTTGAATATGCAAAATGATATATAGCTTGATGGGCCATTTTGCATATTCAAGAAGATAGTAACATATTCTTGAATATGCAAAATTGCCCATCATACTATATATCATTGGAAAGGTCTCAAAGAGTAGATTCCAAATGTCTAAACTTCGCTCACTTCTGAGTTAATTTGAAAAAAATTCACTATGAGTCCACTTTGTGGAGAGTGAATGTGTAGGAATCCTCAAAGGGTCCAAATTTCCCCTACTAATGTAACCCCTTCAAGTTTTTACTAGCCTTGACTCTTACCCTTGTTCAATGCACTTTTTTACATCCTCAAGTTTTCACATTCATTGTTGCAACCAATTTCATTGTTCCTAGCACGCTCCAGCCTTCACCATGGCTTCTTCTATTCATAACAAGCAAAGTTGCATATAGAAAAGCGGTAACTAGAAAGAGGTTTATCTGGGATAGTCTCAAGAGTCAATCCTGTATGTTATATTCCTAAAGTTCTCAATAGATACTCTTTTTTATGCAAAAATGATGGTTGCATAAGTTTCTCATGCAACATCACATATTAAGTTTTTTTTTTGGTTGACATGTTGGCAGGAGCTACTATAGGTGTACTACTGAAAAATGCATTATGAAGAAGCAAGTGGAAAGGTGCAATGAAAATGCAGGACTATTCCTGGTAACCTACGACGAAGGGTTACATCTCCACCATAGGCCCAATCCCTAGCAAAAATTGGGCATGCTTATGGAGCATGAAATTCGGCCATGCTTGTGGAGCATAAAAATGGAAAGAAAAAATTCCTCTCCTCCACATGTTCTTCTCCCATGAGGGGCTCTTTTTCTAGGCCTCCATGCCAATAATTCCTCCCCTTTTGTCCTTTTTTATGTCACTCGCCAAAATTTTCTAATTTCATGCAAAACAAATGAAAACAAAGCTAACATGTTTGATGTTGATTCTTTGCAACATTCTATTCCAACTCTCATGGCTGAAAATGACTTTGAAAGTGATCCCATGGATGAGAATGGGGATTCTCTGATAGTTGAGGTGGATCAAAACCAATTTTCCACACTCTATAATCCATGTTTTATTATTCAAAAGAATTTTTACAGTAAGCAGGTGTAAATCTCATTCAAAGAGATTGTTGTGTCAGATTCTTGGTATGACCAATTATTGACATTTCTGACTGAAGGCATTATTCCAGATTTTGAACAGAATGCTGTTATTCAAGAAGCACATTCTGGTGCAGCAGGTGGACATTTCTCAGGAGATATAACAAGAAAGAAAATTCTCCAGGCTAGATTGTGGTGGCCCATAGTTTTGAAGGATGCACATGAGTATGCTAAGAGGTGTGTCATATGTCAAAAGAGTGGTCAGCCAAATAATAAGGATAGAATGTCAGATCATCCTATTCTGCCACTAGAGCCTTTTTAGAAGTGGGGGATGGATTTTGTGGGACCTGTTAAACCTACAACAAGGAAAGGATGCAGGTATATTTTGGTTGCAACAAACTATTGTACTAAATGGGTAGAAGCTATAGCTTTGAAGGATAATAAAGCTTCAAGTGTTGCAAGGTTCTTGTATCACAACATAATGACTAGGTTTGGGTGTCTTGTGGAGCTTGTGAGTGATAGGGGATCTCATTTCTTAAATGAGGTAATAACTGAATTAACTAAAACCCATATGATTATGCACAAAAAGTCTACAACTTACCATCCTCAGGCTAATGGGCAGGCTGAAAGTACTAACAAAACATTGGTTGGCATTTTGAAGAAGATAGTGGCAGACAATCATAGGGATTGGGATGACAAATTGGACTCAGCATTATGGTCTTTTAGAATAGCCTTTAAGGTAACAACAGGGATGACACCATTTAGATTGGTGTATGGATTAGAAGCTGTGGTGCCTATGGAGTTTGTGGTGCCAAGTCTTAGAATCACAGCTGAGAAGATGTCTTCTAAATTGTCAGTTCAGCACAGGAGTAAATATCTGATGCACTTGGAAGAAGACAGGTTGGTCAGTTCATATATCACTGAGGTGATCCAGAAGAGACGACAAGCATGGGTGAGTATGAATGTCAAATTTAAAGTGTTTCAGGTTGGTGACTGGGTGATGGTGTACAACTCTCAATTGGGACCTCATCCAGGGAAGTTGACACTTAGATATAAAGGACCTTATCACATTGTGGAGGATTTGGGTCAAGGAACCTTTATTGTTGCAGATGTCTTTGGAACAAGGGTAGAGAAGCCAATCAATGGTTTTAGGCTGAAGAAGTTTCAAGGGAAACCACCACATCTTGATTGGTCAGTTTTAGCTTTGGTGCATGTTGAGGAAGTCAGATCCGACTCACCAGAAGTTGAGACAGCAGAGAGATGGATGTTCTTAAGGCAGAACATAGGTGTTGAGATGATGGCAAGAAGCTTAATTATTGGCATAGGGTGTTTTGATCAGTTGTTGCAGAGCTTGAAATTTGCTGAAGCTTTTGTGAGGGTTTGTTTGACTGAATTGTGCTGTGTTGGAAGTTGCTTAGTCAGACTTTACTGGCTCAGAGTTTTTTAAGTTGGGGACTGCATGCCCACTAAGAGTGATTATTACTTTATGGAGAGCACCTTCAATGCAAAAAGTGTAGGACCTGGAGAAGAACCAGAGTTTCAAGACACAAGTTACAGGTTTGCTGGCAGAATCACTTGAGATAGTTGCAGACCAAGTACCTGATGTAGAGATGCATGGTGTAGAGTAGATACAGGTTGCTGAGTAGTTCAAGGAACTAATTTCATTACAAAGTGTGCATGTAGCAGCAAACAGACAAGGATGTTCAGGTTGCTGAACCTGATTTTATGAAGGAGGTGGACCAGACTATTTGATGAAGCAGCATGATTTTACTTTTGTCTAACATTTTTATCTAATCAAGGGATATATGGATCCGAGTCAGATTTCTTTGAAATCTACCACCGGGATGTGCCATGTGTTGTGAAGGCATAGTTCTCTTAGGTTGAATGTTGCTAAGTCAGATATGTAGTAAGTCGGATATGTGCTAAGTCGGATATTTAGTAAGTCGGATATGTGCTAAGTCAAAATTATAAGGTGGTAGGAATGTATGATGAATTTCTTGGGATCTTGGAAGTTACGATATGTAACGGTTATTCAAGAATAACGTTTTGGGGAAAGAATAACGTTTTTGAGGAAGGTAGAAAAGAAGGGGAAGCAATGTAATGCAGGGAGGAGAATGAAGCAAATTTTTAGGGTTTTATCTCTTGTGTGACCTTGCTCTCTCAAAGTTCTGTCTATGCATTACGTTTTTGCTGTGTTTGAATGTCTGATTTTGCCTAATCAACATGTTTCTTTTTGAGTAATTGTGTCTGTGTGTGATATTTCTGTTTGTGTTGATGAACCCCAACACCAAGGAGCCAACACCAAGGAGCCAGAAAAGTTATGTATTGGCTCTCTACCAGTATACAGGACACCATGATTGGGCATATACAGGATGCCAAGTCCCCCAAGGAGGCATGGGACAGCTTGGTAAAACTCTATGAAACGAATACCAAGGCACGAAAGATACAGTTGAAGAATAAACTTCATACTGTGGAGAAAAAGAGTATGTCTATGAATGACTATGCATTGAAGATCAAGGGTATTGTGGAATCCCTTGCATCTATTGGCGTTTCAGTAGATGCAAGGGAATCCCTTGCATCTATTGGCGTTTCAGTAGATGACGATGATAAGGTGGAAGTCTGTCTACGTGGTCTCGGGCCACAATACAAGGCGTTCAAGATGTCTATTCAGACTCGGGAAAATATTCCCAATTTCACAAATTTGGTGTCTATGTTGATTATAGAAGAGAAGAGCTTGGGTGAAGACCAAATATTGCCAGAAGGTAATGAGATGCCAGTGGACCGTAGTCGAGCAAAAGAAATGTTGCACTCGATTGGCATGGACTACAACACACACCATGCTTGTCCAAATGATTGTATTCTTTATCAACAAGAATATAACAATGCAGTACAATGTCCGCATTGTGGTACATCGAGATATAGACAAGATGTTACCGACGAAAGTTTTACGACATCATCCCTCAGATTAAAACAATGTTCAAGATCAAATCCATTGTAGGATTGATGACTTGGCACCATAACACTAGGTCCACGGATGATGTTATGCGTGTGCCCGCAGATTCCCCTGCATGGAAGCACATTGAAAAGAGAAGTGGGTAGCCTTTCTGGAGGAGGCTCGCCATATTCAACTCGGACTAGCTAGCGACTCGGTGGAGTGAATCCATTTGGTCTACGAAGTTCATCATGGAGTACATGGTATGTTTGTCTAGTTAACTATAATCTTCCACCATGACTAGCGATAAAAAAAGGACATCTTTTATTGTCATTGATAGTTTCTGGAAAGTACAAGGTGAAGAACATGGATGTGTATTTAGCCCCTTTAGTTCTTGACCCAATGCACATTTTCAAGAATATAGCTGAGGTGCTTTGGAAAACCATCACAGGAGCAAAGGAGAGCAAGGCACAATGAGATGATTTACAAGAGGTTCAAAGCATGCACCACTTATGGGCCCAAAATAGAGCAGATGGAAAGGTGAAGCTACCAAAAGCACCTTGGGTCATGACAAAGGATGAGCAACGGCATCATGTAAAGAAGTGTATTAGTGAGTTTCGTACCCCTATAGGATGCATGCATTGCTTGAAGGGAGCATTTACAAAGGACGATGAGATTAGTGGCTTGAAGAGTCATGATTGGCACAAATTCTTGCAATTCGTGCTTCCTATAGCCATCAAGGATTGCCTCAACGATGACATTAGAGCAACAATTTATAAAATTGGTGCAGTGATACATTGGATATCAAGGAAAGAGATTAGTAGAGACACATTGGAAGCAGCACGATTAAACTCCATCGGGGCTGTTACAATGGCTGAGAAATACTTTCCAACAAGTATTTTAACCATTCAATTGCACTTGCTAGTTCATGTGGTTGATGAAGTTGCTGTGGCTATAGATGGATGTTTTTCTTGGAGAGATTTATGAAGACACTTAAAGGATTTGTTCGTCAAAGAGCTCATCCTGAAGGTAGTATGGCAGCGGGATGGCTTGTTTAAGAATCACCTGTATATATAACTGAATTTCTCAGTACGTCTGATATCCCGATATGCCAAGATTATGGACACAAGAAGAAGATGATTGACTAGTTGGGGAAGAGCCACAAGGAAAAGGCCTTGTGAGAACAATGGATGTAGCATTGCGTGAGAAGATCAATAAATTTTGTATCTTAAACTCACATGCTATGGAGAAATGGATTGAGAGATATAACTTGGTGAAGGCTGAAAGGGACCAAGCTCGTTTGAGTTTTAGAAGGAGTCGAACAACTCGCACACTACTGTACCCAACATAACTTGCACTTCTTCCAGACTTTCCTTCTAATAAATGGCTCGAGCAAACCATACTACAAGCTAAATGCAATGGTGAATCAATAAGTGTGATGAGGAGGAAGAGCTTGCATATGGTTGTGATTTCCATCTATGTGAGTTAGAGATATCTATGCATATCTTTTATGTTGTGCTTTCGTGAATTTATACAATAAAAGTACTTATTTATTGTGCTTGCAGTATCGTAAGTTTGGGGCAATTTGGTCACGCGGACATCACTTTCAAGTAGAAGGAATAGATAAAAAGAGAACAACATTTGATTGTGGTGTGAAGATTAATTTCATGCAATAAAGTCATTCAAGTGTAAGTGATGGCAATACTGAAGTAAGCATGCTAGATTATTGTGGAACAATCCAAGATATTATCAAGGTTGGATTCAAAAGTTTAATATGTTCATTTCTGATGTGAAATGGTTCAAGTTAGGGGTGCAAGAAACTATACGCAAAGACAAGTGTGGATTTCTTCAAGTAGACTACACAAAGATATGGACTGACCAAAGGGACACATTTGTGCTACTAGAGCACTGTGAGTAACTCATCTTTGTGGAAGACCTGACAGATCATAAACGGTTGTTTGTGATCCAAATAAATCCACATGGAAAACAAGTATTTGAAGAGGTGAAAATAGCAGTTGACTGTTTGCCAAATGCTGAGGAACTCCCCCCCAGATCATGTGATGGTTGAGCATACACCACTAGCACCTATTGAGAACAACAAGAAGAACAAGAAGAAGACATACTAGTTGAGGAAGTAGGTGAGGCTCACACAGGATTAGGATGAAGGTGTACTCATTGAGCAAATCGGATGAAGGTGTACTCATTGAGCAAATACATCTTGAACGAGAAATAGATACTAGAGATAATCCAGAAGAAGAAGAGATTCAAGCTGAGTATGATCATGATGCATCGACAGCTCTCATGCTAGAGCTAGAAGAGGATGACGACATGGATGAATTATCTTCTACTACTACAAGACAATTGGTTCCACCAACTGACAACAATGATGGAGTATTTCTAGAAATAGCTTTATTTGCAGCCATGGATCTCGCTGATGATGAGGACGAGCAAGTTGATGATGAACTTTAATTTCATTGTAAAATAGAGCACTTTCTTAATTTCACCTTAGTGATGAGGAGGAGGAGCTAGCATTTTTTCTCCTTTTCAAAGAGCGTGATGGAAGTTATACCCTCCTCTCTCCCTCGGCTCCCCCCCTCTCCCTCTCTCCCTCTCTCTCTCTCTCTCTCTCTCTCTCTCATAGACACATATGCTTGCAAAGAGGTAGAAAGAGAAGGCTAAAACACACCCCAGAATGAGAACTAGTAAATATTATATATAAATTCTAATTTTTTTTTAAAAGAAAAATTTTGACTGCTATTTCGAGGCTTATTCCAATGACTTTTTCCACGCATATTTGGATGCATTTTTCCACGCATATTTCAATGCCTATTTCGACGCACATATCGATGACGCGACCAGACGTGGAAACTAAACGTCGAAAAACAATGATTCTCTTGTAGTGAAGTCTGGATGTCCCAAATGTATGCACAAAGTCGGCAAAAGTGATGTATAATCTGATCTTGTCGGGTAATCCATGGTACTTCGTATACGAAGAATCCCAACTAAGAATCTAGCATCACATGCATCCCCAATCATCAAGAGTCACAAGACGATGTCGTCGAAGTAAACAAGGACCATGGCGACTAGTAGAGGGGTAATAGTAAGAAAACATGGCTATGTATAAACACTACCCAATGCTCAAAGCATGTGATCAAGACCCAATAAAAACTCGACGCGTGCGAAAATGACACACAAATGTATTGATGTGTACCCAATGCACCAAAACATGTGAACAATGCAGAAAAATATCCCAAAATTCTACCCACCACTACAAGTGAGAACACCACAAATACTCTACACGCGCAAGCCACGGCCTAAAGAAAATAAAAGGGTAGCCAAAGATAATAAAATATGGACCAAAATGTGGGCTTTGGGCAATAGGGAGAATGGGAATGGCCAAAGTGTGGAGGGTAAAATGTGAAAAAGGGTCCAAACCCCAAGTTGGGGAGTAAAAACAAAAAGTGACCCTCTTTTTCCCCCTTGTACTTCTTCTTTCTACCCTGTTTCTCTTTCTCATTGCTGCTACCTAGAATTCCCTTAAAGCATAATGTGCTTTCTTTATATCTTCTTTTTTTGGAAAAAAATGTCACTACATGCACTGCCTTCGTATATAGCTGGTCGTGGTCTCTTGGCACGTGTTTTTATTTCTTTCTGCTTGTGCTTCGGCTTGACGTCGTAGTTTACTGTGTTGCCGTCGTAGTAAAACTAATGCATGTGCCAACAAAATCTGAGTCGCTGTGTATGGTGAAGCTGCGCTTTTTTTTTTTTCTCCCTCATGCGTTCATTCTATGGTTCCTTGAGGACCAGAACAGATGCGTGAGATGTGACGATGCACTGCTATAGTACTAGCACTGTTGAGATGCTTACTGAAGAGCCCGCTTACAGCCCTTTTGCTGAAGGACGAGCTACTAGGGCTGCGTGCTGCTGCTGCTGCGTATGTAGAAAAAAATAATGTTGAGATGCCGATGATGTTGAAACGCCGAGACGTTTCTTATGCAGTTGGCTGCCTCCTCCGCTAAGCTCCAGATCTCGCCTTAGCCATGCATTCTCTCCATCTTCTCTTCATTCTCGCCTTTGTTTCTCTTCCTTCTCACCATGCGTGAGATTCTTCATGTTCAGGGAAGGCAATGTGGAAACCAAATCGGTGCCAAGTTCTGGGAAGCTTTTTGCACTGAGCTCGGCGCCCATTGATCCCATTGGAACCTACCCACCGGCGATTTCGACATTCAACTCGAGCATGTCAATATCTACTATAACGTAGCCAGTTGTGGCTGCCATGCATGTCCCCTGCGATGTTCTCATGGACCTAGAGCCCAGCATCATGGATAGTGTCCACACTGGCCCATACGACCAGATCTTTCACCCTGATAATTTTTTATTTGGACAATCCGGAGCTGGTAATAACTGGGCCAAGGGCCACTACATTTCCCTGGCGCATGCTGCGGCCACTGCTTCAGACCAACACTAATCTGCAAGAATAGTTCTTCAAGCGTTGCACACTAAAATCACGTAGAAAATCAAACGAGTCTGCAAATGCTGATCTATAAACGTTGTACATGTTGCTTGGCTTTCAAGCAGTGAGAGCCCTACTGAGTTTCTAATGCTACAAGAACTGCACCAAATTGTTACACACTTTCGAAACTGCATCAACTGCATATAAAATCTTGAAATCTGCAGTAGTCTTGCACAACTCTGCACTTTAACCTTGATTCTTTAATGCACAACAATCTTCTTCTTGCAATCTTTCTCCAAGAATTCAAATATTTGGCAATCTAGAGTTTGCTCTTGAAGAAATAAGAGCTTAAAAGATTGATATTTGAAAGTGTAGACTCTCTAAGCAAGATAATGCAAGAAAATCTCTCAATATTGGTTATTAAAATCTCTACAAGCCCTAATTTCAAAAATAAAAAAAATCAAGATCAAGAAGTTCAAGAAATCAAACAGTAAAGTGGATTAGGGTTCTGACAATAGTGATTAATATAAATTTAAAAATAATTAACACAAATTTCATTACTAATCTTGTCAAAACAAGAAATTAGCAAATTTAAAAACTATGTAAAAATCAATTTCAAAAATGATTAACACTAATCAAGATTCAGAAAACTAGATTAATAGTAATTCAAAAATGATTATTACTAATCACTCCCTAAGCAAGGATCTAAGCCAAGAGCTCTGATACCAATGAAAGAAAGGTGCATTTAGATTAGCCTTGGATTATCCTAATTACCTTCAGATTAAGGAAAGCTAGGAAGATTAGCACTAAGCAATGAGTATCACAAGATGTCAAAAAGGTACAATACTCCTAGAGCACATGCCTTTTATAGTCCCAAGGCCCATGTGCCCTAATCCCACATGTAAATGACCCTAAGCCCATATGCATGTGCATCCTAAGAACACTTTGTTATAGTCATAGCTCATCATTCAAACCACAATTACTAGAGACATTAAAGAAAACTTAAGATGGTCAAGATAACATGAATATTACAAATAAATTAATTAATAAAATCATATCATTAAAAGAGCTAAATTAAAGATCTTAGAAAGGATGTATACACACGTCATCACCTAGAATCTCATTTAGAAAAGTTGGTTTTATAACATAATCTCTTTAAGTCGACCACTTTATGTATGAAATACTATCAACCAATGTTACCTATT
The DNA here is from genome assembly GCF_041138505.1 of Cibotium barometz. Taxonomy (NCBI): domain Eukaryota; kingdom Viridiplantae; phylum Streptophyta; class Polypodiopsida; order Cyatheales; family Cibotiaceae; genus Cibotium; species Cibotium barometz. The sequence goes on from NC_141055.1 coordinate 11,040,606, forward strand.
TAAAAAAATATTCTCTTTATGTCGCACTTTCTGTATGAAATACTGTCAAGAGTGTTACCTGTTTATTTTGTTACTTTGTGCAGCAGTAATCTATCAAAGTACATGGAGATCTAGGGAAAAAATTGTCAGATCTAGGGAAGACACTATCATCTAGAAGGTCATGGACAATTTTTGGTGGAGATGGTTGTGCCAGGATCGGTGGAGGGGGAGAGTGACGATTAAAAAAGGACAAAAGGGGAGGGATTATTGGCGTGGTAACTAGAAAAAGAGGCCCTCATGGGAGAAAATGGGGAATACACGTGGAGGACTAGAGGGTTTTTTTCTTTCCATTTTCATTCTCCACAAGCATGCCCAATTTTTGGTAGGGATAGGGCCTATGGTGGAGGTGTAACCGTTCATAGGTTAGCAAGAATAGTCCTGTATTTTCATTGCACCTTTCCACTTGCTTCTTCACAATGCATTTTCTAGTATTTCACCTATAGTAGCTCCTGCAACATGTCAAAAAAAAACTCAATATGTAATGTTGCATGTGAGAAACCTATGCAGCCATCACTTTACAGTTTTTGCATAAAAAAGAGTATCTATTGACAACTTTAGGGATGTAACATACAAGATTGACTCTTGAGACTATTGGATAAGGATTGTATATCTTACTTTTGAACTTCTCAGGTAAACCCCCTTCTGGCTACCTCTTGGTGCAACTTGTTATGAATAGAAGAAGCCATGGTGAAGGCTTGGGCATGCTAGCAACAATGGAATTTGTTGTAAGATAAATGTGAAACCTTAGAATTGAGCATGCTAGGAATAATGAAATTGGTTGCAACAATAAATGTGAAAACTTGAGGACATTGTAAAAAAGTGCATTGAACAAGGGCAAGAGTCAAGGCTAGTAAAAGACGTGAAAGGGTTAATGTCAAGATGAGAGTATGCCCTCACACATGTACACACAGAAAGCACACATGCATGCACATGAACACACACACACATGCATACAATGTTAACCATAGGCTAAGGGCGGGCGTGGACTAATGACCGCACAGTAGTAGCAGGATGGCCACCCTACCACAACTGCAAGTCCGTACCGTAGTGAAAGCTGGATGGTAGTAAAAAGGTCATTATTACTTAGCGGCACCTCTTGCACACCTCGCTAGTGCATCTTACTCATCCAGAATAAATCTTAGTAGTACTGACAGCAGATACAACAAGCAAGTAGTATAAAAGGATGAGTCCTAAGCCTTTCAGAGGCTGGCTGCCAATTTTGTATCATTGCTCTTCTTAATATATATCGGCAAGATTGTTGCCTTTTTGGGTTTTAGCTTCATTGTACATGAGCAACCCTATTATGTTTCTAAGTCTTGATGTCTGTGTATGGTCGTTAACTCCATTAAAACTAGCTATGTAGCATTGTGTTCTTCTGCTATTAAGTGAATAGGCAGTCGAGTAAATATTCAAACAACTTGTAAGCTATCTTTGAACTTAATTTAACATTGCGTTAGTCTGGTGTCTGCTCTGTGCAACCAATGGACTTTAGTCAGTTGTCGGGACAATAGGCGGTCAATTTCCTTCTAACACTTTGGTGATCATGATGCTTATTGCTGCTTCCTGTTGCTATCATTTCACCTGCTATCTAGTTGTCGTTGTGTTTTAAGCTCGCCCCCTTGTTTTCAAACCCGTCTCCCATGTCAGCACGCCAAACACGATGCTACTTGGAGCATAACCAAGCTTGGTAAAACTTCTTCACCAATCTTGATAACCACCCTGCTAAATCAAAACCAGAAGAACTTGCCCCCCATTCAGAAGAAGAACCACTCACCCCTCATCCCTAAGAATCTGACTGTGAACAATCCCCATCCTACTCAAAAGTAGAACCACCAACTTCCCCCACCCCAACCTCACCCCACCACCCCCACAGCCTCAATCCTTCACTTACTAAAACACCATGCAACGACCAATTGTCACCATAGAGTATCGTGAATTCTCTGGCGGCAAGTCCTTAGATGATCCCAATGCCCACATCCTAATGTTTAACATAGCTTGCCATGTCAATGTTCCTGGTCCAATGGACCATAATCTCAAGAAGACCACTTTCATTCCCACACTTCACAAAAGTGCCTCTCTCTGAGTAGCTCAGTATGACTATGCCCATTTCCCCACCTATGATGCCATCCGAGATTCATTCCTTCAATGTTTCAGAGAAGAGGACAAGCCTCTGTGCATGTCTGGATAAACTATCCAAAATGACCTAGAAGAAATTGACAGTGGAAGATTATGCTGCAAACTTCTTCGTAGATTAGATGCAGCTAATTAGCCTGTAGAAGAAATTCTAAATTCTTATTTCATGAAGGGCCTCAACAAGCAAATAAAATGCTCTATATCCAAAGTGGACCTATCTACCATTACCATGGAACAGTTGGTAGAATTACCTCTCAGAGCAGAGCGAGTATAAGTAGGTCTGGTCAAAACTAAGAAGAAATCTAAAAATATAAAGAAGTTCAAATAGTCCTCATCCAAATCTTCAAACGAGTAGAATGATTCTGATGATTCCACAGCTAGTGACGAAGGAGGAGCACAAGACCAGGTCCAAGGGCAAGAAGGTGGGGAAAACAACGAAAGAATTGGTAGCCATGGCTCAGTTGGCCAGTGAAGGTGCAAAGTCTACTCCTACAATCCAGTCAGATATCTAGTGTGTAAAGTGTTGCAATCCAGGACATGGGAGCCAAAGACTACGGCTTAAACAACCTTTGGTGTGCCATTTGCAGAACTTCCACACATGCAACTAAAGCATGCCACTACAATGGAAGGAGAGCACCTCCACAACCACCAGTGATGCAACCTCAGGTAGTAGCTATAGTCCAACCAACCCAGCCAATGGCCACGCAAAACTAGTTCCACAGACCACAGTTCCACCAACTCAAAATTTTTATGCCCAGAGACACATGATTGGTTCCCCAAGGCCCATCCTTACATGCTTTTATTGTCGTGGCCAAGGCCACCGGAAGTCAAAATGTGAACTATGGAAAAAGCATAAAGTAGAATTAGAGGGAGCTTAGAGTTTTGCGTCTGGTCCACTTGCAGTCTCAACGCGGTGGAAATGCAAGCTCTGGGAAGAGCAAGCAGCAAACCGCCCAACCACCATAGAAGCAACCGAATCATCAACCATGATAGTGACCAGATCAATGCAATCCAAGACTCCGGAGGTGGCACCATAGAAACTGACCCTGAAAAAGAAGGGGAAGCCAAAAGGAGTCACTTAGTAAGAACTACACAAATTCCAGACAGAAGTCTTCGCTTGGTGGGTGGAGGAGCAGGCCAAAGATGCACTGGAAAGTAAAGACCCGAAAAAACTCAAGCCAATCTGTGACTTGGAATCCCAAATCAATGTTCTAGGAATAAAATCGGAAGAAGAAGGCAAAATGCCCTTGCCAGTAAATATGCATCGGCCAATGCCAAGTACAGAGACACCATGGCTAGAAGAAGGTGCGGAAGCAAAAGAGTAGGAAAACTACACAAGAAGGATCACATAATCCACCCAAAGTCGTACGATCTCTCTGGGAAGATCTAAAGCGGCAGCCAATACACATAATCCACCCAAAAGTCGTACGATCTCTCGGAAGATCTAAAGCCGCAACCAATACACATGTCTTTGGAAAAATTACTCACACTTGTTCCAAGTTTTAGGGAACAGCTGATCGGTAGCCTTAAACCTCAGAAAGAGGAAATGCCACCCCTACAGCCACCACAAGCTTTCAATCTAGAGTAAGTAGAAACTACATCAAAATGCATCATATATGACAAAGCCATTCCAATGATTCAGGTCAAGTTGGCCGAAGTGGATATAGCAAAAGTTCTGCGATAGTGGCTCCAGAGTCAATATCCTATCAGATACAACATGTCACATGCTTGGGTTGAGAAGATGGGAACCCGCACCATTTGCTATCAAAGTGGCGGATCAACGGGCGAGTGCAGCCACTCAGATTAATCCGTGAGCTCACACTAGAGGTTTTTGGATATAGTTTCCAGATAGCAGGAGTAGTGCTCTGGATGGAAAATATCAAAGGTTCCCAACCAATGTTGCTCGACAGACCCTAGCTCTACCAAGAATGTATTAAGGAGCACATCTCCCCCCTTGCCTCCGTTGCTCCGACCACTCTAGGCACCCAGCTAGTGCAGACCATCCCCCGGCTCTGTCGGGTGCCTGGAGTGGCCGGAGCAACGGGGGCAAGGGGGGAGATCATGACCGCCTCCACCTCCACCTCCCCCTCTCCCTCACCATCGCTGCCGCCCTCCACCTCCCCCTCTCCCTCACCATCGCTGCCGCCCTCCACCTCCATCTCTATCCACATCGCCCTCTCCCTCACCATAGTCGTCGCCCGCCCCCGTCTCTAAGTGCCCGTCCCTGTCTCTAAGCACCTAGCCCATCGTCTCCACCACTGCCCGCCCCCGTCTCTAAGTGCCCGACCCATCCTCTCCCTCACCCCATAGCCGCCCGTCCCCATCTCTAAGCGCCCGGCCCATCTTCTCCACCGCCACCACCAACACTGCTGCCGGCTCTCAAATTTTCAGAAAGAGAATAGCAGAGAACAATACCTTACCTGTTCCAAGTTCACAGATGCGTTTGCCAGCTGAGTTGAGAGTATCCACACCACCTCTTTTCCTTCACAGTAATCTTGAGATTGTAACAAAAGATGTTTCTTTACCCATTTCATTCAAGATGCTTGGGTCTTTGACTTGGAAGGTATTGTTTCGTGTTTCTTCTTTATCGAGAGGCTTAGCAAGCACTAGTTCATAAGGCTTAGCACTAGTTCTATTTGTGGTCGAGATGGTTGGGTCTTTGACTTGGAACTAATATAAAAAGATACATATAATACTTAGAACCAATAAATGTATATAAATGTATATTTTTTTAATATATTTGTATATTTTTTATAAAAAAAATTTGTCGTGACCATTCTCAATCGTGATTGCTCCACCTTGTTTTATCATTTCAGCCGCCTTGCGTGACAATGATTGATTCGGCCTAGATACCTGATCTACTATTTTTGTTCTATAAAGTCCACTTGTTCCTTCGTTTTTATATTTTCATTTCACATTTTCGTCTCTCCTCTCCTTTTTCTACATCTTCGTATTGCCTTCCCTATGGAGCACACTGTCACCTTTGAGTGGGAGCTTGATGGCTGCAGCAAAAAATCTCAAACTTTAATACTTCTCCACCAAACCACGCTTGTCAGTTCATGGATATCTACAAGGGTTTCTGCCTTCATCACACGCCCTTTCTGGAGTGAAAGCTACTAGGACCAATGGAAGCCTACAGAAAATCATCGCTCATTATGATATGGAGGGCAATAAAAACTACCTTGTAGATATTACTCAAAGTAAAACATATATTGTCACGTAGGCTGTAATGCCTGTGACCGATGGTGGCAGACCAGATGGCCATGTCTGGGGTTCAGTGAGAGAGGATGCCCATGCGGAGTCATGGGCAGCCAGGCTAGTGTGGACGGTAGGCCACACACTATATAGCCTGGGGGGATGAGGGGCAATCCTCATTCTTCCTCTATGGATGGGTGGTGAGCCAGAGGCCGTCAATGTCACGTAGGGTGTAACGCCTGTGACTGACGGCGACAGATCGGATGGCCATGTCCGGGGTTCAGTGGGAGAGGACGCCCATGTGGAGTCATGGGCGGCCAGGCTAGTGTGGACGGCAGGCCACACACTATATAGCCTGGGGGATAAGGGGCAATCCTCATTCTTCCTCTATGGCTGGGTGGTGAGCCGAGGTTGTCCCCTCCTGTGGTAACGCCCGTAGAGCGGCGTTACAGGCATCTCACACTAGTATCAGAGCCTCGGTTCGTCGATTGGGTCGTCAGGGTCCGCGCGTGACCGGGGGACCGGAGCCCACTCAATGGTTTTCAACCATTCATCTTCTCATCCTTATCTCCACAATGGAGTGTGTGGAGGGAGGCGGCCAGAATTGAAAGGAAGACATTTTTGAAGGGAAGAACTCTCTCTCTCTCTCTCTCTCTCTCTCTCTCTCTCTCTCTCTCTCTCTCTCTCTCTCTCTCTCTCTCTCTCTCTCTCCCCGTCGCACACAGCAAAGCGAATTGCAGGTAAGCATTTTGTTTTTTTTTTTTTGCGTTGAAGCTTGTCTGTGAAGCAAATTTTTGTTTGGTAGAGAGAGGAAGCTTGTCTGCGAAGCAAGTTTTCGTTTAATATAAGCTCCGTCTCTCTACTGTGTGGGGGGGGCGAAGAGCCTGGCGGCCAGCCCCACGACCTACTAAAAGCAATGCATGTGTGCCATTTGAGGGGGGGCGAAGACCACCCATAGCATTGTTTGCGCCGTTTGGGGGGGGCGAAGACCAGCCCTAGGACCCGTTTTGCTAAAATGCCATATTGATTCTGCGTGGGGGAGCGAAGACCAGCCCCAGTGGTTGCGTGTGTCGTTGTGCAAAGGGCAGCCAACCAGGTGGCCAGCCCTTAGGTCACCAACCAGCGTAGCCAGGCCAGCCAGGCCAGCCAGGCCAGCGCGGCCAGCCGAAGACGGCCAGCCAGGCAGCGGTGGTGGCGGCCAGCCAACCAGCGCAGCAGGCGGCCACCAGAGAAGAAGAAGAAGAAGAAAAAAATCATTTATTTTTTTATATATTTTAATTATTCATTTTTAATAAAATTAAAAATGAAACTAAATTCAAATAGATCCTCTCTCTCGGCTCCGGCTGGGGAGGGATAATCCCGGTAAGGGATAACCGACTGTTTTAGGCAGCAAATTTATTTTTCTTATGAGTTGTAGGCATTTTTCTCTCGGATTGGAGCATCTCGGAGAAGCGGTGCTGTCTGGAGGTTCGCAGCGCAACACAAATCGACAGGCGACCACATAAAGGGGGGTGACTATTCTCTCTCCACCACTACTCATTTTATTAGCATTTTTTTTTGTAATTTTTGAGTTCTCGCATTGTTTTTTTGCAAGAATTAAAGATGTCTGCTAGGCGTAGTGTGTCCCCACCGCCTTCTACTTCTCTAGGTTTTTCAGGTCTCTTGTCCCTCGGTCGCAGGTTTGACCGAACTGTCAGGCCGTACACGCCCGACCGTCCTTCGGTCCGGAGTGCGCGTCGATCACGCGTGATCCGCTAGCGCCCTCCTCATCTATTGACCCTTCCTTAGGACCCAGCGAGCCCACAGGAGCCGCATTAGCAGATGATCCCTTTCTCGCCGATGAGCCAGAGGACATGAACACCGACGTCGCCGAGGGGACCGAGGAGGACCTCTTGGAGTACGACGATGATGATTATGACCTATTGGACCCTGCCGACGTCTTGAATAGAGACAGAGCTCTATAGTGGACTGTTTAAATATCTTAATGCCAAACAGAACAATATGAGTAAAGTCTAGGCTGATTTAGTCACGATGCTACAGAGCATCTCCACACGGTTAGATGCACTGACAGCCGCCTCGGCTAGTACTCCGACTCCTCGTGGTAGCCGAGCTCCTGCGGCACGGGTGAGCGTAGCCTCGCTAGTGGTTATAGGAGTACAGGCCGATGCGCCTGTGGGGCCGTTCGTAGACGGCTTCATCGTCATTAAAAGACTTAAAGCCGCCTAGTTTTGGTGGCGAGGGGAAGGAGAGAAACAAGGACTCGATCAATATGTTTCTAGCGAAGTGGTCAGATTTGCACGTGCTGCGACAACAGCCTAGCCGTATAGAGCCCGTGTAGAGGCTAGCCTCTTAACCGGCAAAGCGTACAAGTGGTGGATGAGTTTGACAACTCGTCCTGCCACTTGGACGGAGTTTGAAACGATGTTTTGAAAAGAATTTTTGCCTGTTAATGAGGCAGAGAGAAGATGGGAGTTATGGGACAAGTGCTCGATGGAGAACAAATCCCTAACTCAGTACATCTCAGACTATAGGGAGATAATACTCAAGCTAAAGGGAATCGATGCATTCCAGACATTACGAGGCTTTAAGAGAGGCCTCAAAGATGATTACCTTGAGTACGTAGAGCCCTTACAGCCTAAAGACTTAGCAGAGGCAATTAAGTACGCGCAGATATTCGATGACATCAAGTGCCGTAGTGCGCGTGGTGGTTCTAGCAGGGCCGAAGGTAGTCAAAAGAGGAGGTCAGGTCTTAAAAGAAAAGGGTTCCGCAGTGATAAACAAGGGCATAGGATGGACTAGGAAGGACAGGGTGGTCATTGGTCTAAATCGCGACCATCCAGGAAGAAAAGAGACACCGAAATCCAAAAGAAAGAGCAATATATTAAAGCGCGAAAGGAAAATCGTTACTTTAATTGCAATGATGTAGGGCACACGAAGGCTGAGTGTCCAAAGCCTAAAGCCAGCACGAGTGGCAACGAGCCCAAAAAAGATGGTAAATCTTCTAGGTAGTTGCATACAGTGTAGAGACTCCCTCTCAGTTCCGCAGAGTTCAAAGAGGTGACAGTGTGTCATTGTGATGAGCATCACGCTTATTCAGTGACACCAGTGATGTGGCAGCCTACTGTAGGTCCGCATGACATGGTGCGCATGTATGGCACCATACGTGGCCATAGAGTCACAGTTTTTATTGATGATGGAGCTAGCCACAACTTCTTGAACTACTCGTTAGTCAAGAAGTTGGGGTTACCCAGAGTGATCATGAGTATACTGTTGGCCTAGCCAACGGATATGACAAAACGGTATGGAATACCGTAGTATTGGGGGTCCCACTATCTATGCAGGACTACGAGGCTCCGCTTGACTTTCAGGTCATGCACTTAGCCAGAGCAGACGTATATCTAGGCAGGGAGTGGTTGTATGGCTTGGGCCCTAGTCTAGCTCGAAATTACTTACATAATACGCTATGTTTTGAGCACGGAGGTAGAGTCATTACCCTGTAGGGCGACCGTACTGTTCCCGCCACACCACTTATTTCCTCCATGGAGCTGTGTACAGCGGTCCGCAGAGACGAGATAGCAGAGGTATATGCTTGTTACCCTCTTTTGAATAGATGAAATGATAAATGATGTTTGCGTAGACAAATAAGGAAAACAAGATAGCCTTGGACGAGACCCACTGTTTGAAAACCCTGTTTGGCATGCATGCGATTCAAACAAGAAAAAATCCAAGGTGAATGAGACATTAAAGAAAAAGTACGTAGATACTTTAATGAATTTATTAGAGGAATTTCAGGATGTTTTTCCTGATGATCTACCAGATGGTTTACCACCATCTAGAGAAGTAGACCATGGCATCGAAGTTATGCCAGGATCAAAACCTATAAGCAAACCTGCTTATAGATTAAGCCACTCCGAGGCACAGGAGGTGGAAAAACAATTGACGGAATATTTGAACAAAGGCTTCATTCGGCCTAGTTCAAGTCCGTGGGCATCGCCTATTCTTCTGGTAAAGAAGAAAGACAGATCTATGCGGATGTGCATAGACTATAGGGCTCTTAATCAGATAACAATTAAGAACAAGTATCCGATGCCACGCATGGATGAGTTGTTTGATCAACTCTATGGATCGAGATATTTTACAAAAATAGACCTGAGATCTGGGTATCATCAGGTTAGAATAAAAGCAGAAGATGTTGCGAAGATAACATTTAGGACCCGTTTCGGGCATTTTGAGTTTTTGGCTATGCCATTTGGGCTAACCAATTCTCCAGCGACGATTATGACGCTGATGGACAGCATTTTACGTCCATATCTGGGAAAATTCGTAGTAGTTTTCCTAGATGATATTCTTGTGTACAGTAAGACACAGAAAGAACACAGAGCATTTTGCGTCTAGTGTTCGAGTTGTTGTGAGAGCACAAACTATTTGCAAAGAAGAGCAAATGTGAATTTTTTGAAACAGAAATTCACTACCTTGGCCATATTATATCTGCCGATGGTACGCGGATGGAGCCAGAAAAAGTAGAGGCTATTCTTAAATCCAGCGCCAAAGAACCTCGAGGAACTGTAGATTTTTCTTGGCATGTCGGGGTTCTACCGACAGTATGTGAAGGACTACGAGAAGATCGAAGTCCCGTTGACTGACCAGTTACGGTCAAAAACTAAAAACATTAGTTGGGGGGAAGCCCAACAGAAAAGCTTTGATAAGCTCAAGGTGACCGTACCAGCTACACCTATTTTGACTATTGTCGATCCAAATGAGTTTGTTTTGGAAACAGACGCTGATAATGAGGCCATTGGAGCTGTACTCATGCAAAGGGGATGCCCAATTGCATTTGAGAGTAAAAAGTTAGATCTCGTGCTACTTTTGAGGTCCAGATGGACCATGAAAGTCTGAAATGGCTTTCAAGTCAAAATGAACTAAACGGTAGAAAAGCTCGGTAGGCAGAGATTCTACAGGAGTTTGACCTTCAGATACATTACCAAAAAGGTAAGTATAATGTGGTGGGCAGATGCACTTAGTCGCATGCCATAGATTAATGAACTTAGTTTCACAGTCTTCAAGAATGATTTCTTGGAGTCACTACGTGGTTTATGTAAGCATGATCCATCTTTTACAGAGGTCTGGCACGCTGTATGCGTACGCACTTCTTCACAGACGCGACCATCTCCCTCGTTGGCACATATTGCTAGTCCAGAGAGATTGGCCGAAGGTGCAACGGGAAGGGAAGCGAGAGTTAGTCCGGAGAGACTAGCCGTGTCTTGTGGGTATAGTTTGGAGCCAGAGAACTCTGACGTAGGCCCTTCATCACCTTTGACTGCCACGGCTTCAAAGGGGAGTGATAAACTACATCAGGGGGAGAAATATGCTAATTACTCCATTGACGATGGGTACTTACTCTACAAGGGTAGAGTATGTGTACCAACTATTGGTGACTTTTGGGCCCAAATTCTTAAAGAAAGTCATGAACACCATATTGGGGAATATGGGAATTTCCCACAAGTTTGGGACACATGGTCAAAAGTTTGGATTAACTATAACTTGAACACCACTAATCCAAAATGAGCGCTTTATAGCTCTTTAGATTCCATTTTTCAAGCGCTTTCCAACGATAGGTCATATGATAGGGTTTTGAGAAACTTACAAACATGTTATCCATGTCCCTTTTTTTAAGTATTCAAAAATAGGAATTGAAAAATTTCCAAATTCACTAATATGGTGTTCATGATAGTCTAAGTGCGGGTCATCCTAGGATTTAGAAGACCTATGCACTAGTAAAAAGATAGTTTTATTGGCCTAGTTTGTTTAAGGACGTCCAGACTTATGTGCTGAAATGCAGTAAGTGCCAGGTCAATAAACATGAACGTCTTAAGGTTGGAGGACTACGCCATCTGTTGGAGATTCCTCAAGGGAAATGGGAAAGCATTTCCATGGATTTCATTACCGGTTTACGTCGAGGGAATGACTCGGTGTGGGTGGTAGTGGACAGGTTAACTAAAATGGCAAAGTTTATCGCCACGAAGAAAACTGTTAAAACGTCAGAGTTGGCAAAACTCTTTATTGAACATCTCTACAAGCTATATGGCCTGCCCACAGATATAGTGTCGGATAGAGATAGAAAGTTCAACAGTCATTTTTTAAGGGAAGTCTTCAAAAAGTTGGATACTACTCTGAGTATGAGTACGGCAGATCATCCGGAGTCTGATGGTCAAACTGAAAGGAGGGCACCACCCAGCCATAGAGGAAGAATGAGGATTGCCCCTCATCCCCCAAGCTATATAGTGTGTGGCCTGCCGTCCACACTAGCCTAGCTGCCCATGACTCCGCATGGGCGTCCTCTCCCACTGAACCCCGGACATGGCCATCCGTGGTCACAAGCGTTATAGCCTACGTGACATTACCCCCCCTTAAGAAGAGTTTTTGTCCTCAAAAACAAACTGGGGAAACCTTTTGGAAATTGCACTACGGCGTTCCCAGGTAGCTACCTCCTCATCCCTATATCTGTCCATTTAACAAGTACCTCCTGGTACACTTTATGTCGAGTTTGTCTGTCACAATACTGTAGAATCTTTTTAGGTTCATGTGGTATCCTTGGTGGCTCTATCAAGTCCACCAAAATCTCTGGAGAAACTGCATTCTCTAACCCGTGAACTGATTTCTTCAATTTACTGACATGGAAGACAGGATGGACTTGAGAACTCTCCGGTAACTCAAGTTTATATGCTACGTCCCCAATCTTCTTAAGGATTTTAAAAGGACTACAATATCTCGGAGAAAGTTTATCACACTTTCCCGTTTTCATGGTTTTTGACTGCGCAGGAACCTTGAGGAAAACAAAGTCACCTTTTGCAAAGGTCACCTTTCTACGTACTTTATCTGCATTAGTTTTAGCACGATCCTGAGCGCTAAGAATGCTCTCACGTGCAGCTTTGAGCATATCATTCATATCTTCAAGGAAATCCTTGATAGATTGAATCTTCTCCTTTTCTAGACCTGCAGCCATCGGAGATCTCGGCTGGAATCCATACATTAACATGAATGGTGTAAATCCAGGCGCTGAGTGTTTGGAGCTGTTATAGGCAAACTCCAATAAGGACAAGTACTCTTCCCAATTAGATTGCTTCTTACTAACATAAGAACGCAAAGGCCATGGTCAATAATAAAGCAGTGGCTGTGGCATCCTTTCTCACGGAATACATATGTGCCCGATTTGGGTGTCCATTAGAAATCCTTACGGATGGGGGGTCTTTCAAGAATGACTTGATTAAAGCTTTGGTGCAAAAATTAAAAAAAAAGCATGTTATGTCAACTCCCTATTATCCCCAATGTAATGGTTTAGTAGAAAAAACTAATGGACTGCTTTGTGGATCTTTGTCTAAGCTAGTGGATACTATGAAGAGAAAGTGGGATGTGTATTTGCCAGAGGTCCTATGGGACTATAGAACAACTCACAAACTCTCTCTTGGTTTCACACCTTTTCAGTTAGTTTATGGAATGGAGGCTACCAATAGAATTGGAAATCACAAGCCTTCGCACATCTTTTACACGCTTGAATAATGAAGAAGAAACACATGCCTAATGCCTAGTATAATTGGAGACCTTGGATGAGAGAGGCGACTTCTTCAAGCACTTCAAAATTTGGAGGCTGCACACAACAACGGCGCAAGGCAAGGCATGACACTCTCACGAAGAAGAAGAAGAAGCTAGAGCTCAAGCAAGGAAGCTTAGTCTCATGAGGTATGATGGCCGTGTGGAGAAACAGCTAGATAAGAAGCTTCTTCGACGCTGGGAAGGCCCCTTCAAGATAAAGCAAAAGTTCAAAAATAACACCTATCTTCTAGAGGATGCAAGTGGCCAAGAGGTTCCCGGACGTGCCAATGAGTACCGGCTAAAGATATTTTACCCTCGAGCACCATGGCCACCAGATCCCCAAGACAAGCATGGAGGATCTGCTGGAGGGAAAAGATGTGATGAAAAATTGATATCTTTCATTTTCAAATTTGTGCATATTTTGATGGTTTCTCAATGGTAATAAGGTGGAAGCTTGTACAAGAAGATTGCACCACCCACAATGGAATAACGGCATGGTGATACGGCGGCTTGGCAGCTACCCTGATAACAACATTCTATCTTCAAATATAATGGTTTTACTTGATTTAGGGTGCACACATTGTAAATGCCACAAGTATGCTTGATAAATACTTTGGTATGGTAGATAGGCTAGTGATGTGGAAAATAAAAGTGGGCCTTCATGCTCACATAGATTTTAATTGTATTATTAATATAGTATTCACCATAAGGCTACAAGTTGGGGACTATGGAAGGCATGTGGAGGAGTGTGTGTAGGTGCATAATTGGGAAAGATTCTTCTAGAATGTCTACATGGAAGAGGATAATTCCGCCATGTGTAAGTGGGATCTCCATCTACATGCCACTTAGACTTGGCTATTATCTCATCACTTTCAAAGTCAAAAAGTCTTCAATTTAATAATCAATAGAAGACAGCCTAAGAGGACAATTGATGGTGACATCTACCCTTATGTCACTAAAGGGTTGAAGATTTTTATGTTGTAATAAGTAGTAACAATGGAAGAGAGGGTGATTCTCCACCTATAAAAGGAGCCCTCCTCTCCCTTACAAATCAATGAATGAAGCCTCCTCAATTGAGCATTTTGTGTCATTGCCATTCTCTTATCTTTCAAACACTCTCTTTACATGTGAATATCTCATTTAGCATTAGCTCCTCATGCTTAACCCAATTTTCAACCTCTTTGATGATTCATGATAAGTGGGATAAGGAGTTATTATCTTGGTGGGCCTGTGACTTCTCAAGGTAGCCCTTGCCTTATTGCCGCCCTCCTTTGGAGGTACCAATGGTTTTAGCGGTAATGAGCATGCGGAAAGACTTTGGGGACCATAGGTAAATCTTTACGATTGTCCATTGATCAATGTTAACCCTCACCCTCTAGCTTGAATCATGAAGGAGACGAAAGGCAAGAGGCTATGTGAAAATTGAGGTTTCATGCAAAGAGAGGGAAGTGCAGTTTTTGTGGTCTAATACCCAAATTTCAACTGGTAATTACTCATCATTCGGTTATTGGTTTCTAAAATTGATCATATGTCTAGGAAGCTCTTTATATGCTCTTTCCACTCATATAACTAATTTCTTAATCCTTTACTTCATTGATATTCATAATTTCTCCCAAAGTTGCTAACTTTTAGGCGAATTTTGGCAGTTTTATAGTCTTGTAGTAAAAAGCTCATAACTTTTCGCTCGATTGCCCATTTTTGAAAGTTTTTATATAGACTCAAAGCTCTCTTCAAGCCCTATGTACCTATGTAATCCTCTTTTATATAATCTATATGGATTTAAAACTGCAATTCTCTGTGTATCTCTGTTTTTATAGACTTTTGGCCATTATTTCTTCTTAATAATGATTAATTCCTCCTAATCTCTTATCAAAAGACAAATCCCATGTGTCTTATCCTCTTGTAAGTGATTACTATATTCTTTTACTTTAATATGTTCCGTCTAAATCACCCAATTCGAACGGATGAACCTTACCAACATTCCCCGTATGTTTCCGCTCACATAATCTTGAGTCAGAATATTTTCTTCCAACAAAGAATTGCCCTCTTGTTTGGAGCTGCCAGACTGGCAAAAATTCTTGCTTCTCCTGAGCCTTTCATCTTTCCTTCCATGAATTATAATCTCACCTTTGATATGTTTATCTTTATCTTAACGTAGGGAGAGAAAGGGAGGTGAGGAGGCTGTGAGGCTTCATACAAGTGTGTTTTGATTCTAAGAAGTGACCGAAGTCAAAACCCCAACTTTGTGTCACAGTACCTTGGTGGGATTCCCCAATAGTAGTCTCTGTGCATCTTTGTGTAATTAAGAGCTCCATGTCTTGTAAGAATGTAGGGTGATTGATCATTAACTCAATATCCTTCTTAGTATAGAGTTGGTCCTCTACTTCTACAGCCGAGTTAGCTATGTTACCCTCTTCTTCTCTATTTGCAAACCCTTCCTCCATTCTGGATTTCTCGTTGGTGGGATTCCCCAATAGTAGTCTCTGTGCATCTTTGTGTAATTAAGAGCTCCATGTCTTGTAAGAATGTAGGATGATTGATCATTAACTCAATATCCTTCTTGGTATAGAGTTGGTCCTCTACTTCTACAGCCGAGTTAGCTATGTTACCCTCTTCTTCTCTATTTGCAAACCCTTCCTCCATTCTGGATTTCTCGTTGATGGGTTTCAAGTTCAAAAATTCTCCATCGCTTCTACCTGTAGCAATTTTAGGTTATTTTCCTCGTGATTGGAGAGGGTTAACACTTCATGTCTCCTTTCTCTTAGCTCTTGTCCTACGAGTATCAAGCTCTTGTTTCCTTAAGCTCAATTCTCGGAGTTGTTGTTCGACCTCACTTCGTTGGAGGTCCAATTCCATTTCCTCGGTGGTGGGAAAGAATATTTGACTCATCCTAGCTGCACTTTCCATATCTCATCTAATTCGAGGGGTGCCAGTATATTTGACAGGCCTAGAATTCAACATTTGAAATGGCACTTCTTGTCTTGGACCACGAGTCCAATGCTAGACCCATGCGTGCAGATTGCGCTTCTTTATCATGACTAGTTTGGAGATCAAAAAAACCCCGGGTGATATCAATGATCCCACTAGACCTAGTTGGGGAGTGTGGTTTAAATTTTTACCAAAACCCAGCGTATCTCAGCCCTTCTTCCATGGATTGTTTGGTTTCTGCGGTGGTCAGGTTTCTCAAAACACTCAAGTGTGTTCTTGTGGAATGTCCTGATCCCACACTTCTTTGGTAGGAAGTTCCTGGATGATTTGATGCACTATTGTCAGGCGTAAGATCGTATTTGATGAGTTTTCTAGATCATAAGTGCATGTATGTATAATCTGATAAGCTATTAATTAACCCAATTTGATTCAATTTCTGATTCTATCGCTCTATTTAGGAGGCGTGAATTAACAGAGAATGTTTCATGTCGTGAAACAGTAGGACTTGGTTCACGTCGTGAAAGAGTAGGACTCGGTTCACGTCGTGAAAGAATGGTTCACGTCGTGAAACTGCAGGAAAATGGTTCACATCGTGAATTGTTTTCCTCCACTTTCACGTGCTCAACAATTTCCCTCCTTAAGATTAAATTCCTTCTTTCACTCAAATTCCCTTCTTTAGCCGACCCTCACAGCCTTAGTTTTGTCAATCCATCGATTTTGGTCTTCACGTTGTCGTGACGTGGACGGTGTTGCTCTGGGAAAGTACAGGACTTCTAGCTGTGAGAGTAGGTACCAAATTCCACAAGGAAATTTACACACAAAATTCTCCAAGGAGCATATAGTTTTGTCAATCCGTCAATTTTGGTCTTCACGTTGTCGTGACGTGGACGGTGTTGCTGGGAAAGTACAGGACTTCTAGCTGTGAGAGTAGGTACCAAATTCCACAAGGAAACTTACACACAAAATTCTCCAAGGAGCATAGGACATATCCATTTTTAATGACATATACATGTGTCGGTTCACCTCAATACATCCTTGAATTCAACATGATGATTGCACAAAAATTGTGTACCAAGTACTTATCCTTTTCCAAGCATAGATTCACTGGCTCCTCTTTCCAAATCCCTCAAAACCAATCACAAGTAGGCATAACATAACCTTCAAATATTTCCAATATACATGTGACCATTTACATTCCATACATCCAATGTCATCGAATTCATCATCTCATGATGTTCTTTATCACCTGAAAACCACTTATCTGAAAGTATTAAGGCGAATTTCTCTTGAATTTTGCTAATTCCCACACGGTCGCTTTGCTGCAGATGGCGCATAGCAGAATACATGTTTATGATGAAGCATATCATTAGGTAGTACTCGTTTTGCTCTTCAATTGTAACTCCTACATGCCATAGACAGTCGCCGCCAGCCTGGAATTAAACTCTCTGGTCGGTGCCTTTGGTCTTCATTTTTTTTCTGCAGACGGCTCTCTGATATCCGCTCCCCCCCCACTTCTCTGATTTTTCTATACTTTCCCGCAAGGAAATCGGCGCCCCCCCCACCTTTTGCAGCCCAAAAGTCGGCATTTTCCAATTTAAAATAATGCGCCTGCTTATATTCACGCAAGCCGCCACCCGCATATACGTTTCCAACTGGCGCTTTGGGAAGCTTCTCCAACACTTCTTGTGCTTATGTTACCACGTATATGGATGTCCCCTTGGGTGTATTAATCAAGGCACACGCAAGAGCCAACAACTCACTGTGCCTACACAACAACTCTCTCTTTACATCATCTGAAATGCTGTGTGACACCCAATGCAAGCCTGAGACATACCCTTCTTTTGCCACTTTGAGTGAAAGATCTTCTAGCTGCATGTTCGAAGATATGGCGTCCGAGCTCGGCATTGCCCCATGTTCGACAAGCTCCCAACACAGTATGCCAATTCACAATACCAGGATGAAATGGCATCTTCTTGATCAAAGCTACCGCCTTGTCTACATGGCCTGCTCGGCCAAGGAGATCAACAATGCAAGTGTAATGCTCAAGAGTTGGGATGAGACCATAGTCATTGCTAATGGCCTCAAGGTACAACTGACCTTTTTTCATTAGACGTACATGACTGCATGCATTTAGAACACTACCAAATGTAACCAGATTTGGCTTGATACCTTCCCCGATCATTCTGCCGAGCATATGAAAAACATTTTCACTCTCTCCAAGTTTAAAGTCTTCTGGCATTTCCATATATGTTAAGAAGGGTGTTCCCTACTACAAGGTTTACCATATGCATAAAACTCCATAATTCATACCACACTTATGTACAGAGGCTTTGAGTTCTGGCTCGTCTTATTGAACCTCATTTACAATATGAACATATGTACTCAGGCATCATATAATGACTCGTCATGGCACTTAACCCATGCATCTGGATTTGCATTTGATGGCCTCACATGCATGGTTTCACACCATAGACGTGCCATGGCACGACATCCACCTCCTCTAAACCTGCACATCCTCTAGTATGTGCCAAATCATCATCAAGATCCACCTCCTCTAAACCTGCACATCCTCTAGTATGTGCCAAATCATCATCAAGATCCACCTCCTCTAAACCTGCACATCCTCTAGTATGTGCCAAATCATCATCAAGATCCACATATATCTGGATGTCGTCCTCATCTTCAACATTATTAGGAAAATCATCCTCTTCCTCTTCAGCCATATCCATGTTATCATTATCAAGCCTCTCATCCTGAGTTCCTTGTGAATCAAAAGGATCATTGTCAAGCCTTCTTTTAAACATCTTGATCCTTTTGCCTGCTACAAAATTCTTTATCTCTGTTCCATCAAGCTCACACAGAGTATACGTGGCATTTCCATGCACATGCTTGACAATGTAAGGGCCAAACCATCTTTTTGCAAACTTCCTTTGAACAGTGAACTGGTTGTCAAGGCTACTATCATACATCAGGACCCAATCACCTTCTTCAATAGGTTTTGGCCGGAGTCTGTGTCTTCTATCAAATCTTTCTTTATTTTTCAACCTTGCATCTTTCAAGCGAGCTTTAGCAAGCTCTACATCTTCAGGCCTCCTTTCCAACTACCTTATTCGCAATGCAAGGAGGTCTTCCCTGCTCAATCCTTCCATCCCAGGGCAATACATTCCAAGTTGGAACTACTTCTTCAACTGGCATTACTGGCTTCTGACCATACATTAATTCTGCAGGCATGTATCCTGTCTCACTGAGCTATGAGTTGTACGGTCAGCCCACAAAGCATATGGTAGCAGCCTTGGCCACTCTCGCATTCTTTCTCTGCATGCCTTAGCCAAAGCTTTAATGATTGGAGGATGTCCTCGTTCACTTTTACCATTGCCCTCAGGATTGTAAGCACATGTTAGGGATAGTTTGATGCCAATTCTAGAGAAGAATTCCCTTGCCCTCAGGATTGTAAGCACATGTTAGGGATAGTTTGATGCCAATTCTAGAGAAGAATTCCCTTGCTTCTTCAACATCTAGCTCACCCCTATCAGCTGTTATTTTCCCAACACAACCATACCGACAAATCACATCTTCCAAGAGAAATTTGCATACTGTTTCCGTACTCTTTGTTCTAAGAGCACACCCCTCTACCTGATTTGTCAAATCTTCTCTTGCAAGTGCTATGTACCGCATCTGCCAAATTCCCAAAGGCATTGTAACTAGATCCACTACCCATTTGTAGTGCATGGCAAGCGGGTAGGTTGGTTGCAAGCCATCACGATGTCGCACATTTGAGTACATTTGACATTCCATGAATGTTTCCACATATTGGGAAATATCCTTGTATATTCCTTTCCACCAATATTTTTCCTTTATTTTGGTAAAGGTGGCCCACACACTTCTATGTCCAGCCCAGAGACTCTCATGGAATTCTTTCACAAGCTTCCCTTGAGTCTCTTTATCACATATGACGCTCTGTGGCATAGCATTCCTCTGCTTAGGATGCTTCCAGAGGTACCCATCCTTAAGAAAATAACCATATGCTTTTCTGCGGATCCTCTTAAATTCTGAGTCAGACCAATTTTCCTGTCTTGTCAGAGTACTCAAGTATTGACCAATAAGCAACCAATCTCCTTCATACATTTCCTCAGTAAAAGACTCAAGTGCATTTGATAGGCAAATATGGTCCCCCTTTGCATATGCAGTAGTGTAGAACTTTGTACCCACATCATCAATGTCACTAATCATCTCTTTTTCATCTTCATACGTGGCTCTTGATAGCATATCTGCAACTGGATTATCTTTTCCCGCAATATGCTCAAACTCAGGATTTAGTGACTTGATATAAGCAATCCACCTAAGCATAGCAATATCTGGAGTGGTACAACTTGCTATCATCCCAAGAAGTGGCAAGCAATCAGTTTCCACAACTACAGATGCCCCAATAAGATATTCTTTTTCACATTTTAGAGCAGTGACTATTCCCCATAACTCTCTCTTGATCTGCGGATATTTTCTTTGTCGGATGCTTAATACTTTTGCTCCAAATCTGATTACATACCTGTGATCATCCTCATTATCTTGCCCTACTGCCCATCCTATCCCAGTAGGACTAGTATCAACTGTAACAATCACAGGCCTGCCACACTCATAAAAGACACATGCTCCAAGAAATCTCCTCAGCTCTGTAACAATAATGCATGTCTCTTTCATTCTTTGTATTGCATCTATCTTGGCTGGACAAGGTCGGCGTCCACTAGCACTACAAAGATGTCCCACTATTAGCACTTCACCAACCCCAAAAATACTGATTTCAGTCCAGACAAAGTAAGATTCACTTCTTCAAGCCTGGATAGAATCATATCACAATCCTTTATATGATTTGCCACAAACTTGCGGCACCCCTTTGAATCCAAATCCTCATCTTTGTCTTTCTCATCACAGCCTTTTATTGGCACATCATCCAAAAATGGCATAGTTATTTGTGGTATGAAGTCTCGTAAGACTTTATTCATTCCATTCATCATATGTGCCACCGAGTTGGTGGCTCCCTGTGGTAAGGTACACATCCTTACTAATCCCAAAGGAGTTCTCATTGTGGTCAAGTCCCTGCTTTGTATATCCAGCTGGAACTGATCATATCCCGAATACAGATCACCCATAGAGTATATAGCTTTTCCTGCAAATGCTTCTGCAAACTCATCCACAATCGGACCTGCTCCCACATTCGTGATTGTGACTTTGTTTACAGGTTGCATGTCTTGAATAAAGCGCAATGTCCCATTTTTCTTTGGCACAGTAAACCATCTGTTGGAATATGGAGCGCATGATGGCTCCAAAATTCCCATCCTGATCTTTTCTTTTAGTAATTCCATCAGCTTTGGCAAGAGAGCCTTTGGTACTAGAATTGGCCGCAGGTTCCAGGGCACATGTGGAACAGTAAAGATCACCATTGGTGCTGTTACACTTGGATCAACACACCCTATCTCATACGGCTGAAAAGCAAAGGCTTTCCCATGTTTCACCAGCATTCTCTCAAAGCATTTCTTTTCAACTGGCAACAGAAAATCCTTCTCACCAATCTTCAGCTCTTTTAGAGTTTCCTGTGTAAACTTATGCCCAATTTTCTTCGGATCTCTAAGATTTGGTTGCAAAGAAGCTTCATCTATTTTCTCCTTGCTTCCTGGTGGCAAAGGCAAGGCAACTGGTTTCACCTTCTTTGCAACTGTTTTGTACTTTGTATCAACATGAGCATCCATCTCGCAATTCATGAACATTTTTGCATTCCACCCCCTCAAATTCCCGGATTATATCATACATCTCCACAGATGACACCTCTATCATCTCATTTCCACCCTGTAAGCATGCTCTTCCCATATCAAAAAGCACATCCATAGTATCTACAAATGACACCTCATCAAGCACCCCTGAAATAAACTCATTCTTCTCCAAAAGACCACACTGCTCAAAACTTTTTTGTTCATTTTGTACATGTCTACGCATGCCACGCTTCAAATCCTTGCTTTCTACAAAGACCACTGACCCATAGCTAGAGAATCCGTGAAAATTTGCTGAAAAGTTATTTACATTGATTGAGTCTTGCGAGAACTCATTTCCCCTTGTACCATTGGAATCCCGCTTTACAATGGCACCTAGCCAAAATCCCTCATCTCCCTGTAATTCATGAATTCTCTATTTATCTTTGGGAGTGACTGTGCTCGAAGAGACTCATGATTCCTTTCATGGTTAATGCAAACTGTCAAAAACTGAACAGCTTTTTTGCCATTTTTACTCCTTATTCTCGCATATGCCGAGCCATCATCCAAAACCTTTGTTTCCATCCTTACAGCTGTAATGTAGGGTTGCCCAAGGATGAGGGGATACGATGACATCTGCTGAACAAAGAAGTTCTGATCATCTTTCACATCTCCTATTGTTACCCTTACATTTGGACATGCTGCATAGAGCTCTCCAGATGAGTTATTAGCTGCTTTAATCATCCACCCATGATCTACATCCATTGGCCACTTACATTTGTTGTAGAGATTTTTAGCCATAAGATTTATTTCAGACCCATGATCAATTAGAGCAACGTATGGCTCTTCCAAATCTCCTATTTTGACAAGGGTTTCAGTGGTTGCTCTTGCCCAATGGCTCCTGGAGTAATGACTCTTTGTAAGAACTTCTTTTTCATCATCCTCTTTCACAAAGCGCACTTGTCGTGCCCCATCAGCAGAGTGATTACATTCCACCACATTTTCCCTCTCTTCCTTTTGCTGTACCTGTACTCCATGAGTCTTGGAAGTGCTTGCCTCCCCTTGTGATGGAATAGATTCAATTATGGATTGCCTTTTCCTTCGTATAATATCAATTATCTCATCATGGAATTCTTTCTTTGCAATTCCCAAGACTTCCCCTAGTGTAAATTCCACCCTGCTATGTTTAGAATCCTCTCTTCAAGCACCTTTTTGAGATCTGTTGCGGCTTCAATATCAGATTGAAGCTTGTAGAGTGGACTTTTCCCTTTACCCTTCTCCTTCTCATGCTTCATTTTTGCTGGCACTTCTTCCATTGATACTTCCTGTGGAGGTCTGCTATGCGGTGGAGGCATATGTGATGGCCCAGGATCCTTCTTTTCACTTCCACATGTAACTCTTTTTTATGGCCCTCCTTCATTTTTCCTTTTACGCTTCTCCTCTACCTGTGCCTCATTATTTTGGCATTTAGCAATGTAGGCATGAACAGATAAAGAATCCACAGGCTCCTTCCAGCCAGTCTCAAGACGTATACAGTCACCTGCCTCATGCAAAGCTTGCTTAGACACCTTTTTTGATGCAATTAATTCCATTGTTGATGGCCAAAAGTCTTCATTCTCATAATCTTCATCATTCTCAGATCCCTGCTTTGATTGACCAGCCTTTAATCCATAGGTTGCTGCCTCAACCATAGAGATGGCATGACTAGCAGCCATATCCTCAACCAGCTTTTTCATCCCTCCCTTCCCAAAGTTTGTACTCAATGGAAGTCCAGTCTCTGTAAGGTGGATTTTCCCATCTTTGAAAAACACAAGTTGATTTTTAAGGGCTTCTTTATAGCTAGCACAATCTTTCTTTGCATGTTTTGGGTCATCACACCATATGCATCTGTATGTAAACCCTTCTTTACTTTGAGGCCTTTGCATAGAAGCCTGCCCTAATGGTAGCCCCTTTTCTTCAATCCTGGACATCTTCAATTTTAAGTCCCGCATGCCCTTAATAAGTTCTTCCATCGGCCCTTCTACCTTTGGGATTGCAGCAGCTGGTTTTGGTAGATTCTCAGGGGTAACAGCAGTTATAGGAGTTCCCGAGCTCATCACCATTTTATCCCTCCTTTGTTGCCGCTTTGCTAGCATAGTGACCGCATCCTCAAAATCATTCCAATCACTCTTTAGTCCCTGCTCTGTATCCTTGTCCTCAAGGAGAATTTCTAGTTTTTCATGGAGATCTTTCCCAGCTGCTTGTAAGAAGAGCTCTGTTTTTTCTCTATCCAAAGTTGTGCGCTCTATCCTTGACAGCTGGGCATAGCGCTTCTCAAACTCTCTTAGCAGCTCTGTTGGCAAAAATTCCCATTTTAGGTTTTGTGACCCATTCCAAGAAAGTTCGTTTGGTCACTCGCTCAGAATCCTCCATGAAATATTCGTCCTTTAAAGCAAGCTTGAACTCCTCCCAATTTCTGCCACCATGTGCTGTCTGCAATCCTCTTATGCGCTCTCTTATTTCAGGAACACATACCAGCTCAAAACTTCGAACCATATCCTCCTCAGTCACCCTGTTTAGCTCCATTTCCTTTATGTAATTGCGCAGGTACTTTGTGATATCCTTTCCATCAAATTGATCCACCTTTTTCACAATTGATTGTAGTGCTTTGGTCGTGGAAATTTGTCCCCTCTCAGTAGCTTGCTGCTGTTGCATGTACATAGTAAACATCTGAAACATCTGCATAACTCCGGGATCAAAATGAACCCCCTGACCCTCAGAATTCTCAGCCATAGCTTCCCTGTATAATTCACCACACTCTCACCCCAGCAGTTTCACGTCGAGTTCACCAAAGAGCTGTCGTGACGTGGACGGTGTTGCTGGGAAAGTACAGGACTTCTAGCTGTGAGAGTAGGTACCAAATTCCACAAGGAAACTTACACACAAAATTCTCCAAGGAGCATAGGACATATCCATTTTTAATGACATACATGTGTCGGTTCACCTCAATACATCCTTGAATTCAACCTGATGATTGCACAAAAATTGTGTACCAAGTACTTATCCTTTTCCAAGCATAGATTCACTGGCTCCTCTTTCCAAATCCCTCAAAACCAATCACAAGTAGGCATAACATAACCTTCAAATATTTCCAACATACATGTGACCATTTACATTCCATACATCCAGTGTCATCAAATTCATCATCTCATGATGTTCTTTATCACCTGAAAACCACTTATCTGAAAGTATTAAGGCGAATTTCTCTTGAATTTTGCTAATTCCCACACGGTCGCTTTGCTACAGACGGCGCATAGAAGAATACATGTTTATGATGAAGCATATCATTAGGTAGTACTCGTTTTGCTCTTCAATTGTAACTCCTACATGCCATAGACAGTCGCCGCCAGCCTGGAATTAAACTCTCTGATCGAAGGTGCCTCTGGTCTTCATTTTTTTTTTGCAGACGGCTCTCTGATATCCGCTCCCCCCCCACTTCTCTGATTTTTCTATACTTTCCCGCAAGGAAATCGGCGCCCCCCCACCATTTGCAGCCCAAAAGTCGGCATTTTCCAATTTAAAATACTGCGCCTGCTTATATTCACGCAAGCCGCCACCCGCATATACGTTTCAACTGGCGCTTTGGGAAGCTTCTCCAACACTTCTTGTGCTTATGTTACCACGTATATGGATGTCCCCTTGGGTGTATTAATCAAGGCACACGCAAGAGCCAACAACTCACTGTGCCTACACAACAACTCTCTCTTTACATCATCTGAAATGCTGTGTGACACCCCTGAGACATACCCTTCTTTTGCCACTTTGAGTGAAAGATCTTCTAGCTGCATGTTCGAAGATATGGCATCCAAGCTCGGCATTGCCCCATGTTCGACAAGCTCCCAACACAGTATGCCAATTCACAATACCAGGATGAAATGGCATCTTCTTGATCAAAGCTACCGCCTTGTCTACACGGCCTGCCCGGCCAAGGAGATCAACAATGCAAGTGTAATGCTCAAGAGTTGGGATGAGACCATAGTCATTGCTAATGGCCTCAAGGTACAACTGACCTTTTTTCATTAGACGTGCATGACTGCATGCATTTAGAACACTACCAAATGTAACCAGATTTGGCTTGATACCTTCCCCGATCATTCTGCCGAGCATATGAAAAACATTTTCACTCTCTCCAATTTTAAAGTCTTCTGGCATTTCCATATATGTTAAGAAGGGTGTTCCCTACTACAAGGTTTACCATATGCATAAAACTCCATAATTCATACCACACTTATGTACAGAGGCTTTGAGATCTGTCGTCTTATTGAACCTCATTTACAATATGAACATATGTACTCAGGCATCATATAATGACTCATCATGGCACTTAACCCATGCATCTGGATTTGCATTGATGGCCTCACATGC
Organism: Cibotium barometz; assembly: GCF_041138505.1. Lineage (NCBI taxonomy): Eukaryota > Viridiplantae > Streptophyta > Polypodiopsida > Cyatheales > Cibotiaceae > Cibotium > Cibotium barometz. The sequence continues at coordinate 11,066,633 of NC_141055.1, forward strand.
ATGGTTTCACACCATAGACGTGCCATGGCATGACAACGTGAAACAGTAGGATTTTGTTCACGTGAAACAAAAAGTGTTTCATGTCATGAACATCTTCGGAAATGGTTCACATCGTGAAAGTCTACTCCACTTTCACATGCTCCAATTTTTGTGGGTTGTACTGTGTCAGAGGTGTCAGGATAAGGGTTTCTAATTTTGGAATGTAATCTCGTGATTTTTGGCAAAAATCCCGGCACTGATATCGTGAGCGACTTGTGACATGAAATTGCAAGAAAATGGTTCACGTTGTGAACAACTTCCTACACTTTCATGTGGAGTTTTCCTCGTCGGCAATTTGTAGTCTTGGGTGCATAATACTTATCCAAATGATGAAAATTAGATTGTGCCAATGCTAAGGAATGAAATGCAAGTTCCAGATCAATGGTCCCTTATGTTTTGATTTTTTTGAGTTTTTTGAAAAAAGAAGAAAACAACACCCAACCTGCTTCTTCATGTTGGTGTTTTTTGTGATGCTAACATCAAACTTTATCAAGTGTAACCAATGAATGCTTTCCTAAACTACTTTCCATAACATTTACAACATCAAAAGTATAACTTTTTTTCTCAACCACACACACCTTATTCTTTCATTTCCACACAATGCACTACCAGAATGCAAAGGCAACAATGAATACTATGCAATGGGAGCTAAAACTCAAAGAGTATTGAAGAAACAATGGTGTTTCCCAACAGGCGGCACCAAAAATGTTATGGGTTGCCTCACCTCCAAGTCCAAGAGAGAACTCTACACATTCATCTAATGGATAAGCAATAGAACACAACCGTCGTACGGTACTTACCAATGCTTTGATCTCGAGTCCTTTGAGGCCTCCAAGCTCACTTTATAAAGCTCCAAACTCCAAGCTCCACCTCCACTCTGTCACCGTGGAGTCACTCACACCATCACATAGACCAATCACACTCTCTCTCACTCTCCCATACAAGCATCAACACACAAGCATGGAAGAGGCACAATGCTAGAATGCTTTCACTCCTCACTCTCTCACATGCACAAGGGGAGAGCTCTCAATAGCACAAATGGGATTGTGTCCTTTTCATTATGAGGAATTTCCTTATATACAATTGGCCCTTATTTACACTTGGGCACCCAAAACTTACTAACTTGGCCCTTATTTACACTTGGGCGCCCAAAACTTACTAACTAGGCCTTGGCTGGCCAATATCTCATAATGTACAACCTTTATAGTTCCTTTACATGACACTGATTAATGTCCTCAATTGAGGTCATGTTGTTAATCTGAATGGGATTAACATTTGTTATGGGTTGCCTCCAAGAGAGAACTCTACATATTCATCTAATGGATAAGAAACAATAGAACACAACCGTCGTGGGGTACTTACCAATGCTTCGATCTCGAGTCCCTTGAGGCCTTCAAGCTCGCTTTGTAAAGCTCCAAACTCCAAGCTCCACCTCCACTTTGTCACCATGGAGTCGCTCACACCATCACATAGACCAATCACACTCTCTCTCACTCTCTCATACAAGCATAAACACACAAGCATGGAAGAGGCACAATGCTAGAATGCTCTCACTCCTCACTCTCTCACATGCACAAGGGGAGAGCTCAATAGCACAAAGGGGATTGTGTCCTTTTCAATATGAGAAATTGCCTTATATACAATTGGCCCTTATTCACACTTGGGCACCCAAAACTTACTAAGGCCTTGGGTGGCCAATATCTCATAATATACAATTGGCCCTTATTCACACTTGGGCACCCAAAACTTACTAGGCCTTGGGTGGCCAATATCTCATAATGTACAACCTTTATAGTACCTTTACATGACACTCATTAATGTCCTTAATTGAGGTCATGTTGTTAATCTGAATGGGATTAGCATTTGTTATGGGTTGCCTCACGTCCAAAGAGAGAACTCTACACATTCATCTAATGGATAAGCAACAATAGAACACAATCGTTGTGGGGTACTTACCAAACAATGCTTCGATCTTGAGTCCCTTGAGGCCTTCAAGCTCGCTTTTTAAAGCTCCAAACTCCAAGCTCCACCTCCACTCTGTCACCGTGGAGTCGCTCATACCATCACATAGACCAATCACACTCTCTCTCACTCTCTCATACAAGCATAAACACACAAGCATGGAAGAGGCACAATGCTAGAATGCTCTCACTCCTCGCTCTATCACATGAACAAGGGGAGAGCTCTCAATAGCACAAAGGGGATTGTGTCCTTTTCATTATGAGAAATTTCCTTATATACAATTGGCCCTTATTCACACTTGGGCGCCCAAAACTTACTAACTAGGCCTTGGGTGGCCAATATCTCATAATGTGCAACCTTTATAGTGCCTTTACATGACACTTATTAATGTCCTCAATTGAGGATCATGTTGTTAATCTGAATGGGATTAACAAATACACACACACATACACACACACACACATACACACACACACACACACACACATGCATATTGTTATTTTTATTTTATTGTGCATCTCTTTTTGGGGATAATCTCCGGATGATTGATTTACACAAATTAGCACAGGTAATTTGGCACCTTTCCAAAAATATACTAGACCCACACTTTTGCTTATGTAGCGTTAATCTCTTGGTATGAATGGATCAATTTTGGCTTTACACTAACACCCAACCAAAAATAAGGTAGTGCTCACACATGCGCAACTATTTTAATCATATTTTCTACACCCTCTATGTGGGTTTGCCTGCCTGACATCTCATTTACTCTAAACATTAGTTGGTCATGGTTATTCGTGATTTAATATTCTGCGCAATGGAAATGCGCATGACATGCAATTCACTCTAAATTGGCTATGGCGTTTTGTGATTAATATTCTGAGGAGTGGGATGACCTCGTGTCACAGAGCGTTCATGGCTACAACCGACGGCATCTGCCCAACTCCACCTATAAAAGCTCCAAAGGGTGAGTGCTTGGACACTCACTTATCTCGTGTTATTGTTCTTACACCATGTCTATCGTGCTTGCAGCTATAGGGAGTTCTTCTTCCTCTCAGGTAGATGATAGTGACTCGCTATTTTAAATGATGGTTTTCAACATATGTTTCCAACTCTGCATATGATTATGGGTTAAGGACTTGATGGAAACCCATAGTATGCTCTGTCTGTAATTTTCATGTTTTCAATCTCCTGATGGTTGAAGTGATACACATCTCTCGGGGTATTTATATGGTATTAATGCTCTCTAGGTTTCCTATTATTTTAGTTTTGCATGTGGCACTCTGCATTTGATTATGGGTTAGGGACTTTTTTGAAAACTATTGTTCGTTCTGTCTGTAATATCTGGATATGGGCATATCTAGATATGCTGTTTTGGAAAAAACACCCTCATACATGGCGTATGGGATCATTGATGATACATGACTTTGTCTAGTTAGACACCTTGGCTGTGTCTATGGTGCATAAAACAGTCTCCTTTACCTTCTTTCATACATAGCTCTCTGGACTTTTTATGGCTAATCATTTGGACTATTTTGCAGAGATTACCTCTCCGCCCTACTCGATATACTTTTGGCCGAATGATTTGTGGCTATTATGATATTAAAGCTTCACTGGCCCCTTGCTGATGGGCGGAACCAAGAACCTAACTATAACGCATACATGATGTCTTGCAATATTTTCTATGAATGTCCTACTGCAAGGGTACTCTCTTAATGGGATTGTGATGTTAATTTTATTCGGCTTTTTGGGGTTGACTGCCTATGAGGGCAATGATATAGCTGTTATTCTAGGAAGACAAAATGAATGCTTTGAGGTGTCATAAACAACACTGCCTCTGATAAGGTTGCATGATTCATTATCTCTTTTTCTAGATATTTTTAGTGTTATTTAGAAGGTCATGGGTGGAGATGGTGGTGAGAGGAGCAAAGGAAGGAGACAGTGACAGTTAAAAAGGACAAATGGGGAGGCATTATTGGTGTGTAGGACGCCCTCATGGGAGAAGATGGGGAGGGATGTTTTCTTTCCATTTTTATGCTCCACAAGCCTTGGCCAATTTTCATGCTCCACAAGCATGCCCAATTTTTCGCTAGGGATTGGGCCTATGGTGGAGGTGTAACCTATCATAGTAGGTTACCCCAGGAATAGTCCTGCATTTTCATTGCACCTTTCCACTTGCTTCTTCATAATGCATTTTTCAGTGCTACACCTATAGTAGCTCCTGCCAACATGAGAAAAAAACTTAATATTGTAATGTTGCATGAGAAACTTATGCAACCATCACTTTATAATTTTTGCATAAAGTTTGATTCTCGAGACTATTGGGAGAAGGATTATATATATCTTACTCTTGAACTTCCTAGATAAACCCTTTCGAGTTGCCTCTATAATTTTCTAGATACAACTTTTCTTGTTTTGAATAGAAGAAGCCATGGTGAAGACTTGGACGTGCTAGGAACAATGGAATTGATAGTAAGATAAATGTGAAAACACTTGGAATTGGGCATGCTAGGAACAATGAATTTGGTTGCAATGAATGTGAAAATTGAGGATGTAAAAAAGTGCATTGAACAAGGGTAAGAGTCAAGGCTAGTAAAAAACTTGAAGGGGTTAGATTCAAGATGAGAGTATGCCTTCCCCCTCCGCACACGCACATACGCACACACACACACGAGGCATGCACATACGCACACATGCATGCGCGTATGTATACACATGCACATACACACACACACATGTACATGTACACGCACATGCACACGCACACGCACATGCACACGCACACGCACACGCACATGCATACACACATGCATGCACGCACGCACACACACACACACACACACGTGCACACACATGCATGCATGCACACACACAGACACACACACATGCATGCATGTGTGCACACATCCATGCACGCACGCACACACACACACACACACACACACATGCACACACATGTATATATTAATCAATGTTGGAAGGTACAAGTGCACCAAAAATATATTTTAAAAAAGGTTGTGCTATAACTAGCTCGTCATGTTTTCTTAACACTTATTATGACACCTTTTATGTAATATTTTAATTCTAGTCTTTAAAGTTCAATGTCTTCAAAAGGCCCACCAAAAAAGGTAGTATAATGAGTACTGAAACATGGAAATGAAAAATTGAAGCTAAAGTACCCATGTGATGCTACTGATGATAATATGTGGTCATATGATGATACCCATCCTCCTCGAGAATAGAGCACAAGGAACCCATAACATCTCCCATTTCCCCTTTGTGATGGCAGTTGTCACGTGGGAGGAAGATGCCTCTAAGATCTAGGGCATTTTTGGCTCTCACAAGAGATCACTTAGTCGTGACACCCCGTGTATGTGGGTCCAAAGGATCACGTGTCTATCATTGACTTAGCTAGTCTTGTCGTTCGTAATTGACTTACTGGTCTTGTAGGCCATCATTGACTTATTGGCCTTGTGGGCCATGATTGACTTAGCTGGTCTTGTAGGCCATCATTGACTTAGCTAGTCTTACTTTAGAGTGGACTCTATATTTGTGGTGACTCTAGTGATCCAAAAGAGTCTATGATGGAGATCTGGGATGTGCCATGTTAGGTATGTCTCCTAGAGTGTTTCCTTAGCATGACTTCTCTGTGATGGTGGAGAAGCTCCAAAAATATCTCTCTCTTTCTATGGCAGTTAGCACATTGGAGCCTCGCGGTTGGTTAGTTGGCTGTAGGAGGTAGGCCAGTAGTCTATTCAAGGTGTGGCCATCTCTTGGAGTCCCATCATCTCTAGGATTTCCCAAAGGCACAGGTGTTCGATAGCCGATTCTCTGCATCTTCACCGGGCACCCTCCCACAGTTACATGGGGAATAATTATTGCTTGGGCCACTAAGACTAAGGCCATCATGGCATAAGAGGATGCGGGTGGGGGACCTTCCCTTTAGGTCTCTCACCTTTGTATTCCTACAGTGCCAATTCTCGCTCCATCTATTCTAGTCAGAGATGGGATATTTGCAACAATATTTCTACATGGCACATCTAGAGAGCTCGATCCAGCAAGGCAACCATTGAGGGTACCATCACCCCACCAGCGGAGTCCATCCCGAGGATATGGCTTTTGATATCATTGTTACCCTCTGTGGATAGTGGAGGAAGCTTTAGGGTGGCTCTAACCGCATGCGAAATCACAATGATGTCTTCTTGAGGATTGGGCATCACGGTCCCTTTCTCACTGATAGTGGTGGTGGCACTATAGACAACTTGTATGATTGTTTCCCCCTCCTTCCATTGTCTGAGATAGCCTTCTCTTCCCAGAGTGGCCAGTTGGTGTAGAAGAGCATCCTCCCCTTTTTTCTATTAACTAATAGAAGGATCTCTTTCCCAAAAAAAGGTGAAAGTCATGCATTGTCAAGCTCTTTTGGCACCTGTTCCCTAGACCTCTAAGTTTTTAATTTTAAAAAAGGTGAAAGTCATGCATTGTCAAGCTCTTTTGGCACCTGTTCCCTGGACCTCTAAGTTTTTAATTTTAAAAAATGAAATCATAAGAATTATGTACTAGGTTCCAGGGATAAATGACACTATCAAATGGTAAAAAGAAAAGCCAAAGTATGGGTGGAGCATAGGCACAAGAAATAAAAGATATGCTTAATATTGTCAAATCAATAGGTTATAGCATAGATTGTCAATGGAGAGGTGCTATTGCTAGTAATATAAGAGAAAAGACTAGTGTGTTTGAGAAACGGTTTTTTAATGATCTTTCAATGACTTTTTTAAATGTAGAAATGGGGGAAAGATCATGTTTATTTGTAAGAAAGCTTAAAAGATCTCAAGTCAAGTTGGGCACAAGGCCAAGACTAGAAGGAACTCATGGGTAAATTGGGCCCAAGGCGAAGGCTTTAAGTGTATGTGAATGGGGTAAGGGCTAGGAAGAAGGCTCGGCATGCCCATGGATACTTTTAAGTGTAGTGTGAAAAGGGCAACCATGTATATAATTGAAAATAAGGCTGATTGGTCACTAATCAATATGCTAATCATAATTATAGTTTTCTCCCTAATCTTGGCTATGGTGGCTTCTCCCACTTGAGAAGAAGAGTGTGCCCTCCTTTATTGAGTGTGCAACCATCATGCAAACTCCAATTAATGAGTGGTATCAAGTGTAGTGTGAAAAGGGTAACCATGTATATATGTGAAAATAAGGCTAATTGGTCACTAATCAATATGCTAATCATAATTACAGTTTTCTCTATGGCTTCTCCAATCCCTAACACTATCTCAAAAAAAATTATAAACCCTAGATTCCCTCTTACAAATTTAGATATGGGACCAAATTTAGGAAAATCTTGGGCAATTCTCACCACGTTTGAGCCATATTTCTAATGTTTTTGAATTCCCCCCTTTTGCAAAAATTTGCATGCATGTTTTTAGCCTTTTACACAAGCCCTAACTTGTCCATATGCTAAAGTTTTCTTGGAGAAGACTAATATGAGCATTTCTCAATATTTTTGGGTCAAACAAACATCAGCCGCTCTCTTACAAGCATAGGGCTGGCGCGCTGGTGTGGCGACTCTCTATAAGGGCTTGGAAATCATGTGTATCAACCGTACGCACAACACATTGGTGAGTGTTTGGGGGGGTATTTGGAAGAAAATTCATCATTTCCTTTATAAGGTTTGTGCTATGGAAAGCTTGCATAAAGAGGCTTCACATGTATGAAATAGTCCCTCAAGATTTGGTCATAATCTAGTCATTAGTGCTTCATATGGACTATTGATGAGTTGCTATGAAAGAATATTTCCATTTTCAGGATTCTTGATGTTTTATGGCTTTCTTGCATGCATAAGGCAAGTTTATGAGCATGTTCCCTAAATCTTGCTCAAGCCACCACATGCTATTTGCTCAAACCCTTGCTACGGGGCTTTCTTGAATGCATTTGGAAGAGGTTTCTACTTGATGCAATCAATTTTGGCAAGATTTGATGAAATGATGCATTTCCAAGCATAGCATAAGCATTGGAAAATATGTCATAAGCTTTGGGTGGTTGTCATTTTGGCCTATTGGTAAGGGGATTTTGAACCACATTACCTACTTTAGTTGTTGGAAGAGCAAAGAGCTCATCATGCCATATGAGAATAAAATGATTAATTAAGCATGATTACGTAATATGGATTGTAAGTGAGATTGAAACCTTATCCCTTCCATTATTGAAAATCTATTTCCATTCCAAGCTAATTAGCAATTCCAAGCTAATTAGCAATGTGAAAAACGTACCTTCAACATTAGGAGGAGATGCTAAAGGGGAATGTGTCTTTAATCCGTTTATCCATGAGTTCCCTAGAAACGCGGATAGATGGAGGAGTAGCTTGGGGGGTTCACCTAAAAATATGTAAGTATAGCACGTGAGTTCAAATGAATGTTTTTGATTTGAGATTCGGAGGATATGTGGAAGGGGGGTTCACCTAAAAATATGTAAGTATAGCACGTGAGTTCAAATGAATGGGTTTTTAATTCAAAAATTTAAGGTAAATTCCGCCGGCCAGAGCAAACCAAGGCAACCCCCTCTCCTCGCCTGCACACACCACTTTCTCCCGACTACAAAGCAAAACCAAAGCCTTTCGATGGCCACAGGCTTCCCATCCTGGAACAAAGCTGCGCCTACCGTAAATACATTTATAGGAAGGTTTTTTAAATCGCTTTTGGAAAAAAACCCGTAAGTCCATAAAGAAAAAGGGATTATTTTATTCATACAAAATTCATAGGTAAGGGGTTTTTAAATACCCCTTGAACGCACGTGATACATAGGGTTTCTTAGTAGTGCACACCCCAAGAGGAGTAGGTACATGGTGTGAAGACATGGCCTCAACCTTGCGATCAGACTCTAAACTTTCGCAAGGGGGTGATACAGCTTGGCTAAGAGATCAACAAGCAAGAGAGTAGGTCTTTGACATATCACTCTTGGTATTTGGCAAATGTAATTAATGAATAATTGGTGCATCAGCAGTTGGTATTGGATACATTAGATGCACTTGGTATTGGATACATTAGATGCACTTTTTGATTTGAGATTTCATTGTAAATTCAAAGGAGGATATGTGGAAATTTTTGCAAAGTACATATATGATTCTTTTGGATTGAGTTTGGGATGCTCAAATACATGGCTAAGGTTATCAGATAACACTTTGATGGGTTGGAACATTAGAAAATGTAATTGGGGTGCACTATGTCAATTTTGGGACTCTTTGACTACGTTCTATAAAATTACAACACCCTCATTCAGTTGAAAATGGTTGGGGATGTTTTGTGGGTGTATGTATAGTCTTATAGTATTCTCTAAGGGCTACGTCTAGATCCATCAAACTCCTAACTTTGATATCATTTGCATGCCTAATTAACAAAGGTTCACTACACCCTAAAGAAAAGCAGAACCCTAACTCGGTTTGAAATACTGAGGGCTATTTGGGAGGTGTTTATATAGCTTGATAGAGCTATCCAAGAGCTACATTTCAAGCTATAGCATGCTGGATTCTATTTCTGTTTGATCCTTCAATTGGCAAAAAGTTCAACGCATGGGAAAATTTGATTCGATCAAAAATTGCTTGTATTTGGTTCGAGGTGTTTGCATATCTTGAAAGCATATGTTATGAGCTTCCTCCATCCAGCCAAAGAGAACCCGATTTGCATTTTGTTTTGGTGGTCAAATTTACAAGGTTAACTTTCTAAAGAAGTCAAAATAGAGTGATATAAGGCATTGACCAGGTCAAAGTGGAGTTGATATTCGGTGTCTACATCACTTTACCTCTCTATCAAGCCTAAGATATTCTTCATCGAACTTTTCCATGGCAAGGAAATATGGGAAGAGGGCAAAATTACAAGGGAAAGAACACTTGAAGAGAAGCCCTACTTATAGAGAATCCCTTGAGCATGAAACCAAGTGCTACTACGCCCTACTTATAGAGAAGTCCTTGAGCATGAAGGCCTACTTATAGAGAAGCCCTTGAGCATGAAGCCAATGGAGTGGCGAAGAGATGAGTGATGTTTTGTACTTCATGTGTAAGTTATATGATAGCATGGATCGTAATGATAACATGACCATGGAAAGGCATGAAATATATGCTTGAGTGTACGGATCAAAGATTTTGATCTATGGCTAACAAGTTTGATGCCTCAAGCAAGAAGAATCATTAGGGTAGCTTAGAATGAGAGATGGGCAAAGACAAGGAGGAATATGGTGATTGGACAATGCGCCCCAACAAGTGAGTGGAACACAAAATTATATGCCTTATATGGGTGCAAGGCATGCAATGGTGTTAAATTTTTTGCAAGCTAGTTTGCATCATGTTGATCATGGTCACGGTTTTGTGCATGGAAAAGAGAACTTGCATCCACGATGGATGCATCATGGTGGGAAACATATGTTGGGAATGCCTATGTAAGGGGTATCTTCAATGTGAGGAAGGAGCTTTCATAAAGGCAAGGGCCTTGCCTTGGTGGTGGATGAACCTCTTTTGAGTGGACGAAAAAAAGTAAATGCAAGAACATTGCCTTTAGAAGTCTAGAGTATCACAAAGGGAGTGGGCACTAATTATGCATAATACCAAGTGGTTCTCATAGGATTGGTGATGATGAAAGAGACAAAGGATTGAAGTGGAAATTTCTCATCTAGAAACAAGATGGATTTGTATTTATTAGTGAACGATCGTGTATGTGATGGACAAAGCGGATCGATTAAGATCACCCACTTGTTAAAAAAAGAGTGATGCTAAAGTGCCAAGTCATATGTTGTACTCGTCATATAAAAGGGGGCCATCTTAAGCAATGAAAATAAGCAAGCTCTCAAGCCTCTTTATGATTACAAGTCTTAATCTTATAACCTAATTGTGCTTGATTCTAAAGCTTGATTAGCTTAGTTCATTCATCATGATTGTTATTAGGTATCACCCACCCTAGCTTAGCTTAATACTAATCACATGTTAATTAACTATGTAGGATTAGGTCTTTCTTATCATAACCATCTCCATGGGAGCTTGGATCCATAAGCTTCAATATGGTATCAGAGACAAGTTCTTGCTCCCTATGGTTTAGCATTCATCTCCCTCAACTCACATTGCACTAATCTCAGGCTATTAGTCATGAGTTAGTCATTCACACCCATTTAATCTCAACCTTATTCTCCTTCCTCTTTTGAGGCCCAAATTGAAAATCTTGGAACTCCCTATTCTCTCTACCATCCCCAAATCCCTCCTAGAAAAACATTGGCCTCACCTAGGCACTCATTCTCAACAGAGGAATTAGGCAATTTCAACCTCTGCTGCTCGAAAATCATGAATGTGCATCGATTGGTTTTTTGCTTCATATGCCGCGTGTGCAACAAATTAGGGCAAGCCCTATTAGCTATGTGTTCTACATACCTTAAGGTATCTGGAACACAAATCTTATGCAAAATGGTTAGGTATGTTGGTTACAATGAGTAAAAAACCACTCACCTATTTTTCAGCCTAATTCAGTATTTTTGGAGTTTTTGAGCTAGGTTTTTCTACTCAATCCTTCACATCTCATCAAGCCTAAGAAGCCTATGCAAAAAGCCTCATAAAACCTTCCTTCCATAAATTCCATTGAATGCTGCAAGTGCTTTGTCATCGACAATGGTTCCTTATCCTCTCCACTTGCACCAGATTATCGTGGGACCATTGCCTTGGATTTTGCATATGTTGGATTTCCTTTCGATCCAGGCGATTGCATAGATACCCTCATCATTGATGGGGGGTCATATGATTCATGTTTGGGTCTTCTGCTACATCGACATTCCATCATGAATGTGAATTTTGGAAATTGTACATAGCCGCTTTGAAATAGCCTTCCAAGCACACAAAAAGACAGCAAATCCCGGACTCAAGCATGCAAAATATATGCACTGGCCCATTGCCATAAAAACTGCAAGAAACACTCAAATACACTCAAGAATGGCACACACACACTATCTCTCTCTCTCTCTAAGAAGCGACAGCCATGCACACACAAAAAGAAACTAGACCTAGGTTATGGCACACAAAAGATAAGCATCCTCACCATCTTCTTCTTCACTCTCTTCCTCCATGGATAGGGCGTTGAAGCACAAGAGAGATGGAAGAAACAAGAAACAAGAAAGCAAGAGTTTGTGCCAATTGAGAGAGATTGAAAAGAACCGTGAGATTGGTAGATAAAGGTAGAGAGAGGTTGTAACCAACTTCCAACTTCCCAAACCTCCCAAATCACACGACTCCTCTCTCTTTCTTTCTTTATTGAATTTGAAAAGTTTGTTACATAAGCTTTTTGAAACCTTAGGCTTAGCTTTCATTTTTGTGCATACATAGACCATGGCTTTTAACCTTACAAAATAGCTAGAGAGAGTTTCCATGCTTTGGCTTTACAAGTGCGGACCCGCTAAATTGCCAAGCATTTACAAAGTTTGAACATGCGTACAAATCATACGGCAACAAGTGTATGTCTAGGCTTGGATACAAAATAAACATGGGATAACATCATTCTTATTTGAGAAAAGTTGCATCTTCTTAGCCTATTTGATGTCAAAATTTGGAGGCTATCACGCTTGTATGTTTTTTCTTTGGGCACAGCCACCCTTCGATTTCGAGGATGAAATCATGTTAGGAGAGGATGGTTTGTTAACAAAGTGTTCTTAGGATGCAATGCACATGGGATGGGCCTAGGCACATGGGCTTAGAGTCATTTACATGTGGGATTAGGGCGCATGGTCCTTGGGACTATAAAAGGCATGTGCTCTAGGAGTATTGTACCATTTTGACATCTTGTGATACTCATTACACTTACTTTCCATATTGCTTAGTGCTATTCTTTCTAGCTTTCCTTAATCCAAAGATAATTAGGATAATCCAAGGCTAATATAGGCTAATCTAGATACACCTTTCTTTCAATGACAAGTATCTCTCTCTCTCTCTCTCTCTCTCTCTCTCTCTCTCTCTCTCTCTCTCTCTCTCGATGTACACACACACACACACACACACACATGTCTACATACATACATACATGTGTGTGTGTATCTATCTATATATATATGTGTGTGTGTGTGTGTGTGTGTGTGTGTGTATGTATGTATGTATACATACATACATACATATATACATTTATATATGTGTGTGTGTGTATGTATATATATGTATGTATGTATGTATATACGTATGTATGCATGCATGCATGCATGTATGTATGTATGCATGCATGTATTTAAATCTGTATGTATGTATGTATGTATGTATGTATATAAGTATGCATATATGTATATGTGTGTGTGCACACATGTGTGCGAATGTTTGTGTGTGTGAGAGTACTCAATGTTATAATTGCACTCCAAAAGGATTCCAAGAAAAAATTGAGTACATACGCACTGATGATTTTTACAACAATTTCATTTTAAAAGCTCACAAATCTCAACATCTTTAACTATTTTTTAAAAATTATTGAAATCAAATGGCTCATTTATACTAAAATTAATCAGCTTATATGATTTAGCATGTCAAGGCAAAGGGTGAGAATGAGATCAACACCTTTTGGCTTATGGCGGTCATGCTCAAAGAAACAGTGTTTGTGGGTGTTTGTTTACACGTATGAAAACATGCTAGCTTGCTAAGGTGCTCAATTTATTTATGACTAGAAGAGGAAGATGAATGAACAAGAGCTTGCTTATGCATATAGAGAGGAACAGAAGCACACTCATGTTTAGAGAGGAAGATGAAGGAACAAGAGCGTGTTGATACATATAGAGAGGAAGAGAAGCACACTCATGTGTAGGGGGAGAAAGATGATTCAAATGAGGGGGACATAGAGAAAGAGAAGTGTTGAACTCTTCTTATGACAATTACTAGTGGATGTTTTATGGTGTAAGTCTCTCTCTCTCTCTCTCTGCATCATGTAGCATGATATGGCTATCCTAGTTTATGTAGCCATTCACACAATTCTTTATTTTCCATAGTTCATTATTCATCATGGATACGTTTGGTCTTTGTACTACATTTGGGGATGACAGAGAGAGAGGATGAAATAAATAGGTGTTTAATGGCATCAACTTATGTAAGGTTATCAAAGGGGTTTTTAATTAAGAATCCAAAAAGGTATACTTGAAGAAGAGGGTTTAACAATTGTGTTAAAAAAGTATACTTGCATAAGAGGGTTTAACAATTGGATTGTCAACTTAAATATCCAAGTTCCTTGAATTGTTCTAGGCGATTTTAACATGGTGGAAAAGGTTGTGGATAGATGTGGTGGTAGTACTATCCTCTTAGGGAAGGAGAAAGGGAAATGGGAGGATCTAAGAAGGGGATTGGGTCTTAAGGATAGCTGGCATTTAGGGGACTAGAGAGACAACCCGGGCCATACGTATTTCAATCTTTAATATTTATCCTCCTCTTCCAGAATTGACAGGGTTTCCTTTAGCCACCAAGCTTCATGGGTGCCCCACACTCTAAGTGTTTCTATTGTTGATTGCAGCTCTACTCTTTCTGATCACTTGCCTTTGAAGTGGTGTTGGAAGACAAATGATGGGGATGACATTGATCTCTCTCACTACCACAAGGAAACTAAGAGTGAATAACTTTCTTCTTAAGGATCCTCTCTTCGTGGAATATACAGAAGATGCAATTAGAAAACTGAAAAGGAGAGGGGGGGCTGAAGGTGCCTAGAGATAGTTTGCCAATGAAATGCAAGGGATTATTAGAGGTGTGGGTAAACTCAGAGTTGAGGAAAGGAGAAGTGAAAGAAGAAAATGAGCTTCTTTGTTATTGGAGGAACTCCTTATTAAGAGACAAACTAGAGGACTAAATGCTAAGGATACTCCTTGTATTTCAAGTGCCAAGCTAGCATCAAGGAGGAGGAAGAAAGATGCACCAGAGAGCAGAATAAATGGTCTAAATAAAAAAATTTTAATAACAAAAGAAAACCTAATAGCAGTTTATTTAAACTCTCAAAAGGGAAGAGTGATAGGGAGGTTGTGGGGAGCATCTTGGATAAAGATGGTCTTCCCTTGAATGATATGAATACTCTTGCTAAGAAATGGGTTAAATTTCTAGGCTCTACTCTTACCTTGAAGGAAGATTGCTCCTTCAGGAGGTTTCAAGCTGAAGATAGACTATTGGGGCTACTTAGCCAAAATGTGGATCCAGACAAAGCAAGGTGGCTAGAAATGGATATAGATGTGGAGGAACATGCTGGAATTGTGGTGAGCTTGGTCATCTAAGTACAGACTGTGATAAGCCTCAGCGAATGGGTGGTGATATGTACCCACTACCTTCACAGTTACCTGACAGGTCAAACGACTATGGTATTGATATCAGGGATCAAGCAGGCCCCAATGGAATCACTGCTGAGGAGAAGGGGAAGGCAAAGGTCGTGAATGTTGTTACTCTAGAGAATGTTCAGGTAAGAGAAGAAGGGGATGTGATGCACGTTGGCAAGCGCACAATGGATGAAAGAGAAGGAAAGGGAGTAGCTAGACCCAGCCCCGTAAGAAGGGGAAGCAACAAGGAGAAGATGTGAAAGCCAAAAGGAAACGGAAGCCTCGTCGAAGGTTCAAGGTGTTACTTTCCACTGTGGGGGATGGGCAAACCAGCTATAACCTGAAATCTAATATGGTGAACAGGAAGGCCAACATCACCTTTGAGTGGGCAGTTGGTGGAGATGGTGCCAAAATTGAGAAGGCAATGGAAGGGACTTGTGAATCCAATGGAAAAGGAGTCAGAGAAGAGGTCAGTCAAAGTACTATCTTTAGAAGAGCTTCCAGATATTTGCCCTATTGTGGAGGTGTGGAGTAAAGGTAGGAATCTTGGTCAGGCCTATATAGATGGAGGAGCTCAAATCTGTGTGATTACTCAATCATGTGTGGAGCAGTCAGGCTTGAGGGTGTCTGGGGTTTCTGGTTTTCGAATCAGGATGGCTAATTGTCAAAAGGTAAAATGTCTTGGTATGGTAAAGGAGTTGGAAATTGAAGCTTTTAATGTCAAAGCTACTATAGATTTTCATGTGATGCCTGTGGGTCTTGGTGCTTTTCCAATTATTCTTGAACGACCCTGGTTGCGAGTGGTGGGTGCAGTACAAGACTGGAGGTATGGGACCATTTCTTTGTGTTGAGATATCGAGCTCATCTAGTGAGGCGATGGACACTGATGACCCGCTTGGGGGATAGGCCCCACATTTACACCACTGGCATGGTTGGTGAGATCTTGGGTGATATGCGGCCAGTGGGATGACAGGCTTTGTGACAGCCATTCTAGAGACTGGCATAGTTATAGCGCCAGCTCATTTAGTCGGGTTCACACTATAGAGAACCCGTGTATGTACTGGTTGAGTACCTTTCATATTATGAGTACTCTTATTCTTGTATATGGTGTGTTGAGTGTTGAGTAGAGAAGAAGAAGATTTTCAACCTCTCACCTTTTGTGTTCTCTATTAGGGTTTTGTGAGTGTGTGTGTGTGCTTGCAAGAGCTCAAGCTCTCTTCCCCCTGCATCTTTTCATGGTATCAGAGCCTGGTTCATGCTAAGGACTGAACTGTAAGCAAGAGAACCACAGGAAGCGGTACGAGGGTAAGAGCTTCAACTACTCTTTCCTATTTGTGTTGGTGACTACACCCTTGTCGGGAGCTCTACGGGAGGCACCGGCAACGATCTCTGAGGAGCTTTCTTCACAGGAGTAAAGCTATAGGGCATCTATAGTGTCCTATCGGTCCTATCGGACAGAATATTCTGGGCCGAAAACGTGTTTCGGGCGCGTCTGGACCTTCGTTTTTCAGAAAGCAGGCGATTTCGAGCACTGCGGGTAAGTCATCGATTCTCTGCAGAGCAGAACTCTGTTTTAAGAACTGCAGAAAGACAGATTGATTGTGCAGACACTGTGGGTGCTGCAAAGAGGTCTACAGTTGCCATTGGGTGTATGTATGCACATTGAAGTCACTGGTTGTGACATTTGAGAGTACTACAGTACCGTTGCTGCAAAAAATACAGCAGTTGTGCAAAAAAACCAGAGTGCAGTTTCTGGTAAAATTGTGTGTTTGGCAAGATGTCTAATGATGGCAAAACACAGATTGTGGCTGAGAAGCTGGATAAGAATAACTTCCATGCTTGGAGGTTCAGGTTGACAAATTTCCTGATGGGAAAAGGCTATTGGAAGGTGAGCATGAAGAGGCACCGGAGATACCGGATATAAATCCGGTCGATCGCTCTGCAGATGTGAAAGAGTTTAAAGACTGGAACCAAGGAGCCAGGAAGGTTATGTATTGGCTATCCATTTAGTATATAGGACACCATGATTGGGCACATTCAGGATGCTAAGTCCCCCAAGGAGGCGTGGGACACCTTGGTAAAGCTTTATGAAACAAATACCAAGGCACGTAAGATACAGTTGAAGAATGAACTTCATACTGTGGAGAAAAAGAGCATGTCTGTGAATAACTATGCGTTGAAGATAAAGGGTATTGTGGAATCCCTTGCATCTATTGGTAAAGCTTTATGAAACAAATACCAAGGCACGTAAGATACAGTTGAAGAATGAACTTCATACTATGGAGAAAAAGAGCATGTCTGTGAATGACTATGCGTTGAAGATAAAGGGTATTGTGGAATCCCTTGCATCTATTGGTGTGTCAGTAGATGATGATGATAAGGTGGAGGTCTATCTACGTGGTCTCGGGCCACAATACAAAACGTTCAAGACGTCTATTCAGACTCGAGAAAACATTCCCAACTTTACAGATTTGGTGTCTATGCTGATTATCGAAGAGAAGAGCCTGGGTGAAGACCAACAGTCTTCACAAAGCAAAAACAGTTCAGAGCAATAGGCCTTCTACACGAGTTCAGGAAGAGGACGAGGTAGAGGAGGCCGTGGATGCAGTCAAGGAGGTGGCCGAATAGGTAATCAGAATTATGGCCAGCAGCAGCCAACAACAACAACAGTCCCAGAATCAACAACAACAACAACAACACGCAGGTGGAAGAGGCAAATTCAGAGGCAGGGGAGTCAAAGAGGCCGTGGAAATTGGCAAAGGCAATATAATGATGCATGTGAATGCTATTATTGTGGTAAGCCTGGACATGTGCAGGCAGAATGTTATAAGAAGCAGGCTGACATGCAAAATGGGAAAGTGCAGCAAAACAACTATGCATCCTCAAGCAGAAATAATGAGGATAATGAAAGGTTGTTTGTTATGCAGCATGTCATGAATGCCATGTCTAAAAATGTTGATACAGCACAAAAAGATAATGTATGGCATGTGGATTCAGGAGCTTCAAACCACATGACGAGTCATGGGGAGTGGTTCAAGGAGATGAAAAACCCGGAAAGACCAGGTTTTGTGGAAACAGGGGATGACACTTACTCATCCAATTGCCCATGTTGGTGGAGATGTGCCATTGTCTATACAGGATGGCAAAGTGAAGTACCTTGCAGATGTACTTCATGTACCAAACATAACAAAGAATCTGGTTTCAGTTGGCCAGATGATTGAGTAGGGTTTGCAGGTTCGGTTTAACCCTGATGGTTGTTATGTTGAAGATTTCAAAGACAAGTGCAGGTTGGTTGCAAAAGGCAACAGAGTGGGCAAAATGTTTACGTTGAATGTAGACATGCCTGAAATGAGTGCTGGGATGTTTGAAAATGGTTCAGGAATTGTTGTAGACACAGACATTTGGCATAAAAGGATTGGACATGTAAATGTGCAGAGATTGAAGTCTATGCAGACAAAAGGAATTGTGACAGGGCTGCCAAAATTTAAAGTGGAAGGTATGGAGAAAATATGTGAAGCATGCCAATTTGGGAAGCAAACAAAGCATGTGTTTCCACGCAACAGATATGTGAGCAGAAATGCACTAGATGTTGTGCATTCAGATGTATGGGGTCCTACGAAGACCATATCTATGGGAGGCTGCACGTATTATGTGACTTTCATTGATGACCACACAAGGAAAGTGTGGGTATATTTCATGAAGGAGAAGAGTGAGGTGTTCACTCACTTTCAGAATTTCAGAGTTTTGGTTGAAAAGCAAATAGGAAAATATGTAAAGTGCCTAAGGTCAGATGGAGGGGGAGAGTACTTCTCCAATGAGTTCTCTGAATTTTTGAAGAAGAATGGTATTCGGAGATAGTTTACATGCAGATACACTCCGCAGCAAAATGGAGTTGCTGAGCGAAAAAATAGGCACATTGCTGAGATTGCGCGAGCATTGATGGAAGAGAAGAATATGCCGCATTGCTATTGGGCTGAGGCTGTTTCTACAGCAGTATACATCATAAACAGGACTCCAACTGCAGCCATACATGATGTAACTCCAGAGGAGAGGTTTACTGGCAGAAAACCAGATTTGTCTCATCTGAAAGTCTTTGGATGCATTGCATATGTGCATGTGCCAGATGAGCTGAGAACTAAGCTCGATCCAAAAGCTAAAAAATGTGTGTTTATTGGATACTCCCTTGAGCAAAAGGGATACAGGTGTTATAACCCTGCTACACGTGAGTTGAGGGTAAGCAGGGATGTTGTCTTTGATGAGATGAGCAGCTGGTATGCTGCTGAAAAAGAAGCTGTTTTAGGGCTGATGTGAGTGGAAGTGTGGTTGCACAGAATGCAGGTCAACAATCACAGTCTTTGAGTGGACCAGGAGAATCCTCATCTAGTGGGTCTATTGATAGACCATGGAGTGGCAGGCTGCGTCATAATACCAGTCCTGTAAATGTGATTAGTACATCACGTAAAGGAAAAGAGAAAGTGGTTGAGCCCCTTGGTATGCCTTACATTTCTGTAGGACATTCTCATGTTGATGGAGAGTCTAGTGGCTCTCAGATATGAGCCTTGATGAGGAGCTTGGGATCCCAGCTATGAGAACACCTGCTGGTGTAAAGAAGGCTATGGAAGCCATGAATGAAAAGCTGTGAAGATCAGGGAGAGTGAAGAACCCTGTGCAGAGATTTACATATGATGGTTATGTGGCACATCACTATGCATATATGGCAAAGGTTGTGCACGTTGTTGAGCCCACATGCATTGATGAGGCTGTTGGAAATGTGTGTTGGGAGGAAGCTATGGATGAGGAGATGGATGCACTATATGGAAATGAGACTTGGGATTTAGTGCAATTGCCTGAAGGCAAGAAAGCCATTGGATGCAAGTGGGTGTACAAAGTTAAACATAACAGTGATGGAAGCATAAACAGGTACAAGGCTAGATTGGAAGCCAAAGGATATGTGCAGACATATGGGATTGATTATGAGGAAACTTTTAGCCCAGTTGCCAAGATGGCAACGGTGAGAGTTGTGATAGCAGTGGCTGCGTCAAAGCAATGGTCTTTACATCAGATGGATGTAAAGAATGCATTCTTGCATGGGGATTTGCAAGAAGAGGTGTATATGTTGCAGTCACCTGGTTATGAGGATATGGGTCACCCCGAGCATGTTTGCAGGTTGAAGAAAGCCTTGTATGGCTTAAAGCAAGCACCAAGAGCATGGTCTGACAAGATTTCTAAATATCTTGTCACTATTGGCTTTCATGTAGCCAATGCAGATTTCTCGCTGTATGTGAGACATGGTGATAGAGGGGTTGTGCTTGTTGTCATCTATGTAGATGACTTGATCATTACGGGGGACCATGATGCAGAGATCTTTGATGTAAAGATCTTGCTAAGACAGAAGTTTGAGATGAAGGATCTGGGGGAGCTCAGATATTTCTTGGGCATTGAGGTGATTAGGTCACCACATGGTATTGGATTACTGCAGAGACAGTATGGCTTGGACATGTTGTCCAAGTATGGTATGATAGGCTGTAAGCCTATTTCCGTGCCATTGGATCAGAATGGCAAGTTGAGTGCAGATTCAGGAGAGATCTTGGAGGATCCTACTATGTACAGACGCATAGTAGGAAGTTTGATCTACATGACGATCACCAAACCAGATTTGAGCTATGATGTTGGGTTGGTGAGTTAGTTTATGCAGGTTCCACGAAAACCGCATTTGGATGCAGTGAGGCGCATACTGAGGTATGTGAAGTCTACTTTGCATTGTGGACTATTCTATGAGACTGGGACAGAGATATGTGTACATGGGTACACAGATGCTGATTGGGCTGGTAGTATCTCAGACAGACGATCTACTAGTGGCTTCATGTTTTCTTTGGGGAGTGCTGCCGTGACTTGGAGCAGCAAGAAGCAGCCTACGGTTGCTCTATCGAGTACAGAGGTCGAGTACAGAGGTCGACGAGTACAGAGGAGCTGCTATGGCAGCATGTGAGGTAGCTTGGTTGAGAAAGCTACTTGCAGATTTGGGTCTATCAGTGGATAGACAAGTTGTCATTTTCTGTGACAACATTAGCAGTATACAGTTGGCCAGGAACCCAGTCTTTCATGCTCGTACTACGAAGCACATAGAGGTCCACTACCACTTCGTCAGAGAGAAGGTCTTGGCAGGAGACCTTGACCTTGTTTATGTCAGCACACAGAGGATCAGGTAGCTGACATCTTCACCAAAGCATTGGGTACAGAGAAGCTCCGCAGATTCACGGCTTCGCTTGGTGTACATGAGATGGAGTTGAGCTCGAGGGGGATTGTTGAGATATCGAGCTCGTCTAGTGAGGCGGTGGACACTGATGACCCGCCTGGGGGATAGGCCCCACACTTACACCACTGGCATGGTTGGTGAGATCTTGGGTGATATGCGGCCAGTGGGATGACAGGCTGTGTGACAGCCATTCTAGAGACTGGCATAGTTATAGTGCCAGCTCATTTAGTCGGGTTCACACTATAGAGAACCCGTGTATGTATTGGTTGAGTACCTTTAATATCATGAGTACTCTTATTCTTGTATATGGTGTGTTGAGTGTTGAGTAGAGAAGAAGAAGATTTTCAGCCTCTCACCTTGTGTGTTCTCTATTAGGGTTTTGTGAGTGTGTGTGTGTGCTTGCAAGAGCTCAAGCTCTCTTCCCCCCTGCATCTTTTCACTTTGCATAATATGCAAGGTAATAAAAAATCTTTTGAGATGCATAGTAGGAGATCTTTGAATGATGTGTGGGAGAGGCCACAAGATTCGAGTGAAGAGGAAACTACCACCAGTACTTCTGAATCGCAGATGGATTCATCGACCTCTTCTTCTAGCGAAGAAGAGGTAGATGTGGCTTTCCTAGTATTAGAGCAACAAGGTAATGAAGATAAAGAAGTGCATGAAGTTGGTGCTGAGGGAGAAGATACCTTGGGGTTGTATGAAGTGATCGAGGAATTACTGCAGCCAAAGATAGAAGTGAAGAAGAAGCAGGAGCTGATTGAAGGAATGCTGAGTCCGGATCTCTCGAGTGGAGAAAAGGTTAGGTATGTTAATATGCTGTCTCATTTTCCAGAATTGTTCATCACTTCTTATAAGGAAATTCGAGGATTTAAAGGGCCAGATTTGAAGATTGAATCGAAAAAAGATGTAAAAACAATTAGGCAGAAGCTTTGCAGGATGGGACGAGAACAAATGTAGGCCTTGAGAGAGGAAGTTGATAAGTTGTTGAGTGCAGGTTTCATTACACAAGTGGACACAGCTGAGTGGGTAAGTCCTACAATGGTGAGTCCAAAGAAGGATGGTAGGTGGCGTATATGTGTGGATTTCAAGCTTTTGAATGCTGCTACAAAAAAGGATCCTTACCCCCTACCTTTTTTCGATGAGATCTTGGATACTGTGGCTGGATATGAAAGGTACAGTGTTTGTAATGGGTTTTCAGGCTATTTTCAGTTAAAGATTACAGAAGAAGATCAGCGCAAGACGACTTTCATTACACCTTGGGGGTGTTTCTGCTACAAAGTCCTTCCTTTTGGATTGACGAATGGGCCAGCCTACTATCAGAAAAGGGCAAATTGGGTATTATCTCCTTTTTTGGGCAAGTTTGTCAAGGATTTTATTGATGATTTTTGTATATACAGCTCCAGGCAGCAAGAGCATTGTGATAGGATGGCTACAATTTTTCAGCGTTATGATGAGTGTGGTGGTCAATTAAATCCAAAAAAGTGTTTTTCGGCTCAGGCTCTTGGGCCATGTTGTTTCAGAGAATGGTATTGATCCAGATCCTGATAAAGTCAAGTCTCTTCTTCTTCTTCCTACACCAATGATGAATACAAAGCAATTGACTACTTTTGTGCAAAAAACACCATATTGGGGAATATGGGAATTTCTTATAAGTTTGGGACATGTGGTCAAAACTTTGGATTTGCCATAACTTGAACACCATTTGTCCAAATTGTGCGCTATAAAGCTCAATAGATCCCATTTTTTGAGCACTTTCAATGATAGGTCACATGATAGGGTTTTGAAAAACTTATAGACATGTTTACCGAGTCCCACCTTTTTAGTATTACAAAAATGGGACTTGGGAGATTCCCAAACTCACGAATATGGTGTTAAAAGGTGAAGTATATGGCTCGATTCATCTCTCTATCTTCATAGTTGTTATATCCTTTGCAGCAAGCAGCAAAGCATGATCCTTTACATTGGTCGGAGGAGTGTGAGGTAGTCTTCCAAAAAGTGAAAGAGGTGTTGGGTGCTATTCCTATAATGCAGGCGCCTAACTGGGAACATGTATTTTATGTTAACCCTTCAGTAGGTGAAGATGCAATTGGAGCTATGTTGTTACAGAAGAGGAAAGAATCACATTATATGCAGCCAGTCTACTATGCCAGTAGGGTAAAACTTGCTAGAGAAAGGTTGTTATCAAGGGTGGAACTTGTTATGGTTAGTGTGATGTATGCATGTAGGCAGTTCCGCCACTACTTGTTGCCTCGCCCCTTTGTGTTTTTGACGAGTTACACTTTTTTGCCTCAGTTGGTAAATGGCACAAATTTATCTAAGGCTATGATGAAGTGGGTGATTGAGTTGCAGGAGTTTACTTTCTCATTCTTGGTGGAAGAGAGTACCAAGGCTACCTTAGCTGATCTATTGACATATAAGGAGAGTCCTCTTCTTATAAAGGAGGAGATCATCAAGAAGTCAGTTGAGGATGTGGTTGAGTTGGTGAATGCACACTTATTATATTTTGATGGTTCCTACAGGAAAAGCTATGATGCAGCCTCAGGAGGTTTGGTGCTTTATGATCCATGGGGTTGCCTTGTTTTTAAGAAGGGTGTTAAGGTGGATGCACATAGCAACAATGAAACGGAGTACCTGACTTTGGAAGTGGGATTGCAAGTATGTTTGAAGCATGGTGTACACAAGATTTGCATTCGACAAGATGCATTGCTTGTGGTAAAACAGGTGTTGGGAGTTTGGAAGTCAAAGAATGTTTCACTCAAAGAGATGTGTTTCACTCAAAGAGATGTGTTTCAAGATGAAAAGCTTGCTGAAGGAATTTGAAGCTTGGAGTCTTAAGCATGTGGATCGAGGCCATAATGAAGAAGCTAATGAAGCAGCCCATAGAATGATTGGTGAAGTTTTTGTTCTTAAAGCTCATGCACCATTTTATTGTGGTGGGTGGCAGGGAGAAATTATAGGATGTTGAGGAGTTTTTGTTAACAGGGATGATTCCTAGTAGTATTGAAAAATAAAAAAAATATGGTTTCATCAGGAAAGCTGCAAGGTATGTGATGGTTGGTGATGCTTTGTATTTGAAGGGAAGTGACTTGATAATGCGACGGGTACCTTGGAAGGAAGAAATCTACAAAATTCTTAAGGAAAACCATGAAGGAGCATGTGGTGGACATTTTGCCTCGAAGATTACTTTGCATAAAGTATTGCAGGAAGGTTATGTATGGCCAAGTGTACATAAGGATGTTAATCACTAGTGCAGGTCATGCAAACAATGCCAAGCTCATAGTAGACGGATATTAAGGACTGAAATGAGGAAGACAATTCTTGCTTATGATGTTTTTGAAAAATGGAGAATTGATACTGTGGGACCATTTCCTATTACCAACAGAGGGAAATGCTACATCTTGACTGCAGTTGATTACCTTTCTAGATGGGCGGAAGCAAAGGCAGTGAAACAAATTACTACTAAGGAAGTGGCAAAGTTTGTATATAAGGATATTTGTTGTAAGTTTGGTGTGCCATTTGAATTGCTTTCTGATCAGGGTCCAGGTTTCAGGGCAGAGCTTATGGACTATTTGTGTACAAAGATGAAGATTAGTCGCAGTTTTACCACACCTTACTATCCACAGTGTAATGGCTTGAATGAGCGTTTCAATGGTGAATTGATTAAGATTTTATCTAAGGTGACAGAGCGACAAGGCAAGAATTGGGATCTGGAATTGTCTGCTGCCTTGTGGGCATACAGGACAGCAATTAAAACTGGTACTGGTTTCACTCCATTTCATCTTGTTTATGTGGGAAAGAAGCTTTATTGCCTATTGAGGTGGAGATACCGGCTGTTAAAATGTTGGAAAAGCTTTTGGAAGAGCCTAAAGATGCCCTTAAAGAGCGGCTGTTATATTTACAAGAAGCACAGCTGAATAGGGATAATGCTTTGAAGCATTATGAGGATATGCAGACAAGGACGTTGGAGAAGATCAACAAGAAAATTAAAAGCAAAGGAATTATGAAGGATGACTTGGTATTACATTATAATAGCAGGCTGGACAATTCCTTTCATAAGAAGTTTCAAGTTAAGTGGGAGGGACCTTTCTTGGTGATGCAAGGATTTGCAAATGGTACTTTGCATGCTTCCAGAGTAGGCTGAAGAAGTATTATGCACGTTTGATGGTGATTGTACAGGATATAGTGTTAGAAGATGTGATTTCCAATGAAGAGCAGTCTTTGGATATGGATTTAGGTCTTGAAATGCTTTTTACTGCTGATCATGAATGATTCAGCAGGCTGGGGGTTGGGCAAAGTATGTCAGGCAAAATTTTGTAAAGGTGTTTTGAGTCCGTGTACATATGGGATGCATGGTTTTGCAATAAAACTTTGCCCTGCATGCCCTGGCAAATGTACAGACTGAATGGCTTGCAGTGAGTTGGTACATGCATTTTTCTTTGGAGTAGGTGCTTGAGACTTGAAGTTTTATTTGTATGAGCTTTCTATTTGCCAAGAGGGTTTCTTGGATGTGTGCAAATAAGAGGTGGAAGAGCATGAGAATGTTAATGATAGGGGAGCCTCTGGTGGAGATAGATGTACATGTGCTGGTTTACATGGACAGAGCCCAATCTAGACTGTGAATACTGAAACCTACAAGGGATGCCAGCTAAATAAAATTTGCTCTTTGTGCTTGAGTTTGGATGTATTGTACAGATTTGGAATGGCCATATGTCTCCACATCGCAGGGGGTTTGGGCATAATGGCCATGGTGATGAGACGTGGTATTTGTGTGGATTCCGGTGTTTCAAAAGATTTTTATAAAGGCCATATGGGCACTGCAGTGTGGCATGGGAACCACCTTCTAAAAAATAAATAAATAAATATATATATATATATATAAACACCACCAAGTGGCAAGCGAAAGAAGAGCCAGCTGGCCGCTTGCTGTGCTGCCAGCGCGACCTTCAAGAAGGTTGGCGAAGAGAGCTGACGAAGAGACGGCCCCACTCGACAGAAGGGGAGAGT
This sequence comes from Cibotium barometz, assembly GCF_041138505.1. Classification (NCBI taxonomy): domain Eukaryota; kingdom Viridiplantae; phylum Streptophyta; class Polypodiopsida; order Cyatheales; family Cibotiaceae; genus Cibotium; species Cibotium barometz. The sequence goes on from NC_141055.1 coordinate 11,093,172, forward strand.
TTTTTGGTTGGGGTTGTAGGGGAGGGAGTGTGAGTGCTGGCTAAAAAAACTGCTTCCACATACAAGTGGTGAATGACAGAAAGAGGGGTCCTCTTAGTGCATCAACAGTAGCAAAGGGAGGAGGCTGGCACAGTACAGGGGAGCCGCCGTGACCCAATGATTGTGGTGAAGATAGCCGCCTCTGTGTGCACAGACGATGATAGAGGAGGTCTTTGTTTTTGGTCGCTTGGGGGAGCCAGGAAACAAATCTTCACTGTGTGGTTGCTGTGGCTGGTAGCACGCAGGCTGAGAAGTTTGGTGCGACCACTAGCGTGGTGGCCGCCAATTCTCTTATGCAAGTGATGCCAGAGAATATACGAGGTGTGGCCTAAAATTGTTTGTGTCGGGGCGAATATGCTTGAGCGCTGCTTAATAGCGAAGGTTGATGCCAACTCCAGTCGTCGATGGTAGAAAAGAGGGAAGCATTCATCACATGAGGAGGAGGTGGGTCGTGGTAGAGATGAAGAGGACGCTGTGTTTGCTGTAGAGAAGCTGGCAAGGAATGGAGAGAAAGTGGGGGCAAGTTGGCCGTGTTATGACACTGCTGTGGTGGTGGCTGGGGGTGAAAACTGGTGGGTGACTAATGACTGGGGGTGAAAACTGGGTGACTAATGACTAGCTGGAAGGAGCCGCCTTGAGGGTGTTGCTGCTGGTGGTTGGTAGCATGCACGTAGTACAGGTGGTGGAGTCACCTTTGGGGTAACACAGGGCGTCAACAAAAAGAAAGAGGGAGGTGGCAACTGGTGTAAGGAGGGCCACCTTTGGGATGCAAAAGGAGAGCCATGGGCAGATAAAGGGAGTGAAGGAAGCCGAGTAGAGCCAGCTGATTTGTGAAAGAGGGATCTTCTTTTTTGCATTATTTGTAGATAAGTGTGCGGGTTTTGATTATCTTGTGGAATACAGAGTTTTGAGGAATCTCTGTGTGGTGTTTTGTATTGGTTGTTGGTGCCCCCATTTTGTTGTTGTATCCAAAGTTTGTGAGGTGGAAGGCCATAGAGGTGTGGTCTTTCTTCCTTGTTTTCACTTCACATTCTTCTGGTGCCCCCACTGAGGATAGCTCAGGTATTTTTCTCAATTTACAAGGGTGTTTGCCCCAGGAGTTGAGGGTTTCAGGGAAGGTGTTTTTTTCTTGGGCTTCGAGGTGAAGTTGGGGGATTAAAATGATGTCGTATCTAGAGTTTTTTGGTGGTCCCAATGAAGATGTAGCAGACTTCCTTGAAAGAATGGAGGTTGCATGCATAAGCAACCACATCAATGAGTCTATACAGGTGTTACGGCTACTGAGCATCTGCTTGAAAGGGGATGCAAGGACTTGGTACAGAACTTATGAGGAGTCACTGAGGGTTGCTGTTCCACGTATCGATATGACTGAGAATGGATTAAAGACAGCACTTAGCAACAGGTTTAAGAAGGTAGAAGACCCCAACAAGGTTTGGCATGAGGTGCAAGCTCTCATACAAGGTGAGTTGGAATCAATTTTGATGATTATGTGAAGAAATTCTCTTTGCTATGGGAGACTTTATGCAGGGCTTTAGGGGAAGACCAGGTACCTCCTGACATGATGAAGAAAAACAAGTTTGTAGCCGGGCTTAAGAGGAGTATTCGTTGGAAGGTGGAATTAAAGAAGCCCAGGTCTTATGAGGATGCGGTGGAGATTGCTAAATCAAAGGATTGGAAGTTGCAACGGATGAATCAGCTGGGGATGATTCTAGTTGTAGCACAGCCGGAGATTCATAGAGTGGAGGCTACACCCATGAATGTAGTGATTGAGAGGATGAAGCCCACCGCTGAAACCCAGGCTATGCAGATGGTACCACAAGTTAGTCAAGGAGTACCTATGGTTCCTGTAGGTTCTGATGAGGGATTGCAATAGGATATGAAACAAATGGTCGATCTTATGAAGAATTTGAGCTTAAGTTTAATGGGAAGTATAGGTGGTGGACCTTGTAGAGGTAGAGGCAATAATCAAGAAGGGGGAGATAGACAAGCAGGGAGATAGACAAGTAGGGTTTGGACGTGGTCGTGGTAGGAGCCGTCGTTTCATCCCTACATGCTGGAATTGTGGTGAGCTTGGTCATCTAATTATAGATTGTGATAAGCCTCAGCGACTCGAATGGGTGGTGATATGTACCCACTACCTTCACAGTTACCTGACAGGTCAAACGACTATGGTATTGATATCAGGGATCAAGCAGGTCCCAGTGGAATCACAGCTGAGGAGAAGGAGAAGGCAAAGGTCGTGAATGTTGTTACTTTGGAGAATGTTCAGGTAAGAGAAGAAGGGGATGTGATGCCCGTTGGCAAGCGCACAACAGATGAAAGAGAAGGAAAGGGAGTAGCTGGACCCAGTCGTAAGAAGGGGAAGCATTAGGAAGGAGAAGATGTGAAAGCCAAAAGGAAACAGAAGCCTCGTAGAAGGTTCCAGGTGTCAGACTTTCCACTGGTGGTGGATGGGCAAACCAGCTATAACTTGAAATCTAATATGGTGAACAAGAAGGCCAACATCACCTTTGGGTAGTTGGTGGAGATGGTGCAAAATTGAGAAGGCAATGGAAGGGACTTGTGAATCCAATGGAAAAGGAGTCAAAGAAGAGGTCAGTCAAAGTACTATCTTTAGAAGAGCTTCCAGATATTTGCCCTATTGTGGAGGTGTGGAGTAAAGGTAGGACCTTGGTCAGGCCTATATAGATGGAGGAGCTCAAATCTGTGTGATTACTCAATCATGTGTGGAGCAGTCAGGCTTGACGGTGTCTCGGGTTTCTGGTTTTTGAATAAGGATGGCTAATCATCAAAACGTAAAATGTCTTGGTATGGTAAAGGATTTGGAAATTGAAGCTTTTAATGTCAAAGCTACTGTAGATTTTCATGTGATGCTTGCGGGCCTTGGTGCTTTTCCAATTATTCTTGGACGACCCTGGTTGCGAGTGGTGGGTGCAGTACAAGACTGGAGGTATGGGACCATTTCTTTGCATAATAAGCGGGCTAATAAAAAATCTTTTGAGATGCATAGTAGGAGATCTTTGAATGATGTGTGGGAGAGGCCACAAGATTCGAGTGAAGAGGAAACTACCACCAGTACTTCTGAATCGGAGATGGATTCATCGACTACTGCTTCTAGCGAAGAAGAAGAGGTAGATGTGGCTTTCCTAGTATCAGAGCAACAAGGTAATGAAGATAAAGAAGTGCATGAAGTGGGTGGTGAGGGAGAAGATACCTTGGGGTCGTATAAAGTGATCGAGGAATTACTGCAGCCAAAGATAGTAGTGAAGAAGAAGCAGGAGCTGATTGAAGGAATGCTGAGTCCGGATCTCTCGAGTGGAGAAAAGGTTAGGTATGTTAATATGCTGTCTCATTTTCCAGAATTGTTCATCACTTCTTATAAGGAAATTCAAGGATTAAAAGGGCCAGATTTGAAGATTGAATTGAAAAAAGATGTAAAAACAGTTAGGTAGAAGCTTCACAGGATGGGACGAGAACAAATGCAGGCCCTGAGAGAGGAAGTTGATAAGTTGTTGAGTGTAAGTTTCATTACACAAGTGGACACAGCTGAGTGGGTAAGTCCTATAGTGATGAGTCCAAAGAAGGATGGTAGGTGGCGTATATGTGTGGATTTCAAGCCTTTGAATGCTGCTACAAAAAAGGATCCTTACCCCCTACCTTTTTTGGATGAGATCTTGGATACTATGGCTCGATATGAAAGGTACAGTGTTTGTGATGGGATTTCGGGCTATTTTCAGTTAAAGATTGCAGAAGAAGATCAGCGCAAGACAAATTTCATTACACCTTGGGGGGGTGTTTTGCTACAAAGTCCTTCCTTTTGGATTGACGAATGGGCCAGCCTACTATCAAAAAAGGGCAAATTGGGTATTATCTCCTTTTTTGGGCAAGTTTGTCAAGGATTTTATTGATGATTTTTGTATATACAGCTCTAGGCAAGAGCATTGTGATAGGCTGGCTACAGTTTTTCAGCGTTATGATGAGTGGTGGTCAATTAAATCCAAAAAAGTGTTTTTTGGCTCAATCAAGGGTGAGGCTCTTGGGCCATGTTGTTTCACAGAATGGTATTGATCCAAATCCTAATAAAGTCAAGTCTCTTCTTCTTCTTCCTACACCAATGAATACAAAGCAATTGACTACTTTTGTGCAAAAGGTGAAGTATATGGCTCGATTCATCTCTCTATCTTCACAATTGTTATATCCTTTGCAGCAAGCAGCAAAGCGTGATCCTTTACATTGGTCGAAGAAGTGTGAGGTAGTCTTCCAAAAAGTGAAAGAGGTGTTGGGTGCTATTCCTATAATGCAGGCGCCTAACTGGGAACATGTATTTTATGTTAACCCTTCAGTAGGTGAAGATGCAATTGGAGCTATGTTGTTACAGAAGGGAAAAGAATCACATTATATGCAGCCAGTCTACTATGCCAGCAGGGTAAAACTTGCTAGAGAAAGGTTGTTATCAGAGGTGGAACTTGTTATGGTTAGTGTGATGTATGCACGTAGGCGGTTCCGCCACTACTTGTTGCCTCGCCCCTTTGTGTTTTTGACGAGTTACACTTTTTTGCCTCAGTTGATAAATGGCACAAATATCTAAGGCTATGATGAAGTGGGTGATTGAGTTGCAGGAGTTTACTTTCTCATTCTTGGTGGAAGAGTACCAGGGCTAACTTAGCTGATCTATTGACATATAAGGAGAGTCCTCTTCTTATAAAGGAGGAGACCATCAAGAAGCCAGTTGAGGATGTGGTTGAGTTGGTGAATGCACACTTATTATATTTTGATGGTTCCTACAGGAAAAGCCATGATGCAGCCTCAGGAGGTTTGGTGCTTTATGATCCACACGGTTGCCTTGTTTTTAAGAAGGGTGTTAAGGTGGATGCACATAGCAACAATGAAGCGGAGTACCTGACTTTGGAAGTGGGATTGCAAGTATGTTTGAAGCATGGTGTACACAGGATTCGCGTTTGAGGAGATGCATTGCTTGTGGTAAAACAGGTGTTGGGAGTTTGGAAGTCAAAGAATGTTTCACTCAAAGAGATGTGTTTCAAGATTAAAAGCTTGTTGAAGGAATTTTAAGCTTGGAGTCTTAAGCATGTGGATCGAGGCCATAATAAAGAAGCTCATGAAGCAGCCCAGGGAATGATTGGTGAAGTTTTTGTTCTTAAAGCTTATGCACCATTTTATTGTGGCAGGGAGAAATTACAGGATGTTGAGGAGTTTTTGTTAACAGGGATGATTCCTAGTAGTATTGAAAAATAAAAAAAATATGGTTTCATCAGGAAAGCTGCAAGGTATGTGAATCGTGATGGTTGGTGATGCTTTGTATTTGAAGGGAAGTGACTTGATAATGCGACGGGTACCTTGGAAGGAAGAAATCTACAAAATTCTTAAGGAAAACCATGAAGGAGCATGTGGTGGACATTTTGCCTCGAAGATTACTTTGCATAAAGTATTGCAGGAAGGTTATGTATGGCCAAGTGTACATAAGGATGTTAATCACTGGTGCAGGTTATGCAAACAATGCCAAGCTCATAGTAGACGGATATTAAGGCCTGAAATGAGGAAGACAATTCTTGCTTATGATGTTTTTAAAAAATGGGGAATTGATACTGTGGGACCATTGCCTATTACCAACTGAGGGAAACGCTACATCTTGACTGCAGTTGATTACCTTTCTAGTAGGCAGTGAAACAAATTACTGCTAAGGAAGTGGCAAAGTTTGTATATAAGGATATTTGTTGTAAGTTTGGTGTGCCATTGGAATTGCTTTCTGATCAGGGTCCAGGTTTCACGGCAGAGCTTATGGACTATTTGTGTACAAAGATGAAGATCAGTCGCGCAGTTTTACCACACCTTACTATCCACAATGTAATGGCTTGATTGAGCGTTTCAATGGTGAATTGATTAAGATTTTATTTAAGGTGACAGAGTGACAAGGCAAGAATTGGGATCTGGAATTGCCTGCTGCCTTGTGGGCATACAGGAAAGCAATTAAAACTGGTACTGGTTTCACTCCATTTCATCTTGTTTATGGGAAAGAAGCTTTATTGCCTATTGAGGTGGAGATACCGGCTGTTAAAATGTTGGAAAAGCTTTTGGAAGAGCCTAAAGATGCCCTTAAAGAGCGGCTGCTATATTTACAAGAAGCACAGCTGAATAGGGATAATGCTTTGAAGCATTATGAGAATATGCAGACAAGGACGTTGGAGAAGATCAACAAGAAAATTAAAAGCAAAGGAATTATGAAGGATGACTTGGTATTACGTTATAATAGCAAGCTGGACAATTCCTTTCATAAGAAGTTTCAAGTTAAGTGGGAGGGACCTTTCTTGGTGATGCAAGGATTTGCAAATGGTACCTATCAATTGGCAGATTTAGATGGGACTTTGCATGCTTCCAGAGTAAATGGATATAGGCTGAAGAAGTATTATGCACGTTTGATGGTGATTGTATAGGATGTAGTGTTAGAAGATGTGATTTCCAATGAAGAGAGCAGTCTTTGGATATGGATTTAGGTCTTGAAATGCTTTTTACTGCTGATCATGAATGATTCAGCAGGCTGGGGGTTGGGCAAAGTATGTCAGGCAAAATTTTGTAAAGGTGTTTTGAGTCTGTGTACATATGGGATACATGGTTTGCAATAAAACTTTGCCCTGAATGGCTTGGAGTGAGTTGGTACATGCATTTTTCTTTGGAGTAGGTGCTTGAGACTTGAAGTTTTATTTGTATGAGCTTTCTATTTGCCAAGAGGGTGTCTTGGATGTGTGCAAATAAGAGGTGGAAGAGCATGAGAATGTCAATGATAGGGGCTTATGTACATGTGCTGGTTTACGTGGAGAGAGCCCAATCTAGACTGTGAATACTGAAACCTACAAGGGATGCTAGCTAAATAAAATTTGCTCTTTGTGCTTGAGTTTGGATGTACTGTACAGATTTGGAATGGCCGTATGTCTCCACATCACAGGGGGTTTGGGCATAATACCCATGGTGATGAGACGTGGTATTTGTGTGGATTCCGGTGTTTCAAAAGATTTTGATAAAGGCCATATGGGCACTGCAGTGTGGAATGGGAACCACCTTCTGCCAACGCGACCTTCAAGAAGGTTGGCGAAGAGAGCTGACGGAGAGACGGCCACTGGGATAGAAGGGGAGAGGTTTTTGGCTGGGGTTGCAGGGGAAGGAGTGTGAGTGCTGGCTAAAAAAACTCCTTCCACATACAAGTGGTGAATGACAGAAAGAGGGGTCCTCTTAGTGTATCAACAGTAGCAAAGGGAGGAGGCTGGCGCAGTATAGGGGAGCCGCCGTGACCCAAAGATCGTGGTGAAGATAGCTGCCTCTGTGCACAGGCGATGATAGAGGAGGTCTCTGTTTTATGATGAGTGTGGTGGTCAATTAAATCCCAAAAAGTGTTTTTTGGCTCAATCAAGGGTGAGGCTCTTGGGCCATGTTATTTCAGAGAATGGTATTGATCCAGATCCTGATAAAGTCAAGTCTCTTCTTCTTCTTCCTACACCAATGAATACAAAGCAATTGACTACTTTTGTGCAAAAGGTGAAGTATATGGCTCGATTCATCTCTCTATCTTCACAATTGTTATATCCTTTGCAGCAAGCAGCAAAGCATGATCCTTTACATTGGTTGGAGGAGTGTGAGGTAGTCTTCCAAAAAGTGAAAGAGGTGTTGGGTGCTATTCCTACAATGCAAGCACCTAACTGGGAACATGTATTTTATGTTAACCCTTCAGTAGGTGAAGATGCAATTGGAGCTATGTTGTTACAGAAGGGAAAAGAATCACATTATATGCAGCCAGTCTACTATGCCAGCAGGGTAAAACTTGCTAGAGAAAGGTTGTTATCAGAGGTGGAACTTGTTATGGTTAGTGTGATGTATGCACGTAGGCGGTTCCGCCACTACTTGTTGCCTCGCCCCTTTGTGTTTTTGACGAGTTACACTTTTTTGTCTTAGTTGATAAATGGCACAAATTTATCTAAGGCTATGATGAAGTGGGTGATTGAGTTGCAGGAGTTTACTTTCTCATTCTTGGTGGAAGAGAGTACCAGGGCTAACTTAGCTGATCTATTGACATATAAGGAGAGTCCTCTTCTTATAAAGGAGGAGACCATCAAGAAGCCAGTTGAGGATGTGGTTGAGTTGGTGAATGCACACTTATTATATTTTGATGGTTCCTACAGGAAAAGCCATGATGCAGCCTCAGGAGGTTTGGTGCTTTATGATCCACAGGGTTGCCTTGTCTTTAAGAAGGGTGTTAAGGTGGATGCACATAGCAACAATGAAGCGGAGTACCTGACTTTGGAAGTGGGATTGCAAGTATGTTTGAAGCATGGTGTACACAGGATTCACATTTGAGGAGATGCATTGCTTGTGATAAAACAGGTGTTGGGAGTTTGGAAGTCAAAGAGTGTTTCACTCAAAGAGATGTGTTTCAAGATTAAAAGCTTGTTAAAGGAATTTGAAGCTTGGAGTCTTAAGCATGTGGATCAAGGCCATAATGAAGAAGCTCATCAAGCAGCCCAGGGAATGATTGGTGAAGTTTTTGTTCTTAAAGCTCATGCACCATTTTATTGTGGGTGTCAGGGAGAAATTACAGGATGTTGAGGAGTTTTTGTTAACAGGGATGATTTCTAGTAGTATTGAAAAATCAAAAAAAATATGGTTTCATCAGGAAAGCTGCAAGGTATGTGATGGTTGGTGATGCTTTGTATTTGAAGGGAAGTGACTTGATAATGCGACGGGTATGTTGGAAGGAAGAAATCTACAAAATTCTTAAGGAAAACCATGAAGGAGCGTGTGGTGGACATTTTGCCTCGAAGATTACTTTACATAAAGTATTGCAGGAAGGTTATGTATGGCCAAGTGTACATAAGGATGTTAATCATTAGTATTGCCTATTACCAACAGAGGGAAATGCTACATCTTGACTGCAGTTGATTACCTTTCTAGATGGGCGCGGAAGCAAAGGTAGTGAAACAAATTACTGCTAAGGAAGTGGCAAAGTTTGTATATCAGGATATTTGTCGTAAGTTTGGTGTGCCATTGGAATTTCTTGCTGATCAGGGTCCAGGTTTCAGGGCAGAGCTTATGGACTATTTGTGTACAAAGATGAAGATCAGTCTCGGAGTTTTACCACACCTTACTATCCACAGTGTAATGGCTTGATTGAGCGTTTCAATGGTGAATTGATTAAGATTTTATCTAAGGTGACAGAGCGACAAGGCAAGAATTGGGATCTGGAATTGCGTGCTACCTTGTTGGCATACAGGACAGCAATTAAAACTGGTACTGGTTTCACTCCATTTCATCTTGTTTATGGGAAAGAAGCTTTATTGCCTATTGAGGTGGAGATACCGGCTGTTAAAATGTTGGAAAAGCTTTTGGAAGAGCCTAAAGATGCCCTTAAAGAGCGGCTGTTATATTTACAAGAAGCACAGCTGAACAGGGATAATGCTTTGAAGCATTATGAGGATATGCAGACAAGGACGTTGGAGAAGATCAACAAGAAAATTAAAAGCAAAGGAATTATGAAGGATGACTTGGTATTATGTTATAATAGCAGGCTGGACAATTCCTTTCATAAGAAGTTTCAAGTTAAGTGGGAGGGACCTTTCTTGGTGATGCAAGGATTTGCAAATGGTACCTTTCAACTGGCAGATTTAGATGGGACTCTGCATGCTTCCAGAGTAAATGGATACAGGCTGAAGAAGTATTATGCACGTTTGATGGTGATTGTACAGGATGTAGTGTTAGAAGATGTGATTTCCAATGAAGAGCAGTCTTTGGATATGGATTTAGGTCTTGAAATGCTTTTTATTGCTGATCATGAATGATTCAGCAGGCTGGGGGTTGGGCAAAGTATGTCAGGCAAAATTTTGTAAAGGTGTTTTGAGTCCGTGTACATATGGGATGCATGGTTTGCAATAAAACTTTGCCCTGAATGCCCTGGCAAATGTACAGACAGAATGGCTTGCAGTGAGTTGGTACATGCATTTTTCTTTGGAGTAGGTGCTTTTTGAGACTTGAAGTTTTATTTGTATGAGCTTTCTATTTGCCAAGAGGGTGTCTTGGATGTGTGCAAATAAGAGGTGGAAGAGCATGAGAATGTCAATGATAGGGGCTTTGATGAGCCTCTGGTGGAGATAGATGTACATGTGCTGGTTTATGTGGAGAGAGCCCAATCTAGACTGTGAATACTGAAACCTACAAGGGATACCAACTAAATAAAATTTGCTCTTTGTGCTTGAGTTTGGATGTACTGTACAGATTTGGAATGGCCGTATGTCTCCACATCGGAGGGGGTTTGGGCATAATAGCCATGGTGATGAGACGTGGTATTTGTGTGGATTCCGGTGTTTCAAAAGATTTTGTAAAGGCCATATGGGCACTACAGTGTGGCATGGGAACCACCTTCTAAAATATATATATATATGTATATATATATAAACACCACCAAGTGGCAAGCTAAAGAAGAGCCAGCTGGCCGCTTGCGTTGCTGTCAACACGACCTTCAAGAAGGTTGGCGAAGAGAGCTGACGGAGAGATGGCCGCTGGACAGAAGGGAGGAGTTTTTTGGCTGGGGTTGCAGGGGAAGGAGTGTGAGTGCTGGCTAAAAAAACTGCTTCCACATGCAAGTGGTGAATGATAGAAAGAGGGGTCCTCTTAGTGCATTAGCAGTCGCAAAGGGAGGAGGCTGGCGCGCAGTACAGGGGAGCCGCCGTGACCCAAAGATCGTGGTGAAGATAGCCGCCTCTGTGCACAGGCGATGATAGAGGAGGTCTCTATTTTTGGTCGCCTGGGGGAGCGAGGAAACAAATCTTCACTGTGTGGTTGCTGTGGGGCTGGTAGCACGCAAGCTGAGAAGTTTGGTGGGACGACTAGCGTGGTGGCCGCCAATTCTCTTATGCAAGTGACACCAGAGAATATACGAGGTGTGGCCTAAAATTGTTTGTGTCACCGAATATGCTGGAGCGTTGCTGAATAGCGAAGGTTGACGCCAGCTCCAGTTGATGGTAGAAAAGAGGGAAGCATTCATCACGTGAGGAGGAGGTGGGTCGTGGTAGAGATGAAGAGGACGCTGTTTTTGCTGTAGAGAAGCTGGCAACGAATGGAGAGAAAGTGGGGGCAAGTTGGCTGTGTTATGATGCTGCTGTGGTGGCTGGTGGTGAAAACTGGGTGACTAATGACTAGCTGGAAGGAGCCGCCTTGAGGGTGTTGCTGTAGCTGGTGGTTTTGGTAGCATGCACGCAGTACAGGTGGTGGAGTCGCCTTTGATAGCCACCTGATAGCCACCTGGGGTAACACAGGGCATCAACAAAAAGAAAGAGGGAGGTGGCAGCTGGTGTAAGGAGGGCCACCTTTGGGATGCAAAAGGAGAGCCATGGGCAGATAAAGGGAGTGAAGGAAGCCGAGTAGAGCCAGCTGATTTGTGAAAGAGGGATCTTCTTTTTTTGCATTATTTGTGGATAAGTGTGCGGGTTTTGATTATCTTGTGGAATATAGAGTTTTGAGGAATCTCTGTGTGGTGTTTTGTATTGGTTGTTGGTGCCCCCATTTTGTTGTTGTATCCAAAGTTTGTGAGGTGGAAGGCCATAGAGGTGTGGTCTTTCTTCCTTGTTTTCACTTCACAACGGCAGTGGAGTGCCCTGGATACTCGCGGTAGGGGTATAGACACCAGGCATGGAAGGAGGGGCATGGGCATACATGTACTCTGTAAGCTCATCAACTGGACCAGGATGGCGCCCAAAATGATTTAACATCTCCATGAGCCAATTGCTGTACGCAAATGGATCAGACGAAGAACCTGGAATATCCATAAAGAATCTGCAAAAATAAAAGTATATACATGATTGCATCAAAGCACAAATGCAAGCTAGGCGTACATATGATTTTCCACCATCAAACTGACATCACTATCTAGAGAATTCACATCTTCAACAACACTCAGAACTATAGAGTTATCCTCCTACAACTCTTCAAAAACTACATCACCATCACCACAACATCCTCATGTACATCATGGGTTGTCTCTTGACTCACACAAATACCATCATCCAAGCCACCTATCAGCTCTAAGACCATAGAATGGGGAAACACAGTCGCGTGTATACACCCGTCCAGAAATGCATGTATACACCTGTTCAGAAACGCGTATATACACCTACCCAAAAATGCGTGTATATGCGCGTGAATCGTCTGTGCAGACCGGATACACGCAGACATACACGCGTTCCTACACGCGACCTGCGAAATTTTTTTCTGAAAGCGACTGACCTCCGACAAATCGTCCTTATAAAAGGCCCACTGTCGTTCCCTGTCACAATCGTTCACCAGCAGATGGCAACCAGAGAAGGAGAAGGATGGAGACAAACCCATAAAGGAAAGAGACAATAGCATAAACAAATCTGAGGAAAGAGACAGGGCAAAGGACAAACTGACTCACCTCTGAAAAAGTGAGTCTTCTTTTTGGTCAGTTTCCTTCACCCATGTGTGCTCCTTATCTGCTCCTTGCACTTAGGTTTAGTGCTCTGTTGGAAGAGGCGACGACGAAGGAGAGCAGATATTTGCATCTTTATGAGTCTGTAGCAAAGCATCACTTTTGGCACTGTGAAGGCCTTGTTGGTCACTAATGGCTTTTTGTAGCCCCAATTTAGCATAAACAGCCTCCACAATCTCTGTATCAGCCTTGAATAGCAGTTGATTGTCCTCCATAAGACATGCATCGACAACCGCTTCTAAATTGGCTCGGATTGTTGCTGGAACACTATCACAGCTCACATTATACCTGGAACTCACATAAATAAGTGCATCTGCAAAATCACTCCATTGTTTGGAGTGATACTCTGCTAGTTCCAGCACTTCATCTTTTAAATCAGGACTTACAAGGTATGCAAAAGATGCAATCATCATGTTTTCAGGAACCCCTTGATTCTTCATCTCTGTCTCATAACACCTTAGATAGCTTTCTGGATCGTAACCATCAAATATATTGACCCTGTCATATACCAATTGCACAGCATTTTCCACTGCTTCTTCCTGAATTTGCTTTTCTTCTTCAATCTTCCTGAACCGCTCTTCAAGCTCTTTCATTTCTGCATATAAATGCTCCATTTTGTACTCTCACCCCAGCGGTTTCACGTCGGGTTCACCAAAGCTGTCGTGACGTGTGCGGTCTAGCCGGGAACACACTGGGTGTCTGGCTGTGAGAGTTACGTTGATTTGCATTCACTTGATTTGATTATTCAGAGAAAATAAATCCCGCCAAATCTCCTCTCTCCTCTCTCAGAGACGCATGTACAAGGGGAAAAAGGTATCTCTCTTGGCTAAACACCAAACCATGATGATCATCAAGTCTTCATTTAAAGCAAGAACATGGCCCAAACACCGTCAGCACCCATTACACATAGCTTCATGAGCAATAAGACACCAAAATCTCAACAACAACACGATCATATAATGATAATACCTCAGACATACCAGCAGCAGCTACCTCTTTACTTTGCTCTTCACTGGCAGAAGATGCAATGGCCTATGCTACTTGAGGTCACACCTCTCACGTAGAAGGGGATCATGCACATGTACGAAGTGCAGAAGCAAAAGGTATAATTTCTGATTTTCTTGCCTCTATTGATGATAAGTCAAGCCTCCTCCCCATGGTTGCTAATGCATTATCAAGCAGCAGCGTGTTTGGTTCATATGCCTTATAGCAACGAGCAAACCAAATCTTGTACATTCCATTGTCTAGGCAAACAACACCATCATCTGGCATAGCTCTCCTCAATAAGCTTGACTCCTGGTGGAGATAGAAAGACGCATTCATGTAGGAGTTTAAGATAATCGTCAGCTTTTGTTACACGATACCCTTTAGCTCCATAGCTTCTAGCATATTCCTCAAGTCTGGGTTGGACAAGTTACATACGACAGCCTGCCAGACTTCAAGCTGCGCCTAGCTGCCAATGAAATAACTGTCTTCTCTGCCAATGCTCCCAGCATGCATTCCTTAAAGAGTTCACTTCCAGTGTGAGCATCAACGGCACTAAATGAGTCATCAAGAAGATAGATATCTGCATCTTTATATAGAACCCGCGCAAGTTGAATCCGCTGCTTCTCTGCAGAATTCCCTCTTGAAAGCAAGACCGCCTCTCCCTCCTGGATTCGGCGCTGCACACCTCAAAGCAGCATACCCTCCACACCTGGTACGTGGCTCCCTCTGATTTGCCGAATCACCACGCCTTCTACCAGGCGTCGCCTTTTACAAGTCCTCTTTGCGGAGTCTTCCTCCTCTATCGCCTCTGCATCTGCAGCTCTTCTGCCCCGTGATCATACCCCCTGGACCTCCTTTTCTGCAGACCCCGCACAGTTGCGCTCATTAGCCCATAGGCGGCCACTGCACCTATGGCTGCAGCTACCCCCGTCTGAGAACCCACACGGCCAGTTACCTTGTACAAGGTGGCCTCTTTATTTCTGCAGCAGCTGCAGCTCCCCTCCTTCTACACACACTCCTGGCTATTTCCCACTGCCTCACCTCGGCGGCGGCTCTCTCCATTTCCAGCTGCCGACCAGCTTCTAGAATGGTGCGTTGGCAGCCACCTAAAACCCCATGTGGCCTTTGCTTTTGCAAGCCACGTTTATTATCTTTTATTTTATTTTCTTCTTATGAGGCCTACAAGATGGCCACCTCCTTTTCACACCCAAATGCCCAATACCTTCCAAATGCAACCCACGATCCTTGGGGACGCGTACACACTTCAAGACGACCAAGCGGCCGATACCATCTCCATGGACCCTGTTTCAGACAGGCCTGCACAAGCCTCCAAAAACAAAACCCTCCACACGCCATACATCCCATATGTACACAGGCACTTAATCCATGCATCTGGATTTGCATTTAATAGCCTCACATGCATGGTTTCACACCATAGACGTGCCGTGGCACGACAACGTTGGATGTTCTTCCTAGAGCGCTTCATGAAGACCTTAAAAGACTTTGTGAGGCAAAGTGCAAGGCCCGAAGGAAGCATGGCCGAGGGTTGGTTGATACAAGAGTCTCTTGTATATATTTCAGAATTTCTGGGTCAGGTGGACAGCTCTTTGCCACGACTATGGAGCAATGAAGAGGACTTGAGGATGACCTCTATTGTGCCTCAAGGAAAAGGACAGAGTAAAGTAATTGACAGAACATTGATTGATGATCTCAATTTCACTTGCATCCTTAATAGTGATGTGATGAGCAGATGGGTTACAAGATATGAGAATGCAAAGACAAAAACGCAAGCAGAAAGAGCTCTCTTTCGGAGGCAACATGGCTCTCATAAGACGTACCCTAAGCATCTAGCAACACTTCCGAATGATATCCATGTTGATTGGTTGCATGAGGAAATGGAGAGAGCAGAGAGCGACGAGGGGCTGCATATCACGGCGGAAGAATGGGAGTATGCACGAGGATGCATGTTAAAGGTACATAGAACTAATGTTTTGCATTAGTTGTAAGTGATTTGCTTTTAATAATTATTCACATTGCTTACACAAATATTGCTTCTATTTTGGTCCAGTGCACTATGTTCAATGCTATATGGTGTGAAGGCAAGCATTTTCGAACACAAAGAATTGATGAAAAGAGGAATATATAAGATTGCGGTGTCATTGGTAGCTTTGAAGGAGCTAATGGAAAAATGGATGATTATTGTGGCACAATCCAAGACATATTTAGGCTTGACTTTCGTTGCTTCTTTGTGTATGTTTTGGATGTCAAATGGCAAATGAACGTGGTGAAAAAAGGGCCTAATGCAATGATAAAACGCCATGCAAGTGGCTATGTAACTATTGACTCTACAAAGTTTTGGCAAACAAAGAAAGATGGGCTCGTATTGCCACAGCAATGTGAGCAGGTATGCATTTTTTTACTAATGTGTTTCATGTACATATATATCTAAGCTCGCCTACCCCTTGACTTTTGATATGCTAATTAATTACTGCAGTATGTGTATTTGAGTAGGTTATCTATCTGCCAATGGTGCATGACATTAAATGGTGGTACGTCATCCCTATTGCACCACGTTCCAAAGTGATGTATAATACATTCACTGATATGGAGCATATGGAGGATGTAACAAGCCGCAATGAAGATGATGTCGAACATGCCAATGAAGATGTTGTGATCGATGATCAAGAAATAAGAGATGATCATGATAATGAGGATGAGCGTGCCATTTCTCATGATCATGAGAATGACCCTACCATTGAAGATGATGGTGATGTTGATGAGGATGATCAGGACATCGATACCATTATCAATGGTTGGACAGAATATCGATAGTGAAATAAATTTAATCGTAGCCTTACAAATTGATCAAATGGATATTGATGTTGATTCGTTTGGCAAAAGGATGGATCTTATTGAAGATGAGATCGAACCCTAACCAATCCATCACTGTATCGTTCTAAATTGATGACATTTCTATTGTATATGTTGTCTTTTAATTATCTCATGATTTATTTTTGAATATATTTCATTGTTGTAAATGCATGTAGTGGGATCGTGTAATGATATATACTGTAATGTACTATGAGATGGTTTAAAGAAAATAGTTTTTAATTTTGTAAAAAAATTTACTTTTTCTTAATAAAGCGTGTATTGATGCATGTATAATTGCGTGTATATACACGCGCTTATACACACGTTTCTGAAACCAGTATACACGCGAATTTACATGCCAGTATAAACGTACTGGTAGATGCCAATATACACGCGAATTTAAATGCAAATATACACGCGCCCGATACTATTCAAATACATGCGCGACCATACACGTGCCTGTAATTTATCACGTGTATGGAACGCGTGTATGGCAGCATTGTCTTGTAGTGAAATGTTGTTTAGGCTAATATTAGATAAGGCAAATATTCATTTTGTGAATCTTGTAGGGTAATAAAAGATAAAAGTACTATGGTGGGCTCAAGTCCAAATTATTCTTCTTCCACACACACACACACAGGAACATTATTATTGGATTTTTGCACCAGATTGTTTCTACTGCTGTTTTTCCCATTTTTTTTTCTTTTTGGCTTCTTATAATGACCTCTATGTTGAATGGCCTTCTGTTTTTGAGTAACATAATGACTAGCCCCTCTCCAACATGATGACCAACCCTTGTGCCATTACACCATCATCTCGGCCATTACAACATGATGACCAACCCTTGTGCCATTACAACATCGTCTCGGCCATTATTAAGAAATAGCTGAGCTCAACTAATATCACCTTGCAGAAGCCTATGCTAAGATCCCCTTAATCTCTCTTCACTTATCTCCTAACCCATCTTCCCCTTTGAACAGAAAGAGACTAGCAGTTCATATTGATATAAATGAGCTAAGCCAACAAGACTCGCAAAGATCTCATCAGTCTCTAACTTAAGATTAACAGCTATGAGATGAGCTCTAATCATGCAAAGGATGATATCTTGAGAGATTTATCTGCTAGACTTCAGGATGATGGCTACACTGCAAGATCAAAAAATGTTGATCCATGACGCTGAACTGAACGAACATTTGTTGTGCAGTGTGATTGTATCCTACAAGAACTGGTGCCCTTATGGTCTGGGGGTGCCAAGGACACAGTCATATAAGGAATGCTACAATCATTATCTCCACAAGATTAGAGAACTTGTGAATCGAATAGTGAGCCGCATTGGATCGCTAACACCCGAGAGGGATCAGGAGTGGGCCGCAGAGGGAACACTAGCCAAGGAGTCCCGAATACTCAACCCACAACCCACTTTGCAAGCTGGGAAGTGCGATTACTTGCAGGAGTCTAGCCTCTGGAGAGGCTATGCAAACTCCGATTAATGGAATCTCAATTTCCTTGGCTACCATCGAGTGCAACAATCTTTGGGGTTACTGTAGAGTTTGCCAAATCATTCATCCAATTGAATGAAGGAGAGGATGATACTCCTTCTTGATGCCTAGGAAGCAAACCCTAACTAGGAAGTCGGAAACACCTGCAAGGGGGCTGGATGTGGGGTCAAATCCATTGTGTCATTCCAGTGTTGCACTTAATATCATGATGGGGCTCTGTTGTGCACCACCTGGTTTGCCATTGAACCTGCGGGTGAGTCGAACTCCACTTGAGAGTAGCCGAGCCCAAGAAAATGTATATTGATGATTCTATTCAGCTCGCCAATGAGGACAAGGTTGATGCCTAGCCGGTTTTCATTAATAAATATCTTACTACTAACCGGTTTTATAACTAAATATGTAAAAAAAAAATGTCGATTTTCTTAAGAATGAAGTTAAATTCTTGCAGAGAAATTTGAATTTCAGTCAGTTGAAAATGCACTAAGGCCAGTTTTTCCTTAGCACTGACATGGGTCTTTTTCAAATTGGATTTTCCAATGAGACATTAGATACACTGTGAATAAATAGTTGTACTAATATCACCTTGCAGAAGCCTATATTAAGATCCCCTTAAATCTCTCTCGACTTATCTCCTAACCCATCTTCCCCTTTGAAGAGAACGAGATCAGCAGTTCAAATTGATATAGATGAGCTAAGCCAACAAGACTCCCAAAGGTCTCATCAGTCCCTAGAAAGATTAATTAATAGCTGTGAGATGAGATCAAACTATGCAGAGGACGAACTCTTGACAGATTTATCTGCTAGACTTCAGGATGATGGCTACACTGCAAGATCAACAAATGCTGATCTGAAGTTCTTTTATCAACGCACCAAAGTTTGACACACACACACACATGTTTTCCCCCTCATTGACCTCTATGTTGATGGCCTTCTGTTTTTGAGTAACACGATGACCCCTCTCCAGCTTACTTGCTCTAGTCCCCTGTCGAGCTACCCTGTACCATTACAACATCATCTCGGGCATTATTAGATACACTATTAACAGATAGGTGTACTAATAATACCACCTTTTGCAGAAGCCTACATTAAGATCCCCTTAATCTCTCTTGACTTATCTTCTAACCCATCTTCCGCTTTGAACAGAACGAGACCAGCAGTTCATACTGATATAGATGAGATGAGCTAACAAGACTCGCAGCAAAGGTCGTCAGTCCTTAAAAAGGTTAATAGCTGTGAGATGAGCGCTAATTATGTGGAGAACGAACTCTTGAGAGAGTTATCTGCTGAACTTCAGGATGATGGCTACTTTGCTGAGGTTGGTGCTAAACTGCATGATCGACAAGTGCCGATCCATGATGCTGATCTGAATGGACATTTGTTGTTCAGTGATGGTATCCTGCAAGACCTGGACGTTCTAATCCATGGTCAACATGCAGCAGGCACTGGTGCTAATGAGTGCCGCAGTGATCTTGAGGAAGTCCTTGATTTTCTCTTCGAGGAGGGCGCTGAGACAGCTCCTGTTGACATGTCATTCTATCGTAATAGCTTCGGATTAGATCGGAAATGTGAAATACTTAATGATTGTTATAATTATAAAGGATTTGAGGTACCAGTTATGTCTAATCCGGTTGTATTAGATGGTGATTCGTCTAGCTTTGAGAGCTTGGAGGTGGGGACAGAGATGAAAGAGGGTGGGGTGAGGGCTAGCTGGCAGCAGAAAGAAGGTGAGGTTAGGGCTAGCTGGCAGCAGGTACAAGGGCTAGCCGGCAGCTACCAACAACAAGTGAGCAAGAAAGGAGCAGTAGGTCATCAGAGCAAGGTGCTGGGTGTAAGGGTTCAATCGCTACACAAAACTGCTCCACTAATCGCCTCTAGTAAAGCTGCAGTATGGGCAGGCCCAACTCTTACGGACATAGAGACAGCTTTGGCAATGAGCTGTGGCTCCCCAACTCGTATCAATACTATAAATATAGCCACCATCTCCTCTACTACTAATGATCCTTCCACTGCTTCGTCTACACTTGTGCAGCAGGAGGTCCTCCAACCCAACTCATTCCTGGATGTGCAATTGCAACTTCTCACTGTTGCAGCAGTACCGTGCATGGAGGAGCTACAGCAAGCTGATAAGCTGTAAGATTCCATCAACCCAACGTTCTTGATCTAGTCAAGCTTTGTTATCATATGGCATCCCTCTTAGATTATATTACTGTATTAAGCATAGATTATGTCATTATAATATTGTAGGTTTAGCTCACGTGGTTAATGCTCATGTTCATGTTGAATTAAGCGTGTGCAGACAGTATGCTAGCTAGATTATAAGACGATATTAAGCATAGATTATGTCATTATTAATATTGCAAGTTAAGCTCATGTTCATGTTGAATTAAGCTTGTGCAGAGAGTATCCAGCTAGCTAGCTAAATAGAAGTTAGTTATAACTGAAACAATCAATATTAATTCTGTAGTTTAGTCACTAATTAACCAATGGTTTGCTTTGTTGAATGTAGGAGCGATTCATGGAGATTGAGATTACTGCAAAAAAGAAAGCAATTAGGGCCAAAGTATACAGTGAAGGTGAAGAGCGAAGGAGAGGCACCGAGTGGTGACGGATACAGATGGCGCAAGTATGGCCAAAAGAGAGTTAAGAACAGCCGCTTTCCAAGGTACACGATAACTGCACTTTTTCTAGCTGAGTCGGCGTGACGACTCACGAGGGTTTCAACCTTGTTGCATTCCTGCCAAGTTCAGAAAATACTATTGGGTTCTTTGAAGACATTGAACTTTAAACGGTAGCAAGGATCTACCGATTGATTATACCACCACCTTGGTTTTTGGAGCATGGAAATATGCTATGGATTATGAATAAGACAAGGATAGGGTGGAAAAAAAACTTTGCAAGGTGTGACAGTAAGTATTAAGAGAACTTTACTAGTTGGATATACCATAACCATTTTAAAAGTATATTTTTAGTGCACTTCTACCTTCTCACATTGGTTAATATATACATGTGTGCCCATGTGTGTGTATGTGTGGCCATGTGTGTGTGCACGTGTGCATGTGCGTGTACGTGTATGTGTATGTGCATGTGCATGTGCATGCATATACATACGTGCTTGCATATATACACGTGCATATATATGTGTGTAGCTATACTCTCATCTTGACTTCATTAGGTGAAATTTGGACTCAAACTGAGCCCTTTGAGAATTCCTATACATTCTCTCTCCACAAAATGGGCTTATAGTGAAATTTTTTCAAATCAACTTAGAAATGGGCAGAGCATTTGGAATCTACTCTTTGAGACCTTTCCAATGATATATAGTATGATGGGCAATTTTGCATATTCAAGAATATGTACTGTCTTCTTGGAATCTACTCTTTGAGACCTTTCCAATGATATATAGTATGATGGGCAATTTTGCATATTCAAGAATATGTACTGTCTTCTTGAATATGCAAAATGGCCCATCAGGCTATATATCATTTTGCAAATTCAAGAATATGTTACTGTCTTCTTGAATATGCAAAATGGCCCATCAGGCTATATATTATTTGTCTTCTTGAATATGTTACTGTCTTCTTGAATATGCAAAATAATATATAGCCTGATGGGCCATTTTGCATATTCAAGAAGACAGTAACATATTCTTGAATATGCAAAATTGCCCATCATACTATATATCATTGGAAAGGTCTCAAAGAGTAGATTCCAAATGTCTAAACTTCGCTCACTTCTGAGTTCATTTGAAAAAAATTCACTATGAGTCCATTTTGTGGAGAGTGAATGTGTAGGAATCCTCAAAAGGTCCAAATTTCCCCTAATGTAACCCCTTCAAGTTTTTACTAGCTTGTTCAATGCACTTTTTTACATCCTCAAGTTTTCACATTCATTGTTGCAACCAATTTCATTATTCCTAGCACGCTCCAGCCTTCACCATGGCTTCTTCTATTCATAACAAGCAAAGTTGCATATTGAAAAGCGGTAACTAGAAAGAGGTTTATCTGGAATAGTCTCAAGAGTCAATCGTGTATGGTACATTCCTAAAGTTCTCACTAGATACTCTTTTTTATGCAAAAATGATGATTGCATAAGTTTCTCATGCAACATCACATATTAAGGTTTTTTTTGTTGACATGTTGGGAGGAGCTACTATAGGTGTACTACTGAAAAATGCATTATGAAGAAGCAAGTGGAAAGGTGCAATGAAAATGCAGGACTATTCCTGGTAACCTACGACGAAGGGTTACATCTCCACCATAGGCCCAATCCCTAGCAAAAACTGGGCATGCTTATGGAGCATGAAATTTGGCCATGCTTATGGAAAGAAAAAATTCCTCTCCTCCACATGTTCTTCTCCCATGAGGGGCTCTTTTTTAAGGCCTCCATGCCAATAATGCCTCCCCTTTTGTCCTTTTTTATGTCACTCGCCAAAATTTTCTAATTTCATGCAAAACAAATGAAAACAAAGCTAACATGTTTGATGTTGATCCTTTGCAACATTCTATTCCAACTCTCATGGCTGAAAATGACTTTGAAAGTGATCCCATGGATGAAAATGGGGATTCTCTGATAGTTGAGGTGGATCAAAACCAATTTTTCACACTCTCTAATCCATGTTTAAACATTCAAAAGAATTTTTACAGTAAGTAGGTGCAAATCTCATTCAAAGAGTCTGCTGTGTCAGATTCTTGGTATGACCAATTATTGACATTTTTTACTGAAGGCATTATTCCAGATTTTGAACAGAATGCTGTTATTCAAGAAGCACATTCTGGTGTAGCAGGTGGACATTTCTCAGGAGATATAACAGGAAAGAAAATTCTCCAGGCTGGATTGTGGTGCCCCACAGTTTTGAAAGATGCACATGAGTATGCTAAGAGGTGTGTCATATGTCAAAAGACTGGTCAGCCAGATAATAAGGATAGAATGTCAGATCATCCTATTCTGCCACTAGAGCCTTTCCAGAAGTGGGGGGATGGATTTTATGGGACCTGTTAAACCTACAACAAGGAAAGGATGCAGGTATATTTTGGTTGGATCAGACTATTGTACTAAATGGGTAGAAGCTGTAGCTTTGAAGGATAATAAAGCTTCAAGTGTTGCAAGGTTCTTGTATCACAACATAATGACCACGTTTGGGTGTCCTGTGGAGCTTGTGAGTGATAGGGGATCTCATTTCTTAAATGAGGTGATAACTGAATCAACTAAAACCCATATGATTATGCACAAAAAGTCTACACCTTACCATCCTCAGGCTAATGGGCAGGCTGAAAGTACTAACAAAACATTGGTTGGCATTTTGAAGAAGACAGTGGCAGACAATCATAAGGATTGGGATGACAAATTGTACTCAGCATTATGGTCTTTTAGAACAGCCTTTAAGGTAACAACAGGGATGACACCATTTAGATTGGTGTATGGATTAGAAGCTGCGGTGCCTATGGAGTTTGTGGTGCCAAGTCTTAGAATCACAGCTGAGAAGATGTCTTCTAAATTGTCAGTTCAGCACAGGAGTAAATATCTGATGCAGTTGGAAGAAGACAGGTTGGTCAGTTCATATATCACTGAGGTGATCCAGAAGAGACGACATGCATGGGTGAGTATGAATGTCAAATTTAAAGTGTTTCAGGTTGGTGACTGGGTGATGGTGTACAATTCTCGATTGGGACCTCATCCGGGGAAGTTGACACTAAGATATAAAGGACCTTATCAGATTGTGGAGGATTTGGGTCAAGGAACCTTTATTGTTGCAGTTGTCTTTGGAACAAGGGTACACTACAAGACAATGCTGCCATACACGCGTTTCATACACGCGATAAATTACGAACGCGTGTATGGTCGCGCTTGTATTTGAATAGAATCGGGCGCGTGTATTTTAGCATTTAAGTTCGCGTGTATATTTGCATTATCAACGCGTGTATAAACGCGTTTATATACACGCAGTAATACACGCATCTATACACGATAATATTCACGGGGTAATACTCGCTATTATACACGGATAAATACACGCTGCTATACACGGATTAATACACGCATGGCAGAGAAAAACTGAAAAAAAATTGAATTCCTTTACAAAATTAAAAACTATTTTCCTTAAACCATCTCATAGTACATTAGAGTATACATCATTACACAATCCCACTACATGCATTTACAACAATGAAATATATTCAAAAATAAATCATGCATATGAGATGATAGAAATGTCATCAATTTAGAACATACAGTGACGGATTGGTTAGGGTTCGATCTCATCTTCAATAAGATCCATCCTTGCCAAACGATCAACATCAATATCCATTTGATCAATTGGTAAGGCTACGATTAAATTTATTCCACTATCGATATTCTGTACTCCATTGATAATGGTATCGATGTCCTGATCATCCTCATCAACATCACCATCATCCTCAATGGTAGGGTCATTCTCATGATCATGAGAAATGGCATGCTCATCCTCATTATCATGATCATCTCTTATTTCTTGATCATCGATCACAACATCTTCAATGGCATGTTCGACGTCATCTTCATTGCGGCTTGTTACATCCTCCATATGCTCCATATCAGTGAATGTATTATACATCACTTTGGAACGTGGTGCAATAGGGATGACGTACCACCATTTGATGTCATGCACCATTGGTAGATAGATAACCTACTCAAATACACACAGTACAGTAATTAATTAGCATATCAAAAGTCAAGGGGTACGCGAGCTTAGATATATATGTACATGAAACACATTAGTAAAAAAATGCATACCTGCTCACATTGTTGTGGCAATACGAGCCTATCTTTCTTTGTTTGCCAGAACTTTGTAGAGTCAATAGTTACATATCCACTTGCATGGCGTTTTATCGTTGCATCAAGCCCTTTTTCCACCACGTTCATTTGCCATTTGACATCCAAAACATACACAAAGAAGCGACGAAAGTCAAGCCTAAATATGTCTTGGATTATGCCACAATAATCATCCATTTTTCCATTAGCTCCCTCAAAGCTACTAATGACACCGCAATCTTGTGTATTTCTCTTTTCATCAATTCTTTGTGTTCGAAAATGCTTGCCTTCACACCATATAGCATTGAACATAGTGCACTGGACCAAAATAGAAGCAATATTTGTGTAAGCAATGTGAATAAATATTAAAAACAAATCACTTACAACTAATGCAAAACATTAGTTCTATGTACCTTTGACATGCATCCTCGTGCATACTCCCATTCTTCCGCCGTGATATGCAGCCCCTCGTCGCTCTCTGCTCTCTCCATTTCCTCATGCAACCAATCAACATGGATATCATTCGGAAGTGTTGCTAGATGCTTAGGGTACGCCTTCCGAGAGCCATGTTGCCTCCGAAAGAGAGCTCTTTCTGCTTGTCTTTTTGTCTTTGCATCCTCATATCTTGTAACCCATCTGCTCATCACATCACTATTAAGGATACAAGTGAAATTGAGATCATCAATCAATGTTCTGCCAATTACTTTACTCTGTCCTTTTCCTTGAGGCACAATAGAGGTCATCCTCAAGTCCTTTTCATTGCTCCATACTCGTGGCAAAGAGCTGTCCACCTGACCAAGAAATTCTGAAATATATACAAGAGACTCTTGTATCAACCAACCCTCGGCCATGCTTCCTTCAGGCCTTGCACTTTGCCTCACAAAGTCTTTTAAGGTCTTCATGAAGCGCTCTAGGAAGAACATCCAACGTGCATGCACAGTACCACATAAAGCAATTTCGTCCACTAAATGCACAATGAGATGTAGTTGACTTGTGAGAATGGTTCGCGGAAAAGTCTCCTCTACCAAACAAACCACCTCCACTGCCATAACACGCGCATCATCCAACGTGGCTGGATCAATTGCTTTGGAACTAACATATCTGAAAAATAAATAAATAGTACGTTATACCTCATGCACGTTCATTTTGCAAGGTATAATGAAGGGTGATCTGAGCATGGGTTTTTACATACCTCACAAGCTCGCCCATCTTATAAATACATTTTTTCAAACTCTTATTCGCACAATGGTCGATGCTATTAGGTAGTATGAACTGCGCACATAAGAGCACATTTATGGTTTATGGCATTACAAAATTTCATTTCAACGTATGTACAAGACTTGGAAAACACTTACTTGAAGCATCTTGTGCCAATCGTGGGACTTCAACCCATATAGTTGCTCAACGCCTCTTTTCTTAGTGGTTGTAAAGGCTCCCTTCAATGATCTCATGCATCCAGTGGGAGTACGCAAAGTGGTGATGGCCTGCTTTACCTACTTCTCCTCTTTCTTTGATATAATCCATGGTGCAGGCGGAAGACGAACGTGCCCACCCACCTCTCGTGGCCAAGCTTGACGCATACGTCCTGCGACCCGCAAGTCCTCACGTACGCTAACATTGTCTCGTTTACCAGTAATATGTTCCCAAATACCAGATCCCACATTCTTGAAGATGTGCATGGGATCAAGAAGATGGTTGATCTTAAGATGGGTCCAATATGGCAGCCGGAAAAAAATGGAGTACCTGCACAAGGGATTGCTCTATGCGGGAATTCTCCACATGCCATCATCCGATCGATGCGAGGAATGCCATGACATGAGCTCTGCTATGGATTTGCACTTGAACATGTGTTTGATGCGAGGAATTATAGGAAAGTGTCGCAAGACTTTACGAGGTACATCAAAACTCTTCATATCTGTTCTGTACCTTGCTTCACCACAAGTGGGACAATGTAGAGCCTCCTTATGCGTCCCACGAAAGAGAATGCAATCATTGACGCATGCATGTATTTTATCATAATCCAGTCCTCCAAGAGATGTCACATAGCGCCTCGCTATGTCTCTTGAGGTGGGTAGTCTATTTTCCTTTGGAAGCATGTTTGATAATAGCCTGCATCCAATATCATCAATTATAATTAGTCTTAAATCCTATACCTTAAACCACTAATTCAAATTTGTAAGTTAGAATGCTTACTTCAACAATGCGTCAAGACTGGCATTGCTCCATCCATAAACTGTTTGTATATTAAGTAGTTCAAGTGAAGCACGTAAAACTGAGAATGTGCACCCTTCAAACACCGGTGTCGATGAAGCCTTATCAAGATGCTCTTGTTCCATATCATCGTCGTCCATACCTTTGGGATCATCCTTAAAAAGATTCCGCACCATATCATCAAGCACCTCCTCGTCCACAACTTCGTGGGGTGCAGGGCTATTGTCGTCCCTTTCCCACTCATCTCTGACAATAGATCCCGAAGCTCCAGCATCATCTCGTCGACGCTTTACGTGCTCTCGTCGCGCGTAGGGTACCATGTTAGGGTGTGGTACTGCATCCTGCTTCAATTTATCAAATTATATGTTACAACTCTATTAATTTAATTTGGATACCATGAGTCATTTGAATACCATCAATTTACATCTACTCACCTCTAAACCTGTTTGATTCCATTCTCCATACATGGAGATGTGATTCAAGGTAATTCGACGTGCTCGTACAATGCATCCTTGACATCGATTACACATACATTTGATCCGTTGTCCCAACCACGCATTGCGATTACGATGACGCATTGTCTTATCTTCTCCAGAACTGCTTGAAGAGGTTGATGACATCCTGTGTACAAATCAGAAAACACAAAATCATTATATGTTTTTAATGAAAGCACAAAATCGCGTGTATTGACGCGGCTATCTTCTGAAAATTGCGTGTATTAACGCGGCTACTTCCTAAAAATCGCGTGTATTCACGCGGGTAATGTCTAAAAAACGCGTGTATAAACGCAGCTAAAATCACATACACGCGAATATACCTGCGTTTATACACGCGAATATAAACGCGGCAGTATGTTTAAACTAAAAATAGCCCGCCTTCCCCAAATATAGATTTTGAACTAAGAAATCAACAGTGCGCCTGTTTTCGCCTCTTCCAACAGCAAGGAGGGAGCAGAGAAAGGAGCACACACACGGGAGAAGGAGGGAGCAGAGAAGGAGCAGAGAAGACTCACTTTTTCAGAGGTGAGTCACTTTGTCCTGTGCCTTGTCTCTTTTGTCAGATTTGTTTACTTTGCTCTTTGCTCTTTGGGTTTGTCTTTTTGCACACGATTGGGTTTGTCTTTTTGCATCCTGACAGGGGCGACAATGGCTGGTCCTTTTATAAGGACATTCTGTCTTTGTCGGGGGGTCGGTCTTTTCGAGAAATTTTTTTCGCAGGTCGCATGTAAGAACGCGTGTAGAAGCGCGTGTAACCTGTCTGCAGAGTATGTTCACGCGCATATACACGCGTTTTTGTACGGGTGTATACACGCGTTTTTTGATGGGTGTATACACGCGTTTCTGCAGACAGAAAACTGCGGCGTTTCAGATTTCTCTTGACTTGAATGATTTAATTTGTGTGAGTCAAGAGACAGCCCATGATGTACATGAAGATGTTTGTTGCAGGTTCTTTATGGATATTCCAGGTTCTTCATCCGATCCATTTGCGTACAGTAATTGGTTGATGGAGATGATGAATCACTTTGGGCGCCAACCTGGTCCGGTTGAGCTTACAGAGTATATGTATGCCCATCCCCCTCCTTCCCTGCCTGGTGTCTATACCCCTACCGCGAGTATCCAGGGCACTCCAGTGCCATCTATTCCTCCGAGTCCGACGAGACGGCATGCAGCTTCTCCTCTTCCACGTCCACCGAGGAGACATACCTCGTCCCAGACACACTCACGTACACCCTCACAGCCACCATCACGTGCTCCCTCAGAGCCACCGTCACGTCAGGGCTCACAGCCACCGTCACGTAGACAATCCCCCAGTCGTGACTCCACTCGCAGCAGTAGGAAGAGTGGGAGCAGTGGAGGATGCGGCGGGTGCTTTGGTGGGGGAGGTGGGGGAGGTGGGGGAGGTAGTAGAGCACGCGGTGAGAGAGGAGATAGAGGGAGAAGAGTTAGAGGAGACAGTTCGGAAGAGGAGGAGATGAGAGAGATGGAGAGAGTGGTTTGCTATGATGTAACGGATAGGGGCGGGATAGTGATGGATGCGAGGGGGAGGGAGGTAATGGAGTACATGCGTGGGGTAGTATCAAACTCATATAGAAATTGTTTTATTAAATTTAAAGATCAAAATAGCCGATTAGTTGGGGAGGTGATAGAGGCTGTACATAGTCGGTACCCCAATCCCCCACATGCTACATTCTCGGATGTATGGGGAAGGACGCGAATAAGGGAGATCTTAAGTAATAAAAGATCTCACCTTAAAAAACTCGCGTACGATGACCGGCTAAATGTAGCTGCGGGTGGCTATCCTGCCGAGAAACCTGCCACTGCGCACAAACGCGAGTGGAAGGAGGCAAAGAAACGAGCAGAGGGTGGCGTGAAGAGCAAGCAGCATATGGAGGCACGACGGATCCAGATGGAGACCATTGGATCTTCGCATTTCGGATCTGGCGGCGTGGAGTCGTGGGAGGCAGAGTTCGTAAGTATCCTGCCACTTTATTTGATTGTTTACTTAATTCATTGATTCTATGATTGTTTTAATCTTACAAATTGTGTTGATTATGAAACAGCGACGGGTTACGGGGAGGAAGCCCACAACCCACGATACTGCGTATGCTCGCCGGCATAGCAGACGTGACACGTGGGCCATCTTCAGAGCCGAGGGACGTATTACGAACGCGCAGTTTGAGTTGGCCATGAGACCATACGGTCGACAGGTACTTGAAAATTCGTAACAAATGGTTTTGGTTTATTGAATTGCATATATATATACTTATATACTATATATTACTTGAACAGGCACAAGCTGCTGATGATTCACCGGCCGCCGCTGCAGAGGGTGGACGTGAGCACTACTCCTCGGACATTCCGACCGATGTGAGCTCATCTGAGCATGGGGGGAGCACCGAGTCATCATCTGGGTCTGAGTAGTACTCAGACTTGTAGTATCACATTCCATATTGAGGATGTGATTGTATATATTTTTTTGTAAACTCAAGCCATGGGCTACTTCGAGATATGGACTCCCTTGTATACATGTATGAAATTTTGATAGTAATATTGAATTGATTGATCGATAGTATTACATTCATGTCTGTCTTGAATCGTGTAATGACAATGTATGCATTCATGTCGTTCTTGTCTTAATCTCCCTCGTGCATATGTTCTTCGTGGATGGTCTAATGGGATGGTCTAATGCACCAAAAACCCTAAACCAGAGAGTGCTATTGGGTGCTGGAAGGAACAGTATTCAGGCACCAAATAGCACTCTCTGGATTTTTTTTTTGGCTCTCTGTTCGCGTGTATAAACGCGTCAGAACCGCTAAAACTCGCGTGTATCTGCGCGGCTACCCTGGATATTACGCGTGTATTAATGCGTAAAAACTGGCAATCACGCGTGTATAAGCGCATCTAAATTAAACAAACGCGTGTATAGACGCAGGTATAAACGTGTCTGGGATATTGGAACTGAAAAGGATGCGGCTATACACCCGTGTATAAGCGCGTCTAATTTAAGAAAAAGCGTGTATAGCCGCGTGTATCAATGTGTCTGTGAAAAAAACGCGGCTACACACCCGTGTATATGCGCGTCTGAGTTTTACTATACACGCGGTTTTACACGCATGTCTCTGGCCGCGATGATACACGCACTGATACACGAGCCCGCTACTTTTTTTCACAAGTCATTTTTAGCGGCTAAGAGCGCGGGTATGAGCCCGATCCCTTGTAGTGGTAGAGAAGCCAATCAATGGTTTTAGGCTGAAGACGTTTCAAGGGAAACCACCACATCTTGATTGGCCAGTTTCAGCTTTGGTGCATGTTGAGGAAGTCAGATCCGACTCACCAGAAGTTAACAGAGCATAGAGATGGATGTTCTTAAGGCAGAACATAGGTGTTGAGATGATGGCAAGAAGCTTAATTGTTGGCATAGGGTGTTTTGATCAGTTGTTTGCAGAGCTTGAAATTTGCTGAAGCTTTTGTCAAGGTTTGTTTGACTCAATTGTGCTGTGTTGGAAGTTGCTTAGTCAGACTTGACTGCACCACTAAGAGTGATGATTACTTTATGGAGAGCACCTTCAATGCAAAAAATATAGGACCTGGAGAAGAACCAGAGTTTCAAGACACAAGTTATAGGTTTGCTGGCAGAATCACTTGAGATAGTTGCAGACCAAGTGCCTGATGTAGAGATGCATGGTGTAGAGTAGATACAGGTTGCTGAGTAGTTCAAGGAACCAATTTCATTACAAAGTGTGCATGTAGCAGTAACAGACAAGGATGTTCAGGTTGCTGAACCTGATTTTATGAAGGAGGTGGACCAGACTATTTGATGAAGCAGCATGATTTTACTTTTGTCTAACATTTTGATCTGATCAAGGGATATATGGATCCAAGTCAGATTTCTTTGAAATCTGCCACCGGGACATGCCATGTGTTGAAGGCATAGTTCTCTTAGGTTGAATGTTGCTAAGTCAGATATGTAGTAAGTCGGATATGTGCTAAGTCGGATATCTAAGTCAAAACTATAAGGTGGTAGGAATGTATGATGAATTTCTTGGGATCTTGGAAGTTACGATATGTAACGGTTATTCAAGAATAACGTTTTGGGGAAAGAATAACGTTTTTGAGAAAGGTAGAAAAGAAGGGGAAGCAATGTAATGCAGGGAGGAGAATGAAGCAGATTTTTAGGGTTTTATCTCTTGTGTGACCTTGCTCTGTCAAAGTTCTGTCTGTGCATTACGTTTCTACTGTGTTTGAATGTCTGATTTCGCCTAATCAACATGTTTCTTATTGAGCAATTGTGTCTATGTGTGATATTTCTATTTGAGTTGATGAATCCCAACACCAAGGAGCCAGAAAAGTTATGTATTGGCTCTCTACCAGTATACAGGACACCATGATTGGGCATATACAGGATGCCAAGTCCTCCAAGGAGGCGTGGGACAGCTTGGTAAAACTCTATGAAACGAATACCAAGGCATGAAAGATACAGTTGAAGAATAAACTTCATACTGTGGAGAAAAAGAGTATGTTTGTGAATAACTATGCATTGAAGATCAAGGGTATTGTGGAATCCCTTGCATCTATTGGCGTTTCAGTATATGCAAGGGAATCCCTTGTATCTATTGGCATTTCAGTAGATGACGATGATAAGGTGGAAGTCTGTCTACGTGGTCTCGGGCCACAATACAAGGCGTTTAAGATGTCTATTCAGACTCGGGAAAACATTCCCAATTTCACAAATTTGGTGTCTATGTTGATTATAGAAGAGAAGAGCTTGGGTGAAGACCAAATATTGCGAGAAGATAATGAGATGCTAGTGGACCGCAGTCGAGCAAAAGAAATGTTGCGCTCGATTGGCATGGACTACAACACACACCATGCTTGTCCAAATGATTGTATTCTTTATCGACAAGAATATAACAACGCAGTACAATGTCCGCATTATGGTACATCGAGATATAGACAAGATGTTACCAGCAAAAGTTTTACGACACTTTCCCATCATCCCTCAGATTAAAACAATGTTCAAGATCAAATCCATTGTAGGATTGATGACTTGGCACCATAACACTAGGTCCACGGATGATGTTATGCATGTGCCTCGCAGATTCCCTTGCATGGAAGCACATTGAAAAGAGAAGTGAGTAGCCTTTCTGGAGGAGGCTCTCCATATTTGACTCGGACTAGCGAGGACTAGCGACTCGATGGAGTGAATCCATTTGGTCTACGAAGTTCATCATGGAGTACATGGCATGTTTGTCTAGTTAACTATAATCTTCCACCATGGCTAGCGATAAAAAAAGGACATCTTTTATTGTCTTTGATAGTTTCTGGAAAGTACGAGGTGAAGAACATGGATGTGTATTTAGCCCCTTTAGTTCTTGACCCAATGCACATTTTCAAGAATATAGCTGAGGTGCTTTGGAAAACCATCATAGGAGCAAAGGAGAGCAAGGCACAATGAGATGATTTACAAGAGGTTTAAAGCATGCACCACTTATGGGCCCAAAATAGAGCAGATGGAAAGGTGAAGCTACCAAAAGCACCTTGGGTCATGACAAAGGATGAGCAACGGCATCATGTAAGGAAGTGTATTAGTGAGTTTCGTACCCCTATAGGATGCATGCATTGCTTGAAGGGAGCATTTACAAAGGACGATGAGATTAGTGGCTTGAAGAGTCATGATTGGCACAAATTCTTGCAATTCGTGCTTCCTATAGCCATCAAGGATTGCCTCAACAATGACATTAGAGCAACAATTTATAAAATTGGTGCAGTGATACATTGGATATCAAGGAAAGAGATTAGTAGAGACACATTGAAAGCAACACGATTAAACTCCATCGGGGCTGTTACAACAATGGCTGAGAAATACTTTCCAACAACAAGTATTTTAACCATTCAATTGCACTTGCTAGTTCATGTGGTTGATGAAGTTGCTGTGGCTATAGATGGATGTTTTTCTTGGAGAGATCGTCCTAAAGGTAGTATGGTAGCGGGATGGCTTGTTTAAGAATCACCTGTATATATAACTGAATTTCTCAGTACGTCTGATATCCCGATATGCCAAGATTATGGACACAAGAAGAAGATGATTGACTAGTTGGGGAAGAGCCACAAGGAAAAGGCCTTGTGAGAACAATGGATGTAGCATTACATGAGAAGATTAATAAATTTTGTATCTTAAACTCACATGCTATGGAGAAATGGATCGAGAGATATAACTTGGTGAAGGCTGAAAGGGACCAAGCTTGTTTGAGTTCTAGAAGGAGTCGAACAACCCGCACACTACTGTACCAAATAGAACTTGCACTTTTTCCACACTTTCCTTCTAATAAATGGCTCAAGCAAACCATACTACACAAGCTAAATGCAATGGTGAATCAATAAGTGTGATGAGGAGGAAGAGCTTGCATATGGTTGTGATTTCCATCTATGTGAATTAGAGATATCTACGCATAGCCTTTTATGTTGTACTTTCGTGAATTTATACAATAAAAGTACTTATTTATTGTGCTTGCAGTATCGTAAGTTTGGGGCAATTTGGTCACGCGGACATCACTTTCGAGTAGAAGGAATAGATAAAAAGAGAACAACATTTGATTGTGGTGTGAAGATTAATTTCATGCAATAAAGTCGTTCAAGTGTAAGTGATGGCAATACTGAAGTAAGCATGCTAGATTATTGTGGAACAATCCAAGATATTATCAAGGTTGGATTCAAAAAGTTTGATATGTTCATTTCTGATGTGAAATGGTTCAAGTTAGGGATGCAAGAAACTATACGCAAAGACAAGTGTGGATTTCTTCAAGTTAGGGATGCAAGAAACTATACGCAAAGACAAGTGTGGATTTCTTCAAGTAGACTGCACAAAGATATGGACTGACCAAAGGGACACATTTGTGCTACCAGAGCACTGTGAGCAACTCATCTTTGTGGAAGACCTGACAGATCATAAATGGCTGTTTGTGATCCAAATAAATCCACATGGAAAACAAGTATTTGAAGAGGTGAAAATAGCAATTGACTGGGCCAAATGCTGAGGAACTCCCCCCAGATCATGTGATGGTTGAGCATACAGCACTAGCACCTATTGAGAACAACAAGAAGAACAAGAAGAAGACATACTAGTTGAGGAAGTAGGTGAGGCTCACACGGGATTAGGATTGGATGAAGGTGTACTCATTGAGCAAATACATCTTGAACGAGAAATAGACACTAGAGATAATCTAGAAGAAGAGATTCAAGCTGAGTATGATCATGATGCATCGACAGCTCTCATGCTAGAGCTAGAAGAAGAAGAGATTCAAGCTGAGTATGATCATGATGCATCGACAGCTCTCATGCTAGAGCTAGAAGAGGATGACGACATGGACGAATTATCTTCTACTACTACAAGACAATTGGTTCCACCAATTGACAACAATGACGGAGTATTTCTAGAGATAGATTTATTTGCAGCCATGGATCTAGCTGATGATGATGAGGACGAGCAAGTTGATGATGAACTTTAATTTCATTGTAAAATAGAGCACTTTCTTAATTTCACCTTAGTGATGAGGAGGAGGAGCTAGCATTTTTTCTCCTTTTCAAAGAGCGTGATGGAAGTTATACCCTCCTCTCTCCCTCGGCTCCCCCCCCCCCTCTCTCTCTCTCTCTCTCTCTCTCTATCTATCTCTTTCTGTCTGATCATCTCTCTCTGTCTCTCTCTCTCTCTCTCATAGACACATATGCTTGCAAAGAGGTAGAAAGAGAAGGCTAAAACACACCCCAGAATGAGAACTAGCAAATATTATATATAAATTTATTTTTTTTAAAGAAAAATTTCGACTGCTATTTCGAGGCTTATTCTAATGACTTTTTCCACGCATATTTCGATGCATTTTTCCACGCATATTTCAATGCCTATTTCGACGCACATATCGACGACGCGACCAGACATGGAAACTAAAGGTCGAATAACAATGATTCTCTTGTAGTGAAGTCTAGATGTCCCAAATGTATGCACAAAGTCGGCAAAAGTGATGTATAATCTGATCTTGTCGGGTAATCCATGGTACTTCGTACGAAGAATCCCAACTAAGAATAGCATCACACATGCATCCCCAATCATCAAGAGTCACAAGACGATGTCGTCGTCGAAGGAAACAAGGACCATGGCGACTAGCAGAGAGGTAATAGTAAGAAAACATGGCTATGTATGAACACTACCCAATGCTTAAAGCATGTGATCAAGACCCAATAAAAACTCGACGCGTGCGAAAATGACACACAAATGTATTGATGTGTACCCAATGCACCAAAACATGTGAACAAGGCAGAAAAATATCCCAAAATTCTACCCACCACTACAAGTGAGAACACCACAAATACTCTACACGCGCAAGCCACGGCCTAAAGAAAATAAAAGGGTAGCCAAAGATAATAAAATATGGACCAAAATGTGGGCTTTGGGCAACAGGGAGAATGGGAATGGCCAAAGTGTGGAGGGTAAAATGTGAAAAAGGGTCCAAACCCCAAGTTGGGGACTAAAAACAAAAAGTGACCCTCTTTTTCCCCCTTGTACTTCTTCTTTCTACCCTGTTTCTCTTTCTCATTGCTGCTACCTAGAATTCTGATGATGGAAATCTTGTCTAAGCCTCTCCTTAGAGACAATGATGCTCAACCCTTAAAGCATAATGTGCTTTCTTTATATCTTCTCTTTTTTTAGAAAAAAATATCACTACATGCACTGCCTTCGTATATAGCTGGTCGTGGAGTCTCTTGCCACTTGTGTTTTTATTTCTTTCTGCTTGTGCTTCGGCTTGACGTCGTAGTTTGGTCAACTGTGTTGCCGTCGTAGTAAAACTAATGCATGTGCCAACAAAATCTGAGTCGCTGTGTATGGTGAAGCTGCGCTTTTTTTTTTCTCTCCCTCATGCGTTCAGTCTATGGTTCCTTGAGGACCAGAACAGATGCGTGAGATATAGTACTAGCACTGTTGAGATGCTTACTGAAGAGCCCGCTTACAGTCCTTTTGCTGACGGACGAGCTACTAGGGCTGCGTATGTAGAAAAAAATAATGTTGAGATGCCGATGATGTTGAAACGCTGAGACGTTTCTTATGCACTTGGCTGCCTCCTCTGCTAAGCTCCAGATCTCGCCTTAGCCATGCATTCTCTCCATCTTCTCTTCATTCTCGCCTTTATTTCTCTTCCTTCTCACCATGCGTGAGATTCTTCATGTTCAGGGAAGGCAATGTGGAAACCAAATCGGTGCCAAGTTCTGGGAAGTTTTTTGCACTGAGCTCGGCATTGATCCCATTGGAACCTACCCACCGGCGACTTCCACATTCAACTCGAGCATGTCAATATCTACTATAACGTAGCCAGTTGTGGCTGCCATGCATGTCCCCTGCGGTGTTCTCATGGACCTAGAGCCCAGCATCATGGATAGTGTCCACACTGGCACATACGACCAGATCTTTCACCCTGATAATTTTTTATTTGGACAATCCGGAGCTGGTAATAACTGGGCCAAGGGCCACTACATTTCCCTGGCGCATGCTCCGGCCACTGCTTCAGACCAACACTGATCTGCAAGATTAGTTCTTCAAGTACATGTTGCTTGGCTTACAAGCTGTGAGAGCCCTACTGAGCTTGTAATGCTTGTGATCCTTCACGATTCTTTTTTTTTCTTTATTATTGTTTGGTTCTTGCAAAATGATGGGGACAAACCAAGGTAGTTTCAAACTTACGAAACCCGTGAGTTTAGTACGTGGTATAGAATGAAACCAACCGATAAAGTACGTAAAAAACGTTTCGTACTTTACAATATTAAAATCATATATATGTGTGTCTGTGCATGAGAGATTGGTCAAGAAAGCTCAAAGTTTATATCTAATGTCCTTTGATAGACAAGGAGTGATGTATCAACACGTCACATTCTAGCATTTCAGCCTATCTAAGAATTTCAAAATTAGCACTCACAACATAAACAATGTCTAGACATACCCAAATATACCATGATTGGAATTTGATAATTCAAGATAGTAGAAACAAATGATAAATCAAAATCAAATGATAATATCACATATGTCTGATGTCATGAGCGCAAATGGGCTATACAAAGTGATCGCTGTACATAGTAAATAGAAAAAAGGACACGGGGGAAGAAACCAAAATTTAGAAACATTCAGAAGTTCAAAAAGTATTAAATAATAAAAAAACAGGTTTTAAAAAAAACCTTGTGACAAATTGCAGGAAAGTGGCTGAGCCTTAAGGTGAGGCGATGAAGTTGTTGATTCTGGAGCTACTTAGTTATGAGCCTTTAGATCTCTATGAAATGTGTTTCCCCTGTGAGTTGAGCAACTTGGTTTGGCTGCAAGTGACACCTTAGCTGTTGTTGTTTGTGTTGATAGGATGTAGGTGTTTGCTTCCTTGGCCAGCTAGGTTAGAGATCCCCTCCTTGCTGCCTAGCCTGTTGCTATTCATCAATGGGTGCCAAGCAATCAATGGTTGGTATTCCCACAGCAACAACCAACATAATTCCAACCCTATGGTATATGGAGCACCCTAGCTAATGCCTGACAACTGGGTTTAACTCCTAGTAGGTCTTTATGAGTATCAACAAATAGTTGCAGAAGAAATTTTCACTCAATAGTTCTTGCATACATGATTTCATGCCTTGCATACATCATCTCTGACATGCATACATCATCTTTCTGTAAATTTGTCAACCTCAAACCATGGATGCCTTGCTTGCATCAATATTCACTTGCATACATCAATATTTGCATCAAATTGTCTATTCTATCAAGAGTGTTGCTATCTTGGAAGATTTGCACTTCCTTACATCCTAACACACCAAGATTCACTTATGTCTCCATTTCTTGTGC
The DNA here is from genome assembly GCF_041138505.1 of Cibotium barometz. NCBI lineage: Eukaryota > Viridiplantae > Streptophyta > Polypodiopsida > Cyatheales > Cibotiaceae > Cibotium > Cibotium barometz. The sequence goes on from NC_141055.1 coordinate 11,131,434, forward strand.
ATTTATGGCTAAATAAAACTTGAAAATGAAGTTGTCTTACACAAAATGTAGAGATCTTGTACAAATTTCAAGAAAATCAACTTTAGGACAAGATTAGGGTTTAGGGTAACTCACTAGCACCATTTCTTGTACTATAATGTTCTACACTTTTCTTGAAAATATGTACCAAATCTTGAAATATGTACCAAATTCTGCACACTTTCTAGGAACTACACCAAATTGCTGCACACTTTCTTGAAACTGCATCAACTGCACATAAAAGCTTGAAATCTGCAGTAGTCTTGCACAACTCTGCACTGTAACCTTGATTCTTTAATGCACAACAATCTTCTTCTTAAAATCTTTCTCCAAGAATTCAAATATTTGGCAATCTGGGGTTTGCTCTTGAAGAAATAAGGGCTTAAAAGATTGATATTTGAAACTGTAGACTCTCTAAGCAAGATAATGCAAGAAAATCCCTCAATATTGGTTACTAAAATCTCTGCAAACCCTAATTGCAAAAATAAAGAAAATCAAGATCAAGAAGTTCAAGAAATCAAACAGTAAAGTGGATTAGGGTTCTGAAAATAGTGATTAATACAAATTTAAAAAAGATTAACACAAATTTCATTGATAATCTTGTCAAAACAAGAAATTAGCAAATATAAAAACTATGTAAAAATCAATTTTGAAAATGATTAACACTAATCAAGATTAAGAAAATACGTTTCAAAAAACTAGATTAACAGTAACTCGAAAATGATTATTACTAATCACTCCCTAAGCAAGGATCTAAGCCAAGAGCTCTGATACCAATGAAAGAAAGGTGCCTAGGATTATCCTAATTAGCTTTAGATTAAGAAAAGCTAGGAAGATTAGCACTAAGCAATATGAAAAGTAACTTATAATGAGTACCACAAAATGTCAAAAAGGTACAATACTCTTAGAGCACATGCCTTTTATAGTTCCAAGGCCCATGTGCCCTAATCCCACATGTAAATGACCCTAAGCCCATGTGCATGTGCATCCTAAGAATACTTTGTTACAGTCATAGCTCATCATTCAAACCACAATTACTAGAGACATTAAAGAAAACTTAAGATGGCCAAGATAACATGAATATTACAAATAAATTAATTAATAAAATCATATCATTAAAAGAGCTAAATTAAAGATCTTAGAAAGGATGTATACACACGTCATCACCTAGAATCTCATTTAGAGAAGTTGGTTTTTATAACATAATCTCTTTAAGTCGACCACTTTATGTATGAAATACTATCAACCAATGTTACCTATTTAAAAAAATATTCTCTTTATGTCGCACTTTCTGTATGAAATTCTGTCAAGAGTGTTACCTGTTTATTTTGTTGCTTTGTGCAGCAACAATAATCTATCAAAGTACATGGAGATCTAGAGAAAAAATTGTCAGATCTAGGGAAAACACTATCATCTAGAAGGTCATGGACAATTTTTGGTGGAGATGGTTGTGCCAAGATTAGTGAAGGAGGGGGGAGAGTGACAATAAAAAAAGGACAAAAGGGGAGGGATTATTGGCGTGGTGACTAGAAAAAGAGGCCCTCGTGGGAGAAAATGGGGAATACACGTGGAGGACTAGAGGATTTTTTTCTTTCCATTTTCATGCTCCACAAGCATGCCCAATTTTTGCTAGGGATAGGGCCTATGGTGGAGGTGTAACCGTTCATAGGTTAGCAAGAATAGTCCTGCATTTTCATTGCACCTTTCCACTTGCTTCTTCACAATGCATTTTCTAGTATTTCACCTATAGTAGCTCTTGCCAACATGTCAAAAAAAAAATTCAATACGTAATGTTGCATGATGAGAAACCTATGTAGCCATCACTTTACAATTTTTGCATAAAAAAGAGTATCTATTGACAACTTTGGGAATGTAACATACAAGATTGACTCTTAAGACTATTGGATAAGGATTGTATATCTTACTCTTGAACTTCTTAGGTAAACCCCCTTCTGACTACCTCTTCTCTAGGTGCAACTTGTTATGAATAGAAGAAGCCATGGTGAAGGCTTGGGCATGCTAGCAACAATGGAATTTGTTGTAAGATGAATGTGAAACCTTAGAATTGAGCATGCCGAGAACAATGAAATTGGTTGCAACAATGAATGTGAAAACTTGAGGACATTGTAAAAAAGTGCATTGAACAAGGGCAAGAGTCAAGGCTAGTAAAAGACTTGAAAGGGTTAATGTCAAGATGAGAGTATTCCCTCGCACATATACACACATAAAGCACACATGCATGCACATGAACATGCACACACATGAACATGCACACACATGCGTACACTGTTAACCGTAGGCTAAGGGGGTGGGTGTGGACTAATGACCGCACAGTAGTAGTAGGATGACTGCAAGAGTCAGTACCGTAGTGAAAGCCGGATGGTAGTTAAAAGGTCATTATTACTTACCTCGCTAGCGCATCTTACCATCTAGAATAAATCTTAGTACTGACAGATACAACAAGCAAGTAGTATAAAAGGATGAGTCCTAAGCCTTTCAGAGGCTTGCTTGCCAATTTTGTATGATTGCTCTTCTTAATATATATCAGCAAAATTGTTGCCTTTTTGGGGTTTAGCTTCATTGTACATGAGCAACCCTATTATGTTTCTAAGTCTTGATGTCTGTGTATGGTTGTTAACTCCATTGAAAGTAGCTATGTAGCATTGTGTTCTTCTACTATTAAGTGAATAGGCAATCCAATAATTATTCGAACAACTTGTAAGCTGTCTTTGAACTTAATTTAACATCGTGTTAGTCTGGTGTATGCTCTGTGCATAACGAATGGACTTTAGTAGGTTGTCGGGAAAATAAGCGGTCAATTTTCTCGCTAACACTTTGGCAACCCACGATGCTTATTGCTGCTTCCTATTGCTATCATTTCACCTGCTATCTAGTAGTCATTGTGTTTTAAGCTCGCCCCCTTGTTTTCAAACCCGTCTCCCATGTCAGCATGCCAACGACGCTACTTGGAGCGTAACCAAGCTCGGCAAAACTTCTTCGCCAATCTTGATAACCACCCCGCTAAATCAGAACCAGAAGAACTTGCCCCCCATTCAGAAGAAGAACCACTCACCCCTCATCCCTAAGAATCTGACCGTGAACAATCCCCATCCTACTCAGAAGTAGAACCACCAACTTCCCCCACCCCAACCTCACCACCCCCACAGCCTCAATCCTTCACTTACTAAAACACCATGCAGCGACCAATTGTCACCATAAAGTATCCCAAATTCTCTGGCAAGTCCTCATATGATCCCAATGCCCACATCCTAATGTTTAACATAGCTTGGCGTGTCAATGTTCCTGGTCCTGTGGACCATAATCTCAAGAAGGCTACTTTCATTCCCACACTTCACAAAAGTGCCTCCCTCTGGGTAGCTCAGTATGACTATGCCCATTTCCCCACCTATGATGCCAGCTAAGATTCATTCCTTCAACGCTTCAGAGAGGACAAGACCTCTGTGCATGTCTTGGATAAACTATCCAGAATGACCCAGAAGAAAATGACAGTGGAAGATTATGTTGCAAACTTCTCCGTAGATTAGATGCACCTAATTAGCCTACAGAAGAAATTCTAAATTCTTATTTCATGAAGGGCCTCAACAAGAAAATCAAATGCTCTGTAGCCGAAGTGGACCTATCTACCATTACCATGGAATAGTTGGTAGAATTAGCTCTCAGAGCAGAGCGGGTATTAGTACGTCTGGTCAAAACTAAGAAGAGATCGAAAAATATAAAGAAGTTCAAATAGTCCTCATCCGAATCCTCAAACGAGTAGAATGATTCTAATGATTCCAGAGCTAGTGATGAATCAGAGGAGGAGCACAAGACCAGGTCAAAGGGCAAGAAGGTGGGAAAAACAGCCAAAGAATTGGCAGCCATGGCTCAGTTAGCCCCACTGAAGGCGCAAAGTCTACTCCTACCGTCCGGTCAGATATCTGGTGTGTGAAGTCACAATCCAGGACATGGGAGCTGAAGACTACGGCTTAAACAACCTTTGGTGTGCCATTTGTAGAACTTCCACACATGCAACTGAAGCATGCCACTACAATGGAAGGAGAGCACCTCCGTAACCAGTGATGCAACCTCAGGTAGTAGCTATAGTCCAACCAACCCAGCCAATGGCCACGCAAAACTAGTTCCACAGACCGCAGTTCCACCAACTCGAAAGTTTTATGCCCAAAGACATGATTGGTTCCCCAAGGCCCATCCTTACATGCTTTTATTGTCGTGGCCAAGGCCACCGGAAGTCAAAATGTGAATTATGGAAAAAGCATAAAGTAGAATTAGATGGTCAGAGTGGTGGACCAGATGCATAAAGCTCAGAGTTTTGCATCTGGTCCACCACCTGCAGTCAACGTGGTGGAAATGCAAGCTCTGGAGAGCAAGCAGCAAACCGCCCAACCACCACAGAATCAACCAAATCATCAACCATGGTAGTGACCAGATCCATGCAATCCAAGACTCCGGAGGTGGCATAGAAACCAACCTCAAAGAAGAAGGGGAAGCATTACGTCTGGGAGTTTTTGACGGGATCCTTGGAATGGATTGGCTCCACAAAAATCAAGCTGACATACACTGTCTCACAATGGAACCATTTCCTTGACCTTCACGGGAACAAAGTTCAAGGAACTGGAGTTTTTGGATCCCCAGACCTTCAGTTAGTAAAAGCTTCCAGGTTACTGAAAGGACTTAGGAAGAAGCAGCAAATTTATGTTGTCAAAATGAACCCAATAGAATCAAAGCTTAAAGCTAAAGAACCAAAATGGTTAAGTGAATTTGATGATCTATTCCCAGCAGAGCTAACTGAAATGCCTCCAATTCGGAAAGTAGATCATGTGATTGAGTTGACCCCCACCACCAGAGCTCAACCAGTAGCCCTAGGCACGTACAAAATGCCAGTTCTTGAAGCCATTGAATTCAAAGAACAACTTAGACAGCTGTTAGAACAAGGGTTTGTAAGACCCAGTGTTTCACCTTGGGGTGCGCCAGTTCTCTTTCAGAAAAAGAAAGATGGAACGCTTAGACTCTGTGTGGACTACAGAGGTCTAAATCAGCACAGCTAACAATAAGTATCCTATCCCAAGAATTGATGAGCTTTTGGATAAGCTAAATGGAGCCCAGATCTTCACAAAGATAGATCTCAAATCCGGGTATTACCAAATCAGGATCAATGATCAAGATATACCAAAAATAGCCATCAATACTCGCTACTATGGGCATTATGAATTTACTGTCATGCCATTCAGATTAACTAATGCCCTAGCTTCATTCAATCGCCTAATGTAGGACATCCTCAGAGAATACTTGGATGATTTTGTTCTAGTTTTCTTTGATGACATTCTGATTTACTCAAAGAATGTAGCTGACCATGAGACTCATGTTTGAAAAGTTCTTGAGATTCTAAGGAAGCATCAACTCTTTGCCAAAAAGAGAAAATGCACTTTCTCTGCCGACCACGTTGAATACTTGGGCTTTCTGGTATCCAAAGATGGAATTTCTCCAGATTCCACAAAAATCCAAGCAGTCATAGATTGGCCTGAACCAAAGACAGTGAAAGAAGTCAAAGAATTCTTAGGATTAACTGGTTGGTATAGAATTTTTATACCGAACTATGCTCTCATAGCTTCCCCCTGACTAACCTTCTCAAAAAGAATACCCCATTTCAATGGTCTGCCAGGTGCCAGAGTGCTTTTGATAAGCTGAAGACTGCCTTGGTAACCAGTCCCATTCTGAAGCTGCCAAATTTCTCTCTACCCTTTGAGGTACTAAACTGATGCTAGTGGTTTTGCCCTGGGAGGTGCACTTATGCAGGAAGGTCATGCAGTGGCCTATGAATCTCGAAAGCTCAGAACGCATGAGAGGAATTATGATGTCCACATGACCTAGAATTACTTTCAGTAGTCTATGCCTTAAAGTTGTGGAGACATTACCTACTGGGAAAAAGATTCACTTTGATGACAGATCATCAGAGCTTAAAGTGGATCTTTACTCAGAAGGACCTCAACATGCGCCAAAGAAGGTGGATACAGACCCTGCAGGAATTTGATTTTGAAATCAAGTACCACCCAGGCAAAGAAAATGTGGTAGCAGGATGCCCTCAGCAGAAAAGCCTCCTTGCTTGCAATTACTGTAATATCAAATCCTTTGATTATTCAAGCAAGTGAGAAGATCATGCAGGATAGATTCTTTGGCACGGATTTAATATTCACGTGATCACAAGATTTTTTGTGATAATAACACATGTGAACAAATTATTCACATGTTCTCATGTTACCGTTCACAAAATAACAGGTCACTTGCCATTTGGGAACCCCTTAAAAGCTTGGCTACACATGGGAATAAGCTATTCACATGTTCTCATGTTACCATCTTCACATAATAGCAGGTCAAAGAAGATTTTTTATCCCCGACAAAGAATTTTTTTAGGCCCTTGTGAAAGCTTTATGAATATAATATGTGATCACAAGATTTTTTGTGTTATTAACATTTGTTATTAACATGTTCACATGTTCTCGTTTCAGTGAAATCCCTGTTCTTTGGTCCTATTGCTACCCTACTTATGCAGGAAAGCAAAACTCCACAAGAGTTGAACAGAGTTCAAGGGTACAACCTGGATGATGGCATTATGTATTATAATCGCAGACTATGCATTCCCAATGATGAGGAAACCAAGGGACAAATTCTGAATGAAGTCCATGATAGTCTTATAGAGCAGGACATCCAGGTTTCATCAAAACCTACATGTCTGTAAAGAAAAGCTTCTTTTGGCTTGGTCTGAAAAAGGATGTACTGAATCATGTAAGTCAATGTCTGACAGGCCAGAAAGTCAAAGCTGAAAGAGTAAAAATGCCTGGGAAGTTACATCCATTGGACATCCCCCCAGATGAAGTGGGAATGTATCAGTATGGATTTTATTACTGGATTACCTTCAGTGCAATCAGGTTACAACTCCATTTTCGTGGTAGTTGACAGACTAACCAAAGTTGCCCATCTGATCCCAGTAAAAGAAACCTACACTGCAGTGGATGTGGTCAGAGTGTTCCTCAAAGAAATCTTCAGATTGCATGGCCTACCCAAGAGAATAGTAAGTGATTAAGATCCCAAATTTACTTCAAGGTTCTGGACTGCATTTTTCGAAGCAGTGGGAACTTTCTTGGATCTCAGCATAGCTTATCACCCTGAGACCGATGGTCAAACTGAAAGGGTAAACCAAGTAATCGAAGATATACTTCGGTCATGCTGTGTGGCAGGGAACCCAAGAAATGGCTAAGCTATCTGCACCTAGTCGAGTTTGCCTACAATGCTTCTTATCACCGAAATATCAGGATGAGCCCTTTTAAAGCTCTGTATGGACAAGATTCCTTAACTCCATGAACTTGGTCCGACCCATTGATTAGGGTCCAGATGTCCAGACAGATGCTTGACGACATGGAGATGCAGATGCAGGCAATTCGTAAAGATAAAAGCTGCCCACGATCGACAGAAGAGTATGTAGATAAGAAGAGGACAGACAGAGAATTCAAAGAAGCAGATATGTTCTTCATTCGAGCACGGCCCAAAAGAAGTTCTTTATCTCTTGGGAAGTACAAGAAGTTATCCCCCAGATATTGTGGGCCATATTTGATTACAAAGAAAGTAGGTGACTTAGCCTACGAGCTGCTTATGCCTCCTCATCTCAAAGTTCATAATGTATTTCATGCAAGCCTTCTAAAGAAATATGTGCCAAGCCCAAATCATGTGCTTGATGAAATCCTAACCTCTTCAATCCAAGGGCAGATGGAACTCCAACCTGAAGAAATTCTCGATGTCCGAGAAAAAATTCTCAGGAATGGAATTCTCAAAGAATTATTGGTAAAATGAAAGTTCTATCCTTTTGAAAATGCCACCTGGGAGAATGAAGCTGATCTGTTGTTGCGCGATTATCCCCAGTCTGCGAGATGAGGACATCTCGCGTTTTTCAAGTGGGAGAGAATGTAAGATTCCTCCCCAGCCTCTCAAGATGTCCAGCATCTTCCCGTGTAATCAAATCCCTCTTCAGAAATATAAAAGATCTTGTTTCTACCAGTTTTGGCCTAGAGAGAGAAAATATTCTAGAAAGAGAATATTCAGATTTTAAATATTTTTGGATAGAAAAATATCTCATCTTATTAAAATAAGTTCCCCTGAAATAGAAGTTTAAAAAGATTTTCAGAAAGTGCATTAGAAATTAAGTCAAGAGGCATTATCCTGGGGGTGAAGATTTTTTTCAAAATTTTAAATTAAGATTCCTATGGACCAATAAGATTCATCCAAATGTAGGGAGGAGATAAATGGAGAAATAAAAGAAAAATCTGCCAAAAATGAGTAAATACTCACATAAGATGAAGAGTTGACTAAGGACAAGGTTAATAGTTAAAAAAGAGAGATATTTAGGTGAAATGATGCATTTTCAAGACACCTTTGCATGGGGGAATTTCCCTCATCAAGGAGGCACCTATTTCACATGCTTGAAGGAGTTTTAAACTCCCAAATAATGGGATATTTTTATCTCTCCTCTCTCCTATTTCAACTAGAGCCAAAAAGTGAGCAAAACTGACCTAAAAATGGTCAAAAATTGACCAGACTGATCTGGAAAATTTTAGAATCAATTGGCTTGGTTAGAAGCTCACTTTTTCCTATAAATAGAAGCCCTCCCCTTTGTTGAAACTCAATAGTGTTTTATGCACTGTTACTCTACTCCTCCCAAGCCAAGAACTGTGAATTTAATTAATAATTCACTAGTTTTTGACATTTCCCTCTTCCAAAGATTGGTGGCCACTCGTCTCAAACAAGAGTTGAACCCTCAAACCATCAAGCCAAAGGAAATATCTCAAAGTCATTAGTAAGTTGGTGATTCTTCTCTTTTTACACTTATTTTATGGTTTTTATGATTTTAAATGGTTTTTATGCTTTATGACTTCTCAAAAATTGCAAATAATGTTATGCCTCATTACAAAAAGGCATTCCCCTCTCTTCTCTAGTAAATCAACCCTTCTTTATCCTAGCTAAGTGATAATGGATGGAATTAAACTTTTTATAATGTTTTCTCTTGTATAAGTGAATTTTGAGTAGTATAGATTACTTTAAATCAATTAGAATCAATTTTTATGACAAAATTAAGTAAGAAAAATAAAAAAATGGTCAGCCATACAAAGGAGGTTATGGTGAAATTTTTTAGAAATAAGAATTATCTTTTATTATGCTAAAAGAGTAATTCCTATCAATTCTATACTCTAAGAGTGTCATTTTCATGCATAGAAATTGCTTATTGATTATTGTTATTTTTATGCACAAAGGAATAATTTTCTTTTATTATGAAAGTGTTACTTTCATCACAATAGATTTTTATGCATAAAGGAATGATTTTCTTTTATTATAAAAGTGTTACTTTCATCAAAATGAAATTTTTAGGCATAAAAGATAATTTTTTTATTATAAAAGTGTTACTTTTATCATATTTGATTTTTATGCATAAATGGTTGCATAAAGATTAACTTTTATTATAAAAGTGTTACTTTTATCATATTTGAATTTCATGCATAGAAGTATGCATAAAAGATATTTTTTAATTATAAAAGTGTTACTTTTATCATATTTGATTTTTATGCATAAATGGTTGCATAAAGATTAATTTTTATTAAAAAAGTGTTACTTTTATCATATTTGAATTTCATGCATAGAAGTATGCATAAAGGATAATTTTTTTATTATAAAAGTGTTACTTTTATCATATTTGATTTCTATGCATAAATGGTTGCATAAAGATAATTTAATTTTTATTAAAAAAGCGTTACTTTTATCATATTTGATTTTTATGCATAAATGGTTGCATAAAGATAATTTAATTTTTATTAAAAAAAGCGTTACTTTTATCATATTTGAATTTCATGCATAGAAGTATGCATAAATGATTTTTTTTATTATAAAAGTATTACTTTTATCATATTTGATTTTTTATGCATGAATGGTTGCATAAAGATTAACTTTTATTATAAAAGTGTTACTTTTATCATATTTGATTTGTATGCATAAAAGTTTGCATAGAAGATATTTTTTTTATATACTAAAAGTGTGATTTTCATCATAAATGATTTTCATGCATAAACTTATGCATAGAAGATATTTTTTTATATTAAAAGCGTGATTTTCATCATAAATGATTTTCATGCATAAACTTATGCATAGAAGATATTTTTTTTATATACTAAAAGTGTGATTTTCATCATAATTGATTTTCATGCATAAACTTATGCATAGAAGATATTTTTTTATATATTAAAAGCGTAGAAGATATTTTTTTATACTAAAAGTGTGATTTTCATCATAAATGATTTTCATGCATAAACATATGCATAGAAGATATTTTTTTAATTAAAAGAGTGATTTTTACCATAAATGATTTTTTTAATGATAAAAGTGTAACTTTCATTAGAATCAGGTCAGAGATCGAGATAAATGACTATTTTATTCCTCTTAAGAAATCCATGTTTTAGAAATCTGTAAACAAATTTTTGTCGAAAAGAAATTTAGAAAAAGAGAAATTGAAATAGTACCTTTCGAGAAAGATAATTTAGGAAGAACCTTTCCAGACCTAAACTCTGATTCAGACTATTGACCAAGACCCAATTCCTTCATCAATAACGATGTGATCAGTTTCAGGGAAAATGTACTCAAAACACCCACCGAATCTGAATCTAGTTAAGACTCTTGATTTTGATCTAAGGATCAAGTTAATAGAATTCGAGGAATTCTGTTTGGAATTCAGACCTGGATCTAGAAGTATTGGGATATGTATTAAAGATTATTCATGGTTTTCAAACAAAAATCAAAACAAAACTTGCATAGAAACCCTGTTTTCTTAAAAGACTGCCTTACGCCAAAATGCTGGAGGGAGCATTTGGCATATATGTTTATCTAAGGGAAGTTCGGTTACCCTTCGATTACAACAGCTGGTGGGGAGTGTTCGAGGGACAGCTCACACGGCAAAGCCTACTGAGGTATTGACCAACCTCAGTATGGTTAAAATGGTGCGCTTCTGGTACGATGGATGAGGGCCGACGAAGCGGTCCCTGAGTGAAGTGCCAGGACGCCTAAGGAGGATCCTGGAGGGTTCTAACCAGGCAATGCACGGGCTCGCGGTGCCGAGGACACCCATTCGTGTGTCGAGGAAGATATTGTATGACAGACCAATGTTATTGTAATCTATCACTGGATCTCGTTGTTGACTCGCTGGTCTCAACGGAGAGTCCAGAGTGATACTGTTTTGTGAGAAACAAAGACTCATTGAAATTTTGAAGTACGACATGTGTAACCAGTAAATTGTTTGTCAATGGATTGTTTTTATTAAAGTTTTAAAGAGGAGTGTGTGCGTATCTGTTTTCTAAAGCTAAAGTTAAGAAAGGCATTTCAATTATGGGTGGGTGAGTACTTGTTTGGTTCCACCGATTCCAGTGTGGTAGGGTGGTGGCTAACCCATGGGCCGGATGGGGTTAGGCTGGAATCATGGAGTTTTAATAATCAAACTAAAAAATCTTAGGATTACGCTAGGATTCGAGTAGATAGTTAATTCCTTGATAAATTTCTCGATTGAGTGGATCACCGGCGGCTGTGCCTAATCTTGATTAGGAAAAAAGCGTTGAATTGCTCAGATGATCAAATTATATCAATGATAGTTCCTCCTATCTGGTTTATTCAGGTGGAGGATAGTTTAGATTTTGATCTCGTTAGAAAACTCGTTAAGAAAAATTCAAAAAGGTGGAATCGTCCCCGCTTTCCGGGCATGGGAATTTTTCTCGATTTCGGTTTTTGGAGTGACCCATCAGCCTAGTCTCGTGCCCGGACATTCGAGGGTGAGGCCCCGAGTGAGAAACCCTGCCCCGCGCTGAGGGGGCTGCTTCCGCTGCCAGCTATCGGGAGTCCCCGGAGGGGGGAGAGGGATCTCACAGTGGTTCTCAGTACTGACACCATGTGTATGTGGGTCTAAAGGATCACGTATCAATCATTGACTTAGTTGGTATTGTACTCCATAAAAGTGACTTTATTGGTCTTGTGGGCCATGATTGACTTGGTTGGTCTTGTAGGCCATATTGACTTAGCTAGTCTTACTACTACTTTAGAAGATTCTACATTTGTGGGTGACTCTGATGATCCAAAGAAATCTATGATGGAAATCTGGAATGTGCCATGCTAGCTATGTATCGTAGAGTGTTGCTTGAGCATGACCTATATATATGATGGAGAAGGTCCAAAAAATACATGCCTAAACATTTATTGTCCTCTTACCAATGCATGACCCACAAATCCATCCAAAAAATGACAATGAAACCTCTAAATCTCATAGTGGAGTGGGCATCTAAACATGGTGGTGATCCTCTCTCTCCACTTCTTGAGTCATGCATACCCTACATACTTGTGCCTTGCCCTCTTTTTATACTAGTTTTAATATGTTATAATAAAGGATAATTCAGCATGTCATAGAAGTGTCCCGCATGCATAACTTCCATGTGTGTGTGTGTGTGTGTGGAGAGAGAGAGAGAGAGAGAGAGAGAGAGAGAGAGAGAGAGAGAGAGAGAGAGGTAAATATGAACAAAATTATGGATAGTGTTGGCCTCAAAATACAAAGAAAACGAATTATAATACATAAGTTTTTCTTATTAGATGTTGGGTCCTTAGATGAGGCTCTAGACATTTTCTTGTTAGATGTTAGGTCCTTAGATTAGGGTCTAGACATTATCTCTAACTTTCTTACATTACAACAAACGAAGAGCATAGTCGTGTCAAGAGTCATGCAAATTTAAAAGAACCTCTATATGGAAAAAACATTCGCATGGCTATCAACGCGCGGTTACATATGAGGCTACAATCACATGGCTATCAACGCGCGGTTACATATGAGGCTACAATCACATGGCTATAGCTACTCTTATAACCACGTTTATAGGAGCTTGTATAGCCATGTACATAACCATGTATGTTTATAGATGTGTACGGCTATAGCCATGGACTATCTAAAAAAAAAGGGACAGAATGGGTAATATGTGTTCATGTCCAAGAATGAATAAAGATGAAGACATCGGCGACCATCGACGCCTTCTTATTTGAATGATGAGACAAGAACCCGTGCAAAGTCCGCATGAGTGGTTACGTTAGAAGATTCTATGTCCACGCAGGAGATGCAAGGGAGAAATTTTGTGTTTACAATTAATCACAATAAAGCATGTACAATATTATAGCCGATTCGAAGATATATGGCGTCTATAGAGTTTAGTGAGTGTATATATTCACTATCACATGTTCTTAGGCACATGATCTTAGGTATTCATAAGGTAGTCTATTTTTTTAGGAGGACGAGGATGAGGATGAGACACGTCATAGAATGAGGGAGTCTATGCCTCATTACTCCATGTTTAGTGGATGACTACGTAAAGGCAAGGCTTTAGAGACCTCCATGATTCAATTGGGGTAAGCTCGCGTGCTCGACATGAGGAACAAATACCTCCATGATTCAATTGGGGTAAGCTCGCGTGCTCGACATGAGGAACAAATACCTCCATCAATGCTACAGGAAGTTGATGAAGATTTGGGCATGGAGGAGATAATGGATTACTTCTTTGAGAAAAAAGGAGAGGAGAAGCCCGAAACCACACTTGACAAAGATCAATTGTTGCGATAAGCTGCTTGCACTCCAATATATGATGGGTTTTCATACTCCACCCTTCGTGGGGTGACCTTGGAGTTACTAAACTTACAAACCATATATGGTTGGAGCAATGCTAGTGTTACATGCCTCTTTCAATGAGTCCTTAACTTTCATGCTAGCAATTTACAATTTTGACATACCATACCCTTTCTAAACAATATTTTAAATTCTCTCAAATTCATGCGACCTTGGAGTTACGTTAACCACTCCGGTTAACATTACCTTTAGCATGGATACACTCTTTGTAATTTATCTTTTGTAACTGCGCAATGCGCTTATTGTATAAGAGACATGGGATGACCGAGCTTATGGCTTGTGTAAAGCCAGCCATGAGGAATAGTTATACATAGAGCTAGAAAGACTAGGAAGACTTGTTTTGGGCCCCCAATTGTAAATGGTGGGGAGCTGGCCATTGTAACTATGAGCTCTTGTGATTTTGTATATAAGTGATTTTATAGAATATGAAAAAGGGACAATCCCATTAGTCTTATTTGAGCTTGCCTCTTCTCTCTCTCTCTCTCTCTCTCTCTCTCTCTCTCTCTCTCTCTCTCTCTCATTCGATCTTGTGGATGTATATTAGCTTGTGTTTTTTCTTGCTTGCATGTTTGATTGTCGATGTGTGCATGTAAGGATGGTAATGCTCTTATCGATGTGTGCATGTAAGGATGGTAATGCTCTTATCTCTCTTCTTCTATACCCTCTCTTTGCTATCTACCAAGTCCCTTTTGCATACTTGTGGCATGAAGTGAAGGTTGAGCTCTCCATAGCTCCGTCCTTCTTGCTCTTTACCTAGCCATTGAATCTCTTCTTGGCTGACACAAGAAGAGGTGAAGTGAGCCCCTAGCGGCTTCACACATCGAGGAGTTAACCCCCATAGGGTTGGCTAAGTGTAACTCACTGAACTCAACCCTTGCATATGTCTCTATTCTCTTGTTTTTCTTTCTTTTATGTAAGGTAGCATGTTATCTTTAACATATTTGGCACCACTTCCAGGGAATGCATTTAGCTTAGGGTCTCCTCTACTCTATTTGTAAGATTCCTCCCTCTAGCTTTTGAAGGGTAAAGTTGTAAGAACCTCCCCTTCTGTTTTTGTAATTATTTTCCTCTCTGAAATAGAAGAACGATCTTGTTGTACCCTGTTTTGGCCTAGAGAGAGATAATCCAAAATTGAGATATCTATAAAAATCCTCCTAGTGTCTAAAATGGATTCCCTATTGAAATATACAAGTGAATAGGGTGTGTGTGGGAACAAGCTCTTGGATAGAGGCTGTAAAAGAGGAGATGTAATCCTCCTAGTGTCTAAAATGGATTCCCTGTTGAAATATACAAGTGAATAGGGTGTGTGTGGGAACAAGCTCTTGGATAGAGGCTGTAAAAGAGATGTAATTGTGAAAGAACCTGTGAAAAGGTTAGAAGAATATACTGGGAGAGAATAATGGGTAGCATGAGGGAATTTAGGAGTGTGGAGTTATTCTAGGAGATAATCAGGGAAAAGAGAAGAGGTGGAGAGAATCAGGCAAAAGGTGGAGATATTCAGGGAGTGAATCATGGAGAAATCAATGGGATTTGATGCTTGATGTAAACTCTATAAATTGAGGCATAGCCCTAATGAGAATTTGTTGGTTTTTGAGTATCCATGCCTACATTAATCTATGTGCTAATTATTCACTAATTAATCACTTGCTAATCACTTTGTTAATTATGTTGATTCTAGTGCTTGATCCACCATAGCTCATCATTTTGCTCAAATTTCAACATGGTATCAGAGCCATGCCTAGAATCAACCAGATTTATGAGCCCATTAGTGAATTAATCAGGATTAGTAAGATAATTAGCAAAAAAATCAATTTTTAGTGAGTTTTTTTATCTTCCCCTTCACCCCCAGCCAGTGGAGGATCTCTAGCATCTTGCACAGTTAAAATTAGGTCTTGTGCTTCTAACACAAGCTAGCCAACATCATTGGCTTCAAGCCCATCTACTCCACGCATCAAACCGCCAACGGCAGCAGATTTTCGCAGAATGAAGGGCGCCATTTTTCTGAAGGAGAATTGAGATTCCTACTTGCTCAGTTCAAATGTCTTCAATTCCTCTTAGCCCAAGGTGTAATCAAGCATGCTCTACAAGCTGGTGAAGACAAAATTCAATTTCATCAAGTCTACAGTGAGATCCAAGCTCTTCATCAAATCTGCAGGTGACTTTGGTAAAACAGAGATTAAGCTTTCATTATTTGGTCAAATCTGCACGTGACTTTGGTAAAACAGAGATTAAGCTTTGGTAAAACAGAGATTAAGCTTTCATTATTTGGTCAAATCTTGTGTTTCTTGGCTTAATCCTCTACTAGACTCATTGCTATTGATGCCTTTGAAAGCATTTGAGCTCATTTGAAGTGGAAGGCACCAGATCTGGGCTCCCCGCATACTCTGTTTTCTGCACACAAACCAGAGCATTAATTTGCTATCAATCAGTGCTAATCACTGTATTTTGGTGTAATTGAGGGTTCAAATTAACCATTAGGTATCTGATACAGATCCCTATAACTTTAGATTTCAAATCGGAGTTGGTTTGATACTCCAACCATCCCGTACAAATTGGTTACCCTCAATTTAATGTAATTTCTGGTGATTTTATGCTAATAAAATTATTGTAATCATCTATTAAACACCAGATTGAGTTGTAAAAGGGTAGACACTGCCCTTGAATCTTGAATTTGGATCAAGAGGTAAGACCCCCTTCACATCACCATGAATTCAGCACAGGAAATAGCCAAATTTAATGGGGAACAGTTTTATACATGGCAAACAAAAACCATGTATTTGCTGATGAGGAAAAATCTGTGGGGATTAGTTGAAGGGAGAGATGAATGCCTAGAGAGAGGGGAAAATGAGTGGAAGAGTAGGAATGAAAAAGCATTGGGACTTATCGCACTCAGTTTAAATGATGAGATCATTCATCATATCACAGGGATACAGTGGGCAAAAGATGCATGGGATGAACTCAATAAATTATTTGGTACACAAGCAAAAAATTCCAAGATAAATCTATTAATGCAATTCTACAAACAGGACATGAAGGAAAGTGAACCTTTAATTACACACTTGAACAAATATAAAAGCATTAAGCAACAGCTGGCAGCTATTGGCAAAAAGGTAGAAGATGATGAAGCATTAGCTGTACTTTTGAAGAGTGTGGACAAAGGAGATTATGAAAACATTGTAGCAACACTAAAGAATGTACCTGAACTGAAGATACACGAGATAGAAGCAGCTCTACTAGAGCAAGAGAGCAGAGGCAAAGAGAAGAAAGGGCTCGACTCAACAGCAGGAGAGGAAAAAGCATTCTTCACCCGAGGAGGATTCTCTCGAGGACGAGGACGAGGACGAGGAAGAGGCAGAGTAGGAGGGAGGACCTTCACTTGCAACAACTGTGGAAAGCCAGGACACATGGCAAGAGACTGCTAGAGCAAACCCAGTGGAGAAGGAACAACATCGGCAAACTTCATGGAGGCTCCAAGGGAAGTGGAGTCGGATCATCTTTTCTGAGAGAGAGAGAGAGAGAGAGAGACCCCACAATAAAGTAAAACCACCTCTGAGCCACCGCCGATGATGTAGGCCACGTGGTAGATGTATGTGTGAGCACTTTAGTCAAGGTCGTAGGCAACTATAGTAAGCCTTGGACACATAGAGAGAGAGAGTGTCAAGGACTATGAGTTTAGGGACTCGAGGCACTGGTCGCAGGCTATCAAGTAAGAGGGAAACTTGATATAGGGTCCAAGTGTGCTAGGATTATTCACTTGAGGGGAGGTGTTGAAATATACAAGTGAATAGGGTGTGTGTGGGAACAAGCTCTTGGATAGAGGCTATAAAAGAGGAGATGTAATTGTGAAAGAACCTGTGAAAAGGTTAGAAGAATCTACTGGGAGAGAATAATGGGTAGCATGAGGGAATTTAGGAGTGTGGAGTTATTCTGGGAGATAATCAGGGAAAAGAGAAGAGGTGGAGAGAATCAAGCAAAAGGTGGAGATATTCAGGGAGTGAATCATGGAGAAATCAATGGGATTTGATGCTTGATGTAAACTCTATAAATTGAGGCATAGCCCTAATGAGGATTTGCTGGTTTTTGAGTATCCATGCCTACATTAATCTATGTGCTAATTATTCACTAATTACATCTTAATCACTTGCTAATCACTTTGTTAATTATGTTGATTCTAGTGTTTGATCCACCATAGCTCATCATTTTGCTCAAATTTCAACATTCCCCTGAAATAGAAGTTAAAAATGAACTTTCCAATGTGCATTAGGAATTAATTGAAAATGTGTATAAGGGACCTTAGCCTAAGGGTCTACATTCTCAAAGAAAATTGGATTATGGTCCAATTAAGGTTTCAATGGGCCAATTGGATTAATCCAATTAAGGTTCCAATGGGCCAATTGGATTAATCCAAGTGTTGGGATAAGATAAATCCAAAAGAATAAAAGAAAATACCCAAAAATGAGTAAATGCTCACATAAGATGAAGAGTTGACTATGTACAGTTAAAAATTATGAGATATTACTAAAAAATGAGATATTTTTGAATAATGATGCATTTTTGACACCTTGGTAAGGCAAGGGGCACTCTTGAGGTAGGTGCCTCTTTCACATGTGTGGAAGGGTTTTTAGATCAAAAAAATTGTGATATCTCTTCTCTCTCTTGGATCAAACCAAATCAAAACGGGAGCCAAACTAGTCAAAATCTTGTCCAAATTGAGTCAAACTAAACCTGGAAAATTCTAGAACCTAGTCGGACTTGGTTGGTGGCCTCCCTCACCTATAAATAGACCCTCAGACATTTGTAATTGAATATTGGGAGCTATACTATGCCAATATTATATTAAAATAATCATTTTTTCTATTATCATTTAAATTTTTCTCTCTCTTGGGAGCTTGGAGCTCTCACTCTACAACAACTCTTGGAGTTGCTCTTCTCCTCTTGGTGGGGCTTCACTGCAATTAGAGAATCAAGTCAAACTTAGAGGTAAAATCAAAATTTTATGGTTTTTTCCAATTTTCTCAATAACTTTCTTCTTCTCAACCCCTCTCAAGCATGAAAATCTTTCAAAAGGATGGTTTTAATTTAAATCAAGCTTTCTTTAAGTTCCTTTAATGCTTTCTTTAAGTAAATCTCTCTCTCTAAAAAGAATAGCCATCTTTATGGCTAAATCCTTTGAAAAGGATGCTTCTCAATGATAGTCTCTTATTTCAAAGCTAAACTCAAGGCTGATAATCTAGAGATTAAGAAAATGATATTTTTATGATTTTGTGTCAACAAAATAATGGTCATTTCTTTTAGATTATTTATAAGTAGTTAAAAACTACTTTGATTGATTCTAAATGAGAAGTAGATTATCCTATCAATTTGGGAAAAGAGAAATAATGGAATTAGCTTAATCTAGTGGGATAATCATAATTAAGTTTATGATTATGGTTAAAATTATGATTTAAATTCATAGTTTGATTTTAAGCATAAAAGAGGAACTACTATCATATTTTCATTACAAGCTTTTATTCTTTAGAAAAAAATTGAGAATTATCAATAATAACAGCGAAGCTATGGTAAAATTTTCAAAAAATAATACATATCTTATTTTTATGCATAATGCTAAAAGAGAACTTCCTACCATATTCTAGGATTGGACATCCTATGCAAAAAGAATGATTTTTACCATATTCATGAGAAATATTTTTTTTGTTATTATGCATAAATAATTGATTATGAGAAAAGAGTAAATTTTGGTAAATTTATTTTGATACAAAAAGAGAAATTCCCATGATATTTGAGATCCAAGTAATTAAAAGATGAATTTTTAGTAAATTTATTTTTATGCAAAAAGAGAAATTTTTGGTAAATTTATTTTTACACAAAAAGAGGAATTCCCATGATATTTGAGATCCAAGTAATTAAATGGTAAAAGGGGAATTTTTGGCATAATTCAGATTATGAGTATTTATCAAAAGTGAAATTTTGAGGATTATTAATTTTATTGGGAAATATGGGTAGAATTGATTTTTGTAAATCCCATGAATCTTTTACTCAAAAAAGAAGAATATTGAATATATTTCACTTGAGAAATTTGAGAAAGAATATGAAAATACCCATCGAGAAAAAGTACCTTCTTTAACTAGGCCAAGCAATTGGCAGAAACTTAGAAAAGTCCCATCGGTATCGAAAGTAGAAAACAATACTAAAAGTGGATGTAATAAGATATGATGTGGAGCCGAATGAATGTAAATAAAGGATGTAAATGGATGTGATGTGATTAGATGAGATGTGATAAGAGGAGATGTAAATGTGATGTGATAAGATGAGATGTGAATGTGATAAGAGGAGATGTAAATGTGATGTGATAAGATGTAAATATGATGTGATAAGATGTGAATGTGATGTAATAAGATATGAATGTGATGTAATAAGATATGAATGTGATGTGAGTGGATGTGATGAGATGTGCATGAGATGTGATGTAATGTAAATGGATGTGGATATGAATGTGATGAGATGTGAAAGAGATGTGATGATATGTGAAAGGATGTGATGTGATGTAAATGGAGGAGAATGAGATGTGATGTGATAGATGTGCATGTGGATGAATGGATGGATGTGGATATGTGAATATGAATGAATGGATAGATGTAGATGAATGTGATGAGTTGTGAATGGATGTGGGGTGATATATGGATAGATGTGGATGTGATGTAATGTGGATGGAATGAGTGTGGTGTGATATGGATAGACGTGGATGTGATGTAATGTGGATGGAATGGATGTGATGTGATGTGGATGGATGTGAACGAGATGTGATAAGATGAGGATGAATGTGACGAGATGTGAATGAATGTGGGATGTGAATGGGTGATGGATGTGATGTGATGTGGATTTGGTTAGATATGAATGGATGAGATATGATGTAGATAGATGAGATGTGATGTGGTGTGGACTTGGGTAGATGTGAATGGATCTGAAGTGATGTAAATAGATGTGAACATGATGTGACGATATGTGATTGAAAGCAAGGAATGGTGGTACAAAATTGGTTGTCCTTGACACCACCTAGGCTTGGTAGAACAAGAGTAAAGAAAAAGAGGGCAAAAAGGAAATAAAGGAGAAATATTAAGCTGTGAAAATTCCCTGAGGTGTTATACTTTAGTCTTTTTTTGAAACATCCCATAACAGATAGACGTGGGTCCAGACGCGGAATGCAAGGAAGCAGATTTCTCTCTCTCTCTCTCTCTCTCTCTCTTAGACCTCTCTCCTGCACATCCTCTATTCCTTGCAGAACACCATAGCCCTCTCTCTCTCTGTATAAACATGGCAGCTCAGGCCATCACCATATTTACAGAGACGATGTTGGAGGTTTAGTGTGATCCCTTCACTAACCTTGAGTCAGGGATACCTGCATTTACAGAGGATACTATCAATGAAACCCAAGTTGCTCACGAACCTGTCGACAACCAAGAATTTCTCCGGGGCTATTGGGCACAAAAGAAGCGTGAGCAACGATGCAAGGAGTGCAACCCTGCTAGGGAAGGTAGCCTTTCAAGAACCAGGTCAAGGAACAATATATGCAAAGCCATGGCTAGATGTTGGCGTCGACAGACCCAAGGACTAACAACAGTAGAACAATAGGAAATTCTAGAGCTGCTCATGCATCATCAGCCGTTTTCCAAGTTGAGGAGTTCGGATGTGCAATCGAGTCTTCTTTCCAACGTTCGCAACACATTGACTCAATTGAAAGTACCTCACTCTGCAAGTGAGCTGTTTGTAAAGAGAGCCTCTTTGATGATGATACTGAACAATGGTGATCAGAGAACAATGTCAGTGAACCAGTCCAAAATTGCTACTGTCTTGGGTGTTCATCGACGGAATATAGCGGCCGCGCAAGCAGTCGACTGGAAACGAAAGATGAGAATGAAGTGTTGCCACTTAGTGCTTGTCTCACAGACAATTGCCTTTGTATACAAGTATCACAAGTGAAACTAGAGATTTGGTGACAACACCATATTAGATAATTTGGGAAAAATCCCATTCCCATTTAAAAAATGGGAGCATGGTGAACTTGTCCAAAAGTTTGTCAAAACCCCCTCATGTGGCATATCATCAGAAAGATCTTGAAGAGTAGAATCTAAATCTATGATCTCCGACAAATTTGGAGTTAGTATATTTAAGATATGTCCAAAACTATATGGAGTAATTGATTCCCAAAATGTGAGATTTTTCCCAAATTACCTAATATTGACTTTGACCGCTTTTTGAAAATCTGAAACGAGAGTTTCACCAAACAAAAAGGATATTTATAAGCAGAGGATCGAGGCAAAATGTGTCATCAAACATCCAGTTCATCTTCTAGATGACTCTCAGGTAATATGTTTTTGCTACAATGCAATCCATGGTGGCCTTGATTTCTGTTGGAATAGTTCAAAATTTGTAATCTTTGGGCAGCACTGAAAGCTTGGCTGTTCAGTACCAAACTGGTAGTTTTTTACCAACAATCACTCTAGGCCATAAGTACCAATTTGGTACTGCAATCATTGTAGGTACCAATTTCTAGATCCAAGTACTTACCATTGTTTGCATTCCCAGCTCCATAAAAGTATCATTGTAGGTACCAATTCCACCTCCATAGGACCAAATTTGGCACTTCTCTGAATTTTACATTGTACCCCCAACAGGATTCACGGTACAACTTTTGATTGCAATGTCCAAGAGTAAGGAAGCACAGTCTCAATTTGGCACTTTTGAGAAGCACTCACACTTGGTAGTGTAATACCAAATTAGGTTTTGGAGACAGATTTGGTGCTTTCAATGTATCTTGCAAAGTACCAAATGGATGCATAGTACCAATTTTGGAGTGTTTTATATCTAGAAAAGTATCCAATTTTGTACTAAGCATCCAATTATGGTACTGTAAAGTATACAGAGAAATAGCCAATTTGGTACTATGGATCAAGTTCGGTACTATGCAGGGTGCTTTAAGTGTGCCTGGTTAGTACCTAAGGTGTTCCACAGCTCCAATTTGGTTTTTTTGGGCACCACTTACACTTGGTAGTATAATACCAAAATGGGTTCTGGTTTGGTGCTTTTAGAGGATACTGAAAAGTACCAAACTAGATGCATAGTACCAATTATGGCGCTCTTTGTATCCAAAAAGATGCATAGTACCAATTATGGTGCTCTTTGTATCCAAAAAAGTATCCAATTTTGTACTAAGCTTCCAATTATGATACTATGAAGTACACAGAGAAATAGCCAATTTGGTACTATGGATCAAGTTTGGTACTATGCAGGGTGCTTTAAGTGTGCCTGCATAGTACCTAAGGGGTTCCACAAATCCAATTTGGTGTTTTTGGGCACCACTCACACTTGGTAGTATTATACCAAATTGGGTTTTGGAAACAGATTGGGTGCTTTTAGTGAATACAGAAAAGTACCAAACTGGATGCATAGTACCAATTTTGATGCTTTTCTGTATCCAAAAAAGTACCCAATTTGCCACTATGGATCCATTTTGGTAATATGCAGTATGTAAAACAATACCAAATTGGGTACTATGGTTCCAGCTTGGTACGTAGAACCAAATTTGGTGCTTTTTTGTATTCACAAAAGCACCCAATTTGTTACTATGATCCAATTTGGTACCATGCTTAATGTAGAAAAGTATCCGATTGGGTACTATGGTCTGCCTGGTAATAAATAGAGCTAATATGGTGCTTTTCTGCATCAAATTTGGCACTATAGTCTGATATCTGGCACTACAGTGCCAAATTTGGTACTTTAGAATGAGTTGGTGGTTTACAGTACCAAATTTTGTACTGTAAACAGCTTTGGTACTTTACTCTTGTTTGATAGTATTCTGAGCTCTAACGTGGATCATTTTTCGTTTAAAGGTGGAGCTCTACAAAAGATTCAAGAGCATGTATCCTGCGGTGAAGTTGTCACTTAGGTCCTTTGAGACACTCAAGCCATTTTTTGTCCGAAGATTGAAAGAGCGCTATACTTGCTGATGTATTTACCATATCCAGATGGTATACTTCAAGGATGCTTTCAATCAAATGCGCCAGAACAAGTTTGGGCATCACGGCAAAGAACATCCATGTACATGCTCCATTTGTGGTACACATAGTGAGGCAGGCCAATGTTCTGCAAACCAGGTTGTTTTTCAACACATAAGTAACTTGCTGGATTTTATATTGTGCCCTCGCCCTAAGGATCATGAATATCATGCAAAGAGATGCTTGCTTGGAGAGTGCCCCAAATGCGGTGTACGAAAGTTGTCATTCTGCCCAACCGAGATTGCAACAGATAGCAAGGAGGTGACTGTTAAGATATTCCAGGATGTGGGCAGTGGACAGGTTAATGGTGATGGAAAAGAGAAGAAGCAAAAGGACTTGGTCGTGGAAAGGATGAAAAGTGCAACTTTCATTCATCTCTTTTCTTCAGATCATCTGAAAAGCTTCGTTAAGCACAACTTTATGTTTAGGTGGCAGGCCCAACAATTCAAAGACTGCTTGCTTAAGTTTCCCAGAGATGTTGTGGTATCTGTTGTTGATTTTGCAGAGAATTACAGCTTTAAAGTGCAAAATGAGATCCAGTCCTACATTGGTGGTCAACACAGGTAGCAATACTGGTACACATCTCTTATATCAGAAATTCAGTAGGAGCTATTGAGAAGACTGTGCATTTTTACATATCAGATGATAAGCTCCATGACACGCTCTTTGTTCAGCATTGTTTTATGCTGCATGACAACTGGATGAAACAGTAAGGACACCGTTTGCGTTATCATTGGGTATGGTCAGATGGTGCCACTTCACAGTTCAAGGCACAAAGACCACACTATTTCGTAGCCAGGTATTATCAGTTGACAGGATTTCTTATGATGCATAACTTCTTTGCTTCAGGGCATGGAAAAGGAGAGCATGATGGTGCAAGTGCTATTATCAAGAGAACACTGACACACGAAGAGCTGAAACCCGATGGGTGGCTGGCCCATGAAGTGTGCGGTCTGATGTGGTCAATTTTTTGAATGCGAGGTTTCAGCCGACAAACGGAAGGTGGAAGTGCCAACACAAGGAGGGTGTTTTGGTTAGTTTCACCGAATGATGTGTTGCATTTTTCGTTGTGGGACGGTAAACCAATTGCAGGCTCTCGCTCATTCCATTATGTTGATGGCTACTCAACGCACAATCCATGTGATGTGCATTTTTGTATGCTGTCATGCTTCTGTGATCCATGTGTGAATGGGCAGTGGAGGAGATGCAATAATAAATAGCACATTGAAGAATGGAAATATGTCTCCATCGAGCCATTGAGAGTCAGTACAACCTACAAATAGTGATGAGGACGACGATGATGAGGAGAACTACAATGATTTGTTTTCCTCCCATGTGAGTGAGGATTTAAGCATGCCTATGTATGAAGGAGACCCTGAGGTGTTGAGCCAATATTGTCCATTGGGGGATAACTTTGCAGTGAATGCAACTGAGGAGAAGGAGGACTTCTACCTTCTTAAGTGCACAAAAACCGTTTATGTAGCACCAAGAGTACTGAAGGACCTTTGGCATAACAAGATCGTAAGAGGTGGATTGCTAGTTGAGGGCTTGTACTATGCCCAGGTTGAGGGCAAAGTTGATACCTATACCCTATTAGATCAGACACCACCGGTGATGATCTACTCGCATCTTGTTAGAGCCATACGGTTCCCCATGGAGGCTATCCCTGGCCTCCATCACCACTTTAAACTATCCTCAGAGATATATGAAAATATCTTTAACAGTATGCCGTATGAAGACAGAAGTGACCAGGATGGGAGCCATACAGTGTTTACCCCAACTACAATTCTAACCACTGGCAACAATTGTAATTCTCTTGAATAGAATCTTGCTTGTGATCAGTACTGTCTAATTCTCTTGATTAGAATCTTACTTGTGATCAGTACTGTCTAATGCTATTGCTGTGTTATCAATTTGGTACTGTGCTTTATTGTTTTTAGCTCTGCTGTGTTTTTACAGTACCAAATTTTGGTACTGTTCCTTTTTGTTTGCACCTGACTGTTGTGGCACCAAATTTGATACTCTATAGTACTGCAGTACCAAAATTTGGTGCTATCTGCTACATGTGCAGTCATTCGTCTTATACAGTACCAGTGTTTGGTGGTAATATGCCAGTAAATTTGTAGAACCAAAATATGGTAAGTACTGTGCTAATAGTTTAAGTATTGTGCTAATAGTTTTAGCTGATTGCTATGCTAATACTAGTACTATTGTCTTATACAGTACCAGTCTTGGTGGTAATATGCCAGTAAATTTGTAGAACCAAAATATGGTAAGTACTGTGCTAATAGTTTCAGTATTGTGCTAATAGTTTTAGCTGATTGTTGTGTACAGTCTTTGGTGGTAATAAGTAGCCTTTCTGGTACTACGCAATAACTATCCACTTTCTCTGACTCATCCTCCCCTCCCTTGCTCTCATCATCTCTCTCCCTTGCTTCCTGTCATCCTCTGCCTTCCTCTCATCCAGCCATGAACAGGGACTACTCACCTGGCAACTCCCACTTGTCACTAACTCCAAAGTCACGCTTGTCACCAAGTAGTAACAGAAAAGTACAAAAGTAGTAGCCGAAAAAAGTACATGTACAAAAAGATAATTATCATTAAATGCCAAAGGCAATGTACAAGCATACAGAATCTTTTACACATCAGGGGGGTCAAAGCGGTACGAATACCCCTCCATAGATACAAAGTAGTTGGCAAACGAACGAGGAAATGTCATCCTAAACATCAAAAAAGGGATTCTGGTGGCTATAAGCAGTGGGGAACTTATCAGCTAGCCACCTAGAGATCCACGGGAAAATGACATCCATAAGATACTTCGGCTTGTCGAGGTCATAATACTTAGGCTCATATGACCGGATGCAGCAGCACGAGTCGTAATCATTCTTCAAGGACTTTAAGGACAGTTCAAGAAGTTCCAAAACCACCAAAAATGCCAGCAGATAAACCAATCAAGAAGTGAAACATGCCAAATTGCCAAACCATGTGCAAATTAAACCCTATCAACAGTCAAACACAATGCAAGAGGCCAGAAATACAATACCTCCTGCTGTTCAACCTCCGCTTGGAGCTTTTGGATATTTTCAAAAACCCCGTGTTGTCGCAACAAGCACCGACTTGCTCCCAGCTCAGCCTCCACATCTGATCTTTTCATCCGGAACAGGGATTTGTTGCTGAAGCTAAACAATGCGTGCTTCCCAGGGTATTGATGTCTTCCATCAAACTCTTCGCCACGTCCTTTCTATCTTCATATACCAGTAGCTGGTCCTTGTTTGCTTGAATAGAGGCCTTCAGGCTTCTGAGGTTTGACCATCCTGGATGTGACACTGGGTGTGCCAGTCTTTGCAGCAGCAATGCCTCTAAATCAGGTAGGTAGTCAGCAATTACCCCTCTGCCAGCATTCTCTCGTTCTGTGCAGATATTACTACCACTTTGAGTCATCCGGGCCTTCTTATCTGAGTGTAGGACACTGCCAGGGGAGGAAGCATTTTGCCTCCTCCATGCCTCAATTTTACGCTCAAGTCCACCACTCCTAGATGATATCATCTGCAACACTCCTTCCCCAAACCAGGCCCATGCTACTTTATGCCCTGCTGGGTCTTTTTTCGCTCCATGGCATTTCTCAAAAGCGTAGCATGTAGCAAATTTGTTGGTCAATTCACCACATGAAGGGGGCCCCTGATAAACTTTAGAGAATAGAAGTCTGCAGTCTTCCACCAGTTGTGGCTGCAAATGGTTTAAATAGATCTTGCTGTTCTTTTGGTACTTGAACTTGAATACAGTTAACCATTGCTCGGGTGGCATCATTCAAGTCCTTGAAGAGTTTGCCCTCTCAAGACTGAGATTGTACTCTTCATGCAGGTCCTGTGCAGTGTAACAGAACCTGGTTTGTTGAGGGTACTTCTCCATTTTGTTCTTACCTAAAATGTGTTCAAAACAAATCAGAGAATTGCTGACTCCTATAGATTAAATGTGGTGCCCGACATTGTGTCTAATGTGAGGTGATGCCCCCTACAGAACCAATTGTGGTACTCAAAGAGTACCAAATTTGCTACTGCAAAGTACCAAATATAGTACTGTTCATTTAACTGCAAATGTCAGTGCAGGGAGTGAACATGCACCATTTACTTAGCACATGCATATGCCAATCAGAGAATTGCTGACTCCTACAGATTAAATGTGGTGCCCGACATTGTGTCTAATGTGAGGTGATGCCTTACAGTACCAATTGTGGTACTCAAAGAGTACCAAATTTGCTACTGCAAAGTACCAAATATAGTACTGTTCATTTAACTTCAAATGTCAGTGTAGGGAGTGAACATGCACCATTTACTTAGCACATGCATATGCCAATGAATAGCGTACCACGTCTTGACTTGCTGGTAGATTTTGATTCATCGTCGTCGAAGAGGAGTGAGGTCCGTTTGGAGTCGACCTTGCACTGTTTTGCACTTGCCCTTGTGTTGGGACTGGCTATGTGCTCCGGCTTTGTTTGTTGGGGGGGTGTGGTGGAAGCACCCTTCTTGTTGCTGCTTCCAGGAGGCATCATTCCCTCCTTTGCCTTCGCTTTCGGTTTGCATGTTGAAGGTGATGCTCTGCTGGCAGCAACAGCTCCCTTGGCCTTTGGGGTCCTCATGGCTAGACAACTGATCAACGCAAGCTCTAGAGCAGAGCAGCTCTGCTACAATCGACGAATACAGGGGAGAGAGAGAGAGAGAGAGAGAGAGAGAGAGAGATGGTCAGACGAAGGCGACCAGACGACGCTCGCTTAGTTCAAACACAAATGAGCAAAAACAATAAAAAATTGAAACCACTACCACCACTCATGACACCACTACTCTCACGGGGTGGTACTGCACAAAAGATTCTCAAAGATCTTAAAAAAAATTCCTAAATACAAACCTTTTACCCTCAAATTCCCCCCCCCCCAAAGTACCAAAAAGGTGGGAAAAATTTGGCCTTTTTTTGTGCCACCAACCCTTGCTTTCACCCATGTGGATCTGAATTAATGTAGACGGATGTGATGATATGTGGATATCTGAATTAATGTGGTGTGGACTTGGGTAGATGTGAATGGATCTGAAGTGATGTAAATAGATGTGAACATGATGTGATGATATGTGGATCTGAATTAATGTAGATGGATGTGATGTGATATGAATGTATGAGATGTGATGTGGATATGTTGTGACATGATGTGATGAGGATAGATGTGGATAGATGTGATGAGATGTAATATGATGTGATTGGATGAGAATGGATGAAGGACGATGGGAATGCATATGACTCGATGTGGAATAAGCAATGTGAATTGATGTAGAAGAATGTGGAATAATGAGAAATGATGTAGAAAGATGAGAGTTCGTTAGAAACTGTATTTATGACTTGTTTTTAAATGACTGTTTTATGTCAAGAATGGTGGGGAAGAATTTCGACATCTTGTGAATGAGGTCGTGGAGACCTAAGTGACAAAGTTGCAATAGCTAACGGAGAGTCAATGGAGGACGCCTTGCGTAGCAAGGTCGGCTGAGGTCTTGACCAACCTCGGTTTGGTTTAAATGGTGAGCTTCCAGTACAGTGGATGAGGGACCAAGGAAGCGGTGCTAGGTGACTTGCGAAGGAACCTAGAGGGTGCTGACCATACGGTGCTCAGGCTCTGAGTCACCGAAGATACCCAAGCGTGTGTTGAGGAAGAAAATGGAATAAGGAGTTAGAGTTGTTTTCTGAACTCGGGTATGGATCTGGTTGATTGGCCTTGCTAGTCTTCAACAAATGAGTCCATGACTCTTTTTTATGGATTTGTTGGTTGATCTTGCTGATCAACAGCGAGTCCATTTGGATTTTTCTTAGGTGATTATATTTTTGGGTACTATGAGCTAGGAACTATTGAAAAGGTCCTTGAGTGAATAGGTGGTGAGCGTTTTGGTTACCAATGATGCCATAGGTACACCGATGATTGCAAATTGGAACTCAAGCTAGATATTTTGGAGGATTATGATCAGTGATACTATGGTTTCATTAGAAGATTGTTTTAAAGACAACTGAATGTGTGAAACAGGTAATTTCATAATGGGTGTGTAAGTGGTGTGACTACCTTGAAGTTTGCTTGAAGCGCCGGCTAGGGGGCTTGGGAACTCTTTTCCCTGGTACCCGAGGCAAAACATAACCAAATTTCAAAATGGATCCTATCATTACAGTGGTTGGGCGGTTAGCTAACCCATGGGATTGGATGGGGTTAGGCGAGACTGATGGATCCCAAAAATGAGACTCAATTTTGTTATGTTACAATAGATTAAGTAAATCCCGGATAGTCCTTGTTTTATGGAAAAGAATCAACGGCTGTGCCTCTTGATGAGGAAAAAAGCATTGGACTCTATGATCTAAGTGCAAGTCTCTTCCTTGATCTTACCAGGAGACTTACGGGTTTGGTCAGATTAGTTTGGTTAGTGATGACCTTGACTACGTTAGAATAAAATATCATGGACGAATCGTCTATGGTGGCTGATGGGCGATCGAAGCTTTTCTAGGTTCGGTTTTGGAAGAACCGAGGGATTAGTCTCTTGTCGAGATATTCGTGGGCGAGGCCCCGAGTGAGAGGCTCTGTCCTACATAGAAGTGCTACTTCCACTGCTAGCACTTGAGAATTCATTGCGCAGAGGGGGCAGGGATCTTTCACTATTCATTTGCTAGTGTCTTTGTTTAGCCTGGTTGGAGTGCAAATCCACCGGTTGGTTGTTTGATTTTGTGTTTGTTTTTGTTCTTGATGGTGATTACATGGAGTATTGAAGGAGCATCGAGTGTTGAAATCTTCACCGAACGTGTGCTCTCACATTTCCCTTGACATTCATGCAAAACCTTGATTTTCTATTCTTTCTTCTTCAAGCTTGCATATTAGTTTAATCCACAAATTAATCTTAATTAGTTAGTTTTCATTATGCATTTTAGGCACCGATAGATAGCTAGAGAGTAGCTCTAGCTCTCTATTAAATCAAAAACACAAAAAATCAAGGGAAAAACACCTAAATTAGCAATAATTGGAGAAAAAACCAAGCAAAACTTGCATTTTGTTAACTGCTCTGAGAAGCGAATGGCTATTCACTTTATAGGCCACGGTCGTGGCACATCTTCCATGCTCGTTTCCTTCTCAGTTGACCAAATTTGGTAAGATCTTTAGCCTGAATGTGGCCAAAATTGGAATATTTGCATTAAATTGAGCATAAAGTGTATTCAATTACATTCAATCATGTGGGTGTAACTGAATTGTCAGAGAATATAGTGGGTGGCAGACCTGCAGCCTTAAATTCCCTGAAATCCCTAGACAAATCTTAAAAATCTCTAAATTTGATAGTGCCACGGCCATTCCAATCTTGCCACAATAGTTCCTTCTTGAAGGGTACGCCCATTCTAGAGCCTCAGTATGTTTACCACGGCCGCATCAATTTTTCCTTCTTGAAGGGTACGCCCATTCTAGTTCCTTCTTGAAGGGTACGCCCATTCTAGAGCCTCAGTATGTTTACCACGGCCGCATCAATTTTTCCACGCTTGTGCCATTCCTTCTTGCACTTGATTCAGGAAGCAAATGCCCATTCCCTTCTCCTTTTGAAAGCGTACACCCATTCCTTTCTCCATTCTAGAGAGAACGCCCAGTCTCTTTAGCTTTTGGAAGGGAACGCCCATGGCAACTGCTACACCCATTCCTTTCTTGACCCCAGCTTGTTGGTACGCCCGTTCCTTCTCCATTCTAGAAAGCAAACGCTCGTACCTTCCCCATTTCAAAAGCGCACATTTGTTCCTTTCTAAAGCTTTGGATGTGTCCTTCTGAAAGTGAACATCCATGCCATATGCCCCTAAGAAGCATACACCCATTTCCTTCTCCTTTTGAAAGCGTATGTCGGTACCACTTCAAAGCGTACGGCCATACCATTTCCCAAAAGACGGTCTTTTCACACAGGGGGTTTCGCACAGTAGTTCCACATTTCCATGCACCTATGATCGGGTAGATTGGCACAGAATAACCCTCTTTTTGACAAAGTGAACTCTCCTAAAGCTCCTTCGCTTTTTATAAGGTCGGGGGACCCATCGACCAATACCGTGTGGAGTCAAATGGTGCTTGTCTTTGATAGCACCAATGAAAGTGAAGACCACTCCAGCACGGGACGAGGAACTCCTGACCTCGAGACAAGGGAGCCTGAACTTCAGTGCATGGACAGACCATCTGTCCAAGCACAAGCTCCTACCTCTCCCACACATTCACAGAGAATCCTTGCTTTGAGGCTCACACAGTCAAAAGAACCGCCGCAACCTAGGGTGAGAGGTATGGACCAACCACACAAGAAAGCAATCCCACACCGTCTTTAGATCCTAGAGTAGAAGTAGGGCAAAGTGAAAGCCAACAGACCCAGACTAAACCACTAGTCTCTGGAGACCCGTGTGCCTATCTCAGGTGTGGCTAATTCTTATAGGGCTAGGTCCATAATCTCAAGGGCCAAAAACTTTGCACCAAAGAGAAAGGGTCTACCCAAGCCCTTCACATCAGCCCAGTCTGCTAGTATATCAGTATTACCCACCACAGGGAGTTTACCATGGGTACCACATGGGACCACAAGGGGTACATGCTAACCCACCTATCAGACAAGGGCCTCCAATGGTATATTAATCTTATAGCCGTGCTCCTCTACCAACCTTTCCTCACCTACACCCGGTCCAAGCCATGGCAAGTTTGACACCATAAATGTTGAGATTAGCCATGGAAATAGGGAGGGGTGGTTGCGGACATCACGCCCCCACAACCCCGGTATAACCTACCAACATCTCAAAACTTATCACTAAGTTTGATGGGACTGGAGATCCCATCCCACATTTGGAGATGTTTAATCTGATTTGCGAGGCCTTTGGCCATTTAGAAGATCAAGTCAAGGTGAGTGCCTTCAGCCTCATCCTTGATGGTAAAGCAGGCCAATGATTCAGGTCCTTGAAATTTGAGGACAAGGCCACCTTTGAAGCCTTGAAGGAGGCCTTCAAGGTAGGATATTCTCGCTAAGGCTAGATGGAGCCCAGTTGAGAAGCTACATAATGTCAGACAGAGGAAGGAGAAACCATCAGAGACTACATCAACAGAGTTAGATATCTCCACTCACTCTGCAGTGCCAGAGACAATTTCTTTGATGAAAGATTAATAGGGAGATTTCTAGAGGGTCTTGATGACGTGCCCTTACACAACTCATTGTATGATTTGGGCCATACCTCCTTTGAGCAACATTGCAGGAGTGCTATGAA
The DNA here is from genome assembly GCF_041138505.1 of Cibotium barometz. Taxonomy (NCBI): domain Eukaryota; kingdom Viridiplantae; phylum Streptophyta; class Polypodiopsida; order Cyatheales; family Cibotiaceae; genus Cibotium; species Cibotium barometz. The sequence goes on from NC_141055.1 coordinate 11,164,536, forward strand.
TTTTGAGGACAATTTCAAGGGAACACGTTATTGAGAAATTCATGAGGGCACATCAAAAGCTTCTTTTAAGACCACCAGCACAAAGTCTGAGGGAAAAGGCAAAGAGTCCACATTTGGACAGCAAGTCGAGTAGTTGGCCACTGCATTAATGTAGCAAATGACCCAACAATGGAGAACCTCCTAAGGTCGGGATCGGGGTGGCCAACCCCATCTCTACCCCCACAGAGGGAGCTTGTATGGTGCCCAGTTTGTCAAGCTAACCATACTTGTACGGAGTGTCTGAGTCCCTGTCCTAACCTCTACTGCACATATTACGTAAAGTGTGGCAATCATGAAGTTTCCAGCTCTGCTATCATTTGAGAACTGCTCTAACTCGAGCTCTACCTCAGGCCTTGCCAAGCGAACCCCAGGTAACTACTGGAGGTAACTACTGGCTTTGTTGGCACCGACACTCCATAACGCACCTTAACCATGCCAGTAAGTGGCCCAAAGAGGAATCCTCAGGGTACCCGAAATTCCCTATGTACCCAGTGTATTTAGCAACCCCAATGTCATGGGGTAGAGACATAAATAGGATGGTAAAGCGACCACCTACATAGTGCTATGATTGCGCAGGACCTCACCAAGTGGCTAAGTGTTCCAACAGGAAAAGGGATGGCGAGTACCTTTGTAGGTGATCCCACCTTGACTCCATTGTGTGTAGGGTGTGGTATTGACCACATGTATAAGGATTGTCCCGCTAAGACTGGAACAATAGGAAAGGCTCGCAAAGCTAATCCCATCACCAGCCTTAACTTGCTGAGTGTTAGAGATGGCTTCATCCAAGCAGTCCCATTCAACGTTGTAACTAGACTGCAACATAGATAGAGGGCCATAGCTCATGCTGGAGCAGAGGCATCAACCTCATGAGACTAGGGCCAAGCAAGTGCCCCTAAACAAGCACGAGGAGTGACTAGGCGCTCAAGAAAGAAAACCAAAAAGGTCGACAGCAAAGGTGAGAGCCGAGTAGTGATCAGAAGTGGTTCTGAAGATGGCACAACAACTCATGCATCAACTTCTTGAGCAGCTGAAGAGGAATATTTTCTACGCTCTGCTACCCAAGCTAGAGAACATATCGACGCGTGTCAACTCTCAAAAAAGCTTGTTGAATATCCTAACCCTATAGAGAAAAAGGAGAGACTCTTGGCAGCTTGAGAGTTGGTGGTCTAGGATTGCCAAGCACAAATGGAAGATAAGCCTCCTACCACCTACCTTGAGCCATGCCCATTGGTCTCAAACCTAAGATCTGTTGAAGAAGCTCAATTATATCTTGGAAAGCTCTCAGACTAGCCACCCCCACAAAGGCTAATAGAAGCAACAACTTCCACTGCAATAACTACCCCCCCACCAGCAGGGAAACAAGGTGGCCAAATATCTTAGAAATATGGAGGATGACCATCTTAGGAGAACCAGTACTGAAAACCATGTTCAGAGCTTAAGACTAATCCAAACCAACCTTCCTCACAGGACAGCCTCTGCTCCAAGAGACATTGCAAGTCTCTCTTCCTTCCTTTCTTCTCAAATCCAAATCCCTATCGGCACCTTGCTCCAAGGTATCCCAAGTTTATGGAATGATCTGAAGGATTGGATGGAGGGATTCCTTGGGGCAGCCATGCATGAATCTACGGAGCCTCACAACTCTAATGAATCCGAGGAATACGTACTCGTTTTACCCCATGAGATAACTCAAACCCCCATGGTTTGAGTGAATAAGCTTGGACAATACTTCGAAGGTGATGAACTTAATGTGTCTTTGCCAATAGCCTTCGATGGCCTCCAAGTCACATCAATCTTGGATGGGGGAGCAGGAGCAAGTATTTTTACAAAACAACACTGGGACAAATGGGGAGTGTCTACCATGGATGACACTCGATTGTTGGTTAAACTTGTTGATGGAGCCACAGCTAGAGACCCATTCAGATCCTGGGAACTACTTACCAACACACCTTTGTGGTGATGAACTTTGGATGTGAGCCAGTTTCTTACGCGACTGCATCCTTGGCAGACCATTTATGAGCGAATAAAAAATGATTCACGATTGGCATACCGACCACATATACATTCGGAGAAAGGATCAAGCATTCAAGATCAATCTATGCACATCCACCAATGAGTGGTAGACCATTCAGAGAGCACTCTGTCACAACAACGCGATCCACTGCAGTCCATCTGTGTCAGACATGCCACAAGACACTCAAAGATGAGAAGTATAGTGAGGAGTGTGCACCTCTTCCAAAGCTGGAAGACTCTAAGAACTGGATGCATATCCTTGCTACCCTAGACATTTTGCCTAGGCACACCAGCACAAGGTTTGCTATGGAAGACATGCAAGAAATCACATATCTATATATGCTTAGTTCAGCATACCTGCCCAATGTTGCCACCCAAGAACTTGAATATGCCATTAGAGCAGAGCCATCAAGGGGCACACACTCCCATAGAACTCACAGGCTTGAGGGATTCCCCGAGCTAGAACGATATGTCTTCCTAGATGATTTAGATGCCCACTGGCTGAAGTATGTTGTGGTTGTGGAAGCACATGAGCACTTCAACAAAATGTGGCAAAAAGAGTTATCTAATAGCTCCCTTTTGGTCCACATGGCCATCCTATAGCCAGCCAGGCCCATTGATTCCGCACTAGAACCAGAAAAGCTTTGCCACCGCTCAGTGCGCAAAGCACACAACAAAAAGTTAGCACTTGCACAAAAAGAAGCCAAAAGGCTAGTATATGAAGAAAGTGCTAAAGCCAAAGAGACCAAACATGTGCCTAAACATTTCAAGACCTTCTAGATGGTTGGCTGATATGTCCAATATGATTCGGCCCAAAGGTTTGACAATGGGCAACCAAGGATCTCTTATGATGATCCAGCCAAAGTCAAAGAGATAAATCTCGTAGGCCCGAACCCGAGGCCAGTATATATTGGATAAGATCTCTATATAGAGGAAGAGACCGAGCTCATCGCTCTGCTATAATAGAATTTCAGGATTGCAGAAGTAGTCCACAATACACCATCCCAATGGTTGATGGAGCTAGGCTAGTGAAACAACAGGCTTATCCGCCGATGAATCCTAAATACTCCAAGATGGTCCAAGAAGATATCGAGACAGACTCATTGCTATCGAATTCATCTATGAAATCGAGCATCTGGAATGGGTAAAACCCATTGTGATAGTGCCCAAGAAGAATAGAAAAGTCAGAGTGTGCGTAGACATCAAAAAGGTCAATGCTGCTACCTTGAGGGATCATTATCCCTTACCTTTTTCACAGTGTGCTACAGCAAGTAGCAAGAAAGGAAGGTTAAAACTTTCTTGATGGATTCTCTGGATAAATCAAGTGCTAATCAATCCCAAGGATCAGCACAAAACAACCTTTGCCACACTGAATGGGGTACATATACATACCGTGTTATGCTCTTCAGAGGCTGACCAATGCCCCTGGTATCTTCCAATGTCTCATGTGTACGGCTTACAAGGAATATCTTCGAAAATTCCTTGAGGTCTTCATGGATGACCTTTGTGTCAATTCATCCTGGAAGGCGCACCTTGCATGTTTGCGTAAAGTGTTAGAAAGGTGTAGGTTGTATCGCATCTCGTTAAACCCACTTAAATGTCAATTTTGAGTTCAACACAGAGTGATCTTGGGATACATTGTCTCCAGGCAAGGAATCTCTATAGATGATAGAAAACTGTGGCTCATCCTTGAGCTGCCCCACCCACCAACTTCAAGGGAGTCCAACGCTTCATGGGGCATGTTGGCTACTACTATCGACGATTCATTTTTATGTACGTTGATATTGCTTGACCTCTTTACGGACTCTTAATTGTCCTCGGGTGGTGTGCGCTTTTATCGCACGAGTCGGAGCTGGGGACTTACCAAACACCGTATGCGAGCCACGAATGGCTGCAAGCATATAACCAAAAACTAGCAAGCTCAAACAGAAAGCAAAGGTGTGTCACTGACCGCTCAAACCGCCGTCATGAAGGATTCTCACGTTGCAGTGAAGAAGGAGCCGCCGTTGCAGTGAAGAAGGAGCCGCCGTCGCCACTCTACCGCCTTGCCACCGCTGTGCTGCTACACAGTGCTCGATCGCTCTCTCTCTCTCTCTCACACACACACATACGCAGGAAAAGGGGACCGAGAAGATAAGGCAAGAGCACACTTTGTATTCAACACATTGAGAATGAGAGTTTTAGGGTTACATTTGACTCTTATAGGTGACTTAGCCGTTCACACATGGGCGCCCATACATGGTCGGCCGATCCTGACACTTACCCTGCTGATATTCAAGGTGCGTCTCTCATCGGCGATCACGCAATCCCTTTATCCTTTACATATGGTGCCGACAAGCCCGGCCCATGACTCAGAATACTTGAATTAATTACACGACGTAAAACATAATACGTCTCAATGTCCATCATAGATTAACATGCCCCCTTTTGCTGATGTAGATTCCGTCCTCGGAAGCTATGGTATGGTAAGCTCGATAGGGTTTGTTGTGGTAGACCGTCTGCAAAATAGGGAAGTAGAGTGAAAGTATGCTGGAATTCAAAAGATATAAAGTGTAATAAATTCAAGCATGTTAATGGATGTTGCTATGAGAACTTAGTTTAAGGGTCACATGAATGAGCTAGTGTAGCAAATTAACAAGAGTTTAAAATTATTGAAAGTAAATCAAGAGTTAGCAAGGTGTCAAAGGTTAATCAAGGTTTATAACTGGCCTAAGTCAAGGAAAATAACCAAGCTTAATAAATAAACAGATGACCACAATGTGTCTACTCTAAGAACAAGTTAATACCACGAGCCTAGGGACACAAGAAACATCAGAGTTACAGGAGCCTTTTGCCTTTATTTCTTTATGCACGTGACAATTTTACACACAATGGCGACCTCCCTAAGACAAAACTAACATCGATCCTGGTACCATGTTTAACACAAGACATTCTCCAGGAATCTATTAGTTCACCTTAGGCAAGGCTACCCCCTACCAACCCATGGCATCGGTCTGGAGTAGAATACTCCTCGCCTACCAAGTGTCAATAAGGCGATAGGCCAACATTAGAGCACATAATAGACTTGCATTGCCATTTATTGTAGGCTTTTTTTTTTAAACTTTATTTTTTTTGTCCTGAACTATAATGTGTTCTTACATCCTTTCGACAAAGGGGTAAAAGCTATGTCCTAGAGGTCAACACACACACAGCGGGGTAAAGGGGTAAAAGCTATGTCCTAGAGGTCAACACACACACAGCGAGGTTGTTCAACCATTAAGATGGTTATAACCCTAGACTTAAGACAACCATATTCCCAGGTTAACTAAAGACTTTATGCATTCTCAAGAATATACCCAATAAGGTTAAACTCATTAAAAATGATTTACACTAGCACGTCAGGCAACTTCAAAAACTAAGTAGTGCTTTGACAAGTTCCATGTGGTCGTGCATTATAATTCATGCAATTAATTGAACAGTAAAAATAAAAGAGAGTGGGCATGGAAGAATTACACCTGAAATTGGAGATCTCCTTGATTTGATGAGATAGCTTGCAATTTGATGTAGATATATTTTGATAAACGTTGCGGCAGTCTCAGGACTTGCAAGCGAAACCACCTCAAACTTTTCAACCTGTACAACCAACTAACAAGCACTATACCTCGAGAGGCACATCAGAGTGGAAAAAATAAAAGACTCGTTTAAGGACTCCAAACTAGAAACAACTTGAAAACACTAACCTACCTACCAGTCACCACACTACTACTACTGAGGATATGGTAAGAGGATGTTGTAGAGTCCTGGCTCTAGCCCTAAGGCTAAGCCTCTATCCGCATCATCCAAATAAATAAAGTCAACCTCGGTAGTGCCATGAGTTTCATCCGTCCGTCAGATATATCTTTTTCATTTTCCCATCCACATAAACTCATCAAGAATGTAACCATGCGAGGATAGTCATCTTGTGGAAAAGGAAAGTTTTGGGCTATCGGGGATATGTCCTCTACAGAGTAGGGGACATGTCATGGTCAATAGTAGGCATATTAGCCATTCTAATTCCTCAACATTTTGGGCTATCGGGGATATGTCCTCTACAGAGTAGGGGTCAGTCATGGTCAATAGTAGGCATATTAGCCATTCTAATTCCTCAACATTTTCCTCTCTAGCTAGTACATCTATATGATCCAATTCAGTTTTAATTACAGGATAGCACATGTGAAATATCTGAGAAAGGTACAGATGATACCTCTCACCAAAGGTGGGAGTGGATGAAGTGTGTGATGCTCGTGCATCTGCCATATCTGCAAACACAGATATAGCATCAGTAGGTTTATGATAGGTCAATCTAGTTCTTGATTGTTACGGATATTTCTCCTCTTAATGTGCTCTTGCTCTTTTTACTATTTTTTGTTTTTCTTTTCTTTTCTTTTCTTTTCTGTGTGTATGAAGCTATATATATACATCCCCTTGAATTTGGCAATTACACGGTCAGGGGAGAAGGTTAGGGAGGAAGCATTAGAATGTCGAGCGTGAGTACATGCTCCCCCTTTCCTTGGGTAGATCATATTTTTTGCAATGATGTTGCAGCCTCTTGGAACCAATTTGTCCAGCAGGTCATAGGTGGTGATGTGGGCAGATAGCTTTATGACCCTTGTGGCCACATCAAATTGCAAAGATGGTAGTGTACGCTCCCATTGACGAATGGAGGAAATGGTTTCCGACGATACTTTTACAAAGGGAGACATAGACTCATTGGTCTCTTGTTGGGTGTTGACAAGAGTAGGTGTAGAGCATGAAGAAACTTCTATATTAACGTGTGCCTGGTGCCTGGTGCGTGCCTGGTGCCAGGCAAAATTCTGTAAAGGTGTTTTGAGTCCGTGTACACATATGGGATGCGTGGTATGCAATAAAACTTTGCCCTGAATGCCCTAGCAAATGTACAGACCGGGTGGTTTTGCAGTGAGTTGGTATGCATGTCGTGTTTTTTTTGGGAGCAGATGCTGATGATTCCGAGCTTGTGGTGGCCACCTCTGGTTTTGGAAGGTCATGGATGCCATTTATTCAGGAAAAATACAAAGAAAGGAAGAGCCCTTTTAGCATTAGTGTGTGGCCATTATAGAGGCTTGGGGAAAAAATAAAAATATATATATACATTAAATAGTATGGCCAACTTGGGAATAGCCATGTGGAAGCCTTCGTTGGCTGCCAGCGCAACCTTCAAGAAGGTTGGCGAGGAGAACGCACGAGGCCGCCTGGAGACTTCGGGAGAGCTTGCAAAAAAAACAGAAAAGGCGGGTTTTTTTTGGTGTGAGCAAGAGAGCTAAGGAAGAGGTTCCCTTTGTGTGCGTGAAGGGCTGACAACGGTGGGTAGCAGCTGAGCAGTGAAGGGCTGACAACGGCGGGTAGCAGCTGAGCAGTGACGGTCGGTGCGACTGAGGAAGGAGCCGCCTCTGGTAGATGAAGTGATCGCGCTGCAGTGGTTGGCTAGAGAGAGCTCATGGAGAGCAACCTGGCGAAGAGCGCCAAAGAGTTGCACACTAAGCTGAAGGAGAACGCCGTGGTGGACATCATGGGGACAGAGGAGACTTCTGGAGAAAAAGCCAATGCAGAGGTCGTTCTCTGATAATTCTGTAGAAAGAGGTGTAAGGGGGACAGTACCGGGATAGCTCAAGGGGATAGCTCAGAAGCGAGCATGGAGGCGCAAGGGACAAGTAGATGCGTCGACTGTATCAGAAAGGAGAGGCGGCGACGAAAGCTTAAGGTGACCTTGGGTTGCTTACACGCGAGAGAAGCTGACGACTGCAGGTCGTGAGACACCCTAAGTTTACAGTCCCCTCCATGGTACCAGTAGGCATAACCAAAAAGCTTTGAATTATGGTCCCCTTGTCATAGTAGGCAATCGGAGTGTTCAGAATTCCTGAGACAGGGGTTTTCTTCTTGTTGATACCTTTAACTTGGATAGCACTCTTGGATAAAGGTGGTTTTCCAAGTTGACACCACATGCCATATGATAGCAAATTGTGTTGAGCTCCTATATCCAATAATGAATTATACAGCACCTCCCCGTAAAAGGAATCTGTAACTCAATTGGGTATCTTAGACGTGGGTCAGATTCCAGTGAATCCTCCTCTGCCTCCTCGAAAAATGCTTGCGTAATCCCCAAGTTGGCTTCTCGTTGGCGCCTAGCACGTTGTTGACGTTCTTTGGCTTCAATTCTTGCTTGTATCTTCTTAAGCTCAGCTTGCTCTTTAGCTGTCTTCTTCTGGATTGCATGTAATTCCTCTTGGCTCAGGGGGTCATAGTATCTTTTGAATTTACTCCTATTGAGGAATCTAATAGTTTCAACTCCGTTGAGAGTCTCCACTCGGATGGTACCTTGCGGGGTAATTTCACATACTCTATACGGTCCCTTACCAGCATATTTAAGCTTCTTCTTTTCGTTACGCACTCCATACATCAGGACTTTATCCCCAACCTTGATGTCCTTGTCTTTCAGGTGGCGATCAAACCATTTTTTCCTTCTATCCTTCTCCGCAAGGGCATTATACACAGCCAGTTGTCTTTCTTCATTTAGCCGCTCAAGGATATATAGACGCTCTACTAAGGGATTACCATCCCAACCCTCTTGAGTAGCAACAGACTAGGAATGACAAATTCCCATGGCATGACTGCTTCTTGGCCATATACCATTTTGAATGGTATGCAGTTATTAATAGCCACTTTGTATGCAGTACGATAGGCCCATAGATCTGTCGTAAGCTTTAGATCCCAATCCGTTCGATGAGCTTCAACAGTCTTTGTCAAAACAGAGATTAAAGTCTTGTTGGTACTCTCGGCTTGGCCATTCGCTTGTGGATAATAAGGAGTAGATTTATGATGGGATATCATGAAATTTGTTGTGAGCTCCTTGATCACATCATTTATAAAATGCAAACCATTGTCGATCACAAGTTCAAAAGGACAACCAAAGCATGTGATTATATTTTCAAAGAGGAACTTGGCTGTTGTCCTCGCATCTGCCTTACGTGTTGCTTTTGCCTCAGCGCATTTGGTCATATAGTCAGTGGCCACAATAATATAGCAAGATTGTGTGTTGTGGGCCGCTGGGCTAATCAGACCTACAAAGTCTAAACCCCACTTTTCAAATGGTTGGTTTACTTTGATTGGATGTAGGGGCATCTGATCTTTTCACTAGGGTTTCTTGTATCATTGGCATTCATCTCGCAACCCTTCACAAAAAGTGATGCATCTTGGAACATAGTGGGCCACCAATATCCTGATTGTAAGATCTTTCGCGCAGTTAAGTCTCTTGAGAAGTGACCACCAGCTACACCCATATGTGCCTCTTGCAAAATGTATAGATACTCATCCTCTCGGGCACAACGCCTAAGAACGTCATCCTTTCCTCTTTTATAAAGAGTCCCGACTATCACGCAATAGGGTTCGCATTCCTTGATCAGCTTTTGAGCTAGATCTTTATGAAGCTCCTTGGGTGGAAAGCCATTAACCAAAAATTTAACAATCTTTTCACTCCATTCAAGCATTGTTTCTACCATGAATAGGGAAGTGTCAGGTAATGAAAAGATGCAGGGGGGAAGAGAGCTTGAGCTCTTGCAAGCACACACACACACTCACAAAACCCTAATAGAGAACACACAAGGTGAGAGGCTGAAATCTTCTTCTTATTCACTCAACACTCAACACACCATATAAAAGAATAAGAGTACACATAATATGAAAGGTACTCAACCAATACATACACAGGTTCTCTATAGTGTGAACCCGACTAAATGAGCTGGAGCTATAACTATGCCAGTCTCTAGAATGGCTATCACACAGCCTGTCATCCCACTGGCCGCATATCACCCAAGATCTCACCAACCATGCCAAGTGTGGGGCCTATCCCCCACCGTCTCACTAGACGAGCTCGATATCTCAACACTCCCCCTCGAGCTCAACTCCATCTCATGTACACCAAGCAAAGCCCTAAATCTGCGGAGCTTCTCTGTACCCAATGCTTTGGTGAAGATGTCAGCTACCTGATCCTCTGTGCTGACATAAACAAGATCAAGATCTCCTGCCAAGACCTTCTCTCTGACGAAGTGATAGTGGACCTCTATGTGCTTTGTACGATCATGAAACACTGGGTTCCTGGCCAACTGTATACTGCTAATGTTGTCACAGAAAATGACAACTTGTCTATCCACTGATAGACCCAAATCTGCAAGTAGCTTTCTCAACCAAGCTACCTCACATGCTGCCATAGCAGCTCCTCTGTACTACTCGGCCTCTGTATTGGATAGAGCGACCGTAGGCTACTTCTTGCTGCTCCAAGTCACAGCAGCACTCCCCAAAGAAAACATGAATCCACTGGTAGATCTTCTATCTGAGATACTACCAGCCCAATCAGCATTCGTGTACCCATGTACACATATCTCTGTCCCAGTCTTATAGAATAGTCCACAATGCAAAGTAGACTTCACATACCTCAGTATGCATCTCACTGCATCCAAATGCAGTTTTCGTGGAACCTGCATAAACTGACTCACCAACCCAACAGCATAGCTCAAGTCTGGTCTGGTGATCGTCATGTAGATCAAACTTCCTACTATGCTCCTGTACATAGTAGGATCCTCCAAGATCTCTCCTAAATCTGCCACTCAAACTTCTGTCTAAGAAAGATCTTTACATCAAAGATCTCTGCATCATGGTCCCTCGTAATGATCAAGTCATCTACATAGATGACAACAAGCACAACTCCTCTATCACCATGTCTCACATATAGCGAGAAATCTGCATTGGCTACATGAAAACCAATAGTGACAAGATATTCAGAAATCTTGTCAGACCATGCTCTTGGTGCTTGCTTTAAGCCATACAAGGCTTTCTTCAACCTGCAAACATGTTCGGGGTGACCCTCATCCTCATAACCAGGTGGCTACAACATATACACCTCTTTTTGCAAATCCCCATGCAAGAATGCATTCTTTACATCCATCTGATGTAAAGACCATTGCTTTAACGGAGCCACTGCTATCACAACTCTCACTGTTGCCATCTTGGCAACTGGAGTTTCCTCATAATCAATCCCATATGTCTGCGCATATCCTTTGGCTACCAATCTAGCCTTGTACCTGTTTATGCTTCCATCACTGTTATGTTTAACTTTGTACACCCACTTGCATCCAATGGCTTTCTTGCCTTCAGGCAATTGCACTAAATCCCAAGTTTCATTTCCATATAGTGCATCCATCTCCTCATCCATAGCTTTCTCCCAACACACATTTCCAACAGCCTCATCAATGCATGTGGGCTCTACAACCTACACAACCTTTGCCATATATGCATAGTGATGTGCCACATAACCATCATATGTAAATCTCTACACAGGGTTCTTCACTCTCCCTGATCTTCGCAGCTTTTCATTCATGGCTTCCATAGCCTTCTTTACACCAGGTGTTCTCATAGCTGGGATCCCAAGCTCCTCATCAAGGCTCATGCCACTAGACTCAACATGAGAATGCCCTACAGAAATGTCAGGCATACCAAGGGGCTCAACCACTTTCTCTTTTCCTTTACGTGATGTACTAATCACATTTGCAGGACTGGTATTATGACGCAGCCTGCCACTCCATGGTCTATCAATAGACCCACTAGATGAGGACTCTCCTGGTCCACTCAAAGACTGTGATTGCTGACTTGCATTCTGTGCAACCACACTACCACTCACATCAGCCCCAACAGCTTCTTTTTCAGCAGCATACCAGCTGCTCATCTCATCAAAGACAACATCCCTGCTTACCCTCAACTCACGTGTAGCAGGGTTATAACACCTGTATCCCTTTTGCTCAAGGGAATATCCAATAAACACACATTTTTCAGCTTTCGGCTCCAGCTTAGTTCTCAGCTCATCTGGCACATGCACATATGCAATGCATCCAAAGACTTTCAGATGAGACAAATCTGGTTTTCTACCAGTAAACCTCTCCTCTGGAGTTACATCATGTATGGCTGTAGTTGTCCTGTTCATGATGTATACTGTTGTAGAAACAGCCTTAGCCCAATAGCTATGCAGCATATTTTTCTCTTCCATCAATGCTCGTGCAATCTCAACAATGTGCCTGTTTTTTTGCTCAACAACTCCATTTTGCTACGGAGTGTATCTGCATGTGAACTGTCTCCGAATACTATTCTTCTTCAAAAATTCAGAGAACTCATTGGAGAAGTACTCTCCCCCTCCATCTGACCTTAGGCACTTTACATATTTCCCTGTTTACTTTTCAATCAAAACTCTGAAATTTTGAAAGTGAGTGAACACCTCACTCTTCTCCTTCATGAAATATACCCACACTTTCCTTGTGTGGTCCATCAATAAAAGTCACATAATACCTGCAGCCTCCCATAGATATGGTCTTCATAGGACCCCATACATCTGAATGCACAACATCTAGTGCATTTCTGCTCACATATCTGTTACGTGGAAACACATGCTTTGTTTGCTTCCCAAATTGGCATGCTTCACATATTTTCAGCATACCTTCCACTTTAAATTTTGCCAGCCCTGTCACACAATTCCTTTAGTCTGCATAGACTTCAATCTCTGCACATTCACATGTCCAATCCTTTTATGCCAAATGTCTGTGTCTGCAACAATTCCTGAACCATTTGCAAGCATCGCAGCACTCATTTCAGGCATGTCTACATTCAACGTAAACATTCTGCCCACTCTGTTGCCTTTTGCAACCAACCTGCACTTGTCTTTGAAATCTTTAACATAACACCCATCAGAGGGTTAAACCGAATCTACAAACCCTACTCAATCATCTGGCCAACTGAAACCAGATTCTTTGTTATGTTTGGTACATGAAGTACATCTGCAAGGTACTTCACTTTGCCATCCTGCATAGACAATGGCACATCTCCAACGTGGGCAATTGGATGAGCAGTCATCCCCTATTTCCACAAAACCTGGTCTTTCCAGGTTTTTCATCTCCTTGAACCACTCCCCATGACTCGTCATGTGGTTCGAAGCGCCTGAATCCACATACCATACATTATCTTTTTGTGCTGCATCAACATTTTCAGATCACATGGCATTCACGACATGCTACATAACAAACAACCTTTCATTATCCTCATTATTTCTGCTTGAGGATGCATAGTTGTTTTGCTGCACTTTTCCATTTTGCATGTCAGCCTGCTTCTTATAACATTCTGCCTGCACATGTCCAGGCTTACCACAATAATAGCATTCACGTGCATCATTATACTGCCTTTGCCAATTTCCACGGCCTCTTTGACTCCCCCTGCCTCTGAATTTGCCTCTTCCACCTGCGTGTTGTTGTTGTTGTTGTTGATTCTTGGACTGTTGTTTTGTTGCTGCTGCTCTGCTGGCCATAATTCTGATTACCTATTCGGCCACCTCCTTGACCGCGTCCACCCACGGCCTCCTCTACCTCGTCCTCTTCCTGAACTCGTGTAGAAGGCCTGTTGCTCTGAACTATTTTTGCTTTGTGAAGATTGTTGGTCTTCACCCAAGCTCTTCAGCATAGACACCAAATCTGTAAAGTTGGGAATGTTTTCCCGAGTCTGAATAGACGTCTTGAATGCCTTGTATTGTGGCCCGAGACCACGTAGACAGACCTCCACCTTATCATCATCATCTACTGACACACCAATAGATGCAAGGGATTCCACAATACCCTTTATCTTCAATGCATAGTCATTCACAGACATGCTCTTTTTCTCCACAGTATGAAGTTCATTCTTCAACTGTATCTTACGTGTCTTGGTATTTGTTTCATAAAGCTTTACCAAGGTGTCCCACGCCTCCTTGGAGGACTTGGCATCCTGAATGTGCCCAATCATGGTGTCATGTATACTAATGGAGAGCCAATACATAATCTTCCTCGCTCCTTGGTTCTAGTCTTTAAATTCTTTCACATCTGCAGCAGTTGGATTTATATCCGGTATCTCCAGTGCCTCTTCATGCTCACCTTCTATGTAGTCCCAATAGCCTTTTCCCCCATCAAGAAATTTGTCAACCTTGTAACATCCTTGTTCCCACCGAGCAAGAGATTCGGGATACTAGAAGAGCGGAAGTAGCACTTCTCGCGCGGGACAGGGGTCCCACATTCGGGGCCTCACCCACGGATATCCGGATAAGAGACTAATCCGTCAATTATTCCAAAACCGAACCCGGAAAAACTTCCTTTATCGGAAAGCACGGGCGATTCCACCAGGATAACTTTTTACTCTAACGTAGTCAAGATCATTTCTGATCGAGCTAATCCAATTGCATCTATAAGATACTTGGTCAGATTAAGGAAGAAACTTGCACTTGGATCATTGGGATCAACGTTTTTTTTCCCATTCAAGAGGCACAGCCGTTGATTCCTATCCATAGAACAGTTACTGTCCGGGATTTATTTTATCTATCGTAAAAACAAAAGTTTGGGTCTCGATTTACGGATCCATCAGTGTCCATCCTAACCCCATCCAGTCCCATGGGTTAGCCAACCGCCCAACCACTATAGTGATGGGATCCAATTAAGAATTTGGTTAGGTTTTGTCCCGGGTACGAAGGAAAAGAGTTCCAAGGCCCCCTAGCCGGATGTTCATGCAAAATAAAACTAGTCACACCACTCACACACTCAATATGAAATTGCCTTTTTCACAGATTCAACCAGTTTAAAACAATCCTTTAATAAAACCATAGTATCACTGATCACAATCTTCCAATTTATCCAATGGATTCTTAATTTCCCATCATTCCTTCATCAGAGTATCTATGGCATCATTGGCAACTAGAACGCTTAGGGACCGTTTCAATAGTTCCTAGCCCTTAATACTCGGCAATATAATCACTTATCAAGATGGACTCTCGTTGAAGATCAGCAAGATCAACCAACAGATCCATATAAAGAGCCATGGACTCATCCATTGAAGACCAGCAAGGTCAATCAACCAGATCCATGCCCGATTTCAGAAAACAACTCCTACTCTTGTTCCAATATCTTCCTCAACGCACGCGTGGGTATCCTAGGTGACCTAGAGCCCGAGCACCGTATGGTCAGCACCCTCTAGGATCCTTCGCAGGTGACCTAGCGCTTCACTCATAGGCCGCTTCCTTGGCCCCTCATCCACCGTACCGGAAGCTCACCATTTTAATCGCACCGAGGCTGGTCAAGACCTTGGCCGACCTTGCTACACGAGACGTCCTTCATTGACTCTCCGTCTCAGCAGTTGCAACTTTATCATCACGACCTTAATCACAAGACGGTCAAAATGCTCCCCCCAGCATTCTTGACATAAAACAATCATTTACAAACAGCATTTACAAACAGTTTACAAATACAGTTTCTATATTAACTCTCATTTTTCCACATTATCCCTCATCAACCCACCTTACTTATTTCACATTCCATATCCACATTCACATCCATACATCCACATCTACATGCATACATTCATATCTACATGCATACATCCATAACTCCATGCATACATCCACATCCACATTCACATTCACATCCATACATTTACATCTACATGCATACATCCACCTCCACATTCACATCCACATCTATACATCTACATCTATACGTCTATACATCTACATCTACATGCATACATCCACCTCCACATTCACATCCACATCTATACATCTACATCTATACGTCTATACATCTACATCTGCATGCATACATCCACAACTTCATTCACATCCACATCTATACATCTACATCCATACATCCACATCTCCATTCACATCCCCATCTATACATCTACATCTACATGCATACATCCACATCTCCATTCACCTCCACATCTATACATCTACATGCATACATTCATATCTACATGCATACATCCACAACTCCATGCATACATCCACATCCACATTCACATTCACATCCATACATTTACATCTACATGCATACATCCACCTCCACATTCACATCCACATCTATACGTCTACATCTATACGTCTATACATCTACATCTACATGCATACATCCACAACTTCATTCACATCCACATCTATACATCTACATCCATACATCCACATCTCCATTCACATCCCCATCTATACATCTACATCTACATGCATACATCCACATCTCCATTCACCTCCACATCTACATCTACATGCATACATCCACATCTCCATTCACCTCCACATCTATACATCTACATGCATACATCCACATCTCCATTCACATCTCCATCTATACATCTACATGCATACATCCACATCTCCATTCACATCCCCATCTATACATCTACATCTCCATGCATACATCTACATCTACATGCATACATCTACATCTCCATTCACATCTATATCTATACATCTACATCTACATACATACCTCCACACCTACATGATTACAATAAAATTCTTTTAATTAATCTAGGATGACAAATGCCTAGAATATGGTAGGAAGTCCTCTTTTTATGCTTTGAATGAAATTATTTTATGCGTAATTTCTATAAAAATTTTACCATAGCTCCGCTACTATGACTGATAAATCTCAATTTTTTCTAAGGGATAAGGCTTGTCATTAAGGAAATAATTAGAATGGTCTCTAATTGGATCATCAATCCATAATGGATTGAATCATCGATATACATAAACTAAAAGCATAGAAAAAAAGCCATTAATTTGGCCTCAAGCATAGCTTAATCTTGGATTAAGGAAAAGCCTTATGAAAAGCTTCATTTGGATTGAAAAGGGTCATGAGTATGACCATTTCTTAAGTGAGAGAGAGAGAAAGACCATTAGAATTAAATATAAAAAGAATTTTATGTAATTCTTTACTATCATTAATTAATTAACTTCAATAGCATTTGAAAAACCATATCAATTAAGCTTCTCAAGCTTGAGAGGGGTTGAGAAGAGAGAATCATTGAGAAATTATAGAAAAGATCAAAATTCACTATACTTATCTTATAATTTGCTTGATTCTTTGATCACGATAGAGGCCCCCAACCAATCAATTGGTTTAGTATGTTGATGGAGCCACCAATGGGGATTGAAGAAAGGGAGAAGTATCAAAAACTAGTGAATTATTAAAGAATTCACAGTTCTTGGCTTAGGTGGAGTAGAGTAACAATGCATAAGACACTATATTTTTTTCAACAAGGGAAGGCTTCTATTTATAGGAAAAATTGAGCTCCTAACCAAACAAACTGATTCTAGAATTTTCCAAGTCAGTTTGGTTGAATTTGGACTAGATTTGGACCTAGTTTGGTTACTTTTTGATTCGATTTGGTTACTTTTTGATTCGATTTGGTTCCATTTTGATTTGGTTTGGTTCAAGAGATATGAGAGATAAAAATATCACATTATTTTTGAGTTTAAAACTCATTCAAGCATGTGAAATATGCACCTCCTTTAAAGAACTCCCCTTCCTTACATATGTGTCAAAATTATATTGCACATAGTTTTTTTACTAATAAAACTTGTACATTTTTAACTCTTCATCTTATGTGAAATATGCACCTTCTTTAAAGAACTCCCCTTCCTTACATATGTGTCAAAATTCTATTGCTCATAGTTTTTTTACTAATAAAACTTGTACATTTTCAACTCTTCATCTTATGTGAAATATGCACCTTCTTTAAAGAACTCCCCTTCCTTACATATGTGTCAAAATTATATTGCACATAGTTTTTTACTAATAAACCTTGTACATTTTCAACTCTTCATCTTATGTGAAATATGCACCTTCTTTAAAGAACTCCCCTTCCTTACATATGTGTCAAAAATTTTATTGCTCATAGTTTTTTACTAATAAACCTTGTACATTTTCAACTCTTCATCTTATGTGAAATATGCACCTTCTTTAAAGAACTCCCCTTCCTTACATATGTGTCAAAATTTTATTGCTCATAGTTTTTTTACTAATAAACCTTGTACATTTTCAACTCTTCATCTTATGTGAGCATTTACTCATTTTGGGTATCTTCTTTTACAAATTGGATTTATCTCCTCCCTACACATGGATTGATGCTATTGGCCCATAGGAACCTTAATTGGACCATAATCCAAAAATTTCTGAAAATCTAGACTCTTAGACTAAGGTTCTTTATACCTATTTCCAATTAATTCCAATTGCACATTGGAAAATTCTTTTTGAATTTCTGTTTCAGGGGAACTTATTTTAATAAGATGAGTTATTTTTCTATCCAAAAATATTCATAATCTGAATATTCTCTCTCTAGAATAATTTTCTCTCTCTAGGCTAAAACAGTTAGAAACAAGGTCTTTATATTTCTGAAGAGGGATTACAGGGGAAGATACTAGACATCAAAAAGGGGTTGGGGGAGAAATCTTACATTCTACCCCACTTAAAAAATGCGAGATGTCCTCATCTCGCAAACTGGGATAATTTCGCAAGATGCACGAATATGAGACTTAGAGAAAAATTTTAATCAAGATTAACCACCAAGAAAAGTCTTACAGAAAGCAAGATAAGAACAAGATTTAAACTTTATTCATTCTCAGAACTTATACAGTAAAGATAGAAGAACTCTTTACACTTCCATAAGCCCGTCCATCATATGGTCACAAAAGCAGCACTCACAAACTGCACACACAAGTATAGGGTAACTCATCTATGGGAATGATTCTGCTGGTTATTGCCGCACCTATCTCAGTGGTATGAGGTGATCTACCAAAAGGACCTCTGAGAGGCAAGCCAAAAACGGGATAAAGGCATATCTTCTCATGAGGAAGAAAACACGCCAGTAAGAAGACCCGCTCAGAAAACCCAAGATGCCTTGATCTCATGACACAGTAGTATTGGGGACCCAAACCCAAAGCTTCAATAACCATGGCCAAGCGGACATTGTTACGAAAGTGCTGCTGACCCCAAGGTGTTACCCTAGTTATGTTTTGATAGGTCCGCCATTTGGTCTGCGCTACAGAAGTTCCTAGGTGAGGAAAAAGTGAGCGCTCATACTGTTCTATAAAGTCTTTCTTCACAGACTCTCTTGCATCTTGAAGGTGAGAAATCATCATGGATAAAACTAGTTCTTGTTGCCAAGCCATGAAGGAGATTAAGAAAGAAAGGAGATTGATGGGAGTAAGATTACTGTGAACGACAAGTAAAAGTTACGACTTATATAAAGGAAGGAGCTAGCGTAACCTAGAAGTCAACGGTAACTTGCCACTGAAGTTTTACCGTCTTTCCATGATTTGGGTTTGGCACCTATTTCTATGAAATACATTAAGAACTTTGAGATAAGGGAATAAAAGAAGCTTGTAGGCTGTCACCTACTTTCATTGAATTCAGATATAAGGGTTACAATATCTGGGGGATAACTTCTTATACTCCCTAAGAGATAAAGAACTTCTTTTGGGCCGTACTGGAATGAAAACCAAAACCTTGGTATCCAAAACACCAATTCTCACTTCTGAACTCATTGTTCTAAATCCTTAAAACAGGTGGGACTCCTGAGAAGTATTCTAGGGAAAGGGTCTTCCTTTTTTAAACAGAAACTTGCTTTTATTTTAGAGAGGGAATAATTATAAGATCAGAAAGGAAGATTCTTACTCCAGTATACCTCGAAGGTTGGGGAGGAATCTTACATTCTACCCCACTTAAAAAGTGCGAGATGTCATCATCTCGCAAGGTAGGGGACAGCTCTTTTGCTTAAGATCCAATTTTATTCAGGGGTTCCTTATATTCTGGTCAACCCAACAGAACACTAGGATAAATATCCCTTATATAGAACTCATCATTAAATAACAATTCATTCAGATCATGTCATTCATATCTTTAAAAAGATAATGGTCCATTAGACCCAAAAGTTTCCTTCGGAACATTCCTCCACGGAAACTTCAGTCAAGCAAGTTCTCAATTTGACATCCCTTAACTTGATCTACCAGTCAAGTATTAATAGTAGCAATCTAACAGCACAACCCACTAACCTCATAGTGATTTGCTGAATTCATTATCATCATTCTAGCTATGAATATCATCACAGGAACTCGTCCCATTCCCCCTCATTGTGGTTTCATTATATTTCAACTAATTTTTAAAAATCAACATTTTTCAATCAGCATTTTCAATCAGAATCCAAATCAATTCATCAATTCTCAAACAGAATTAAAAATCATATCAATCACATTCAAAATCATCATCTAGATAGCATTAACGCTTATAATTTTAAGTCTTAGATTTACTCGTATATATTGTCAGTAAAGAGCTGCAGTATACTCTCGATATATATGGGTAGTCACGGCCCTTGGAATTATAAGGTAAATACTATCATGTCTAGGCCTCAAGCAAGTCAAGGATTCTATATAATTACGGTACTTCCATCTGAAGACCCAATTACCAAATTACGAGTTTCAGTTTGAATATCAAATTGAATGAATTATCTCACACAATTATAACCTTTTTGTGTTTCTTGATAAATTTTTGATATATTTGTCTTCTCAGTTGATCTTTATTAACCAAATGCTCTGATACCAACTGTAAGATCCCTGTTCCCACCGAGCAACAGATTCGGGATACTAGCAGCGGAAGTAGCACTTCTCGCGCACGGGACACAGGTCCCACATTCGGGGCCTCACCCACGGATATCCGGATAAGAGACTAATCCGTCGATTATTCCAAAACCGAACCCGGAAAAACTTCCTTTACCGGAAAGCACGGGCGATTCCAGCAAGATAACTTTTTACTCTAACGTAGTCAAGATCATTTTTGATCGAGCTGATCCAATTGCATCTATAAGATACTTGGTCAGATTAAGGAAGAAACTTGCACTTGGATCATTGGGATCAACGCTTTTTTCCCCATTCAAGAGGCACAGCCGATGAATCCTATCCATAGAATAGTTACTGTCCGGGATTTATTTTATCTATCGTAAAAACAAAAGTTTGGGTCTCGATTTACGGATCCATTAGTCCAGCCTAACCCCATCCAGTCCCATGGGTTAGCCAACCGCCCAACCACTGTAGTGATGGGATCCAATTAAGAATTTGGTTAGGTTTTGTCCCGGGTACCAAGGAAAAGAGTTCCAAGGCCCCCTAACCGGATGTTCATGCAAAATAAAACTAGTCACACCACTCACACACTCAATATGAAATTTCCTTTTTCACAGATTCAACCAGTTTAAAACAATCCTTTAATAAAACCATAGTATCACTGATCACAATCTTCCAATTTATCCAATTGATTCTTAATTTCACATCATTTCTTCATTAGAGTATCTATGGCATCATTGGCAACTAGAACGCTCAGGGGCCGTTTCGATAGTTCCTAGCCCTTAATACTCGGCAATATAATCACTTATCAAGATGGACTCTCGTTGAAGATCAGCAAGATCAATCAACAGATCCATATAAAGAGCCATGGACTCATCCATTGAAGACCAGCAAGGTCAATCAACCAGATCCATGCCCGATTTCAAAAAACAACTCCTACTCTTGTTCCAATATCTTCCTCGACACACGCGTGGGTATCCTAGGCGACCCAGAGCCCGAGCACCATATGGTCAGCACCCTCTAGGATCCTTCGCAGGTGACCTAGCGCTTCACTCATAGGCCGCTTCTTTGGCCCCTCATCCACCGTACTACCGGAAGCTCACCATTTTAATCGCACCGAGGCTGGTCAAGACCTCGGCCGACCTTGCTACGCGAGACGTCCTTCATTGACTCTCCGTCAGCAGTTGCAACTTTATCATCACGACCTTAATCACAAGACGATCAAAATGCTCCCCCCAGCATTCTTGACATAAAACAATCATTTACAAACAGCATTTACAAACAGTTTACAAATACAGTTTCTATATTAACTCTCATTTTTCCACATTATCCTTCATCAACCCACCTTACTTATTCCACATTCCATATCCACATTCACATCCATACATTCATATCTACATGCATACATCCACAACTCCATGCATACATCCACATCCACATTCACATTCACATCCATACATTTACATCTACATGCATACATCCACCTCCACATTCACATCCACATCTATACATCTACATCTATACGTCTATACATCTACATCTACATGCATACATCCACAACTTCATTCACATCCACATCTATACATCTACATCCATACATCCACATCTCCATTCACATCCCCATCTATACATCTACATCTACATGCATACATCCACATCTCCATTCACCTCCACATCTATACATCTACATGCATACATTCATATCTACATGCATACATCCACAACTCCATGCATACATCCACATCCACATTCACATTCACATCCATACATTTACATCTACATGCATACATCCACCTCCACATTCACATCCACATCTATACATCTACATCTATACGTCTATACATCTACATCTACATGCATACATCCACAACTTCATTCACATCCACATCTATACATCTACATCCATACATCCACATCTCCATTCACATCCCCATCTATACATCTACATCTACATGCATACATCTACATCTACATCTACATGCATACATCCACATCTCCATTCACCTCCACATCTATACATCTACATGCATACATCCACATCTACATGCATACATCCACATCTCCATTCACATCTCCATCTATACATCTACATGCATACATCCACATCTCCATTCACATCCTCATCTATACATCTACATCTCCATGCATACATCTGATAAAAAACAGGAGCAGGATGTAACACACACAAGAGAAGCAAACCCTAATCCATAACCATCAATCATAAAGAAGGAGAGAAGCCATAGTCACCATCTCTCTCACACACACAAAGAGGAACACAACATAGTGTTATGTCCACACTACAAAGTAAACCTAATGTAATGTCCACACCACACATGACCAGCTGGACGCGGTCATAAACACACCACACGATATCTATCTACCATACTGTCACTCTGTCAACAACACCCATGTGCTATCCTCCAGCTGTATACGAGCTTGATATTTCAACACTCCCCCTCAAGCTCGACATGTCCATCTCTAGGACTCCCAATCTAGTACGGAAATACTCGAACTTATCTTTACCAAGTGCTTTGGTAAAGATATCTGCAACCTGCTCATCTGTCTGCACATATGTCAAATCAACATGCCCATCTAGCACCTTCTCTCTGATGAAATGATAGTGGACCTCAATATGTTTGGTCCTGGCATGATAAACTGGGTTGCTAGCAAGCTGAATACTACTCATGTTGTCACAATGAATGACAACTCTCATATCACTCTGTAACCTGACATCATCTAGCAACTTCTTCAACCACATAGCCTCACATGCAGCTATGGCTGCTCCACGGTACTCTGCCTCTGTGGTAGATAAAGCAACTGTAGGTTTCTTTTTACTGCTCCAGCTCACAGCTCCACTACCAAGGCTGAAAACATAGCCACTGGTAGATCTCCTGTCATATGCACTACCGGCCCAATCTGCATCTGTATATCCATAGACATGCATGTCTTTTCCTGCCTCATAGAAAAGACCATAATGCGCGGTAGTTTTGACATATCTCAGAATCCGTCTCACAGCATCCAAGTGAGGTTTACAAGGACTCTCCATAAACTGACTCACCAAACCAACTGCATAACTGAGATCTGGCCTCGTAATGGTCATGTAGATAAGGCTACCAAACCATTTGCCTGTACATGGTGATATCATCAAGCTCATCACCCAAATCAGCCCTAAGCTTCATGTTTTGCTCTAATGGTGTCAACATGGGTTTGCATGCTGTCATACCATACTTTGCCAGCATGTCAAGTGCATATTGCCTTTGCACCAACCATATACCCTTGCCTGTTCTAATCACCTCAATGCCAAGAAAGAACCTCAAATCACCAAGGTCTTTCATATCAAACTCTTTGCATAAAGAGGCCTTAACCTCATCAATGCCTTTCCCACAATCACCTGTGATAATCAGATCATCAACATAAATGACTATCATCACAATACCATCATGTGTCTTCTTCACATAAAGTGAAGAGTCTGCATTTCCAACCACAAATCCAATACTGACAAGATATCTGCTGATCTTGTCACTCCAAGCACGAGGTGCTTGTTTCAAACCATAGAGTGCTTTCTTTAACCTGCAAACAAAAGTCAGATATTTTGGATGTACATAACCTTCTGGCTGTTCCATGTACACCTCTTCTTGCAGTTCACCATTTAAGAAAGCATTCTTTACATCCATTTGATGTAAAGCCCAACCTTTTTGTGCTGCTAGTGCAATGATAGACCTCACTGTAGCCATTTTAGCCACTGGGCTGAAAGTTTCATCATAATCAAGACCATAAGTTTGTGCATATCCTTTAGCGACCAGCCTTGCCTTATGTCTCTCTAGGCTGCCATCTGACTTGCACTTTACCTTATACACCCATTTGCATCCAATTGCATTCTTTCCTTTAGGTAACTCAGCCAATTTCCATGTATCATTTTTGTCCAAAGCATCCATCTCTTCATCCATGGCTTTCTGCCATACATGCTCTCCAATAGCCTCTGAATAGCATGTAGGTTCCACATGCTTTACCATAGATGTCATGTATGCATAATGCATAGCAAAATCCCTATATGTCAATCTTTCAACTGGATATCTGACTCTCTGGGATCTCCGCAATGCATGCGGGTCACTCTGTACACCTGTAACTCTGGCATGTGGTGGCACATATCTGTCCTGCCTAGCACCAGGTGTGCATACAACAGGTATCCCGAGCTCCTCATCCAAACTCTCTGAGCTAGAGGACTCATAGCCTGTGATTCCAATTCCTTCGACTTTCTTCTTGCCTTTATCCATAGTGCTACTCCCAGTGCTCGCACTCTCATGCCTCAATCGTCCTGACCATGGACGTACACTGCTACTAGTACTCTCAGCTTCTGCTCTGCTGGCCCAGACATAGTAGTAGAGCTAGAACTTGCTTGTGATGGCAAGTTCACAGGTACATTAGCCTCAAGTGTGTCAATGACTCCCTCATCTCTTGCTTTGTACCAACTAGCAAGCTCATTAAACACCACATCTCGTGAGATGACTACTTGTCTAGTTTGAGGGTTATAACATTTGTAAGCCTTTCGATCCTGTGCATATCCAACAAAGACACATTTCTTTGCTTTAGGATCCAACTTCCGTCTTCTTTCATCAGGCACATGAACATAAGCTACACATCCAAAGATTTTCAGATGTCCAATATCTGGCCTGTAACCTGTAAGCCGCATCTCTGGCGTGCTTCCATGAATGGCTGCTGTAGGTGATTTGTTCAGGATATACACTGCAGTAGCACATGCTTCTGCCCAATAGTAATCTGGCATGCTCTTTTCATTGAGCATTGCCCTTGCCACTTCACATATGACACGATTCTTTCTCTCAGCCACACCGTTCTGCTGAGGTGTATACCTGCATGTCAACTGTCTCCTTATCCCATGCTTCCGCAAGAAATGCTCAAATGCTTTTGAGGTGTATTCACCACCTCCATCTGTCCTCAGACACTTAATCCAACAGCCATATTGTTTTTCTACAAGAGCTTTGAAATCCATGAATTTTTCCAGCACTTCACTCTTCTCTCTCAAAAAATATATCCATGTCATCCTGCTGAAGTCATCTATAAATGTCACATAGTATAGACTTCCTTTGATAGATGGATTTTGCGCAGGGCCCCATACATCACTGTGCACTATTTCAAGTGGCCTGTTACTCATATTTCCTTCCCGAGGAAACCTCAACCTTGCCTGCTTTCCAAACTGACAGGCTTCACAAACATGCATATGTCCATCATATTTGAATCGAGGCAATCCACTGACAATGCCCCTTGTTTGCATGTTCTTTAATCTCTGTATATTGACATGTCCAATCCTCTTGTGCCACATGTCAATGTCTTGCACAATCCCATTGCTCTTTGAAAACATGGCTGAGCTCAATTCTGGTATGCCTGCATTCAATTTGAACAACCTTCCTTCCTTCTTGCCCTTGGCAATCAATCTACAGCCATGCTTAAAATCTTCCACAAAACAGCCTTTCTCATTAAATCTTACTTGTAATCCCTGCTCAACCATTTGGCCTACTGATGCCAAACTCTTTGTAATGGATGGTACATATAACACTTCTGACATATTTTTCACATTTCCATCATGCATCTTCAAAGGCACACTGCCAACATGTGTTATAAGATGCTGAGTATCATCTCCTGTGACCACATAACCATTTGTATCCAATGGTTGCATCTTCTCAAACCACTCACCATGACATGTCATGTGGTTTGAGGCACCTGAATCCATATACCATGACTCATCTCGAGCATTCTGAGAATCCATTGTCCCCATAACATGCTTCATTGCAAAAAGATGGTTTGAACTCCCATCATTGTTACTGGTAGATGCATAATTTCCATGTTGTGGTCTTCCATTCCTCGCATCATTCTGCTTTTTGTAACAATCTTTTGCCAAATGTCCAAGTTTGCCACAATAGTAACATTCAATCCCATTCAAATTTTGTTGAGGACCTTGCCATCGTCCTCTACCACGAGCACCTGTTCCAAATCTCCTCCTATGGGATTGAAATCCACGTCCTCCACGTGATCCAAATGATGACTGTGAATTCTGAAAATTCTGATTTGATTGTGGTTGAGTAGACCTGTCATTCCAACCACGTCCTCCACGGCCTCGAGGGGTAAATCTCCCCCTGCCTCGAGAGCCTCTAGATGAGTAAAAAGCCTGATTTCGTGCATGGTCATCATTGCTTGACGAGGATGCACCGCCTGTAACACTCATACCACCAAGGCCAAGCTTCAATTCTTCCACAATGAGCAATGACACAAGCTCATTAAAGTCTGGCATTCCTCCCAATCTTACTGAGATGGAAGTGTCAAAAGATTTGTATTCTTTGCCTAAACCACGCAATGTGAGAGCAACCAAATCATCATCATCCATTGGGGCATGAATCAATGACAATGAATCTGCATAACCCTTGATTTCCTGAACATACTCATGTATACTCCTATTCCTTCGTGTTACACTGTGAATCTGTTGCTTTAGTTGTATTTTCCTTGCACCAGTGTCTGTCTCATACATTCGGCACAATATACCCCATGCTTCTTTCGGTGTATCTGCATCTTGGATGTGAATGAGCAAGGCATCTGTTACACATATTGAAAAATAATGCAACACCTTCGAAGACCGCTCTACCCACTGCTTGTGAGCCAGTAACTGAGCATTATTTGGTTGAGGAGGTAGGTATGGCTCTGGATCTTCCTCCGAGACAAGACTCCATAAACCTTTGCCTTTCAAAAAACTCTTCATTCGAAACTTCCACACTTGAAAGTTAGTGCGATCAAGCTTCTCTCCAACAATCTGTATCGGACCATCTCCCATTGTTGCAAAAAATTGAGGAGATGTACCCTTTCGATCACAATGTATAAAGTACCTGTGATGCTCCAAATCTCTCCAAATCACATCAAATGCTTGCAAATTGTGTGCATTAACATCCCACAATGATTCATCAACAATGTATACTGGATCAAAGTTGAAACCAAATGAAACTCCTTCATAAAAAATTTTCTGGTTTTTTCCTCGCCAGAGAACCAGTCAAAGATCTTGCTCTAAATCCTTCAAATCTTGTCCAAATGCAATGATTCAACTTGCAATGGCTTTCGAACACATTGCTCCAACATATCCTAGAAGGGTTTGATCCAATTCTTCAAGGGGAATGAGAACCACCAATTTTTGTAACCTCTGGTTTGAATTTTTCTGCACCTGTCAGGTACCACCTCTCACTAAAAATGCTCTATCTCCTTCAAATCTTCTCCAAATCCAAAAATTTTTGATTCAAACGTTTAGCAACTCATAGGACTCTACTTGTACCAGAGTAATTTGGCCAATTTGTTATAGACAAGGATTAATCCCTTGATTAAAAAAACTGCTCTGTTTTTTGACAGACTTTCTGAAAACCTGCAAACCTCTGCTAATTGAGTTCAATGAGCTCCAAATCCTTCAAGTAAGGTTCCCAAGTGTTAATGTCAGCTCCAAACAAGGATTTTCTAAGCTCCAAGTGACTTCAACCTCATGAGAAGACTTTGTAATGAGCAAATATGATTGATTTTGATGAAAGCTGTCCAATTCCTGCATGAACCAGCGCCGCCTGCTCCTGAGGGCTGTAGATGAGGGGCAAATCACAATTAATATGATAAGACTCTTAGCAATGACCTAAACTACCTTTCTCTTGAAGGGTTTAGCTCAATTTTGCCTCTAGCTCCTCCAATCCTCCACGGGGGGTATGTCCACTGGTTTTGTGAAAAACCAGAAACATTTGCATAAATCCTTTTTCTCTTGATTTTACTCAAATCTGTATGCATCAATCTGCTTCAAGATTCTGTATGTTGCTTGTGACCACTTTGCTAATACATTTGTAAGCCCAAATACATGTGCCTTTGTGTATACATTTGCCAAGAGTATACATTCACTTCAAGCTTTCCATGAAAGCTTAGAGAAAAAATCAGAATTTTGCACTTGCTTTATGCACTTCAATCTTCACTGAACCTGCTCTTTGGCACCTGCAATCCGCAGAGGGGGTCTTGCTACACTTACCAATGGTCCTTAGCTCTCAGATCTGATGCCGGTGTGTGCTCCAGAGCTTTTCCTTTGCTCCAAGCTCCAATGGCTTCCTTCACAGCTTTTTCTTCTTCTTCCCTCTTCTCTCACTCACTCTCACAACTCAGCTAATGAGCTCTTGGCTCTGATACCATGATAAAAAACAGGAGCAGGATGTAACACACACAAGAGAAGCAAACCCTAATCCATAACCATCAATCATAAAGAAGGAGAGAAGCCATAGTCACCATCTCTCTCACACACACAAAGAGGAACACAACATAGAGTTATGTCCACACTACAAAGTAAACCTAATGTAATGTCCACACCACACATGACCAGCTGGACGCGGTCATAAACACACCACACGATATCTATCTACCATACTGTCACTCTGTCAGCACCCATGTGCTATCCTCCAGCTGTATACGAGCTTGATATTTCAACAACATCTACATCTACATGCATACATCTACATCTCCATGCATACATCTACATCTACATGCATACATCTACATCTCCATTCACATCTATATCTATACATCTACATCTACATGCATACCTCCACACCTCCATGATTACAATAAAATTCTTTTAATTAATCTAGGATGATAATTCCTAGAATATGGTAGGAAGTCCTCTTTTTATGCTTTGAATGAAATTATTTTATGCGTAATTTCTATAAAAATTTTGCCATAGCTCCGCTACTATGACTGATAAATCTCAATTTTTTCTAAGGGATAAGGCTTGTCATTAAGGAAATAATTAGAATGGTCTCTAATTGGATCATCAATCCATAATGGATTGAATCATCGATATACATGAACTAAAAGCATAGAAAAAAAGCCATTAATTTGGCCTCAAGCATAGCTTAATCTTGGATTAAGAAAAAGCCTTATGAAAAGCTTCATTTGGATTGAAAAGGGTCATGAGTATGACCATTTCTTAAGTGAGAGAGAGAAAGACCATTAGAATTAAATATAAAAAGAATTTTATGTAATTCTTTACTATCATTAATTAATTAACTTCAATAGCATTTCAAAAACCATATCAATTAAGCTTCTCAAGCTTGAGAGGGGTTGAGAAGAGAGAATCATTGAGAAATTATAGAAAAGATCAAAATTCACTATAATTATCTTATAATTTGCTTGATTCTTTGATCACGGTAGAGGCCCCCAACCAATCAATTGGTTTAGTATGTTGATGGAGCCACCAATGGGGAAGTATCAAAAACTAGTGAATTATTAAAGAATTCACAGTTCTTGGCTTAGGTGGAGTAGAGTAACAATGCATAAGATACTATATTTTTTTCAACAAGGGAAGGCTTCTATTTATAGGAAAAATTGAGCTCCTAACCATACAAACTGATTCTAGAATTTTCCAAGTCAGTTTGGTTGAATTTGGACTAGATTTGGACCTAGTTTGGTTACTTTTTGATTCGATTTGGTTCCATTTTGATTTGGTTTGGTTCAAGAGATATGAGAGATAAAAATATCACATTATTTTTGAGTTTAAAACTCATTCAAGCATGTGAAATATGCACCTCCTTTAAAGAACTCCCCTTCCTTACATATGTGTCAAAATTCTATTGCTCATAGTTTTTTTACTAATAAACCTTGTACATTTTCAACTCTTCATCTTATGTGAAATATGCACCTTCTTTAAAGAACTCCCCTTCCTTACATATGTGTCAAAATTTTATTGCACATAGTTTTTTACTAATAAACCTTGTACATTTTCAACTCTTCATCTTATGTGAAATATGCACCTTCTTTAAAGAACTCCCCTTCCTTACATATGTGTCAAAATTTTATTGCTCATAGTTTTTTACTAATAAACCTTGTACATTTTCAACTCTTCATCTTATGTGAAATATGCACCTTCTTTAAAGAACTCCCCTTCCTTACATATGTGTCAAAATTTTATTGCTCATAGTTTTTTTACTAATAAACCTTGTACATTTTCAACTCTTCATCTTATGTGAGCATTTACTCATTTTTGGGTATCTTCTTTTACAAATTGGATTTATCTCCTCCCTACACATGGATTGATGCTATTGGCCCATAGGAACCTTAATTGGACCATAATCCAAAAATTTCTGAAAATCTAGACCCTTAGACTAAGGTTCTTTATACCTATTTCCAATTAATTCCAATTGCACATTGAAAAATTCTTTTTGAATTTCTGTTTCAAGGGAACTTATTTTAATAAGATGAGTTATTTTTCTATCCAAAAATATTCATAATCTGAATATTCTCTCTCTAGAATAATTTTCTCTCTCTATGCTAAAACAGTTGAAAACAAGGTCTTTATATTTCTGAAGAGGGATTGATTACAGGGGAAGATACTAGACATCAAAAAGGGGTTAGGGGAGGAATCTTACAAACCTGAACCTCCAAGCATGGAAGTTATTCTTATCAAGCTTCTCTGCCACAATCTGGGTTATCCCATCATTTGACATCTTGCCAAACACACAATTTTACCAGAAACAGCACTCTGGTTTTTCTGCACAAACTACTGTATTTTTAGCAGCGGTACTGTAGTACTCTCAAATGTCACAATCAGTGACTTCAATGTGCATACATATACCCAATGGCAATTGTAGACCTCTTTGCAGCACCCACAGTATCTGCACAGTCAATCTGTCTTCCTGCAGTTCTTAAAACAGAGTTCTGCAGAGAATCGATGACCTACCCGCAGTGCTCGAAATCGCCTGCTTTCTGAAAAACGGAGGTCGACCCGAAACGCGATTTCGGCCCAAAAATTTTGTCCAATAGGACTTTATAGTTGCCCTGTAGCTTTACTCCCGCGAAGAAAGCTGCTCAATCAAAGATCGTTGCTGGTGCCTCCCGTAGAGCTCCCGACAAGGTTGTAGTCACCAACACAAATAGGGAAGAGTAGTTGAAGCTCTTACCCTCGTACCGCTTCCTGTGGTTCTCTTGCTTGCAGCTCAGCCCTTAGCATGAACCAGGCTCTGATACCATGAAAAGATGCAGGGGGGAAGAGAGCTTGAGCTCTTGCAAGCACACACACACACACTCACAAAACCCTAATAGAGAACACACAAGGTGAGAGGCTGAAATCTTCTTCTTCTTCACTCAACACTCAACACACCATATAAAAGAATAAGAGTACACATAATATGAAAGGTACTCAACCAATACATACACGGGTTCTCTATAGTGTGAACCCGACTAAATGAGCTGGCGCTATATGCCAGTCTCTAGAATGGCTGTTACACAGCCTATCATCCCACTGGCCGCATATCACCCAAGATCTCAACCATGCCAGTAGTGTAAGTGTGGGGCCTATCTCCCAGGCGGGTCATCAGTGGCCACCGCCTCACTAGACGAGCTCGATATCTCAATAGGTAAGTCATCATCAACTCCCGTAGGAGCTTCACCATTAGGTATGCGAGACAAATGATCAGCCATGACATGTTTTCTGCCAGATCTCACAAAACAACAGTGAAATCAAACTCAAGGAGAATCAATAACCATCGTGTGATTCTTCCTACGAAGCATGGTTTGTTTACCAGATACAACAATGCTTGATGATCCACATTGGAAAGACGGTCGTCTCCCTATGTATGCAATATGGGCAAGTAGACTACGCTCCTAGCTCACCAATGGAATGATAAACACTCCTTTCATTGCTAGGGGATTTAACCCAGTTAGGTGCATGGAAGCTTATCCCTTTCGGTAGGGAATGCTATGAACACCACTACCTTGACATAGACTTTACACACACAAGCTCAATCTTGCCATAGCTCATTCACTTATCATCCCACTCATTCATGCATCCAATACAAGAAGAAAGCTAAGCTAATGCACACACAAGCTCACTCATAAGCACACAAGCTCAAAGCACACTTCATTCTCAAGCACTTACTTCCCTAGCATGCACACAAACCTTGAAGCTTAATGGAACTTGAAATAAACATGCATTCTCATTCACTACTCAAGCAATGCCTTGCCCATGGATAAGCTACAAGCTATGGAGAAGCTTAAGCTTGAATCCACTACCACACAAAGCCTAATAGAGAATCCACAAGCATCAACAAAGAAGCATGCACACTAGAGAATAGAGATGAGAAGAGAGAAAAACATCATCTCATTGCATTGAATTAGAAGAGCATTGCTCATACAATAGTGTAGATGGGGAGAGAGAAGAGCTTGCACCTCTATGAACTAGAGCTAGTCTCAAGAGAGCTCAAGCATGAGTTTAGCCCAAAGTGTATGTGAGCTCTCAAATGACCACTATTTATATTAAAACTCCTAAAACTCCCAAAACTTCCCATGTGGGATTATTCTCAAGCCCACTCCCACACTCACCTACAACTTGGAACTCTTTACAAGAGCCCTAAATAAGAATGTCAAGTCTCTTGTTTTCCTGCTTCCATCTTTGTGTTGCATCCTTGCCTTGATCACCACTCGTCACGCAACATTCCCCCCTTCCTATTTTGTGCACATCCTCGAGCGTTAGATTGTCCCTAAGCAATGTCCTAGTAAGGGTAAGATATCCACTGATCGTCCTATGATTAATTTAGTCTCTTTGTCCTAGGTCTGGAACTCTACCTTTAGCACAAAACACTAATTAATTTATATTGCTAAACGGGTAAAAACAATTACGGTCAAACTTACACTATCAAGTCTAAAGCCACTAGAATGCTATCCCTACTCTAGACCAAAGGAGATGCATATTGCCATGCTTAGTAAAGTGAATTTTATAAACAATAAAGCAACAAGAAAAATACAGAAAACATTAAAGATTGGCATGAGTTCACCTGTTTTTGTTAAAGCGCGGTTGTACTTCATTCTCATATTTTGAGCTCTATTCTAACAAAACAAACTAAAGAGAAAGAAAATTAAAAAGACAAAAAATAAAAAACATTGGTACTATACACCGAATTTGGCCGAGGTGAAAAACCCAATGGGAAAAAGTGCCCTGGCTTCTAGTTCTTATTAAGAGAGTACAAATGCTAGTCTTGTACTAGGGGTGGATGTATGTCTGCATTCTCAGGTGGGTGGACATCAGTAGCTTCAAGATGTAAAGATAACCCAGAACGTAATCCTACCCATGGAGAAGATGGCAAGGGAAGAAGTGCATCTTCACTAACATATGGTATGGGCACAGTAGGAAGGCTAAAGAGGCACCTATGGTTTTGAAACCGTTCTAAAGGCTCACTCACATTGAGCCAAAACTGACATGTAGATTCATGGGGAAGAAGAACTTGCAAAATGGGAGGGGTTAGCAAACAAAGGGTGTCCTCGTGCCATGTTTGAGCTCTTTCCTCTTCCGGGAGTCTTTGTTGGTTGGGTCCACGTTGCGGCATCATAATTGCCTAGAGATATGGGAAGCATTCCCCAATACCATACGAGCATAGTCGCGGCAGTGTGGAAACAAATGATGTTGCTGGTAGTATAACTCCACAAATTGTCTTCCACAGCAATCCTCACCCACTGGGGCATAAAAATATCGGGAGTGCGTCTGAAAAGGTGCAATGCTGTAGCCCCCTTGATGGTCAGGTGAGTGCTATCTAGGTCCAAAGATGGACTGCATGTGTCCAGCCAATCCATTTGGTTATTCTACACAACACACAAGGGAGGGTTCAGATTTTAATGCAAGTTGAATGAAGAATGCTAGTATGTACAAGCATGATGGAAATAGAGCTAATAGATTCGATAGATGAATTGCCAAAAAGTAGCTATTGTAGCATGATAGCTCTTTCAAAAATGATTTTGCTTTTGGATGTGACATTATGCAAACTGTTTTTGGGGTGTTGACGTATGGCACAGGTTCCTTTTTGTTGGACTCTTTTTGGTACCCATTTCATAGTACGTGCAAGAGATTGAAGTTTAGTCGGAGGTGAGATTTTAGCGATAGGCATAAGAAATGTATTGGGACAAATAGGAGGAGATGTAAATGGAGATGTTTGAACACTTCTGAGCTTTGGCAACCATATGGCAGCTGTGTTCTTGCCATCCCATTGGGCTTTCAAAATTTTCTTGGGTCTTCAGAGTGCCCAACTCTAACACCTATGCCTATAGACTTATGGCTGGTAATGTAATTTGATCAGGGAAAGAGTAGAATACTGAGACGACATTCCAAATAGTTGGAGTTGTAGGAAGAACGCTCTTTCCTTGATAGTCAGGGAGTCTACTTGTGTAGGAGCCTGATTGAAAGTTGTCGGCTTTGTAAGACAAACTTTGACATTGCTTGTGTTTTGAGGAATAGACTCTGAACTTGATTCGGTTGCAATATCCTCCTTGTGATGTGTTGCCTCTGAGATAGAAGTGAGTAAAGGTACCCACTTGCCTTTTTCTTCCCATGTCAGTTTGGAGTATCCCTTCCTGTTCGAGACCTTCTGATGATGTCCGATTGACGCGTTAGCTTGTTTTTCCACCTGGAATCTTTCAGGCTTGGTAAGGCGTGGTTTCCAGTATTGATTTGGTTTCTGTAAGTGAGGTGGTATTGACTGCTTTTGTTCTTGAGTAGATTCAGGAACATAATTATGTTTTGCTGCAGTAGTCCCTGCATTCTTTTTTGGTAGCCACAAGGTAGTAGCACCCTCGTAGTAGCCTTGTGCTTACAGAACCTTCTTTGGGATCCACTGTTGTTGAGTGGTCTTGTTGGGGGCAAAACTGTTGGCTCTGGTGAACCTCCTCTTTAGCTTTGTATTCCTTTGATAGCATTGGGTCTTGGCTTCTTGCGAGCTACTTTAGGTAACCAGATTTGAATTCTAAGTGCTTCCCCCCTTCCGTAGCCTTGTGCATATAAGAGAGATGTTGGCACATGCCATCCTTGAGTATTGTCATTGTCATTATTCACCCAAATCAACGCAAGATTGGAGCACTCACCAAGGCCTTCTTTAATAGCTCATAGGCACGGTCACAATCTTCAGTCCAAATAAACTCGATGAGTGTAAGGCCCCCGCGACCTGTAGGGCGGGGGAATCCTTTTGATAGGCGGTCAAGTCTCATGTTATTTTCCGATTGATGACACCTCGATCTCGTAGAAATACGAGGTTACGAGCAAACGGACGGACCTAACTCTATCTCGCAAAGGGAAGCGTAGTCATCCTAAAGGAAATTCTAATCCCCAGCACGAAATGTGCGTGGAGATGGAACAAGACCCACACTTGGTTCAAGGAAGCCAACGCCTTTTTCCCCGTATTCATGAGGCACGGCCGCTGGCTCGGTCCCCTAAAACAAGTCTTGTTCGTGACTCTACTATTCCCTAAATATCGTAGGTTACGACTAGTAGAAAGCTACCCGACTGATCAGGTCCACCCATCCTTAGAATGGTACCGTCAGGGCATCCATTCTCCCACTTTCCACACACTCACCCGTTCAATTGTTTCCTAATTAAGTCCTACCACACTGTGAAACACTTAAAAACAAATTCCTTTGTTAATTAATTACACTTGATTCCTTAAAGAAAATCTTCCTTAGCACAACATTGAAATCAACGAGCATACTTACAGTGAAAAATATTTACAAAGACCCTGAAACCGGGCCGATATCCCAATCCAATCTTCATGTCCAAACCATAACCATAACCACAATCCAATCACAGTCACAACCACAACCACAACCACATCGATGATCTAGAATTCGATCTTCCAGCCTCAACCAGCTGGGTAAACCTCACGGACCGTCTCCCCTCGTTCGTCAGCCAGCCCCGACGAGGGCCAACAAGCCGTCCTGTCACCCCCTGAGGTACTGACGCTTGTACCAAACCCTCTTGCTCTTCGGAGGGGACGTCTCCTCATGAGGTGGGGGTTAAGTCACCGCACTAGCCTGGACCCACAGAACTAGGCAGCATATATACATCACCCTGGTGGTGAAAACCAATTCCCAGTGGCATAGGAGGGGATTGCCCTGGGCCAACTCCCGGCCTCGCTATATCCTCCGCCCATCTACACAGGCAAGCACGGAGTTAGCTAAGGGGGGGAGAAGCTGTACGTGCATGTTAGCAATAAACCAGCAGTATATCCAATAAAAAAAAGACATAGCCTTTATTCAATGAATTCACACATTAACAAAAACCATCGTTTTGGAAAGACAATGATTCAAAAGCAAGATTATTTTCCTAAAACTTCACTTAAGAGTAACCATAAGGTACTTTAGGCCATCTATACTAGGGGTTTAACCTTGGTTTCTTTCCTATTATTTCGAATCTTTGCATTAAGCTTCATAAGAGAGAATTTTACTTAAACTTGTTACATGACCAACCTGGTTATCGTTTTCATGCCTATTCACTTCAAGAGGGGCGAAGTCGATTGTAGGGACGCGATTCGCTTCATTCCCTCCTTGGGCAGCGCGTGGTTCTTCAATTCGACGGCGTTTCGGCGCCATAGGAGCACTAGAGTTTTAAGAGGATAGAGAGAAAACAAGGTGAATATAAGAGGTTGTGAGCGTGGAGAGAAAAGAGAGAATTCTACTGGTTCAAACGGATTCGAAAACAGAGTCCGTTTGGGGTAGGAAAAGCTTGTTGGGCTTATGGGCAGGAACGACCTCTTAGCCTAAGTTTAAGTCGCCGCATATGGGGGGGGGATTGAGAGGGTGTCCTTAACTTGGAGAGCTCTTGAGAAGAGTGTACGTCTAGGGAGGCCTAGGGAAGAGTAAGGCAAGGGTTGGAGGAGAGGCACACTTTAAGTCTATTCACACGGGGGGAGAAGAGTGTAGGACATGTCCTAGAGCTTGAGAGAGGGCTTGCGCGTAGGGGCTTGCTGGGGGCTTGTCTGGAGAAGGGGGCTGGGAGGGTCCTTTTATAGGTGCTGGTGGAGGGTGGACGTCCGGGTGCGGCGGGAAGGTGACACCTGGGTGGTGTAGGTGTCCGGGAGAGAGTGTGGACGTGAGACACCTGGGGGTGGAGGTGTCTCGAGCTCGGGGGGGTCACTATATGTAAATCCTCTATATCACGTGCATTCAAGGCCTATTTAAAAAGTCCCTTATCTGTGAATTTTTTAGTGAATATAATGTATCCTTTCCTATTCAAATCTGTAATTTTTTTTAAAAATACAATAAATAAATCCCCTCTGTAAATATATTTCTGTAAGTTTTAAATATTTAAAATGTCCTTCTATTGAACCCACGTGATACTTACATATTTATACGAGTGACCCCCCCGAGGTCTCGAGGAGAGAGAAAGTGTGACACATGGGGGTGGAGGTGTCTCGAGGAGAGAGAAAGTGTGACACATGGGGGTGGAGGTGTCCCCAAGAGAGAGAGAGCGCGACACCTGTGGATAGAGGGTGGACGTGAGACACCTGGGGGTGGAGGTGTCTCGAGGAGAGAGAAAGTGTGACACATGGGGGTGGAGGTGTCTCGAGGATTCTATTGCGAAGCACTAGAATCCTTAGGTGGCATCCTCCTCAGGGTAATCTTTCCATTCCACTAAATGTTCCCTAAGGATTCTATTGCGAAGCACTCTTTCTCTAGAGTCGATGATTCTATTAGGTCTCATTTCAAGGACTCCCTGAGTTGGCATTACAATTTGTTCATCATCAAGAACATGATCAGGATGAGGCACATATGGCTTTTTTAGTAAGCTTACATGGAATACATCATGGATTTTGAGGTGGGTTGGGAGGTGAAGTTTGTAGGCATGTTTTCCAAAACATTTAATGACTTCATAAGGCCCACAATACCTTGGACTCAGTTTCCTAAATTTTCCAAGAGATAAAGAACTTCTCTTTGGCTGCACTCGAAGAAAAACTTTGTCTCCTTGCTGAAAATTTCTTTCAGATCTTTTGGTATCAGCATAATGCTTCTGTCGATCCTGGGCGGCTTTAATATCCTTACGAATAGCTTTGGTTTGTTCTTCCATTTCTTCAAGCATTATCGTGGAGGCTTCAACCTTTAGTGTGGGGTCAGAGAAATTTAAGGGAGACAAACATTCCTGACCATAAAGAGCTTTGAATGGTGACATCCCTATGCTTTGGTGATAGGATGTATTGTAAGAGAATTCCACTAGAGGGAGATACTGAATCCACTTCTTTGGTTCACGCCCACAATAGGCTCTCAGGATGTCTTCTATAACTTGATTAACTCTCTCAGTTTGACCATCTGTTTCTGGGTGGTAAGCTGTACTGAAACAAAGTTGTGTTCCAATAGCCTCGAATAATGATGTCCAGAACTTTGAAGTGAAGTCAGAGTCCCGGTCACTGACTATTCTTTTTGGCAATCCATGAAGCCTAAAGATTTCCTTGATGAAAAGGCGGGCAATATCAGAAGATTTAAATGTCTTCTTTACTGGGATAATATGGGTGACTTTGGTAAGCATATCCACAACTACTAATATAAAATCATACCCTCCTTGTGTTGTGGGAAGACTTGTGACAAAATCCATACTGATACATTCCCACTTCATCTGAGGAATATCCAGAGGTTGGAGTTTCCCGGGCATTTTGATTCTTTTAGCTTTAATCCTTTGACATGAAAGGCATTGTCTGATGTATTGAAGGATATCTCTCTTCATTCCAGGCCAAAAATAACTTCTCCTTAAGGCATTCAAGGTTTTTGCATAACCTGGGTGTCCTGCTACTACGGGGCTATCATGA
Source organism: Cibotium barometz (assembly GCF_041138505.1). NCBI lineage: Eukaryota > Viridiplantae > Streptophyta > Polypodiopsida > Cyatheales > Cibotiaceae > Cibotium > Cibotium barometz. Next base: position 11,203,683 of record NC_141055.1, read on the forward strand.
GCTTCATACAAGATCATCTTCTTTAGTGCAAGATCTTTGGGAATACATAACCTATGCATGAAGTAGAGGCATTCACATCATCGACGAGGGTGTATCCCTTGATCAATATATTTTCCTTTTCTGTGGGTGCCTCCTTGTGAACCAGGCTTACTAGCTTTTGGTAATCAGGGTCATGAAGTGAAACCTGCTTTACCTTCTCTAGGATGGGGTTATTTGGCATAGAGATTGCACTTAGGAAGGATTTGCGACGACTGAGGGCATCTACTACAACATTATCCTTTCCAGGACGAAATTTGATATCAAAATCAAACTCTTACAGAATCTCAATCCACCTTCTTTGCCTCATGTTGAGATTGGGCTGGGGTGAAGATCCACTTTAAACTCTGGTGGTCAGTTTTACAAGCAGAAACTTATGGCCTAGGAGATAGTGTCTCCATAACTTGAAACAATGAACAACTCTGCAAGGAGTTCCAAATCATGGGTGGCATAATTGACTTCATAGGATTTAAACTTACGAGAAGTGTAAGCCACAGGCCTTCCTTCTTGAATTAAGACACCACCAAGTGCAAGGCCACTAGCATCAGTGAACCTCAAACTCTTTGGTGAAGTCAGGGAGATTCAGAACTGGTGCTGAGGTGAGGATAGCCTTAAGTTGGCTAAAACTGATTTGGTGGATTGGTAACCATACTATCTTACATTCCTTCTTGAGGAGATCAGTTAAGGGTGCGGCTATCTTGGCATAATCCTTGATGAAGATCCTATACCATCCTGTGATGCCTAGAAACCCACGGATTTCTTTGACTGTCCTAGGGGGTGGCCATTCCAATATATCCTTGACTTTGGCAGGGTCTACTGAGATGCCCCTTGAGGAGACAATGAACCCTAGATATTCAATTTGGGAAGTGAAGAAGGTACATTTGCTTTTCTTGGCATAGAGCTTATGTTCGCGCAGTATTTGCAATACTTTGCGTACATGCTCCTCATGTTCCTCTTTTGACTGAGAATAGACCAAGATGTCATCGAAGAAGACGGACAAATTCATCCGAAGATATCCTGCATCAGGCGGTTAAAGGTGGCAGGAGCATTGGTTAATCCGAATGGCATGACTGTAAATTCATAGTTGCCATAGCGGGTATTAAAAGCGGTTTTGGAGATATCTGATTCCTTGATCCTAATTTGATAGTAGCCAGACCTTAAATCCATCTTGGAGAAAACTTTGGATCCATAAAGTCTGTCAAGAAGTTCGTCGATGCGAGGAATGGGGTATTTGTTTTTAACAGTGACCTTGTTTAGGCCTCGGTAGTCAATACAAAACCGAAGCGAGCCATCCTTCTTTCTCTGGAAAAGAACAGGCGCTCCCCATGGGGAATTACTAGGGCGAATGAATCCTTGCTCAATGAGCTGCCTAAGTTGTTCCTTGAGCTCTATGGCTTCGGGAAGAGACATTTTGTAAGGTCTCCTTGAAATTGATTCAGCACCAGGGGATTAACTCAATCCCATGATCTACTTCTCGAGATGGGGGTAGTTTTGTAAGTTCCTCTGGAAAGATATCTGAAAACTCCTGGAGCCAAGAGGGTTCTAATTCTGGGTTGCTTTCTTCTACCTTGTTGAGTTTGACAAGGAAGATCTGTTGGCCCTTGCGCACTCCCTTAAGAAGATGATTAGCTTTGACCAAATGAAATTTGGGTTACCTGTTTTTCCCTGGGCTGATACTACCTGTCCTTGACTATTCTTAAAGGTGATGCTTCCTTCAGCACAGTGAATGTCAGCATTGTTTGCAATTAACCAATCCATACCAAGGATTCCATCATAAATCCCTAATGGTAAGCTTCTAAAATACCCATGGGTTGATTCACCATCCAATTCAAATTCAAGATCTCCCACACAATGTCGGGATACTTCTTCTTTTCCACTAGCTAACTCAACAATCATTGCTTGGGCTGGTTTTTGATCTAACTGTAACTTACGCAAGCATTTTGGAGAAAGAAATGAATCCGTACTACCACAATCAACCAAAAGCTGGAAAGATCTACCTTGATAAGTAGCTGGAGCTTGGATAACAGAAAACTGTTGATTAGGTCCTTGATGTTCTATCGCTGCATGAATGGTGGCTTGCTCTTCTTCTTCCATCTCTAAAGTCGGTTCACCAATCATAGAGCAGACACGGGCAGTCACTCCACGACCTCTACCACGTCCACCACCACCTCGTCCAGCCTGGCGGTTATTAGGAATCCCACGACCTTGAACTACTCGGCCGCCTTGTGGAGTAGAAATGACACTAGGATTGAGAGAGGGTTTTGCAAGTTTGGGGCATTCATTCCGAAAGTGGCCAACTTCATTGCAATAAAAGCACCTTTGGTCCCCATAGGATTCTGAAGTGGAATTAGCATAACTGCGGGGGACAAAATTATTGGGGTACTGACCAATAGTGTTTTGGCGAAAATTCGATTGGTAATTCCTCTGAAGGCACCCCCTTGGGTTAGACTCAGGATAGACTCTCTTCTTTGCTTGACCACTCTTTACTTCTTTAGCCAGAGGTTTGGCTTGGGTAAGAGCATCTTGCAAGGTAGTTGGCCTCATTGCTTCAAGGCGAGAATCCAAAGGTTCATTCAGCCCTTTTTGGCAAAATCGGGCCACTTGTTGAGTGATCGACATAGGTGGAGCATATTTGCCAAGTGTGACAAATTTTGAGAAGTATTCCTCCAAGGTTAAGCTAAGCTGCTTGAGGCTGAAGAACTCGTTCATCTTAGATTCATGAGATGGGGGAAGATAACGGCCCTTCACAGCTTGCTTAATGTCACTCCAGGTTTGGGTATCTTCAGTGACGCCCTTATCTCGGCACCATTGCTTCCACCAAAGTTTGGCATCCCCGGTAAGACGGAATTCGGGCACGGCTCCGGGGGGCCGACCGGGGGGCGTGAGGGCACGGCTCCGCACGCGGGGGCCGGTCGGGGGGGCGTTCAAGCATGGATTGATTCCCAATTCCTGTACCAGCAGCCGAAAAGTAATCGTCCATGGCTTCTATCCAAACTTCTGCATCCCTTTCAATCTTTGAACCTGCCCCATTAAATGAGGGAGGTTGCATTTGTTTGAGGAGAAGCTTCTTCTCCTGTGTATCTGTATATAATGCATTGGGATCAGTTGATGATCCTGGTTATCGATAAGAAGCTAAATTTAGAATCATGTCACTTAGGCGGTTTAATACACATAAGACAATGAGTGTGAAAATCAAAACCTTTTATTCCAAGCTTTAATATTTACAAGTAAACCAAGCCATTTACAAGGATTGGACTAAATCCAATCTTATTTATTTACATGGTAGTCCTCTAGGGAACCTAATAAAGATCTGCGGTGGTAGCATTGACAAAAGTAGGGGGGTTCTCCCATGGTTTCAAGAACTCGATAAGTCTCTGGTAGGGGAGGTAAACCTCGTCTAGAAAGACGGGTAACGGCTACTCTATCAGGGGATACAACTTGAGTCACCTTATCATAAACCCAACGATTCTGCAGCATGCGATTCCCATCGATAGTGACATAGGTGTTACGAGGAGTGCCAATAAACCAGAACAGGCGAACCATCCGCAACATCTCGGCATATCGGGGATCTGCCTCAAGTCGTTGGTGAGATTGCCGACGTGCTCAGCTCGAATGATGAAATAGGTAGATCGACGATGCCAATACTCAGTTCTATTCCATCCCCTTTCGATGCGAGTGTAAAGAGGAAGGGTTAGCTTGTCTACAATGTGCATCATAGTGTCACGGAACTCGAATTCGGAAGAGTGACAAGCAGTCATGAACATGCATTGGAATACTAGGAAGCGAGAATAGGGATCCATCTCGTCCTCCTGCATCCAGCCGTAACTAGATTAGTTTAACAAGAATTCCTAGAGCAACAAGAGAATACAATATAAAATCTCCCAAGTCTAAACCTGCTCTGATACCACGTGTAAGGCCTGTTGAAAGAACGGTAGAGGGGGAGGAGACACACACACAAGAGCAAACCCTAATGTATATTGCAAACCCTAACCATAAAGGGAAGCCATGTCCACTCTCACACAAAGCATAATGCACTAATCCATAATCCACACAACACACAATGAGTTGTGTCCACACTCTACTAACCCTAGCTAATGTCCACACACTATGACCAGTTGGACATGTGGTCATTTATGTCTCACACATGTTCCTACCTAATCTGCCAGCACATAGCATAGCTGGCTCATACTGACATCGAGCTTGAATATCAACAGCCCCTCTCAAGCTCATGATGTACTGTCGATGAAGATGTAGATGAGCTTGGGATATCAAGATTCTCAACACTCCCCCTCAAGCTCATCCCATGTACTCCCAACATAGTCTGGAAGTACTCAAACTTCTCCCTGCTAAGTGGCTTCGTAAAGATGTCTGCCACCTGCTCATCAGTCTTCACATAGTGAAGATCAACTGTACCATCCAGCACCTTTTCTCTGACAAAGTGATAATGGACCTCTATGTGTTTGGTCCTCGCATGAAACACTGGATTCTTTGCCAATTGTATACTGCTCATGTTGTCACAATGAATGACAACTTTGCCATCAAGAGGCTCACATAAATCTGCCAAGAGACTCTTTAACCATATAGCCTCGCAAGTAGCAATGGCTGCTCCTCTGTACTCAGCCTCTGTACTGGACAAAGCAACTGTAGGTTGCTTTTTGCTACTCCAACTCACCACGGCACTTCCAAGTGTAAAAGCATATCCACTAGTAGACCTTCTGTCATATGCGCTACCTGCCCAATCAGCATCTGTGTAGCCATGTATGTCTAAGCTTTTACCACTCTCATAAAATAGACCATAATGTGCTGTGGTCTTCACATATCTCATGATGTGTCTCACTGCATCCAAATGTGGTTTCCTGGGGCTCTGCATAAACTAGCTGACTAGCCCCACTGCATAACTCAAATCTGGGCGTGTGATAGTCATATATATGAGACTACCAACCATCTTCCTGTACATAGAAGGATCATCCAATTCCTCGCCATAATCAGCCCGCAACTTCACATTTTGCTCCAATGGTGTACTCATAGGCTTACACCCTGTCATGCCATACTTTGCCAACATATCCAGGCGCTGTACTAACCAAGTACCTGCATGATCTTTCACCACTTCAATTCCAAGGAAGTATCTCAACTCACCAAGATCTTTCATGTCAAATTGCCCACTCTTGACATGCATCACATCTGCACTATGATCACCTGTAATAATCAAGTCATCCACATAGATGACTAGTAAAATAATCCCATGCTGTGTCTTCTTCACATAGAGTGAAGAATCTGCTGTAGAAATCTGAAAACCAAGTGAGATAAGATATCTGCTCATCTTATCACTCCAAGCACGAGGTGCTTGCTTTAGACCATACAATGCCTTTTTCAACCTGCCTACGTGAGTGGGATATCTAGGGTGTACATACCCTTCTGGCTGTGCCATGTATACTTCCTCTTGTAGATCTCCATTCAGAAATGCATTCTCCATCTGATGTACATACCCTTCTGGCTGTGCCATGTATACTTCCTCTTGTAGATCTCCATTCAGAAATGCATTCTCCATCTGATGCATTTCCCAGCCATTAGCTGCAGCCATAGCAATGACTGCTCTCACTGTGCCCATCTTAGCCACTGGACTAAACGTCTCATCATAATCCAATCCTTGGGTCTGTGCATAACCCTTTGCTACCAATCTTGCCTTATGTCTTTCAATAGAACCATCAGATTTGCACTTCACTTTGTAAACCCATTTACATCCAATAACATTCTTATCCTTTGGTAGTGCAACCAAATCCCATGTATCATTATGGACCAATGCGTCCATCTCCACATCCATTGCTTTTTCCCATACATGCTCTCCAACAGCCTCTGTATAGCATGTAGGTTCCACATGCTTCACCATAGATGTCATGTATGCATAGTGCATAGCAAAATCTCTATATGTCAATCTGTCAACAGGATATCTGACCCTCTGGGATCTCCGCAATGCATGCGGGTCACTCTGTACACCTGTAACTCTAGCATGTGGTGGCACATATCTGTCCTGTCTAGCACCAGCAGGTGTGCGTAAAACAGGTATGCCAAGCTCCTCATCCAAACTTTCAGAACTGGATGACTCATATCCTGTGATTCCAATTCCTTCGACTTTCTTTTTGCCTTTATCCATAGCACTACTCCCAGTGCTTACACTCTCATGCCTCAAACGTCCTGACCATGGACGTACACTGCTACTCTCAGCTTCTGCTGTGCTGCTGCTGGCCCAGACATAGTAGTAGAACTAGAACTTGCTTGTGATGGCAAGTTCACATGTACATCAGCCTCAAGTGACTCAATAACACCCTCATCTTTTGCTTTATACCAACTAGCAAGCTCATCAAACACCACATCACGTGAGATGACCACTTGTCTAGTTTGTGGATTATAACACTTGTAGGCCTTTCAATCCTGTGCATATCCAACAAATACTCATTTCTCTGCTTTAGGATCCAACTTCCTTCTTCTTTCATCAGGCACATGCACATAAGCTATGCATCCAAAAACTTTAAGATGTCCAATGTCTGGCCTGTAACCTGTGAGCCGCATCTCTGGCGTGCTTCCATGAATGGCTGCTGTAGGTGTTTTGTTCAATATATAAACTATAGTAGAACATGCTTCTGCCCAATAGTAATCTGGCATGCTCTTTTCATTAAGCATTGCCCTTGCCACTTCACATATAACTCTATTCTTTCTCTCAGCCACACCATTCTACTGAGGTGTATACCTGCAAGTCAGCTGTCTCCTTATTCCATGCTTCCTCACCAAGAAATGAACAAAGGCCTTTGAGGTGTATTCACCACCTCCATCTATCCTCAGACATTTAATCCAACAGCCATACTGCTTTTCTGCAAAAGCTTTGAAATCCATGAATTTTTCCAACACTTCACTCTTCTCTTTCAGAAAGTATATCCATGTCATCCTGCTGAAATCATCTATGAATGTAACATAGTATAAACTACCTTTGATAGATGGGTTTTGTGCAGGACCCCATACATCACTGTGCACAATCTCAAGTGGCCTGTTACTCATATTTCCTTCTCTAGGGAACCTCAACCTTGCCTGCTTCCCAAACTGACAGGCTTCACAAACATGCATATGTCCATCATATTTGAACCTAGGCAATCCATTGACAATGCCTCTTGTTTGCATGTTCTTTAATCTCTATATATTGACATGGCCAATCCTCTTGTGCCACATATCAGTGTCCTGTACCACATTCCTGCTCTTTGAGAACATGGCTGATTTTAGCTCAGGAATTCTAGCATCCAGCTTAAACAATCTTCCTTCTTTCTTGCCTTTAGCAATCACTCTACATCCATGTTTAAAATCTTCAACAAAGCATCCATGCTCATTGAATCTAACCTGTAATCCCTGTTCTACCATTTGACCAACTGAGGCCAAGCTTTTAGTGATCGAAGGCACATACAGCACATCTGACATAGACTTTGTCTGACCATTATGCATGACCAATGGTACACTTCCAACATGTGTAATGACATGTTGGGTATCATCACCTGTTTCCACATAGCCTTTGACATCCATTGGCTTCATGTGCTCAAACCATTCACCATGACATGTCATATGGTTTGATGCTCCTGAGTCCATATACCATGTATCATCATTCTCAGCATTTGTTGTCATAGAACCCACAACATGCTTCATGGCAAACAAATGATTTGCAGTTCCATCATTGCTACTTGATGCATAGTTGCCACCATGTTGTGCATAGTTTCCACCATAATGACCACCACGTTGTGCTCTTCCCCCTCTCAAATCATTGTGTTTGCGGAAACAATCTCTCACCATATGACCATATTTGCCACAATAATGGCATTCCACATCTTGCATAGCATTTTGTTGGCCTTGCCAACGTCCTCGACCACGGGGGTTACCACGACCTCTTTGAGGGGTATATCCACGACCACCTCGAGCACCATATGAAGGCTGAAAATTCTGTTGTGGAGGCCTATCCTGCCATCCACGACCATTACCACCACGTCCACGTGATGCGAATCTCCCCCTGCCTCTAAAGCCTCTCTGCGACGAGCACGAGTAGAAAGCCTGATTTCTGCCATCATCATGGATAGTAGATGCATCCAGAAATGAATCACTGAGCTTGATTTCCTCAACCAATAAGAGTGAAACCAACTCATCGAAGTCGGGTAGACCTGTACTCCTCACTGAGATAGATGTATCAAAAGATTTGTATTCCTTGCCAAGACCACGCAAGGTAATATCCACCAAATCATCATCAGGCATGGGAGCATTTATTGTGGCCAATACATCTGCAAACTTTTTGATTTCTTGCACATAATCATGTATGCTCCTTTTATTCCTTTTCACATTGTGTATCTGCTATCGCAATTGAGACTTGCGAGCACTCGTATCTGTATCAAACATCTTGACCAAAGTATCCCATGCATCTTTGGGATTCTCAGCATCCTGAATGTGTATGAGCATAGCATCAGATATACATATAGACATATAATGCAGCACTTTGAATGCTCTCTCTGACCATTGCTTATGAGCAATAAGCTGCTGCTGTGTAGGTTGCCGAGGTAGCTCAGGCTCAGGCTCAGCACCTATAATGAGATTCCAAAATCCTTTTCCTTTCAAGAAACTCTTTATCCTGTACTTCCATGCCTGGAAGTTCTTCCTATCCAGCTTTTCACCAACAATCTGAACTGGATTGTCCGACATGTTGCTCAATGCGTACACCTTCCGCACACTTCAAATCTGTAAATGAGCCTTCCTCAGCTCAACCACACTCCAATGAATGTTCCAGATACTTAAAGATAGCCAACAAACTCCAAATTTGATGTAGACAATCAACCTGTAATCATCCAAGATGAACTGACTCACTCAATGCGGGATACCCTGAATTGACACGCCTTCCAAGGCTCCAAATCGCAATGAAATGGTGCAATCAAGTATGGGCAACTTGTATTGACACCTAATGAACCTCAATGTTGAGTATCAACTCCATCTGACATGTGTAATTATCAATTTTTGAAAACCCCTTTTTCTGTTTTTGGAAAACCAGAAAAACCAGAAAAACTAGAAAAACCAGAAAAACCAGTAGAAAAATTGCTCTAATTTCTTCAATATTTCACCAAATTGGGCAACCAGGCATTCATTGGCTTAGCAATAGTGTCCATCAACTCCATGTAAGAGTAATTTGTCCAATTGTAAAACACCAAAGATTAATTGCTCGATTAAAATGCTCTCTTTCTCTGCAACCAGTGGACAGCCTGTTTTAATCAGCTCATTCCCAGCCCAATTAAGCATCATTGACCAAACAAATCACATAGCCCTCTTCTCCAAGGTGTAAAGCATCCAATTGCTAAGGAAGTTGTGGAAGGAATCAAGCACCCGATGAGAAATTGACCTCCTCGTAGTGAAAAAACCAGAAATATGCTCTGTTTTCTCTGTATGGACTGCGCCGCCTGCTGGGCTCTTTGGGAGAGGTTGTAATGCTATTTGATGATGTAATCAAGTCCCTAACACTCCTAGGTAGGTGTGTAATCCACCAATGATTGGATTTTTGCCAAATACATGCTCCAAATGCTTCAATTTTGGGCTTCTTTTTCACTGTTTTGTGAGAGCTCAAAAAACCAGAATTTTCACTCAATCAAATACATCCGAATTGCTCCAAACTTTGTTCAAGGCTTGCACATGGGTTGCCAATACATCCCTCTTTGACAAATGCATATGTCTTTTGCCAGAATCACACGTATTTCTGTTGAAAGAACGGTAGAGGAGGAGGAGACACACACACAGGAGCAAACCCAAATGTATATTGCAAACCCTAACCATAGAGGGAAGCCATGTCCACACTCACACAAAGCATAATGCACTAATCCATAATCCACACCACACACAATGAGTTGTGTCCACACTCTACTAACCCTAGCTAATGTCCACACACTATGACCAGCTGGACACGCGATCATTTATGTCTCACACATGTTCCTACCTAATCTGCCAGCACATAACATAGCTGGCTCACACTGACATATCGAGCTTGAATCTCAACAGCCCCTCTCAAGCTCATGATGTACTGACGATGAAGATGTAGATGAGCTTGGGATATCAAGACTCTCAACACTCCCCCTCTCAAGCTCATGATGTACTGCCGATGAAGATGTAGATGAGCTTGGGATATCAAGACTCTCAACACTCCCCCTCTCAAGCTCATGATGTACTGCCGATGAAGATGTAGATGAGCTTGGGATATCAAGACTCTCAACACTCCCCCTCGAGCTCATCCCATGTACTCCCAACATAGTCCGGAAGTACTCAAACTTCTCCCTGCTAAGTGGCTTCGTGAAGATATCAGCCACCTGCTCATCAGTCTTCACATAGTGAAGATCAACTGTACCATCCAGCACCTTTTCTCTGACAAAGTGATAATGGACCTCTATGTGTTTGGTCCTCGCATGAAATACTGGATTCTTTGCCAGTTGTATACTGCTCATGTTGTCACAATGAATCCCAACTTTCCCATCAAGAGGCTCACATAAATCTGCCAAGAGACTCTTTAACCAAACAGCCTCGCAAGTAGCAATGGCTGCACCCCTCTACTCAGCCTCTGTACTGGATAAAGCAACTGTAGGTTGCTTTTTGCTACTCCAACTCACCACAACACTTCCAAGTGTAAAAGCATATCCACTAGTAGACCTCCTGTCATATGCGCTACCTGCCCAATCAGCATCTGTGTAGCCATGAATGTCCAAGCTTTTACCACTCTCATAAAATAGACCATAATGTGCTGTGGTCTTCACATATCTCATGATGCGTCTCACGGCATCCAAATGTGGTTTCCTGGGGCTCTGCATAAACTGACTGACTAGCCCCACTGCATAACTCAAATCTGGGCGTGTGATAGTCATGTATATGAGACTGCCAACCATCTTCCTGTACATAGAAGGATCATCCAATTCCTCGCCATAATCAGCCTGCAATTTCACATTTTGCTCCAATGGTGTACTCATAGGTTTACACCCTGTCATGCCATACTTTGCCAACATATCCAATGCATATTGGCGCTGTACTAACCAAGTACCTGCATGATCTTTCACCACTTCAATGCCAAGGAAGTATCTCAACTCACCAAGATCTTTCATGTCAAATTGCCCACTCAAAGCTTTCTTGATATGCATCACATCTGCACTATGATCACCTGTAATAATCAAGTCATCCACATAGATGACTAGTAACACAATCCCATGCTGTGTCTTTTTCACATACAGTGAAGAGTCTGCTGTAGAAATCTGGAAACCAAGTGAGATAAGATATCTACTCATCTTATCACTCCAGGCACGTGGTGCTTGCTTTAGACCATACAATGCCTTTTTCAACCTGCATACGTGAGTAGGATATCTAGGGTGTACATACCCTTCTGGCTGTGCTATGTAGACTTCCTCTTGTAGATCTCCATTCAGAAATGCATTCTTTACATCCATCTGATGCATTTCCCAGCCATTAGCTGCAGCCATAGCAATGACTGCTCTCACTGTGCCCATCTTAGCCACTGGGCTAAACGTCTCATCATAATCCAATCCATGAGTCTGTGCATATCCCTTTGCTACCAATCTTGCTTTATGTCTTTCAATAGAACCATCAGATTTGCACTTCACTTTGTAGACCCATTTACATCCAATAACATTCTTGTCCTTTGGTAGGGCAACCAAATCCCATGTATCATTATGGACCAATGCGTCCATCTCCACATCCATTGCTTTTTCCCATACATGCTCTCCAATAGCCTCTGTATAGCATGTAGCTTCCACATGCTTTACCATAGATGTCATGTATGCATAGTGCATAGCAAAATCTCTATATGTCAATTGTCAACAGGATATCTGACTCTCTGGGATCTCCGCAATACCTGCGGGTCACTCTGTACACCTGTAACTCTAGCATGAGGTGGTACATATCTATCCTGTCTAGCACCAGGTGTGCGTAAAACAGGTATGCCAAGCTCCTCATCCAAACTCTCAGAAGTGGATGACTCATATCCTGTGATTCCAATTCCTTCGACTTTCTTCTTTCCTTTGTCCATAGCACTACTCCCAGTGCTCACGCTCTCATGCCTCAAACGTCCTGACCATGGACGTACACTGCTACTCTCAGCTTCTGCTGGCCCAGACATAGTAGTAGAACTAGAACTTGCTTGTGATGGCAAGTTCACATGTACATCAGCCTCAAGTGACTCAATAACACCCTCATCTTTTGCTTTATACCAACTAGCAAGCTCATCAAACACCACATCACGTGAGATGACCACTTGTCTAGTTTGTGGATTATAACACTTGTAGGCCTTTCGATCCTGTGCATATCCAACAAATATACATTTCTCTGCTTTAGGATCCAACTATCTTCTCCTTTCATCAGGCACATGAACATAAGCTATGCATCCAAAAACTTTAAGATGTCCAATGTCTGGCCTGTAACCTGTGAGCCGCATCTCTGGCGTGCTTCCATGAATGGCTGCTGTAGGTGTTTTGTTCAATATGTATACTGCAGTAGCACATGCTTCTGCCCAATAGTAATCTGGCATGCTCTTTTCATTAAGCATTGCCCTTGCCACTTCACATATGACTCGATTCTTTCTCTCAGCTACACCATTCTGCTGAGGTGTATACCTGCAAGTCAATTGTCTCCTTATTCCATGCTTCCTCAAGAAATGCTCAAAAGCTTTTGAGGTGTATTCACCACCTCCATCTGTCCTCAGACATTTAATCCAACAGCCATACTGTTTTTCTGCAAAAGCTTTGAAATCCATGAATTTTTCCAACACTTCACTCTTCTCTTTGAGAAAGTATATCCATGTCATCCTGCTAAAGTCATCAATGAATGTAACATAGTATAAACTGCCTTTGATAGACGGGTTTTGTGCAGGACCCCATACATCACTGTGCACGATCTCAAGTGGCCTGTTACTCATATTTCCTTCTCTAGGAAATCTCAACCTTGCCTGCTTCCCAAACTGACAGGCTTCACAAGCATGCATATGTCCATCATATTTGAACCTAGGCAATCCATTCACAATGCCTCTTGTTTGCATGTTCTTTAATCTCTGTATATTGACATGGCCAATCCTCTTGTGCCACATATCAATATCCTGTACAACATTCCTGCTCTTTGAGAACATGGCTGATTTTAGCTCAGGAATTCCAGCATCCAGCTTAAACAGTCTTCCTTCTTTCTTGCCTTTAGCAATCACTCTACATCCATGTTTGAAGTCTTCAACAAAGCATCCATGCTCGTTGAATCTAACCTGTAATCCGTGTTCCACCATTTGACCAACTGAGGCCAAGCTTTTAGTGATTGAAGGCACATACAGCACATCTGACATAGACTTTGTCTGACCATTATGCATGACCAATGGTACACTTCCAACATGTGTAATGACATGCTGGGTATCATCACATGTTTCCACATAGCCTTTGACATCCATTGGCTTCATGTGCTCAAACCATTCACCATGGCATGTCATATGATTTGATGCTCCTGAGTCCATATACCATGTATCATCATTCTCAGCATTTGTTGTCATAGAACCCACAACATGCTTCATGGCAAACAAATGATTTGCAGCTCCATCATTGCTACTTGATGCATAGTTGCCACCATGTTGTGCATAGTTTCCACCATAATGACCACCACGCTGTGCTCTTCCCCCTCTCAAATCATTCTGTTTGCGAAAGCAATCTCTCGCCATATGACCATATTTGCCACAATAATGGCATTCCACATCTTGCATAGAATTTTGTTGGCCTTGCCAACATCCTCGACCACGGGGGGTACCTCTACCTCGCTGAGGTGCATAACCACGACCACCTCGAGCACCATAAGAAGGCTAAAAATTCTGTTGTGGAGGTCTATCCTGCCATCCACGACCATTACCACCACGTCCACGTGATGCAAATCTCCCCCTGCCTCTAAAACCTCTCTGCGAGTAAAATGCCTGATTTCTGCCATCATCATGGCTAGTAGATGCATCCTGAAATGAATCATTGAGCTTGATTTCCTCAACCAACAAGAGGGAAACCAACTCATCGAAGTCGGGTAGACCTGTACTCCTCACTGAGATAGATGTATCAAAGGATTTGTATTCCTTGCCAAGACCACGCAAGGTAATATCCACCAAATCATCATCAGGCATGGGGGCATTTATTGTGGCCAATGCATCTGCAAACTTCTTGATTTCTTGCACATAATCATGTATGCTCCTTTTATTCCTTTTCACATTGTGTATCTGCTGTCGCAATTGAGACTTGCGAGGAGCACTCGTATCTGTATCAAACATTTTGACCAAAGTATCCCATGCATCTTTGGGATTCTCAGCATCCTGAATGTGTATGAGCATAGCATCAGATATACATATAGACAAATAATGCAGCACTTTGAATGCTCTCTCTGACCACTGCTTATGAGCAATAAGCTGCTGCTGTGTAGGTTGCCGAGGTAGCTCAGGCTCTGGCTCAGCACCTGTAATGAGATTCCAGAATCCTTTCCCTTTCAAGAAACTCTTTATCCTGTACTTCCATGCCTGGAAGTTCTTCCTATCCAGCTTTTCACCAACAATCTGAACTGGATTGTCAGACATGTTCGCTCAATGCATACACCTTCCGCACACTTCAAATCTGTAAGTGAGCCTTCCTCAGCTCAACCACACTCCAATGAATGTTGCAGATACTCCAAGATAGCCAACAAACTCCAAATTTGATGTAGAAAATCAACCTGTAATAATCATCTGAGATGAACTGACTCACGCAGTGCGGAATACCCTATATTGACACGCCTTCCAAGGCTCCAAATCGCAATGTAATGGTGCAATCAAGTCTAGGCAACTTGCATTGACACCTAATGAACCTCAATGTTGAGTATCAACTCCATCTGACATGTGTAATTATCAATTTTTGAAAACCCCTTTTTCTGTTTTTGAAAAAACCAGAAAAACCAGAAAAACCAGTAATGATTTGGCTCTAATTCCTTCAATATTTGACCAAATTGAGCAACCAGGCATTCATTGGCTTAGCAATAGTGTCCATCAACTCCATGTAAGAGGAATTTGTCCAATTGTAAAACACCAAAGATTAATTGCTCGATTAAAATGCTCTGTTTCTCTGCAACCAGTGGACAGCTTGTTTTAATAAGCTCATTCCCAGCTCAATTAAGCATCATTGGCCAAACAAATCACATAGCCCTCTTCTCCAAGATGTAAAGCATCCAATTGCTAAGGAATTTGTGGAAGATATCAAGTACCCAATAAGAAATTGGCCTCCTCGCTCCAAAATGAACAGTTTTCTGCCCTGTTTTCTCTTGTCTGGCTACGCCGCCTGCTGTAGAGCCCTTTGGGAAGCTTTATGATGCTAATTGATGAGTGCTACAAGTGCCCAAGACACCTAGGTATGTGTGCAACCCACCAATGGTTGGATTTTCACCAAAAATAGGCTCCAAATGCATCAATTTTTGACTTTCTTCTCTCTGTTTTGTGAGAGCTCAAAAAACCAGTAATTTCTCTCAATTAAATGCATGTAAATTGCTCCAAAATCACAGTAGGGCTTGCATAGAAGTTGCCAATACATCTCTCATTGTCAGATACATGTTTGCTTTGCCAGAATCACACATATTTCCACCATACATCAATGTTCCCAAGCTTTAATGGAAAGCTTCAAAAACCAGAATTTTTTCTTTGCTTTGATTTGCTCTATTTTGCTTTGCCTTTGCCTGTTTCACCTGCAATCCGCTCAAGGATGTTTAGAAGACCTTACCCGGTAGGCCAAGCTTTCAGATCTGATAGTATTTGGTGTGCTCCAAGCTTCACAACTCCAATGGCAGCTTCACAGCTTCTTTTCATAGCTTCTTCTTCTCCCTCTTCACTCACTCACTCATAAACCCTAATAAATAGCACAAGGCTCTGATACCATGTTGAAAGAACGGTAGAGGAGGAGGAGACACACACACAGGAGCAAACCCTAATGTATATTGCAAACCCTAACCATAGAGGGAAGCCATGTCCACACTCACACAAAGCATAATGCACTAATCCATAATCCACACCACACACAATGAGTTGTGTCCACACTCTACTAACCCTAGCTAATGTCCACACACTATGACCAGCTGGACACGCGGTCATTTATGTCTCACACATGTTCCTACCTAATCTGCCAGCACATAACATAGCTGGCTCACACTGACATATCGAGCTTGAATCTCAACAATTTCCACCATACATCAATGTTCCCAAGCTTTAATGGAAAGCTTCAAAAAACAGAATTTTTCTTTGCTTTAATTTGCTCTATTTTGCTTTGCTTTTGCCTGTTTCACCTGCAATCCGCTCAAGGATGTTTAGAAGACCTTACCCGGTAGGCCAAGCTTTCAGATCTGATAGTATTTGGTGTGCTCCAAGCTTCACAGCTCCAATGGACAGCTTCAGAGCCTCTTTTCACAGCTTCTTCTCCCTCTTCACTCACTCACTCATAAACCCTAATAAACAGCACAAGGCTCTGATACCATGTTGAAAGAACGGTAGAGGGGGAGGAGACACACACACAGGAGCAAACTCTAATGTATATTGCAAACCCTAACCATAGAGGGAAGCCATGTCCACTCTCACACAAAGCATAATGCACTAATCCATAATCCACATAACACACAATGAGTTGTGTCCACACTCTACTAACCCTAGCTAATGTCCACACACTATGACCAGCTGGACACGCGGTCATTTATGTCTCACACATGTTCCTACCTAATCTGCCAACACATAGCATAGCTGGCTCATACTGACATCGAGCTTGAGGCCCACGTCGACCCGTAGGGCGGGGGAATCCTTTTGATAGGCGGTCAAGTCTCATGTTATTTTCCGATTGACGACACCTCGATCTCGTAGAAATACGAGGTTATGAGCAAACAGACGGACCTAACTCTATCTCGCAAGGGAAGCGTAGTCATCCTAAAGGAAATTCTAATCCCCAGCACGAAATGTGCGTGGAGATGGAACAAGACCCACACTTGGTTCAAGGAAGCCAACGCCTTTTTCCCCCGTATTCATGAGGCACGGTCGCTGGCTTGGTCCCCTAGAACAAGTCTTGTTCGTGACTCTACTATTCCCTAAATATCGTAGGTTACTAGTAGAAAGCTACCCGACTGATCGGGTCCACCCATCCTTAGAATGGTACCGTCAGGGCATCCATTCTCCCACTTTCCACACACTCACCCATTCAATTGTTTCCTAATTAAGTCCTACCACATTGTGAAACACTTAAAAACAAATTCCTTTGTTGATTAATTACACTTGATTCCCTAAAGAAAATCTTCCTTAGCACAACATTGAAATCAACGAGCATACTTACAGTGAAAAATATTTACAAAGACCCTGAAACCGGGCCGATATCCCAATCCAAACTTCATGTCCAAACCATAACCATAACCACAATCCAATCACAGTCACAACCACAACCACAACCACATCGATGATCTAGAATTCGATCTTCCAGCCTCAACCAGCTGGGTAAACCTCACGGATCGTCTCCCCTCGTCGTCAGCCAGCCGCGACGAGGGCCAAGCCGTCCTGTCACCCCCTCAGGTACTGACGCTTGTACCAAACCCTCCCGCTCTTCGGAGGGGACGTCTCCTCATGAGGTGGGGGTTAAGTCACCGCACTAGCCTGGACCCACAGAACTAGGCAGCATATATACATCACCCTGGTGGTGAAAACCAATTCCCAGTGGCATAGGAGGGGATTGCCCTGGGCCGACTCCCGGCCTCGCTATATCCTCCGCCCGTCTACACAGGCAACACGGAGTTAGCTAAGGGGGGGAGAAGCTGTACGTGCATGTTAGCAATAAACCAGCAGTATATCCAATAAAAAAAAAGACATAGCCTTTATTCAATGAATTCACACATTAACAAAAACCATCGTTTTGGAAAGACAATGATTCAAAAGCAAGATTATTTTCCTAAAACTTTACTTAAGAGTAACCATAAGGTACTTTAGGCCATCTATACTAGGGGTTTAACCTTGGTTTCTTTCCTATTATTTCGAATCTTTGCATTAAGCTTCATAAGAGAGAATTTTACTTAAACTTGTTAAGTGACCAACCTGGTTATCGTTTTCATGCCTATTCACTTCAAGAGGGGCGAAGTCGATTGTAGGGACGCGATTCGCTTCATTCCCTCCTTGGGCAGCGCGTGGTTCTTCAATTCGACGGCGTTTCGACGCCATAGGAGCACTAGAGTTTTAAGAGGATAGAGAGAAAACGAGGTGAATATATAAGGTTGGGAGCGTGGAGAGAAAAGAGAGAATTCTACTGGTTCAAACGGATTCGAAAACGGAGTCCGTTTGGGGTAGGAAAAGCTTGTTGGGCTTATGGGCAGGAACGACCTCTTAGCCTAAGTTTAAGTCGCCACATATGGAGGGGGGAATTGAGAGGGTGTCCTTAACTTGGAGAGCTCTTGAGAAGAGTGTACGTCTAGGGAGGCCTAGGGAAGAGTAAGGCAAGGGTTGGAGGAGAGGCACACTTTAAGTCTATTCACACGGGGGGGAGAAGAGTGTAGGACATGTCCTAGAGCTTGAGAGAGGGCTTGCGCGTAGGGGCTTGCTGGGGGCTTGTCTGGAGAAGGGGGCTGGGAGGGTCCTTTTATAGGTGCTGGAGGGTGGACGTCCGGGTGTGGGAAGGTGACACCTGGGTGGTGTAGGTGTCCGGGAGAGAGTGTGGATGTGAGACACCTGGGGGGAGGTGTCTCGAGGAGAGAGAAAGTGTGACACATGGGGGTGTCCGGGGGAGAGAGTGTGGACGTGAGACACCTGGGGGTGGAGGTGTCTCGAGGAGAGAGAAAGTGTGACACATGGGGGTGGAGGTGTCCCCAAGAGAGAGAGAGCGCGACACCTGTGGATAGAGGGTTCTGGGAGGAGGGGGTACGTGTAGGGGTGTGCTGGAGGGTGCGTCTAGGTCGTGTACACGCTTGGGTGTCCCGGGCGGATTGTCGGTTTTTTTCACGAGCGGCGACCGTGGTGGGACCCACACCGGCCGCCCGCCGTCGTCCGGGGGGGGTCAAAAATATTTTTTGATGGAAATGTCCGGCCTTGCCCCGTGACCATGGGGGCGTATTCCGTTCGTTGATTAGACGCCTGGATAGCTCGGGGGGTGCACCTCAAAATATGTAGGTCTACCACGTGCGATCATTAGGTGGGGTTTTTTTAATCCAAAATATTGGGTAAATTTACAGAAATACAATTACAAGTGGGGTATTTTAATTGTACTTTGGGAAAAAACCGTAAGTTTATAAAGAAAAAGGGGTAGTTTTATTAGCTCAAAATTCACAGATAAGGGGATTTTTAAATACCGCTTGAACGCACGTTGTAGGAGGGGCTTCCATATAGTGGACCCCTCGAGCTGGATAGTTACTATTTTTGGCCGGAAGTTCGCAGATTAAAGGCTTAAAAGCTTAATTAAACCCATTCCGGGTGCCCGTTTTTAGTTCAAAAAAAACTATTTTGAGCGTAAAATTACGCGTAGATTTCAAATTTGGATTCAAAATTACAAATTTCTAAGTAAAAATGGCTCATTTTTCAAAAATAGAAGTTTTTTGATCGTAAAAATGACAAACTAAGTTATATTTTTCAACTCTGAAGCAAGTACATTGTTATTTACAATGGGTATGTTACAATGAGAAGCTTATTCAACGGTCGAGCTATCTCAGCGAAGTTTAAAATAAACCTTCAATAATAACCAACATTGCCCATAAAGCGTTGGAATCCCTTATAGTTGGTGGGTGGGGGCAATTCCAGAATGACCTTTATTTTACTCTCGTCAGTGGAAATCCCATTTTTGGACACTATATACCCTAAGATAACTTCGTGTTTAACCCAGAGTTGGCATTTGAAAGGATTCAATGAGATGAGATATAATCTACACCTTTCAAATATTTTTCGTAAACACATCAAGTGCTTATCCCAAGAGGAATGAACACAAAGATCATCTAAGAAAGCTTCACAAAAGTCCCTTAGATATTCCTTAAAGGCTGTGTTTAACAATCGTTGGAATGTTGCAGGTGCACTGGTCAAGCCAAAGGCCACAAGCCAAAGGCCATGACGCAAAAGGCAAACACTCCAAACTCCGTGATAAATGCTGTTTTAGCTTGGTCCCCTACTGTAATTATGATCTGATTGTAACCAGAGTACCCATCTAAAAAGCTATATGCCTCCTTGCCTGCAACTCTTTCAAGCACATGTTCAGAATACGGCAATGTTGAGCAATAAAAACTGGGTGAGGTCTTGAGCAATAAAAACTTGTGGCTGCATTAACCTTTTTGAGATCAACGCACACTCTGAGTTTCCCATTCTTCTTTGGTACGATGACTATCGGAGAAACCCATTCTGAGTGTTCAATAGGGTATATGAATCCACATTTTACAAGCTTTTCAATTTCCTCTTGTACAATCTTTGCGTACTTAGGATTCATTGGGTAGGGACGTTGCTAGACCGGTTTAGCAGTGCTAATCATTGGAATCATGTGTTGCACCACCGAGGGTGGAACACCCTTCATATCATGATATGTCCAAGCAAATATGTCTTTGAATTCCTTAAGAAGCTTCTTGAGTGTAGCTTCCTCCGTCTGGGTGAGGTCTTGAGCAATAAAAACTGGGTGAGGTCTTGAGCAATAAAAATTGGGTTAGACTCCTCACCTGGATCTGCTAGTTCTATCTCCTTAACTACCGCCGGGCCATCATAGACACCGCTACTCCCAGGCGTTCGTTGGGCTTTTGTGTAGACGACTTTACGTTCCCCTGTGGTAAATGATTTGAAATGCTCGGGTGCGGGATATAAGTACCAGTTCCTGTTGTGCCAAGTTTTTTTCTTTTAATCCCGCCTCCTTTTGTTGCTGAGCTAACTCTTGGTTTTGCCGCCTTCTCGCAGTACGACTTAGTTTTGGTTTCTCTTCGATTTCTAATTGGGCGACGTCATGAGGTTGTGGAATATACCACATGACACTTTGGAGGTATTGTCCCCAATTATCCGCTAGCTTCAATGGCTCCTACATAACTAAGCCATTCTGCAGTGGATCTCTCTTTGTTTATTGCAGTTCATACATTAGCTCGATAGCGTTGGCACTTATGTCTCATTTTCTTCTTACCAAGTTTTTAATTTTTGTTTCTATCAGGTTCGGACTCACTTGGTCGATCTTCACTTGTGTCCCCCTCACTCTCGGATGAACTGCACGATGTCACTGTCCTAGGCCTTGAGCACCTTGCTTCCACACTTCGGTGAATATTTGATTCATCCCCCCCACCAGGCTCAGAGTCAGTTTCTTCCTGAGATTCAAACTCAGAGTTGCATTGGTCAGAGTCTTCACTATACTGTCAGTGTCAGGGGAGTTTGCCACTTTCTCACCACCATCAGGAGTCAAGTGCATAACACCTATCATGTTTATTGGCACTAACGGTGGCATATCTTGCCCCTCAGGTGTTACCCAACTTGTGCCTCTATTTTCCCATTTGTCTATGGTTGCCGCTAGGTGTACCCAATCCACGTTATCCGACTCAATCATACCCGGTAGGACATCCATATAAGGAGAATCTTTCCCATCATCAGTCTCTTTTTTGCATGTATAGCAATACCTTAATGGGACGGAGTGAATAGTGGTATTTGATCAATTATCGATGATAACCTTGCTTCCTAAAGGATGTGCGCGACCATTCTCAAGATCAACTTAAATGACAGAGTCCTGGAATTGTAGGTAGACATGGTTTTTCGACTAGTCATGCATTTGTGCTTCCCTCATGAAAGGACATCCTAAGATCATTTGATATGACATAGGATGCTTGGAGAAATCCATTACAATGAAGGTATGTCTTACCTTGTACCTCAGAACCTTGATCTTAAGGTCCCTTAACATTCCAATAGGTTTAGCAATAGTTCCGTTTGCCATCTTAACCACTATGTTTGTGACTTCAAGGTAAGGTCTTCCCATAGATTCCCAACAGTTTTTAGTCACAATGCTCACTCCAACACCACCATCAAGGATTCCCTTTAGAGTTAATCCCTTGTTGGTAGTAATGGGGAGGGTTGCATTAGATTCGTCACCTTCAAAGTACTGTCCCAACTTGTTAAAAAGTATTTCAACGACCGAGTCTTCATCTAGGTTGGGTTGTAGATCTATCCATATTTGCAAATTGTGGTAACCCCGCCTTCAGCTCTCCATTGAGAAATTCCCGAAGAGCTAAGAATAGCTCAGGATCTCCGTATAACTTGGATATGATCATGGTTCTGATTTCAAAGGACATGAAATCCATTAGCTTGGACACATTCAACGGTACTTTTCGAGATATCGCCCCTTGACTAGGGACTGGTGAAGATGGAATCTCTTCCTCTTCGATGGGGTCAGGCATTCCCTCACTAAACATTCTTTCCAGAGCAAGAAGGGTGTTTGCCCACTTCCTGCTGATGTCCTATCCTCACTTTCTTCTCGATACTAGGTATAGCTAACGATTTATGGCTCCTGTGAGGCTGAACTCACGTAGGAAACACTGTGTCTGAAATTTGGATTTTTCTAGGGTTTAGCTCCAGTTCTCTTTGTGTTTCTTCCACCAAACCCCTTAAGTGTTGCACTTGTTCAATCTCCTCAACTGGGTTTGGGTAAGTTCCAATCTTTTTCTTGAGGGTTTTTGGCCCAAGTGGCTTGTCTTGGGGAGTCTTAGTCAGTTTGGGTGGCCGAGAGGGCATTAGCTGACTTGGTTGTGGGGCCGAGGGAGTTTCCTTTTGTTTCCCCTGATTTGTGTATTCGCTTGATTCTCCTTTATTGAGCTCCCGAGTGGGATCCTCCCTTAAGGTAGTGGCTTTGGTCCCCATGGTTTCTATTGAATCAGAATCATCTTCAGGATCATTCATATACACGGAGTCGTCTCCTGTTCCTATGTTAGTCTTTGAACTAGGTTTGCAGCTCGTGGCATTAAGCGATCTCTTCCGTCATGTTTTCTTTTTCTTTGCTCGAGCAATTGATGCAGTATCTCTATCTTCGAGAATGTAGTTTTTATTTTGAAGCATTGACCATGTAACTACATTCGCGGGTACAATAGGTGTGGTTCCTCGTGCCTGGTTAGTGACTTTAACCAAATTCAATGGCGTAATCTTGGGTGCACTAGGATTATGTGGACATTGAGCAATCAAATGATCTATGCCACAACGGTTACATGTAAGTAATGGCATCCCCGTTGTGCTCCCTTGATTTGGTTGCATTTGAGTATCGATCTTCTGTAGCCTATTAGGGCACTCCGCTATACGATGCGGTCCACCACAATCGTAGCATTGAAGAGGTGGTCTCCTCGCCAAGGTATTAAGGTTTTGCCCTCTTGTGGCGAGAGCAGCAGCTTGATATACAGGCTTGACTTCCCCAAAATGATCCTCCATGTAGTACTGGGGAATCATTTCAAACGTATCAATCCCATATTGAAGAGTGGGGTCTATCTCCTCTTCATAATCCCCACACGCACTATGTGACTCACAACCCATCTGGTTCATAGGGGTAATCCTTGGATGTGGAGGTTGTGGTCCTAGCACTGGCGGTGGTAACGGCACATAGTGGCCTACATTTGGGTTCCTTGGAGCTATGTGCTGTGACGGTTGCTCAACAGGTGGTGCAGGCATCAGCGCGGGTACTTGAGGTGTGTTTGACCAGGCTAGTGGTGCCTGATTTGCTAACATACGCTTCAGTACTAGGCAATCCTTAGATTGATGGCCATACTTACCACATGCATTACAATTCCCATTGAATTTAACTCTGAATGTGGGACATTCACTCGTGCTATGTGGTCCTAAGCAAACCAAACACCATTGTTGCTCTCTTCTTGGGTACATATGGCTATTTTGAGGAGCTCGATTACCCCTAAAGTATTCTTGGAGAGCCTTAGTAAGGTCGGTCACACAGACATTTCAGATATCTTGGGCTCCTTGGCAATAGGTTTTACCGTCATTGGCTCGTGCCTAGATACTTGAGAACTAATGGATTTTGTCTCCGAAGATATCTTTTTACCTGCAATCATCAAGTTATCTTCTAACTGGATTGCATTGGCAGTGACTGCTTCCCACGTCGTAATAATACCTCTAATGACTAGGCCATTGTATATGTCCTCGTGGCGCAATCCTCGGATGAATCGATCGAGCAATTGGTTGTTATTGAAGCGCTCATCGGGAGCGCAGCAAGAATTTAGATACTTTAATCAACTAATAAAGTCTCTCACTGACTCCCCTTCCTCGTGTTCAGCTTTTTGGAGTTGAGATGCTACTCCCCAAAGCACACCCTCGTGCATGTATTCCTTCACAAGAACAATCTCTTGAGAGTGGTATAGTGAGTACACTCTTCAACCCTTAAAGTTCGATACCAATCTGTGGCTTTTCCACTCAAGGTTAAGCCTAAGGCTTTACATTTATGTAGCTCATTGTGCTCTTCCAAGGAATCACACATGTGTTCAAAAACTTCAATGTGCTTCCTAACATCTTCATTACCACTAAAGTTTTGAGTGAGCTTAGCAACTTGTAGCGCCTTGCTTCTAGGCTCTCTTAGGCATGCCCCGCATGTTTTCTGTAATAGATCACCCGATCGTCTCAGCAAATGCTGTGAGATCACCTAGGTGAGTAGGCATAGCTGGTGGAGGCACTTCTGGGATAGCCTGGTTGACAGGAGTTGGCATTGGTCTTGATATGAAGGCAGCTGACGTTGGATATGATATGTGACTATGAATAACCTCACATATCATTTGTTGTTGCTCCTCTAGATTAGTGGCACTAGATGTAGATCGTATGACTTCTAACCAACCTACATGATGGTATGTGTAACCCGTGTATAGGTCAGTCAAAGTCTCCGTGTGTAGATCATATTCCCAATTTTCATTGAGAAATATCCCATCTAGACTTGGCATGCCAAACGGTTCTCTTGAAGTGGAC
This sequence comes from Cibotium barometz, assembly GCF_041138505.1. Classification (NCBI taxonomy): domain Eukaryota; kingdom Viridiplantae; phylum Streptophyta; class Polypodiopsida; order Cyatheales; family Cibotiaceae; genus Cibotium; species Cibotium barometz. The sequence continues at coordinate 11,228,698 of NC_141055.1, forward strand.
GCAATGTCACTTCTTATGGATTGACTTCTAAGGACCTCTACTTTAGGCAGAGCATGAGAAGGTAGTAGCTCAGTAGGGCCTTCATTAAACGGAGTAGGTAGATATCCACATGGACACTCTTTGGGAGGGTAGGGTCTACATGAGATGTGAATGGCGAATCTACTACCCCTCCTTCTTCGTTTACTTCGCTTGTCACATGTTCAGAGTGTGTAGCTCTACTAAAGGTCTCTATTAGATGACTAAACATGCTAGATCTGGGTTGTGGGGCCCAAACTGGCATGTTTTGGCTTGCCTCCTCAGGGTTCTTGGTAGGGTGCCCTTCCATGGCTTCTGAGTAAGAGGACGAGTCACTATCCGCCGCTATTCGTGGATCTTGGGTTGCACTTCCTTGGGTTCCAGCTGAAGGCCAAGATGCTAACGTGGAGGGATGGTGTGAGCCTACGTAAACTGAAACGCTTTCTAGTCGCTCAGACTCTAGCACCTGACCAGAGCATAGATGCATGTGACGCGTTGGTAACTACCCTTAAAGCCCACACAAGTGGTTTCTTAGGTGTTTCGCACCCCGTTTTTACTTGTTTTTAACCCGTTTTTAACCCCCTTACTTATGGTCAAACTTGGACTAGGGCGTGTGATAGTTCGAAACGAACGTATCGTTTAAAGGGTCCTAGCGTGCTTTACAGCACAGTGTTCACTTATCCGGAGCTCCTGTGGTCCCAGAACAGTCTATTTGCTTGTGGGGGGAGGGTGAAGGCTTTATCCCACATGCTCACTCCACTCCTTGGGGGGTGGGCTACATATAGAGCTCCACTTCCCTTAAGCTCTCACTTGAAAGAACGCTATGGAGGCTCACTCTCCTATATATATTTATATCAAAAGACCGAGACCGGGGTCGGGGTCGGGGTCAATTAGGGGTTTTTTCTTTTCAAAATTTTTTTCTCAAATACAAAATTTATTTCCTCTTCACACGGGTTTTTTTTTCTTCTTCTTGATGATTTTTTTTATAAAATATTTTTTCTTTGATTTATGTTTTTTTTATTTTTTTAAAAAAGAAAAAGTTTTCTAGGGTTTTTGGTCTTGGCCGACGTGCAGGCCTGGGAATTCAGAGTTCCCCTCATCCGTGTTCACGCACACACGCACAGCGCAGAAGCCAAGAACAGCACAAAAACAGAGAAATAACCGAGATAAACAAAATTACAGAAACAAATTGCGGAAAACAAAAAACGTCAACACCATACACACAATCGCCTTTCCTACAGTGTAAATTTCACTTCACGCAGCAGCCTGAGTTGCAATCTGGAACTTGGTGCAGTGCATTTCCCCGAAAGCAGCACCAAAAATGTGCGCTTTTACCGCCGCAGGAGTCGGAGCTGGGGACTTGCCGAACACCGTATGCGAGCCACAAATGGCTGCAAGCATACAACCAAAAACTAGCAAGCTCAAACAGAAAGCAAAGGTGTGTTACTCACCGCTCAAACTGCTGGCCGTTCGTGAAGGATTCTCGAATTGCAGTGAAGAAGAAGCCACTGTCGCCACTCTACTGCCTCGCCACCGCCGTGCCGCTACACAGTGCTTGATCTCTCTCTCTCTCTCTCTCTCTCTCTCACACACACACACACACACACATACGCAGGAGAAGGGGACCGAGAAGATAAGGCAATAGCACACTTTGTATTCAACACATTGAGAATGAGAGTTTTAGGGTTACATTTGACTCTTATAGGTGACTTAGCCGTTCACACATGGGCGCCCATACATGGCCGGTCGATCCTAACCCTTACCCTGCTGATATTCAAGGTGCGGCTCTCATCGGCGATCACCCAATTTTTTTATCCTTTACATATGGTGCCGACAAGCCCGGCCCATGACTCAGAATACTTAAATTAATTACATGACGTAAAACATAATACGTCTGAATGTCCATCATCATAGGTTAACGTCTAAATGTCCGACAAGCCCGGCCCATGACTCAGAATACTTAAATTAATTACATGACGTAAAACATAATACATCTGAATGTCCGTCATCATAGGTTAACAGGTGGATTGAAGAATGTCAACGGGCTTACACAACGCTCAAAAAATCATTGGCAAGTGCTCTAATTCTCAAGTCCCCCAACTAGGACATTATCTTCCATGTCCACATCAATGCCTCAACTTTTGTTGATGTTGGATGTGTGGCCCCAACCGGGAGAACATGAGATGGATTTCCCCATCAACTTTGCCACCACCACGAACTCAATGAAGCAGAGAGGAACTACACCTTGACCGAGAGAGAAGGATTTGCCATGCTCTACACCATCAAGAAGTTTTGCCATTATCTTCTGGCAAAGTTTGTTTTCTTTGTAGATCATCAAGATCTCCTATACCTGGTAAACAAGCCCTATATGACAAGTAGAATCACCAGGTGGCTGCTTATATTGCTTGAGTTTTCCTTCACCATCATGGTAAGGAAAGGCTCTCAGCATGTTCTAGCAGGCCACATGTCAAGGATCCCTAATGGTGAACCTCCGCCGATGGGAGTAGATGGTGAACCTCTGATGGGAGTAGATGATGATTTACCAGCAGACACCACCCTATTCCAACTATGCTTGATTCCTGAATGGGGCTAGGAGGTGGCACACTTCTTAGCCAACGGCTTACCAATGGATCTCGTCCTTAATAAAAAGACCAAGCCCATAACCTAATTAAATAAGAATCCCCCTATCAACTCATTGTTGCAGGCCAACTTTATAGGCAGCACGAGAAAGATAAAATTCGATGATGTGTCCGAGAAGACGAGTATGTACTCCTTCTTGAACAGGCCCACTCTACTTAGGTTGGGGGGCACTTTGCAGTAGATATCACTATGCATAAGGTCCTCACAATTTTGTATGGTGGTGGCCCACTCGAATGGGGCAGATGCAACAAAATATGTCAAGCGGTGTGACGAGTGCTAGTGTACATCAATTCACCGCTTCAAGGACCGCATGCCCCTGAAACCAATTGTGTCCTTACAACCGTTTGAGAAATGGGGCATAGATTTCATTGGACCCATCAGTCCAGCAGCCAAATACACTCATGCTTAATAGATGCTATAGACTATTACACTAAGTGGGTAGAAGCTCAGTCGACCTACAAAGCTGATGTGCGATCGACTGCTAAATTCCTATATGAATCAGTCATCCACACTTCAGTTGCCCCCTCAAGCTCATCAGTGACAATGGGACACATTTCATTAATGAGGTAATCCAATTCCTCTTGCAAGAGTTTCTTGTCACACTCACAAAAAGTCCTCCCCCTATTACCCACAAGCGAATGGCCAAGCAAAAAGCACGAATAAAATGTTATGTGCCATTCTGAAAACTGTGGAGGCTAGCCGCAACAATTGGGAACAAAAGTTGCCGACTGTTGAAATATACAAGTGAATAGAGTGTGTGCGGGAACAAGCCCTTGGGACAAGAGGCTGTAAAAGAGAATCTATAAATATGAGAGAACCTGTGAAAAGGTGAGAAGTATCTACTAGGAGAGAATAAAGGGTAGCATGAGGAGATTTAGGAGGTGTGGAGATATTCTGGGAGAGGTGGAGAGAATCAAGCAAAAGAGGTGGAGTGAATTAAGGAGAAATCAGTGGGATTAGATGTTTGGATGTAAAATCTATAAATTGAGGCATTGGCCTAATGAGAATTTGTTGGTTTTTGATTATCCATGCCTACATTAAGCTATCGGTCACTAATCATATCTTAATTATAGTCTAATCTCTTTATTAATGATGTTGATTCTAGCATTTGATCCACCATAGCTCATCACATTGCTGCAAATTTAACATGGTATCAGAGCCTAGCCTAGAATCCATCAATTTATGAGCCCATTATCTTTCTAATCACCTAGCTAATTAGGATTAGTAGGTAATTAAGTTTTTACCTCTTTTTTCAATTAGCCTATGTACCCCCAGCAGCAGCAGCAGCAGTTGGTGGAGGAGCTCTCTCCCTTCATACATCAAATTAGCCCAAACCACTTTAGCCAAGCATATCTATAGCCCTTGTGCTCCAGCCCATTCAAACAAAAGCTCAAACCGCCGGCACACACAATAGTTCTATGCGATTTTACAGGTGCCTGTTTTCTGAAGGAAAAATGAGATCTCTCTTTTCCAGATGCAATGGGTCTAATTCCTCTTGGCCCTAGAGGTTTTCAAGGGTGGTCTACAAAGTTGGTGAGGAAAGATTTTGATTTGATCAAGTCTACAGTTAAATCCAAGCTCTTCATCAAATCTGCAGGGTGACTTTGGTAAAACAGAGATTAAGCATTCAATGTTTGGTCAAATCTTGTGTTTCTTGGCTTGATCCTCTACTAAACTAATTTCTATTAATGGCCTTGAAAGGATTTGAGCTCATTTGAACTCTAAGGCCTGAGATCTGGACTCCCCACATACTCTATTTTCTACACACACAAAACAAAGGATAAATTTGCTAATCAGTGATTAATCAGCACTAATCACTATATTTTGGTGCAATTGAGGGTTCAAATTAACCATTAGGTACAGATCCCTATAACTTCAGATTGCAATTCAAAGATGGTTTGATACTCCAACCATTCTGTACAGATTTGTTACCCTTGATTTAATGTAATTTTTGATAAAATTATGCTAATAAATTTGTGGTAATCATCATCTTGCATTTACCCCTTGGTTAATGCCTGCAAATCACACTCAAATTCAAGATTATTCATAGCCAGAGTTGCATTTGGGAATGTGCATAAGAATGAATGCTATATGCATTATGTATTGGGCACACATGGGTGATTACATCATTGTAAAAATGGGATCAGACACTACCCTTGTTTAGAATAAGGCAAGAGGCAAGACCTCCCACATAGATTTGGGTTTGCATTGCATAATGACACAAGATAAACATTAAAAGCCCAAAAGAACTGTCAACAATACATTAAAACATGTTGCTCACATGGAGCAAGAACTGACGGACAAGCTCATGGCCTCAGCTATGAAAGAAGAAGAACATCTCTCTCCAAGAGGAGGATCAACACCGAGAAGAAGAAGAACATCTCTCTCCAAGAAGAAGAACATCTCTCTCCAAGAGGAGGATCAACACCGAGAAGAAGAGCTAGAGGAAGCATTGAAGGAAGACATGGACGTGTGAAGAGAAGCTACCACAACAAGAAGACTGAAGAAGAGGAAGACATTGAAAGATCCCTATCCTCATCGTGCAACGAATTCAAGGGTGCTAGCAGTGGAAGTAGCACTTCTTGCACGGGTTAGGGTCCCTCACTCGGGGCCTCGCCCACACGGATATCCGGACAAGAGACTAATCCATCGGTTCTTCCAAAATCAAACCCGAAAAAACTTCCCTTGCCCGGAAAGCACGAGCGATTCCTCCAGGATAATTTTACTCTAATGTAGTCAAAAGTCTTAACTAACTGAACTGATTTGACCAAACCCGTAAGTCCCATAGTCAGATCAAGGAAAAGATTGCACTTGGATTGTAAGATTCCTCCCCCAACCCCCTTTTTGATGTCTAGTATCTTCCCCTGTAATCAATCCCTCTTCAGAAATATAAAGACCTTGTTTCTAACTGTTTTAACCTAGAGAGAGAAAATATTCTAGAGAGAGAATATTCAGATTTTGAATATTTTTGGATAGAAAAATATCTCATATAATTAAGATGAATTCCCCTGAAACAGAAATTCAAAAAGAATTTTCAAATGTGCAATTGGAATTAATTGGAAATAGGTATAAAGAACCTTAGTCTAAGGGTCTAGATTTTCAGAAATCTTTAGACTATGGTCCAATTAAGGTTCCCATGGGCCAATAGCATCAATACATGTGTAGGGAGGAGATAAATCCAATTTGTAAAAAGAAGATACCCAAAATTGAGTAAATGCTCACATAAGGTGAAGAGTTGAAAATGTACAAGGTTTATTAGTAAAAAACTATGAGCAATATTAAAAATATGAGATATTTTGGGTATCCAAAAATGAGTAAATGCTCACATAAGATGAAGAGTTGAAAATGTACAAGGTTTATTAGTAAAAAAAAACACATATGTAAGGAAGGGGAGTTCTTTAAAGGAGGTGCATATGTAAGGAAGGGGAGTTCTTTAAAGGAGGTGCATATTTCACATAAGATGAAGAGTTGAAAATGTACAAGGTTTATTAGTAAAAAAAAAAACTATGACACATATGTAAGGAAGAGGAGTTCTTTAAAGGAGGTGCATATTTCACATAAGATGAAGAGTTGAAAATGTACAAGGTTTATTAGTAAAAAACTATGAGCAATATTAAAAATATGAGATATTTTGGGTATCCAAAAATAAGTAAATGCTCACATAAGATGAAGAGTTGAAAATGTACAAGGTTTATTAGTAAAAAAAAAAACACATATGTAAGGAAGGAGAGTTCTTTAAAGGAGGTGCATATTTCACATGCTTGAATGAGTTTTAAACTCATAAAAATTGAGATATTTCATCTCTCCTCTCTCCTCATTCAAGTCTAGTTCCAAAAAGTTAGCTTAACTGACCTAAAAAATGGTCAAAAAGTGACCTAAAATGGTCAAAAAGTGACCTAACTGACTTGGAAAATTGAGATATTTCATCTCTCCTCTCTCCTCATTCAAGTCTAGTTCCAAAAAGTTAGCTTAACTGACCTAAAAATGGTCAAAAAGTGACCTAACTGACTTGGAAAATTCTAGAATCAGTTTGTTTGGTTATTAGGAGCTCAAATTTTCCTATAAATAGAAGCCTCCCCTTGTTGAAAAAAATATAATGTCTTATGCATTGTTACTCTACTCTACCTAAGCCAAGAACTGTGAATTCTTTAATAATTCACTAGTTTTTGATACTTCTCTCTTTCTTCAATCCCCATTGGTGGCTCCATCAACATACTAAACCAATTGATTGGTTTAGTATGTTGGTGGCTCCATCAACATACTAAACCAATTGATTGGTTTAGTAACAATGTCTTATGCATTGTTACTCTACTCTACCTAAGCCAAGAACTGTGAATTCTTTAATAATTCACTAGTTTTTGATACTTCTCTCTTTCTTCAATCCCCATTGGTGGTTCCATCAACATACTAAACCAATTGATTGGTGGCTCCATCAACATACCCAACCAATTGATTGGTTGGGGGCCTCTACCGTGAACAAAGAATCAAGCAAATTATAAGATAAGTATAGTGAATTATGATCTTTTCTATAATTTCTCAATGATTCTCTCTTCTCAACCCCTCTCAAGCTTGAGAAGCTTAATTGGTATGGTTTTTGAAATGCTATTGAAGTTAATTAATTAATGATAGTAAAGAATTACATAAAATTCTATTTATATTTAATTTTAATGGTTTTTCTCTCTTTCTCACTTAAGAAATGGTCATACTCATGACCCTCTTCAATCCAAATGAAGCTTTTCATAAGACTTTTCCTTAATCCAAGATTAAGCTATGCTTGAGGCCAAATTAATGGCTTTTTTCTATGCTTTTAGTTTATCTATATTGATGATTCAATCCATTATGGATTGATGATCCAATTAGAGACCATTCTAATTATTTTCTTAATGATCCAATTAGAGACCATTATGGATTGATGATCCAATTAGAGACCTTTTTAATTATTTTCTTAATGATCCAATTAGAGACCATTATGGATTGATGATCCAATTAGAGACCATTCTAATTATTTCTTTAATAATGAGCCTTATCCCTTAGAAAAAAATTGAGATTTATCAGTCATAGTAGCGGAGCTATGCCAAAATTTTTATAGAAATTACGCATAAAATAATTTCATTCAAAGCATAAAAAGAGGACTTCCTACCATATTCTAGGAACTATCATCCTAGATTAATTAAAAGAATATCATTATGCATGGAGATATGGATGTTTACATGTAGATGTAGAGGTATGGATGTGAGTGTGAATGTGGAGGTGGATGTATGCATGGAGATGTGGATGTATGCATGTAGAAATAGATGTGTAGATGAGGATGTAAATGGAGATGTGGATGGATGCATGTAGAAGTAGATGTATAGATGAGGATGTAAATGGAGATGTGGATGGATGCATGTAGAAGTAGATGTATAGATGTAGATGTGAATGGAGATGTATACATGTAGATGTAGATGTATAGATGTAGATGTGGATGTGGAGGTGGATGGATGCATGTAGATGTAGATGTAGGTGTATAGATGTAGATGTGGATGTGGAGGTGGATGGATGCATGTAGAAGTAGATGTATAGATGTAGATGTGAATGGAGATGTGGATGTATACATGTAGATGTGGATGTATACATGTGGATGTGGAGGTGGATGGATGCATGTAGAAGTAGATGTATAGATGTAGATGTGAATGGAGATGTGGATGTATACATGTAGATGTAGATGTATAGATGTAGATGTGGATGTGGAGGTGGATGGATGCATGTAGATGTAGATGTAAAGATGTAGATGTGAATGGATATGTGGATGTATGCATGTAGATGTAGGTGTATAGATGTAGATATGGATGTGGATGTAGAGGTGGATGTATGTATGTAGATGTAGATGTATAGATGTGGATGTGAATGTGGAGGTGGATGTATGCATGTAGATGTAGATGTATGGAGGTGAATGTGAATGTGGATGTGGATGGATGCATAGAGATGTGGATGTATGCATGTAGATGTGAATGTACGCATATAGATGTGGATGTATGGATGTGAATGTGCATGTAGATGTGGATGTATGGATGTGGATGCATGAATGTGCATGTAGATGTGGATGTGAAAATAAATGTATGGATGTAGATGTGGATGTATGGATGTGAATGTGGATGTGGATGTAGATATATGTATGGATGTGAATATATGATATGTGATGTGAAGGAATCTGAAGTGATGAGATGGAAAATGATGTGATGGGATGAGTACACATATATCTGGAATGTGGAATAAGCAATGTGGATTGATGAGAGATGATGTGGAAAAATGAGAGTTAATATAGAAACTGTATTTTGTGACTGTTTGTAAATGCTATTTGTAAATGACTGTTTTATGTCAAGATTGCTGGGAAAGCATTGTGACCATCTTGTGATTAAGGTCGTGGAGACCTAACTGAAAAAGTTGCAACTGCTCTGACGGAGAGTCAATGAAGGACGTCTCGCGTAGCAAGATCGGCCGAGGTCTTGACCAGCCTCGGTGCGATTAAAATGGTGAGCTTCCGGTACGGTGGATGAGGGGCCAAGGAAGCGGCCTATGAGTGAAGCGCTAGGTCACCTGCGAAGGATCCTAGAGGGTGCTAACCATACGGTGCTCGGGCTTTGGGTCGCCTAGGATACCCACGCGTGCGTCGAGGAAGATATTGGAACAGAGTTGGAGTTGTTTTCTGAAATCGGGCATGGATCTGGTTGATTGACCTTGCTGGTCTTCAATGGATGAGTCCATGGCTCTTTATATGGATCTGTTGGTTGATCTTGCTGATCTTCAACGAGAGTCCATCTTGATAAGTGATTATATTGCCGAGTATTATGGGCTAGGGATTAGGAAACAGCCCCTGAGTGGACAGGTGGTGAGCGTCCTAGTTGCCAATGATGCCATAGATACTCTGATGAAGGAATGATGGAAAAATTAAGAATCAACTGGATAAATTGGAAGATGGTGATCAGTGATACTATGGTTTTATTAAAGGATTGTTTTAAATTGGTTGAATCTGTGAAAAGGCAATTTTATATTGGGTGTGTGAGTGGTGTGACTAGTTTTATTTTGCATGAACATCCGGCTAGGGGGCCTTGGAACTCTTTTCCTTGGTACCTGGGACAAAACCTAACCAAATTACTAATTGGATCCCATCACTAGAGTGGTTGGGCGGTTGGCTAACCCATGGGATCGGCGGATGGGGTTAGGCTGGACTGATGGATCCGTAAGTCGAGACTCAAACTTTTCTTTTTACGATAGATAAAATAAATCCCGGACAGTAACTGTTCTATGGATAGGAATCAACGGCTGTGCCTCTTGAATAGGGAAAAAAGCGTTGATCCCAATGATCCAAGTGCAAGTTTCTTCCTTGATCTGACCAAGTATCTTATAGATGCAATTGGATCAGCTCGATCAGAAATGGTCTTGACTACGTTAGAGTAAAAAGTTATCCTGGTGGAATCGCCCGTGCTTTCCGGTAAAGGAAGTTTTTTCGGGTTCGGTTTTGGAACAATCGACGGATTAGTCTCTTATTCGGATATCCATGGGGGTGAGGCCCCGAATGTGGGACCCCTGTCCCGCGCGAGAAGTGCTACTTTCGCTGCCAGTATCCTGAATCTGTTGCTCGGTGGGAACAGGGATCAGAGCATTTGGTTAATAAAGATCAACTGAGAAGACAAATATGTCAAAAATTTATCAAGAAACACAAAAAGGTTATAATTGTGTGATATAATTCATACAATTTGATATTCAAACTGAAATTTATAATTTGGTAATTGGTCTTCAGATGGAAGTACCACAATTATATAGAATCCCTGACTTGCTTGAGGCCTAGACATGATAGTATTTACCTTATAATTCCAAGGGCCGTGACTACCCGTATATACCGAGAGTATACTACAGCTCTTTACTGACAGTATATACGAGTAAATCTAAGACTTGAAATTATAAGTGTTAATGCTATCCAGATGATGATTTTGAATGTGATTGATATGATTTTTAATTCTGTTTGAGAATTGATGAATTGATTTGGATTCTGATTGAAAATGCTGATTGAAAAATGTTGATTTTAAAAATTAGTTGAAATATAATGAAACCACAATGAGGGGGAATGGGACGAGTCCTTGTGATGATATTCATAACTAGAATGATGATAACGAATTCAGCAAATCACTATGAGATTAGTGGGTTGTGCTGTCAGATTGCTACTGTTAATACTTGACCGGTAGATCAAGTTAAGGGATGTCAAATTGAGAACTTGCTTGACAGAAATTTCCGTGGAGGAATGTTCCCAACAAGGAAACTTTTCGGTCTAATGGACCATTATCATGTTAAAGATTTGAATGATATAATCTGAATGAATTGTTATTTAATGATGAGTTCTATATAAGGGATATTTATCCCAGTGTTCTGTTGGGTTGACCAGAATATAAGGAACCCCAGAATAAAATTGGATCTTAAGAATAAGAGCTGTCCTCTACCTTGTGAGATGAGGACATCTCGCACTTTTTAAGTGGGGTAGAATGTAAGATTCCTCCCCAGCCTTCGAGGTATACAGGAGTAAGAATCTCCCTTTCTGATCTTATAATTATTCCCTCTCTAAAATAAAAGAAAGTTTCTGTTTAAAAAAAGGAAGACCCTTTTCATAGAATACTTCTCAGAAGTCCCACCTGTTTTAAGGATTTAGAACAATGAGTTCAGAAGTGAGAATCGGTGTTTTGGATATCAAGGTTTTGGTTTTCATTCGAGTACGGCTCAAAAGAAGTTCTTTATCTCTTGGGGAGTATAAGAAGTTATCCCCCAGATATTGTGACCCTTATATTTGAATTCAATATGAAAGTAGGTGACTTAGCCTACAAGCTTCTTTTATCTCCTCATCTCAAAATTCTTAATGCCTTCTATAGAAAAATGTGTCAAACACAAATCATGGAAGGACGGTAAAACTTCAGTGGCAAGTTACCGTTGGCTTCTAGGTTACGCTAGCTCCTTCCTTTATATAAGTCATAACTTTTACTTGTCGCTCACAGTAATCTTACTCCCATCAATCTCTTTTCTAGGTTACGCTAGCTCCTTCCTTTATATAAGTCATAACTTTTACTTGTCGCTCACAGTAATCTTACTCCCATCAATCTCCTTTCTTTCTTAATCTCCTTCATGGCTTGGCAAAACAGGAATTAGTTTTATCTATGATGATTTCTCACCTTCAAGACGCAAGAGAGTCTGTGAAGAAAGATTTTATAGAACAGTATGAGCGCTCACTTTTCCCTCACTTGGGAACTTCTGTAGCGCAGACCAAATGGCGGACCTATCAAGACATAACTAGGGTAACACCCTGGGGTCAGCAGCACTTTCGTAATAATGTCCGCTTGGCCATGGTTATTGAAGCCTTGGGTTTGGGTCCCCGATACTACTGCGTCATGAGATCAAGGCATCTTGGGTTTTCTGAGCGGGTCTTCTTACTGGCGTGTTTTCTTCCTCATGAGAAGATATGCCTTTACCCCATTTTTAGCTTGCCTCTCAGAGGTCCTTTTGTTAGATCACCTCATACCACTGAGATAGGTGCGGCAATAACCAGCAGAATCATTCCCATAGATGAGTTACCCTATACTTGTGCAGCTTGTGAGGACTACTTTTGTGACCATATGATGGACGGGCTTATGGAAGTGTAAAGAGTTCTTCTATCTTTACTGTATAAGTTTCGAGAATGAATAAAGTTTAAATCTTGTTCTTATTTTGAATCTTGCTCTCTTTAAGACTTTTCTTGGTGGTTAATCTTGATTAAAATTTTTCTCTAAGTCTCATATTCGTGCATCTTGCGAATTTATCTCACAAGTTGTTGCGAGATGAGGACATCTCACGTTTTTTAAGTAGGGTAGAATGTAAGATTCCTCCCCCAACCCCCTTTTTGATGTCTAGTATCTTCCCCTGTAATCAATCCCTCTTCAAAAATATAAAGATCTTGTTTCTAACTGTTTTAACCTAGAGAGAGAAAATATTCTAGAGAGAGAATATTCAGATTTTGAATATTTTTGGATAGAAAAATATCTCACCTTATTAAAATGAATTCCCCTGAAACAGAAATTCAGAAAGAGTTTTCCAATGTGCAATTGGAATTAATTGGAAATAGGTATAAAGAACCTTAGTCTAAGGGTCTAGATTTTCAAAAATCTTTAGACTATGGTCCAATTAAGGTTCCTATGGGCCAATAGCATCAATACATGTGTAGGGAGGAGATAAATCCAATTTGTAAAAAGAAGATACCCAAAAATGAGTAAATGCTCACATAAGGTGAAGAGTTGAAAATGTACAAGGTTTATTAGTAAAAAACTATGAGCAATATTAAAAATATGAGATATTTTGGGTATCCAAAAATGAGTAAATGCTCACATAAGATGAAGAGTTGAAAATGTACAAGGTTTATTAGTAAAAAAAAAAACTATGACACATATGTAAGGAAGAGGAGTTCTTTAAAGGAGGTGCATATTTCACATAAGATGAAGAGTTGAAAATGTACAAGGTTTATTAGTAAAAAACTATGAGCAATATTAAAAATATGAGATATTTTGGGTATCCAAAAATGAGTAAATGCTCACATAAGATGAAGAGTTGAAAATGTACAAGGTTTATTAGTTTAAAAAAAAACACATATGTAAGGAAGGAGAGTTCTTTAAAGGAGGTGCATATTTCACATGCTTGAATGAGTTTTAAACTCATAAAAATTGAGATATTTCATCTCTCCTCTCTCCTCATTCAAGTCTAGTTCCAAAAAGTTAGCTTAACTGACCTAAAAATGGTCAAAAAGTGACCTAACTGACTTGAAAAATTCTAGAATCAGTTTGTTTGGTTAGGAGCTCAAATTTTCCTATAAATAGAAGCCTCCCCTTGTTGAAAAAAATATAATGTCTTATGCATTGTTACTCTACTCTACCTAAGCCAAGAACTGTGAATTCTTTAATAATTCACTAGTTTTTGATACTTCTCTCTTTCTTCAATCCCCATTGGTGGCTCCATCGACATACTAAACCAATTGATTGGTTGGGAGCCTCTACCGTGAACAAAGAATCAAGCAAATTATAAGATAAGTATAGTGAATTATGATCTTTTCTATAATTTCTCAATGATTCTCTCTTCTCAACCCCTCTCAAGCTTGAGAAGCTTAATTGGTATGGTTTTTGAAATGCTATTGAAGTTAATTAATTAATGATAGTAAAGAATTACATAAAATTCTATTTATATTTAATTCTAATGGTTTTTCTCTCTTTCTCACTTAAGAAATGGTCATACTCATGACCCTCTTCAATCCAAATGAAGCTTTTCATAAGGCTTTTCCTTAATCCAAGATTAAGCTATGCTTGAGGCCAAATTAATGGCTTTTTTCTATGCTTTTAGTTTATGTATATTGATGATTCAATCCATTATGGATTGATGATCCAATTAGAGACCATTCTAATTATTTTATTAATGATCCAATTAGAGACCATTATGGATTGATGATCCAATTAGAGATCTTTTTAATTATTTTCTTAATGATCCAATTAGAGATCATTATGGATTGATGATCCAATTAGAGACCATTATGGATTGATGATCCAATTAGAGACCATTCTAATTATTTCTTTAATAATGAGACTTATCCCTTAGAAAAAAATTGAGATTTATCAGTCATAGTAGCGGAGCTATGCCAAAATTTTTATAGAAATTACGCATAAAATAATTTCATTCAAAGCATAAAAAGAGGACTTCCTACCATATTCTAGGAACTATCATCCTAGATTAATTAAAAGAATATTATTATGCATGGAGATATGGATGTTTGCATGTAGATGTAGAGGTATGGATGTGAGTGTGAATGTGGAGGTGGATGTATGCATGGAGATGTGGATGTATGCATGTAGAAATAGATGTGTAGATGAGGATGTAAATGGAGATGTGGATGGATGCATGTAGAAGTAGATGTATAGATGTAGATGTGAATGGAGATGTGGATGTATACATGTAGATGTAGATGTATAGATGTAGATGTGGATGTGGAGGTGGATGGATGCATGTAGATGTAGATGTAGGTGTATAGATGTAGATGTGGATGTGGAGGTGGATGGATGCATGTAGAAGTAGATGTATAGATGTAGATGTGAATGGAGATGTGGATATATACATGTAGATGTAGATGTATAGATGTAGATGTGGATGTGGAGGTGGATGGATGCATGTAGATGTAGATGTAAAAATGTAGATGTGGATGTATGCATGTAGATGTAGGTGTATAGATGTAGATATGGATGTGGATGTAGATATGGATGTGGATGTAGAGATGGATGTATGCATGTAGATGTAGATGTATAGATGTGGATGTGAATGTGGAGGTGGATGTATGCATGTAGATGTAGATGTATGGAGGTGAATGTGAATGTGAATGTGGATGTGGATGGATGCATAGAGATGTGGATGTATGCATGTAGATGTGAATGTACGCATATAGATGTGGATGTATGGATGTGAATGTGCATGTAGATGTGAATGTATGGATGTGGATGCATGAATGTGCATGTAGATGTGGATGTGAAAATAGATGTATGGATGTAGATGTGGATGTATGGATGTGAATGTGGATGTGGATGTAGATATATGTATGGATGTGAATATATGATATGTGATGTGAAGGAATCTGAAGTGATGAGATGGAAAATGATGTGATGGGATGAGTACACATATATCTGGAATGTGGAATAAGCAATGTGGATTGATGAGAGATAATGTGGAAAAATGAGAGTTAATATAGAAACTGTATTTTGTGACTGTTTGTAAATGCTGTTTGTAAATGACTGTTTTATGTCAAGATTGCTGGGAAAGCATTGTGACCATCTTGTGATTAAGGTCGTGGAGACCTAACTGAAAAAGTTGCAACTGCTGGACGGAGAGTCAATGAAGGACGTCTCGCGTAGCAAGGTCGGCCGAGGTCTTGACCAGCCTCGGTGCGATTAAAATGGTGAGCTTCCGGTATGGTGGATGAGGGGCCAAGGAAGCGGCCTATGAGTGAAGCGCTAGGTCACCTGCGAAGGATCCTAGAGGGTGCTGACCATACGGTGCTCGGGCTCTGGGTCGCCTAGGATACCCACGCGTGCGTCGAGGAAGATATTAGAACAGAGTTGGAGTTGTTTTCTGAAATCGGGCATGGATCTGGTTGATTGACCTTGCTGGTCTTCAATGGATGAGTCCATGGCTCTTTATATGGACCTGTTGGTTGATCTTGCTGATCTTCAACGAGAGTCCATCTTGATAAGTGATTATATTGCCGAGTATTATGGGCTAGGGATTAGGAAACGGCCCCTGAGTGGATAGGTGGTGAGCGTCCTAGTTGCCAATGATGCTATAGATACTTTGATGAAGGAATGATGGAAAAATTAAGAATCAACTGGATAAATTGGAAGATGGTGATCAGTGATACTATGGTTTTATTAAAGGATTGTTTTAAACTGGTTGAATCTGTGAAAAGACAATTTCATATTGGGTGTGTGAGTGGTGTGACTAGTTTTATTTTGCATGAACATCCAGCTAGGGGGCCTTCGAACTCTTTTCCTTGGTACCTGGGACAAAACCTAACCAAATTACTAATTGGATCCCATCACTACAGTGGTTGGGCGGTTGGCTAACCCATGGGATCGTAGGCTGGACTGATGGATCCGTAAATCGAGACTCAAACTTTTGTTTTTACGATAGATAAAATAAATCCCGGACAGTAACTGTTCTATGGATAGGAATCAACGGTTGTGCCTCTTGAATGGGGAAAAAAGCGTTGATCCCAATGATCCAAGTGCAAGTTTCTTCCTTGATCTGACCAAGTATCTTATAGATGCAATTGGATCAGCTCGATCAGAAATGGTCTTGACTACGTTAGAGTAAAAAGTTATCCTAGTGGAATCGCCCGTGCTTTCCGGTAAAGGAAGTTTTTCCGGGTTCGGTTTTGGAACAATCGACGGGTTAGTCTCTTATCCGGATATCCGTGGGTGAGGCCCCGAATGTGGGACCCCTGTCCCGCGTGAGAAGTGCTACTTTCGCTGCCAGTATCCTGAATCCGTTGCTCGGTGGGAACAGGGATCTTACATGGATCATAGAGACCAACACTTTTTTTCCTCATTGAGAGGCACAACCGTTGCCATAGAACAATTTTTATCTAGGATTTACTTCATCTATCGTACCATAATAGAATTGAGTCTCAATTTGGGGATCCATCAGTCTAACCTAACCCCATCCAGTCCCATGGGTTAGCCAACTACTGCCCAACCACTGTAGTGATGAGATCCAATTAGGAATTTGGTTAGGTTTCCAGGCCCCCTAGCTGGATATTCATGCAAACTTAAAACTAGTCACACCACTTACACACCCAATATGAAATTGCCTTTTTCACAGATTCAGCTGTCTTTAAAACAATCATTCAATGAAATCATAGTGTCACTGATCATAATCCTCCAAAATCTCTGGTTGAATCCTAATTTCCAATCATTCCTTCACCAGTGTACCTATGGCATAATTGGCAACCAGAACGCTCACCACTTGTCCACTCATCAGGGGTCTTTTCGATGGTTCCTAGCTCATAGTACTCGGCAATATATTTACATATCAAAATGGAATCTCCATTGAAGATCAGCAAGATCAACAACGGATCCATATAAAAGAGCCATGGACTCATCTGTTGAGGACCAGCAAGGTCAATCAACCAGATCCATGCCCGAATTCAGAAAACAACTCTTACTCCTTGTTTCAATATCTTCCACAATGCACGTGTGGGTATCTTCAGTGACTTAGAGCCTGAGCAGTGTATGGTCAGCATGCTCTAGGATCCTTTGTAGGTCACCTAGCGCTTCACTCATAGGCCGCTTCCTTGGTCCCTCATCCACCGTATCGGAAGCTCACCATTTAAATCAAACCGAGGCTGGTCAAGACCTCGGCTGACCTTGCTACGTGAGACATCCTCCATTGACTCTCCATTAGCTGTTGCAACTTTATCAGATTAGGTCTCCATGACCTCATTCACAAGACGGTCAAAATGCTTCCCCAACATTCTATTGCCATATATATAGGCACTGATGTGTGTGAACACACTTAGGACCGCCGGGGCACTTTTTTTCTCTTTAGGAGGTTTTTCTCCCCGGCTTGTATATACGTCCATCATTCTAGGGCTAACTTATCTTTTGTACATTGACACAATCTAATACACTTTGTGTTGAGTGCATTCTTGCTTCTTCTTCTCCAAGCTTTGGTGCTTTCCTGCAACCCTAATTCCAACAATTGGTATAACAGCAGGCATTGGCTCCAAGGGCTACGCCGCCGGCACCCTCCGACTCACGTTCTTCGATTGAGGTGAGCTTTCAGGAGTGCTTGCAGGAAATTGCATCTGAGGTCGTTTCGCGCTCCGTTTTTGCATTTCAAGTTCTGCACAAGTGTTTTCGTCATTTTGTGCAGAAATTTTGACAGTGTAATTTTCTGCAAAACAAGCATACGTATTCTATTGTGGACCGTGCTACATAGCACAAGTTGTTTTTTGTTCAGTCTTTGCTTCATTACAGGTAGCTTTTGCATCAATTTCAGTCAGTGGCCATGTGCATTTTGCATGTTGTCTACTCTGCTGATGACAAATGGATGGAGACAGCAACTACCCACTTTGGGCATACATGATGCAGCATGTTTTGGTTGCAAAACGAGTGTGGAACATTGTGCAGGGTATGGATGTACGTCCAGGTTTTGTGGATGTAGGATCTGTTGATGAGGATGTTGCAGGTTCTAGCAGCTCTACTATTGCTGTTGTTTTACCCAGTGCTTGAACAAGCTCGTTGGGATGGTAAAGATGCGTAGGCTCATGCCTTGATTGCACTTTCTGTCAAACGTAACATCACACCCCACATATTCGTTCAACTAAAACAGTAAAACAGGCTTGGGATATTCTAGCTGGTTTGTATGCAGGTCGTAACGAGGCAAAAATCTCTTACCTACGTAAAGAGCTAGAATCGAAGATTGTGCAGGAAGATGATGACATGAATGTTTTTCTTGCTGAGATTAAAGATCTTAAGGAACAGTTGATTTCTGCATGTGAGATTATTCCTGATCATTCTCTTGTGCAGACTGTTCTTGATGCTTTACCTGAGTCATATCAGACTTTTGCTTCCACATGGAGACTTGTTACCAGGTAGCAACAATAAGTCTGAGAAGGCTCTTGATAAAGGCAAGAAAAAGATCAGGTGCAACTATTGTAAGGCAAATGATCATGTCATTAAGAATTGCCCTAAGCTAAAGGCTAAAGAGGCAAAGAAGAAAGAGTCAAATGCAGCCACAATAGCGGATGCTTCTACAAATGCAGATTCTGCAAATGTTGTGCAGGATACAGAATGGGCGTTTAGCGTGTATTGCCAGTATGACCCATCTGTACATGATGCATGTTTGGCAGTTTCTATTGACTCTCATGTATGGTATTTTGACAGTGGTGCTACAAAGCACATTACCTCGCATCATGATATGTTCACTTGTCTTATCCCTAATGGGAATACTGTCACATGTACCAATAATGCTTCTTACCTAGTGAAGGGCATTGGTAAAATTATGCTTACTGCTGCAAATGGCAGCGCTTTCACACTTTCAGATGCTTTGTATGTGCCAGGGATAAAGAAGAATCTATTGTCTGTCTCTGCGCTTGCTAGACTTGTACTTGTAGTCAAACTTGTGGATGACAGAAGATTCAGCAAATGCAGTTTTTGATGAAAAGGCAGTTTCAGATGCAAAACTATGGCATGCTCATTTTGGTCATCTAAACTTTGCTAGTTTGCTGCGTTTGCAGAAATTTGATATGGTTGCTTCATTGCCCTCTCTCAAGGCACCATTGAAACATGTTTGTGAAGGCTGTATTTTGGGCAAAATGCAGCGTTCTGCTTTTCCAAAGGATGGTTCTGTGCAGGCCACTCGCAAATTGCAACTTGTACATAGTGATGTATGTGGGCCTATGCAAACTCCGTCATTTGGTAAACACTTGTACTTCGTGACTTTCATTGATGATTACTCAAGGCATGCATGGGTATATCCATTGAAGGCAAAGTCCGAAGTGTTTTTGTGCTTCAAATAATTTTTACTTATGGTTGAAAATGTATCCAATGGTAATGTGGGATTCTGATCGAGGGGGGGAGTACATGTCTCAAGAGTTTGATGCATTTCTGGCTAGTCGTGGGATAAAACACCAATGTACAGTGTCGATATACCCCTTAGCAAAATGGTGTTGTTGAGAGAAAAAACAGGTCACTTATGGAGATGGCACGATGTATGGTCAAGAGCCAAGCTTTGCCACATGCATTTTGGCTTGAGGCTGTCATGTGTGCTGCTGCATATGTACTCAACAGGTGTCCCACTAAGGCCTTGCAGTCTATTACTCCATACGAAGCATGGCTTGAGGCTGTCATGTGTGCTGCATATGTACTCAACAGGTGTCCCACTAAGGCCTTGCAGTCTATTACTCCATACGAAGCATGGCATGGCATGGCAAGAAGCCTTCTATTGGTCCCTTGCGTGTCTTTGGTTGCTTGGCCTATTCTTTAGTGCCTATGCAACAATGCAAAAAATAGGATGATAAGGCTGTCAAATGCATTTTTGTTGGTTATAGTGCTAAGAGCAAAGGTTACAGATTGTATCATCCACAGTCAAAGCGTATCTTGATTAGTCGAGATGTTGTTTTTGTGGAAGATGCTATGCAGCCTTTGTTATCATGTACCAAAGAGACAGGTGTGAGCTCACGGGATGTATTTAATACGTTGTTGCCTCTATTTACAGGTGGGAATTCAAATGTAAGTCCTAATGAGGCAAATACTCAGCCTATGCAGATTTCAAACGACATCATAGATCAGCCTATTTCTAATGCAGATTTACAGGATGTAATCTATGAGGATAGGGTTGAAAATGAACAGGCTAGAGGTATGCCTAAATGGCTGGTGCAAACCTTGCGTGATAGTAAAATTGATGCACCTATGTCTAGTCGTACTCGTTCAAGTTTTCAGCATGCCTCTTATGCATCAGATTGTTATGCTTTCGCTATGTCTAGTATGTGTGAAGAGGAAGAACCTCTTTCATTTGATGAGACACAAAAATCAAAAAATTGTTTGGCTGCAATGCAAAGTGAATATGATGCTATAATGAAGAATGGTACATGGTCTTTGTGTGATTTGCCTATTGGTAAAAAGGCCATTGGATGTAAGTGGGTTTTTAAGTTGAAACTAAAGCCAGATGGCAGTGTTGATCGCTATAAAGCTAGACTTGCAAAGGGTTATGCTCAAGAAAAGGGCATTGATTTTGATGAGACCTTTTCTCCCACTTGTCGTATGACTACTATTCGTAGCATTTGTGCATTGGCAGCTCATAATGGTTGGAATGTACATCAATTGGACATAAAGACTGCGTTCTTGAATGGAGATTTGCATGAGGAGGTGTATGTATCGCAGCCTCGTGGTTTTGTTCAAAGAGGGCAGGAAAACAAAGTGTGTAGTTTGAAAAAGGCTTTATATGGTTTAAAGCAAGCTCCACGTATTTGACTACACATGGTTTTCAGAATAGTCCAACAGAAAGCACTTTGTATGCTAAACGTGTGGATGATGTACATCTAAATATTGCTCTCTATGTCGATGACATGCTGCTCACAGGACCAAATGAGAGTCATATTGCTGATTTTAAGGCTGATTTGAATGCCTCTTTTGAGATGTCAGATTTGGGGCATTTGCATCATTATTTGGGGATACAGTTTAAGCAGTGTGATGGAGGTATTGCTTTGTGTCAAACAAAGTACATTGAGACATTGTTGCGGAGATTTGGCCTTGAAGACTACAAGCCTATTACTACTCCAATGGAGACAGGTTTGAAGTTGAGTCTTCATGATGCTGGAGATCACTTTGATGTCACACTCTATCAGACAGCTATTGGTTGCCTCATTTATGTATGCATTACGAGGCCGGACATTCAGTTTGCAGTCTCACAGGTGAGCAAGTTTATGCATAGCCCAGGGTCTCAGCATTGGAAGGCAGTTAAACGCATCTTTCGCTACTTGAGTGGCACCATACATCTTGGGTTGTTTTATCCCAAGGGGGGATCGTTGCCGCTAGATTTGCATGCTTTTTCGGACTCAGATTGGGCTGGTTGCTATGACACAAGAGTGTCCACAACAAGTGGTTTTTGTTTCATGCTCGGTAGCTCATGCATATCTTGGTTAAACAAGAAGCAACCTACTGTGGCCACTTCGAGTTGTGAAGCTAAGTACAGGGCAGCTTTCACAGCTACGGTTGAGTGTGTGTGACTCAGACGGCTTATGGGGCTGACTTGGGTGTTGGATAGGAGTTTGCCGTCTCTATCTTCACTGACAGTAAGAGCGCATTGGCAGTTTGCGAGAAACCCAAATTTTCATGCTCGCACAAAGCACATTGAGGTGCATTATCACTATGTCATGGAGAGACTCTCAGCTGGAGAGATCAGCTTGGCCTATGTGCCAACACAGGACAACCTCGTCGATCTTTTCACAAAGACGCTTCCTCGTGAGAAGTTCGAAGCTTTCCGCAAAGCTTTGGGCTTGCTCCCCTTTGTGGATTGATCTACTTTGGGCATGACACTCCCCTATACATGAGTGTCAGCTCTCGTTCACACCATCACTCCCAGGGGAGATTTGTTGCCATATATATAGGCACTGATGTGTGTGAACACACTTAGGACAGCCGGGGCACTTTTTTCCTCTTTAGGAGATTTTTTCCCCCGGCTTGTATACACACCCATCATTCTAGGGCTAACTTATCTTTTGTACATTCACACAATCTAATACACTTTGTGTTGAGTGCATTCTTGCTTCTTCTTCTCCAAGCTTTGTGTGCTTTCTTGCAACCCTAATTCCAACACATTCAATCATTTAAAAACATATCATAAATACAGTTTCTATAACGAACTCTGGTCTTTCTATATTGTTCCACATCAATTCTCATTTATTTCATATGTATTCCCATTCTCATCACATCATTTTCCATCTCATCACATCATTTTCCATCTCATCACATCTTTTCTCATTTATCCGCATCAGATCTCATTCACTTGCATCTGCCCATATCCACATCTCATCACATCATATTCGTTCACATCACACATCACATCTATCTCCATTTACATCACATGTATCTCCATTTACATCAAATCACATTCATTCATTCATATCCACCACATACATTCTCATAACCATCCCATCACATACATTCTATCCACATCATATCTCATTCATACACATCTCATCTCATTCATCCACATCCATCCAATCGTTCACATGTACAACTTCTCACATCTATCCATACATTAATATTTATCACTTCACATTAATATTTATCACTTCACATCCACATATATTCATGTCACATCATATCTCTTTACATCACATCACATTCTTTCACATACACATCTATATCCATTCTTTCACATACTCATCTATATCCATTCTTTCACATACATCCACATCCATTCTTTCACATACTCATTCACATCCATTCTTCACATACTCATTCACATCCATTCACATCCATATCCACATCTCATCACATTATATTCGTTCACATCACACATCAATTCTATCTCCATTTACATCACATCACATTCATTCATATCCATCACATTCATTCGTTCATATCCACCACATACATTCTCATAACCATCCCATCACATACATTCTATCCACATTATATCACATCACTTCTATCCACATCATATCTCATTCATCCACATCCATCTAATCGTTCACATGTATAACTTCTCACATCTATCCATACATTCATATTTATCACTTCACATCCACATATATTCATGTCACATCATATCTCTTTATATCACATCACATTCTTTCACATACACATCTATATCCATTCTTTCACATACATCCACATCCACTCTTTCACATACTCATTCGCATCCATTCTTCACATACTCATTCACATCCATTCACATCCATTCTTCACATACACATTCACATCCATTCTTTCACATACATCCACTCACATCCCATATAATTCATTTACATCGTGATTCACATGACATCACATCTCATCCATTCATTCACATCTATCTGATTCACATCACATCTCATCACATCTATTCACCTCACATCTCATCACCTCTATTCACATCACATCCATCCATCCATTCATTCACATCTATCTGATTCACATCACATCTATTCATATCCATCCATTCATTCACATCTATCTGATTCACATCACCTCTATTCACATCACATCTATCTGATTCACATCACATCCATCCATCCATTCATTCACATCTATCTGATTCACATCACATCACATCTATCTGATTCACATCACATCTATTCACCTCACGTCTCATCACCTCTATTCATATCACATCCATCCATCCATTCATGCACATCTATATGATCACATCACACATAGAATTTAAGAGAATTTTAATTTTGATATAAAAATCCTTTATGCATCTATGCATGAAATCAATTTTAATGAGAATAACACTTTTGAAATAAAAATAAATTCTTTTTGCATCTTTCTATGCAAAAAAATAAATTTTAATGAGAATAACACTTTTGAAATAAAAATAAATCCTTTATGCATCTTTCTATGCATAGAATCAATTTTAATGAGAATAACACTTTTGAAATAAAAATAAATCCTTTATGCATCTTTCTATGCATAGAATCAATTTTAAGGAGAATAACACTTGAAATAAAAATAAATCCTTTATGCATCTTTCTATGCATAAAATCAAATTTAATAATTAATATCAGTGATATCCATGCATATTCATAGGTGAATATGTACAGGGAGTAAATTAGAATATTTCTTTTAGAATGCACAAACTGTGGGAATTACTCTTTTGGAATAACGTAAAAATAAACTTTCTTTTCCACAAAATTCTAGGAAATTTTTCCATAACCTCCTTTGTATGGCTGACATTTCTCATTTTTATCATTCTATTTTCAACTTAAATTAACCCTAATTAGATGTACAGTACTCTAATCTACACAATTTTCAATTTCCAAGAGAATAAACAAAAAGAAAAGTTTAATTAATCTTTTTGTTAATTATTCTAGGATAAAGAAAGGATGGAATGTAAAGAAGAGAATGGGGTGGCCTTTTCATCAAGGCATAGCATTAGAATTTACTTTAATCAACTATAAAACAAGAAAATTAAGAAAACCATAGATTTAAAATTAAAAAGTAAGAAAATTTTAGCTTACATGGAGTTGTAAGCTTTCCTTTGGCTTGAGGGATTGAGGGTTCTACTCATTAGGAACTCAATGGAGTCTTTTTGGGCCCTTTAATTTGCCATTGCCTAATGGAGGTGATTAAGAAATAGACAAATAGGGAGATTACATGTGGACTGACACCAATGGTTTGTAAGAGCCTAGAAGGTAGTGGTCAAACTTAGAATAATAGGCTAAATAGGCTCTTTTTAAATTTTCAAAATCAACTAAAACTCAAAAATTCAAAACGTATATGCATTTTCCCCCTATTTTATATAGAAAAAGATAGCTGCAGCCTGCCAGCAGCCTGCAGCCATCATTAACTAAGGCCTCCAAAGTGATAGAGGCCCAAAAACGAGTTCCCATGCATTCAATGCACATTCCCCTTCACTTTCCACTATCCCTCTCTCCCACGTTCCCTCCAAAACGCTCTATCTTCCCCCTTTCTCATAGCAAGGCGTTGTTCACTCTCTAGACTACTTCTTTTAGCTATCTACATCTTGATCTACCTCTCTCTTCACTCAGAAACCCAGATCTATAGCTATGGAAGCTTGATCTGCAACCTCCTCTTAGAAGCTATGGAAGCTTGATCCTCTGATCTGCAACCTCCTCTTAGAAGCTATGGAAGCTTGATCCTCACTTACATTTCCTTCCTTCATCCTTCTTCCTTGTCCAACCTCCTTTTACAGAGTGTAACAGCAGAGCTTAGCTATGGAAGCTTGATCTGCAACCTCCTCTCAGAGGCTATAGAAGTTTGATCCTCACTTACATTTCCTTACTTCATCCATCTTCCTTGTCCAACCTCCTTTTATAGAGTGTAACAGCAGAGCTTAGCTATGGAAGCTTGATCTGCAACCTCCTCTCAGAAGCTAGGGAAGTTTGATCCTCACTTACATCCTTCTACCTTGTCCAACCTCCTTTTACAGAGTGTAACAGTGGAGCCAAGCTATGGAAGCTTGAGTTGCAAATGCTTTGGCTCTCATAATCTTACTCATTGTCTCCTCTCATCCCCTCCAATATCCTCTTTCAAAGTGCAGTAATAGCACAGCCAAGCCCTTGGAACTTGCTCTACAACTCCTTCTCTTTTTTACATCTCCCTAGTCTAAGTTTTTTTCTCACCATTCTATTTTTCTTTGCCATCAAGGTTTATAATCTCTCTAATATATACATCTGATGTCTTCTTCTAGAGCTCGAAGGCCTCCGATCAGTATTCAATCTCTCTCTTGTAGCAGTGGTCAAGATGAGGATGGGCACTGGAACATCAAACAGTACGAGAAGTGGAACTGGATTACGATGCAGCCTAGTACAAGAGGAAGCCACAAGGTGTCAAAGCGATACGTTGATATACAAAGTCACCATTGGAAAGGGCGGATATTGGAGCTCAAACAAAATCGTGATGGAAAAAAGCTAGCTAAGGTCCAACATGTTTACAAGGCAACAGAGCTGAAACTAGCAGACCATGACCAACGTCAACGATTTCCTGCAAATTGTAAGTTATTTCACCACTTTATATTCTTGTTTTTAAATCAATTGTGTGCTAATAATGGTATACTGAGCACTGCGTTGATTGTTCTTGGGTTCCTGTGCGTAGATATTTTTCCCTCAAACTATAGTGAATGGGAGCCTATGGAGGCAATTTCAGGAACCTTTGAAGCATACCATGTGGAGCTTGGTAGTTTAATCTTTGGAGGGTGTCCAGCTGCACAACTTCTTGCACGAAACATCTTCTTCTATGAGGATACATATGTGGTTCCCACGACAGCAAATGGTACTGGAAAATTAGTTCCAAAACCTACGCCAACTCTCACATCTATTGAATGGCCAATTCCAGACAATGCTTCAGTGGCCATGGCTTGTTTGCAGATCGAAAGCAAGGTGCAAAATGCTATGAAGTGCACATATGGATCTCACAAAGCAACCATAACCTGCTTCATACCTCTACACCTCTTTGTGTACCTGTTCCGTACAAGTGACACACATCGTACCCCAACTTTATGGATTGCAAAGGGGGAGAGAGCTCTGACTTGTTTCTTATCACCTGCATGGGATAAAAAAGTTGTTCAACACAATGGAGACACCATCAGATGCGGAGTAATTGTTGAGAAGGTTGTGATGCGCTATCATATTGCTAAGCAACAGTTGTCCATTGCGTTTCCTTACAGGCGATGGAAGCTTACAAATGGAGAATGGGAGGCGTTAGACTCCGACACAACCTCTACAGAACAGGGTGTGCTACATATATCCATGCAAGGTGGGGATGTAGAAGATGTTACTGTGAATGATGACTGGTCCCTTGCCAACTTACGTGACTACTTAGTTCTTCGATTCTCACTCAGTGGTGATTTTGCTTTGATAATCAATGGTAGAGTAGTGCGCAAAAGGCAGGAACGATCTTTTCTTTGTAGAGAAATTACTTTCCCTGGCTGTGTAGCTATCAGATAACCACTGGATATGTAATCTTGAATTGAAGTAAATACAATTTCAATTTTTTTGCCTCACTGTCTTATTAAGGTTTTTCAATTGTCTTGTGCAGTTTTATTTTTTTGTGATAGTGTAAGGTTGGTCACAGAAGCATCTGTGGCGTGAGCCACTAGTAAATTGGAAATGACCTTGCGATGGAAGGATACGTTCTTGCTTTCGCATACCGTTTTTTAAAAATTTTTGGTACTTACAAATTTTAAAAGTTTTTAAAAATTTTATAACAAGGTCGCCCATATATAAACGATACTTTACTCATTTACATCAATTGACAATTATCGTTCTCTCCTAACACTTGCTCTCAATTTCGCACACCTTTCTGTATCGCACACTCTCTATTTCCTCCAATCACTCATAGCATGGCACCTCTACTTGATGCACTTATTGCACAGCTAGGAAAGCTTGAGTTACTTCATAGGGTTGATGAGATCGTCCCTATGTTTGAGGGGGCAATTGATGTACGTGCAACAATGCATCTACACGCGGATGCTTTTACAGATGTCATTCAGTATATGGATGAACACGTCAGCACGTACTCCATCATGTTTGAGGGTGATGAGGGCTTATGGGTTCCAGTTGACCTCATCAGGTACATATTCAGGGAAGAGAAGAATTTTAGATTTCGCCTATCCAGGTTTTTAAAATCCCTCACAGAAAAGGACTACAGAAATGAGGAGGAAGACTTACTCCTGGAACTACAGATGGGCAACATCGGCACTTCTTTCCTAAGCTGGGACATGGTTTTGGTCCTTCTGTTACAAGAGGGTGTGGCGAAAGAAAGTGGCAAGGAAAAAGAAAAGGGCAAAGTAAAGCTAATGGAGCAGGTCCAAGAGGCCCATGCTGAGGAAGAGAATGTTACAGAACAATGGGAGGCCTCAATGGCATTGGTGGCTCTACAAGATAATGTCCCCGAGGAGGTTCCGGACCTAGTTCTAGAGGGCGATGAAGTACTCGAGGAGGTCCCAGACCTTGTTATCATGTCTTTGCATCCAATCATTATTGATGGGAAAGAGTTTTTGTTTTTGGATGACATTGCCAAGACACTCGGGTTACGTGAGGATGAGGCACTTTCTATTATTGCCGTGAATGCTGGGGGTCAAGACAAAGGAAAAGTAAAAATTTCTTTTGAAGATGACAACCTCACAAAAGCGCTTGCATATGATATTGGTAGCAGTACCTTGGAAGTTGTAGTGGCCAAAGCGCTCGTCGAAATAAAGAATGAAGTGCAATTCTATGAGAGCGTAGCTGCCTTTGTGTTGAGATATTCAAGCTCGATGTCAGTGTGAGCCAGCTATGCTATGTGCTGGCAGATTAGGTAGGAACATGTGTGAGACATAAATGACCGCGTGTCCAGCTGGTCATCGTGTGTGGACATTAGCTAGGGTTAGTTTAGTGTGGACACAACTCATTGTGAGTGTGTGGATTATGGAGTAGTGCATTATGCTTTGTGTGAGAGTGGACATGGCTTCCCTCTATGGTTAGGGTTTGCAATAGACATTAGGGTTTGCTCCTGTGTGTGTGTCTCCTCCTCCTCTACCGTTCTTTCAACATGGTATCAGAGCCTTGTGCTGTTTATTAGGGTTTATGAGTGAGTGAGTGAAGAGGGAGAAGAAGAAGCTGTGAAAAGAAGCTGTGAAGCTGCCATTGGAGCTGTGAAGCTTGGAGCACACCAAATACTATCAGATCTGAGAGCTTGGCCTACCGGGTAAGGTCCTCTAAACATCCTTGAGCGGATTGCAGGTGAAACAGGCAAAAGCAAAGCATTTTAGAGCAAATCAAAGCAAGGCAAAATTCTGGTTTTTGAAGCTTTCCATTAAAGCTTGGGGAACATTGATGTATGGTGGAAATATGTGTGATTCTGGCAAAGCAAACATGTATCTGACAATGAGGGATGTATTGGCAACTTCTATGCAAGCCTTGAACAAAGTTTGGAGCAATTTGGATGTATTTAATTGAGTGGAAATCTCTGGTTTTTGAGGTCTCACAAAACAGTGAAAAAGAAGCCCAAATTTGATGCATTTGAAGTGAGATTTTGGCAAAAATTGAACCATTGGTGGATTGCACATGTACCTAGGTGTGTTGGGCATCTATCCTCATCATCAATTAGCTCTACAACCTCTCCTAAATCCCTAATTTGCAGGCGGCGCAGCTCACACAGGGAAAACAGAGTATTTTCTGGTTTTTTACTCACGAGGAGGTCGATTACTCAGTAGTTGTTTGATATCTTCCAAAAATTTCTTAGCAATTGGATGCTTTACCCTTTGGAGAAGAGGGCTATGCGATTTGTTTGGCCAATGATGCTTAATTGAGCTGGGAATGAGCTGATTAAAACAGGCTGTCCACTGGTTGCAGAGAAACAGAGCATTTTAATCGAGCAATTAATCTTTGGTGTTTTACAATTGGACAAATTCCTCTTACATGGAGTTGAAGGACACTATTGCTAAGCCAATGAATGCCTGGTTGCTCAATTTGGTGGAATATTGAAGGAATTAGAGCCAAATCATTACTGGTTTTTCTGGTTTTTCTGGTTTTTTCAAAAACAGAAAAAGGGGTTTTCAAAAATTGATAATTACACATGTCAAATGGAGTTGATACTCAACATTGAGGTTCATTAGGTGTCAATGCAAGTTGCCTAGACTTGATTGCACCATTACATTGCGATTTGGAGCCTTGGAAGGCGTGTCAGTTCAGGGTATTCCGCACTGCGTGAGTCAGTTCATCTCAGATGATTACAGGTTGATTTTCTACATCAAATTTGGAGTTTGTTGGCTATCTTGGAGTATCTGGAACATTAATTGAAGTGTGGTTGAGCTGAGGAAGGCTCACTTACAGATTTGAAGTGTGCGGAAGGTGTATGCATTGAGCGAACATGTCTGACAATCCAGTTCAGATTGTTGGTGAGAAGCTGGATAGGAAGAACTTCCAGGCATGGAAGTACAGGATAAAGAGTTTTTTGAAAGGAAAAGGATTCTGGAATCTCATTACAGGTGCTGAGCCAGAGCCTGAGCTACCTCGGCAACCTACACAGCAGCAGCTTATTGCTCATAAGCAATGGTCAGAGAGAGCATTCAAAGTGCTGCATTATTTGTCTATATGTATATCTGATGCTATGCTCATACACATTCAGGATGCTGAGAATCCCAAAGATGCATGGGATACTTTGGTCAAAATGTTTGATACAGATACGAGTGCTCGCAAATCTCAATTGCGACAGCAGATACACAATGTGAAAAGGAATAAAAGGAGCATACATGATTATGTGCAAGAAATCAAGAAGTTTGCAGATGCATTGGCCACAATAAATGCCCCCATGCCTGATGATGATTTGGTGGATATTACCTTGCGTGGTCTTGGCAAGGAATACAAATCCTTTGATACATCTATCTCAGTGAGGAGTACAGGTCTACCCGACTTCGATGAGTTGGTTTCCCTCTTGTTGGTTGAGGAAATCAAGCTCAGTGATTCATTTCTGGATGCATCTACTAGCCATGATGATGGCAGAAATCAGGCATTTTACTCGCAGAGAGGTTTTAGAGGCAGGGGGAGATTTGCATCACGTGGACGTGGTGGTAATGGTCGTGGATGGCAGGATAGACCTCCACAACAGAATTTTCAGCCTTCTTATGGTGCTCGAGGTGGTCGTGGTTATGCACCTCAGCGAGGTAGAGGTACCCCTCGTGGTCAAGGACGTTGGCAAGGCCAACAAAATTCTATGCAAGATGTGGAATGCCATTATTGTGGCAAATATGGTCATATGGCGAGAGATTGCTTTCGCAAACAGAATGATTTGAGAGGGGGAAGAGCACAGCGTGGTGGTCATTATGGTGGAAACTATGCACAACATGGTGGCAACTATGCATCAAGTAGCAATGATGGAGCTGCAAATCATTTGTTTGCCATGAAGCATGTTGTGGGTTCTATGACAACAAATGCTGAGAATGATGATACATGGTATATGGACTCAGGAGCATCAAATCATATGACATGCCATGGTGAATGGTTTGAGCACATGAAGCCAATGGATGTCAAAGGTTATGTGGAAACAGGTGATGATACCCAGCATGTCATTACACATGTTGGAAGTGTACCATTGGTCATGCATAATGGTCAGACAAAGTCTATGTCAGATGTGCTGTATGTGCCTTCAATCACTAAAAGCTTGGCCTCAGTTGGTCAAATGGTGGAACAGGGATTACAGGTTAGATTCAACGAGCACGGATGCTTTGTTGAAGACTTCAAACATGGATGTAGAGTGATTGCTAAAGGCAAGAAAGAAGGAAGACTGTTTAAGCTGGATGCTGGAATTCCTGAGTTAAAATCAGCCATGTTCTCAAAGAGCAGGAATGTGGTACAGGATATTGATATGTGGCACAAGAGGATTGGCCATGTAAATATACAGAGATTAAAGAACATGCAAACAAGAGGCATTGTGAATGGATTGCCTAGGTTCAAATATGATGGCCATATGCATGTTTGTGAAGCCTGTCAGTTTGGGAAGCAGGCAAGATTGAGATTTCCTAGAGAAGGAAATATGAGTAACAGACCACTTGAGATTGTGCACAGTGATGTATGGGGTCCTGCACAAAACCCATCGATCAAAGGGAGCTTATACTATGTTACATTCATTGATGACTTTAGCAGGATGACATGGATATATTTTCTCAGGGAGAAGAGTGAAGTATTGGAAAAATTCATGGATTTCAAAGCTTTTGCAGAAAAGCAGTATGGCTGTTGGATTAAATGTCTAAGGACAGATGGAGGTGGTGAATACACCTCAAAGGCTTTTGAGCATTTTCTGAGGAAGCATGGTATAAGAAGACAGTTGACATGCAGGTATACACCTCAGCAAAATGGTGTGGCTGAGAGAAAGAACAGAGTTATATGTGAAGTGGCAAGGGCAATGCTTAATGAAAAGAGCATGCCAGATTATTATTGGGCAGAAGCTTGTGCTACTGCAGTATACATATTGAACAAAACACCTACAGCAGCCATTCATGGAAGCACGCCTGAAATGCGGCTCACAGGTTACAGGCCAGATATTGGACATTTGAAAGTTTTTGGATGTGTAGCATATGTTCATGTGCCTGATGAAAGAAGAAGGAAGTTGGATCCTAAAGCTGAGAAATGTGTATTTGTGGGATATGCCCAGGATCGAAAGGCCTACAAGTGTTATAATCCACAAACTAGACAAGTGGTCATCTCACGTGATGTGGTGTTTGATGAGCTTGCTAGTTGGTATAAGGCAAAAGATGAGGGTGTTATTGAGACACTTGAGGCTGATGTACATGTGAACTTGCCATCACAAGCAAGTTCAAGTTCTACTACTATGTCTGGGCCAGCAGCAGAAGCTGAGAGTAGCAGTGTTCGTCCATGGTCAGGACGTCTGAGGCATGAGAGTGTAAGCACTGGGAGTAGTGCTTTGGACAAAGGCAAAAAGAAAGTTGAAGGGATTGGAATCACAGGATATGAGTCATCCAGTTCTGAAAGTTTGGATGAGGAGCTTGGCATACCTGTTTTACGCACACCTGGTGCGAGGCAGGACAGATACGTGCCACCACATGCTAGAGTCACAGGTGTACAGAGTGACCCGCTTGCATTGCGGAGATCCCAGAGGGTCAGATATCCTGTTGACAGGTTGACATACAGAGATTTTGCTATGCACTATGCATACATGACATCTATGGTAAAGCATGTGGAACCTACATGCTACACAGAGGCTATTGGAGAGCATGTATGGGAGAAAGCAATGGACATAGAGATGGATGCATTGGTCCATAATGATACATGGGATTTGGTTGCCCTACCAAAGGACAAGAATGTTATTGGATGTAAATGGGTCTACAAAGTGAAGTGCAAATCTGATGGTTCTATTGAAAGACATAAAGCAAGATTGGTAGCAAAGGGATATGCACAGACTCATGGATTGGATTATGATGAGACGTTTAGCCCAGTGGCTAAGATGGGCACAGTGAGAGCAGTCATTGCTATGGCTGCAGCTAATGGTTGGGAAATGCATCAGATGGATGTAAAGAATGCATTTCTTAATGGAGATCTACAAGAGGAAGTACACATGGCACAGCCAGAAGGGTATGTACACCCTAGATATCCTACTCACGTATGCAGGTTGAAAAAGGCATTGTATGGTCTAAAGCAAGCACCACGTGCCTGGAGTGATAAGATGAGCAGATATCTTATCTCACTTGGTTTCCAGATTTCTACAGCAGACTCTTCACTGTATGTGAAGAAGACACAGCATGGGATTGTGTTACTAGTCATCTATGTGGATGACTTGATTATTACAGGTGATCATGGTGCAGATGTGATGCATGTCAAGCAAGCTTTAAGTGGGAAATTTGATATGAAAGATCTTGGTGAGTTGAGATATTTCCTTGGCATTGAAGTGGTGAAAGATCATGCAGGTACTTGGTTAGTACAGCGCCAATATGCCTTGGATATGTTGGCAAAGTATGGCATGACAGGATGTAAACCTATGAGTACGCCATTGGAGCAAAATATGAAGTTAAGGGCTGATTATGGCGAGGAATTGGATGATCCTTCCATGTACAGGAAGATGGTTGGTAGTCTCATATACATGACTATCACACGCCCAGATTTGAGTTATGCAGTGGGACTAGTCAGTCAGTTTATGCAGAGTCCCAGAAAGCCACATTTGGATGCAGTGAGACGCATCATGAGATATGTGAAGACCACAGCACATTATGGTCTATTTTATGAGAGTGGTAAAAGCTTGGACATACATGGCTACACAGATGCTGATTGGGCAGGTAGCGCATATGACAGGAGGTCTACTAGTGGATATGCTTTTACACTTGGCAGTGTTGTGGTGAGTTGGAGTAGCAAAAAGCAACCTACAGTTGCTTTATCCAGTACAGAGGCTGAGTACAGGGGTGCAGCCATCGCTACTTGTGAGGCTGTTTGGTTAAAGAGTCTCTTGGCAGATTTATGTGAGCCTCTTGATGGGAAAGTTGTCTTACATTGTGACAACATGAGCAGTATACAGCTGGCAAAGAATCCAGTGTTTCATGCGAGGACCAAACACATAGAGGTCCATTATCACTTTGTCAGAGAAAAGGTGCTGGATGGTACAGTTGATCTTCACTATGTGAAGACTGATGAGCAGGTGGCTGATATCTTCACGAAGCCACTTAGCAGGGAGAAGTTCGAGTACTTCCGGACTATGTTGGGAGTACATGGGATGAGCTTGAGGGGGAGTGTTGAGAGTCTTGATATCCCAAGCTCATCTACATCTTCATCGGCAGTACATCATGAGCTTGAGAGGGGCTGTTGAGATATTCAAGCTCGATGTCAGTGTGAGCCAGCTATGCTATGTGCTGGCAGATTAGGTAGGAACATGTGTGAGACATAAATGACCGCGTGTCCAGCTGGTCATCGTGTGTGGACATTAGCTAGGGTTAGTTTAGTGTGGACACAACTCATTGTGAGTGTGTGGATTATGGAGTAGTGCATTATGCTTTGTGTGAGAGTGGACATGGCTTCCCTCTATGGTTAGGGTTTGCAATAGACATTAGGGTTTGCTCCTGTGTGTGTGTCTCCTCCTCCTCTACCGTTCTTTCAACACTTTGAACCACACATGCCCTTGGTTGCTGGCGATGCTCAAGACCAAGGAAGCATAAACCTGACGAATGAGCAACTAGTTGCAAGTGACGAGGCAACTGAGGTATGTCCTTACTTCTTAGTTGTAAAGAAAATTATTTTTTGTATCATTTCACGCTTCCTAACTTCTATATTGACATGTTGACAGACTGCTTTTGAAGTGGACAAGTTTGCTATGCACGTAGGAGGAACGCGGCCAAAGTCAGAGGGTCGAGATGCATCCCTTTGGCACTACATACCTGCCCTGAGGGCCGACATAGTGCGGGTTTTTCATTTAGAATATGCAGAGATCGCCTATGCCGAGCTCCTAAAATGTAAAGCACTTAGTGCTGTCTTGTCAGAGAACCCCCTAGCCTCGAGCATAAATAAATGTATTTTGGTAGCTAGGGAAGCTGCCTTGTATTGCTTCACGGGCAACCATCCCGGCTCAGTTTTAGGCCATTGTGCCCTTTCTCAGGCTCAAGGAATCAATGAGCCGAGTGATGTATTCCAAAGCTTAGGCCAGAAACCAGCCTCTAGAACTCTCTCTCCTGAGCTCTTCCAAGAGCTTATTAAAAAGATGTAATGCAAACTTCTCTTCCAAGTTTAATAAAATTTTTTTGTTGTGCATTGTAAGTTGTGATTTTTCCTGGCGTACTTGTGATATACCATTTCAAGCCTCGCAATTTTAAGATTTTGTTCATGTGTTCATAGGAAAAATTGTTTAGGATTTTTTTTAATTGTGATCGTGATTAAAAAAAGTAATCGAGATTGGGTTAGAGCGGTATGAAAAAATATTGTATTTATAGATGTAAACACATTCACATATATGTATATATATATGTACATATATGTATATATATACATATATATATATGTGTGTGTATATATGTGTGTGTGTATATGTGTGTGTGTATAAGATTTTAAGGCTATTATCAGATATATATACATATATATAATATTTTATATAAATATATAAGATTTTAGGGCTGTTAGGGCACCTAAAGTGTCTTATGAGCCTCACCAGACCGTTTGATATCAAAAAAAAATAAAAAATTTACCATGTGCGCTACGGCGCGTAAATCGGCATTTTGACCTGGTCAAAGTGCCGATTAACGCGCCGTAGCGCACATGGTAAATTTTTTTTATTTTTTTTATTTTTTTTGACCTTGAGGCTCAAAAGGCACTCTATAAGGGTCTCTAGGTGCATTTATAATGGTCACCAGACCATATATATCAAAAAAAAAATAAAAAAAATGCCATGTGCGCTACGGCGCGTAAATCTCCATTTTGACCTGGTCAAACTAGAGGCTCATAAGGCACTCTATAAGTTTCTCTAGTTGACTTTATAGGATCTACATTTTTTGTATATATAAATATTCATATATATGTGTGTGTGTGTGTACATATATATATATATATATATGTGCATATGTATATATATTTGTATATGTATATATATGTGTGTATATATGTTTGTGT
Organism: Cibotium barometz; assembly: GCF_041138505.1. Classification (NCBI taxonomy): domain Eukaryota; kingdom Viridiplantae; phylum Streptophyta; class Polypodiopsida; order Cyatheales; family Cibotiaceae; genus Cibotium; species Cibotium barometz. The sequence goes on from NC_141055.1 coordinate 11,265,182, forward strand.
GTGTATATATATATATTTGTGTGTGTGTGTGTTTGTGTGTGTTTTGTCCTGTGTGTATAGTGCTTTTATAATTTTTAAATGAAATGTTCATTGGCACTGAGCATACAAAAAAAATGGACTCAACAAAGAATGTAACACAACTCACAAAGTTTTCATTAATAGGTGAAAAAGCTACAAAGGAATCTGGGAACATTACAAAATTTTGTAGGGAGAATTACAAAATGGGTTAGCCTATTGAGGTAGAAGGCTACGCTCTAAACGTAGACGTAGGGCTAGGGACATATCTACAGGCTTCAAAGTAACTCTCTTGGCATGTACCATAGCCAGCACTGAGTCTTCAAAAACAGAAACTACAATATCTTCAGCAGCTTCTTGAAGAGCTTCAAGAGCTGTGCTCTGTATGCGGTCAACCCTGTCAGAATATTTTTCCATTGTTTCTCTCACCAGTCGAGAGAATGGTGCCTTGGGGATGAGAAGATCTGTGCTTTTCTGATATTTCCTAATCTCTCGTAGCGCGACTGTCCCTGGCCTCCATTTTCTCTTCTTCTTTGTAACTGGTGGAGGCGGTGGTGGTCTTTGATTCTCCCACGGTGGTCGTTCAGACCTGAACTTCTTTTTCTTTTGTGCACGCTCTTCCTCTTCTTGTTGGTCCCGAAACTTGCCCTCCATTCTTTTACCACACTTCTTGACTGGCCGCCTGGATGTTGTGGCTGCCTGTGGCTGTGCTTGGCTTGCCCTCCTTGCGTCCTCTTTGGGCTGCTGTCTCTTTTGCATTTCTGTCTCCCAAGCTGCCCTCACAAGAGCAAACTCTTTGTCAATGGTATCTTTCGTGATGCCGTAGGACAAGAGCTCGACCTCCCTGTTCTGTAAGATAACCTCTAGCTGTTCTAGGGTGTCGGCCTCAATAACAATCTCCGGTGGCTGCCCTTGACCTTCCTCGGCTTCTTTTCGACGCCGTTCTTCTTCCGCTTCTCTACTAGGCCCTGCTTCTTCAGCTTCCTTCCTGCGTTGTGCTTCTTCAGCCTCCTTCCTGCGCTCTTCTTCTCTCATCTCCTTTGCCTCTTGCTCTGTTACGATGGGTAGACTTGTCCTTTTTGCTGTAGCAGGTAGTGGGCCGAGTTGATCGAAAAACCGCAAGTCTTGCTCCTGTTCTTCTGGCATGGCCTAGGTATTTACGAGTGCAAGAGATAGTGGGAGGGCAAGAGAGAGTAGAGCACAAAGAAGAAATTGAAATGTGGTTTCTATAAATGAAAAATGACTTAAATATGTCTATAAATATAATTTTTTAAAACTTTTAGAAAATTTAAAAACACAAAAAGATTATAATCAGAGAGTTTAAGCCCATGAGGAACCACACCGACGCTTGCTTGCTACCCACTGCCGTAGTCTCTCCCTAGCATTTGATCTGTTGTATCCTTCAGTTCTTCTTGCATTAACAGTTTTCATTATTTGACGCCTAAGAGACAAATTACCGCGACTTTTCTGCCTTTTTTTGCCAACCAGAACGCGATAGAACCAGTTGAACATTTCATGGAGTGCATTACTCTTGACTTTGCCACCACCATGGCGAGTGCCCTTAAAATACACGGCCTTTGCTTGGTAATGTGATTTCTCCATGCCTTGATTGCTCCAAAGTGCTAAAGAGCCATATCTATCGAGAAAGTATGGCCCACGTGCATACAATATATGCTGCATAGAAAATTACAAAAAGTCAACAAACAGTATGAAGAACATACTACAAGGACACAATAAATACAACATTACCATGTAGTGAGTAATGTGTGTTTCTCCCCAGGCCTCGACCATTTCTTCTGTGAATCTACAAGTGGCTTGTTTAAGTGCCTCAATACCATGGTCATCCAGGTGAGGTCGCTCTAGAAGATCGACCATTTTATTACACACCTCCCATACATGTGCACGTTTTAGGCCAAGCCTGGCATCATTTCCTCGATATGTTGTGACATCACATATCTTCTTCCAAATTTCAAAGTCAGTGTGGCTATGAGAACCCAAGTGGTTTGATAGCAAGTGTCTTGCCTTTGATCCACCCATGCAAATTTTATTAGGGTTGTCTTGTGTAGGGTTTGATTTTCTGTCCTTTGTCAAGACCACTGCTCCAGCATGTAATCCCATAGAGGAAAGTACACCCTCTAGTGCACGTATTGACTCTTCTCATCGATCTTCGGGCTCCATGTTCCAGACATAGTTTATGTGGAGCATCAATAGCTTATCCAAAATCCTCAGTCTTGCATGTAATGTGCACACATGCACTTGACATAGTGGAATTTCCAAGATTGGGTTCCAAGCATTGTCCTCCTGGTCACGACTAGGTGGCTTGCTCTGGTCACAACTTCATATGCCATTATGCCATACCTTTGATCCTTTCCTCTGTTCAGCATCAAAAACGATTGCTTTTTTTGCACCCACCTGTTTTTGACTTTTGCCTTTGCTAGGTTGTTTCCCTTTTACTCTTGAGTCTACTGCTGTCTTGGAATGACAACAGTAAACACATGAGAATATAGTATTCGCACCTGTTTTACAACCCAACATACACTTTAAGGTTTTTAGATCGCCACCCAAGTGCCATTCAACGTTAAAGCAGCCTATTCCGGGAACATCAAGCTTCTGACCATTGACCTGACAAGAGACGACATGTTGAATGCCAGACCGTTCAAAATACCACCTCAAGGTATCATGGTTCTCTTTTGGGAGGACCCATGCTGCTTGCCACCAGATGTTCTTCTCTGATTGAATGCCGTAGTAGTCTTGCTTATGCCCTTGACCCCTATTGTTGCTATCTTCAGTTGCATCCAACTCTTGGGTCTCAAAAGGCCTTCCTCTAAGTGCTCGGCTCATCAAGGTTAAACTAACACGCTCCAGTCTTTGACCTTTAACCACTTGACATTCATCCAGCTTCAAGACAAACACGGCATTTCCACCTGTCTCTTCAAGTGTGAGGCCATAGTACTGAATCATTGCTTTTTGTAGCACTTCCATGTCGATGTAGACATTGTTATATGCATTGTATTGAAAGGGTTTGATTGTTGGCATTGGCATAATATCCTCCACCCACTTGTACCCACCCTCGAACATGGATGCAATATCACCATTAGCACACTTCTTTGCCATCTGTAAGCTATAAAGTGTTGGAAGCAAGGATTGCGTAACTCCCTTTGCTCGCAACCCTAAAGTGATTGACCTGTACATTGCTCTGTAACCTTTCTGGCTAATACCTGCTGAGTCACATATATCAAGCATCTCTTTGGGGGTGACAATTTCTTTGATTTTCTTCAAGAAATGTTGACGAAGGGTCTCCCGCAGCTTATCATTACCAGAACCTGTTATCATTTCCATAATATCCTTCTCCTGAAGGACATGCTGAAGAAGGGAGGCATTAACATTGTCCTCAGCGTTGTTACATCCTAGTATAGCTGTTGCACAAGCCCTACAATCACAATGGTCAACCATGAGAGATGCTTTATTCATTAATTGCTTCTCAAAGCTGCTATAATTCCTACAAAAATTTTTACCTAGTTGTTTGTTTACGCCTCTTGCATGCGCCTGCTGTCTTTGAAAGCAACCCAACAGCTTTACGTTTTCTTTGCCTTGCGTGATATCCCATGGGAAGATGAGTGAAATGGTGAACACGACGCCGAAGATTACGAGTGGAGTGTTGAAGACGAACATAATTATCGGTAAATTGATTTATTGTGCGCACACGATCCGCTAGATTATTCTTCTGCACCTCTAGCTCCTTTGAGAGCTCTTTATTCCTCTGCATCAAACCATTGATCTGCTTAGTCGATGCCGCTTGAAGCTGGTCGAAGACAAATTGTGTTTGCCTCTTTTCAGCTGCCTCATCTAGCCACAACATGTGTAATCTCCTACAATAGCCAAGAAGCCCATTGAAACCATCACCAACAAACATAAGAAAACTTGTAATGCTTTTGAATGGTGGAGGGGCAGCAGATATTGGATCTGGTGGATAAAGATTTCCATCAATCCAAAGATCAATGGCCTTTGCTCCTTGCATTCGAAGCTGATCGTATGAAATATTGGGTGCAACATGCCTACTGCGTAGGGTTGCGTATTCTGTCTCCAAATCAACCTGAAGGCGGATCTTAGAAGGCTTATTGGTGATGTCTTGTAGTGCCATCTACAAGAAAGTAGGCTTGTAAGCTTGGGTTGAATAGGAGTGGAAGGAGCAGGATATGGTATCAAAAAATAATGGGAAGAATGGAGATGAGGGTTGCTTCTCTAGAGCTGCATTGTGGATAGAGAAAGAAGCCAGAAAGGGAGCCAAAGAAACATAGAGAGGGTTGGCAATGGTGAGACAAAAATGCAAAGGAGATAATGCATCATGGGAAGCTTCTTTAGTGCAAGCTATGGCTGCTAAGCAATATAGAGAGAGAATACTTCATGAAAAGGTTTTTCTGTGCTACAACTGTGGGTTTGGAGGGAGAACAAAGTATTGTAGAAAGAATGCTCCTGGTAAGCTTCTTCCTTGCAAGCCATGGCTACTACTGTGGGTTTGGAGAGAGAAGGCTCATTTAGGAGTACAGACCTGCTAGCTATGGAGAGAGGACCAAGTACTGTAGAGAGAATGCTCATGGTAAGCTTCTTCCCTGCAAGCCATGGCTACTACTGTGGGTTTGGAGAGAGAAGGCTCATTTAGGAGTACAGATCTGTTAGCTATGGCTTTTGGAGTAGAGAAAGACACTTTTTTCCATGGAGAAGGAGTGCAGGGCGTTTTAGAGAGAAGATTTAGAGAGAGAAAGAGATCTGGTGTACACACAAAAAAGGGGGGAAGAAAGTGACGAATTTTTGGAATGTTTGGAGTTCGAAAAGGTTGCTGCAGGCTATGATTACTGACTGATAGCCCATTACAAAGCTTTAAAGTCACCTAGGTGGCCAAATCTAGGAATATCTCCTTTTTTTTATTTTTTTTTGTTTTTGTGAAAAATCAAATATATGCTTTTAGGACTAGGCTTCTAGGCTTGGTCAAAGATGGATTAGCATTTTAAGCATTTCACTAAACGTCCAAATTAAAGGGCCCAAGAAGACTCCATTGAGTTCCTAATGCTTGTTTGAAGCAAGAGTGGCCACCAATTACTTTGGAGAAGATTAAGCCAAAAACAATTGAATTATCAAGAAAATTCAATGTAAATGGCTCTGGGTAGGAGTAGAGTAACAGTGCATAAACATCGTTAACCTTTTACAAAGGGGGAGGCTTCTATTTATAGGAAAAAGTGAGCCTCTAACCAAGCAAAATGATTCTAGAATTTTCTAGATCAGTTTGGTCAATTTTTGACCATTTTTGGGTCAGTTTAGCTTACTTTTTGGATCTAGTTTAAAATAGGAGAGAGGAGAGATGAAAATATCTCATTATTTTTTAGTTTAAAACTCCTCCACACATGTGAAATAGGTGCCTCCTTCATGAGGGGAGATCCCCACATTGAGGTGGGGTTCCTGGAGAACAGATCCAGTGGAGACGAGGCCTGTAGCTCTATGAGACACCACCCCTGGACCATTTTATAGATTTCCTATCTTTTATAGAGGTTGTACCCTCCTCCTTGAATGCATCTCAGCAGAATACTTTGCACACTCTCCCCGTTGGGCACGATCAGGTAGTTTTTGATCCAACCAGGCCTACGCCAAAAGTGTCCACGCAGCCCATGGCGATGTGCCAAATTTTGCCTTAGGATTTTCACACATGGCCAGGGAATTGATCACGTAAATGATGGATTGTAACTACCATTAACAAGAGGTGGCTTCCGCTTCGCAAAGGGAGAACTTTCCTTTGTTCGCTCCTCGGATGGTGCAGTAGCCATCTACTAAAGATACAATGATCTGGTGCTTCAAGGAATTCATCCACCACCACTATGATCAAGTCCCAGAGACCTAGGCATGATTTTGATACGATCAAATTTTTCCACTTGATCATCAGGTTGTTGGAGTCATTTCCGGACTGGTACCACTACCATGAAGGCACACACAAGCTAATTTCACCTCAATCCAATGCCTAGTGACTCTTTATTTGCCAATCCAAAATTTTGGAACATAAACACTTCTTCTGAAAATTTTGTAGCAATAGTTGTCCGGGCAATGCTACAAACATCACAATGCTCTCAAGAAATCATAGATCATTTAACCTCCTTTTCTTTCATCTAGCCATCAACAAAGGCCCAACTATTAAACACATTTTTGGCTATTATGAGTGGATCATGTGGATTCTCACCTGGCGCTGCAGACATTTCAAGACATGATGGAGATTACCTTCTTGACCAACAAAGTCTCCATCGATCCCCTCTACTCCAGCCTTGCGCCGTGACTTCATCCGCACATATTTGATCTAGTACATATTGATCAAGCCAAGGATAGACCTGCATTAGGGAGGGGGCTATGTTAACCACTCTGGTTAACATTACCTTTAACGTGGCTACACTCTTTGTAATCTATGTTTTGTAACCGTGCAATGCACTTATTGTATAAGAGACATGGGATGACCAAGCTTATGGCTTATGTAATGCCGATCATAGTATACATAGAGTTAGAAAGAGTAGGAAAACTAGTCATTTTATGGAATATGAAAAAGGGACAATCCCATTAGTCTCATTTAAGCTTGCCTCTTCTCTCTCTCTCTCATTTGATCTTGTGGATGTATGTTAGCTTATGTTTTTTCTTACTTGCATGTCTGATTGTGTTGGTGTGTGCATGTGGGGATAGTAACGCTCTCATCTCTCTTCTTCTCTATCCTATCTTTGCTATCTACCAAGTCCCTTTTCAATGCTTGTGGCATGAAGTGAACGTTGAGATCGCCATAAATCCCTCCTTCTTTCTCTTTACCTAGCCATTGAATCTCTTCTTGGGTGACACAAGAAGAAGTGGAGTGAGCCCCATCGAGTAGTTAACCCTCTTAGGGTTGGCTAAGTGCAACTCTCTGGACTCAACCCTTTCATATGTCTCTTTTCTCTTCTTTTTATTTCTTGTGTGCAGCAAGATAAAATTCTATCTTTAACAAGTTACTAAACTTGCAAACCATGTATGGTTGGAGAAATGCTAGTGTTACAAGCCTCTTTTGGTGAGTCCTTAGCTTTTGTGGTTAGCAATTCACAATTTTGACATACCATACCTTTTATAAATAATATTTAAAATTCTCTTGAACCATTTGTAGGCTTATGAAGAAGGTGCTTCCTCCTAACAACAAGATGCCAAGCACAAGGGCACATGCTAGGAGAGTATTAATGGTACTTGGCATGGATTAAGAAAATATACATGCATGTGTCAATGATTGTGTACTATTTTGGGGTGCTCATCATAAAGATGTAACTCAATGTCCAAAATGTGGAGTCTTGTTACCGAAGTGATTTTCAAAGTACGATGATTCCTTAAAAGGTGTTGAGGCATTCTCCTATTTTATCCTCCCACATTCAACACATGTTTCGTGCAAGTCTATTGGATTCAGCTTCCTATTCGATTCACAAGTTCTCTAATCATGTGAAGATGATTATTATAGCATTCCTTGTATGATTGTGTCCCTTGGAACCCCCCCCCCAAACCATAAGGGATGTAGATTATGACCTCTTCAGGTGCCTCCTAGTAGAGGCACTACGAGTTCTTGGATGTGGGGGCTCCCCTCCAAGTCTACATAATTTTCCATCACCTCCACCCTAAACAATGGGAGGGTGATCTTTTTGTTCCTGCTCATTGAAATTGGAAGAGTGAATGGAACTCTGAGAAATCATCCTCCACCATTAACACTCAAGCAATTGCCCCTCTCAAAATTTGGGAGATGGGGATGGACATCTCATTGATATTGTCACCCACTTTTGGCCCTTCACTCCCATGGAGATAGGGGGCTTATTCCTCTCGAAGTAAAACCTCTTTGAGCCTAGAGGTGGTCTTGTTCGTGTTCTACATGTGACAGCAATAGTCCATCCATGGCACGACGGCATACTACAATACATGGGATGGAGCCCAAAGTATGCCCACAATAGATCTAGAGAAAAGTATGAGGGTAGGATTAATGAGATAACCTCGCTCACATCCATGGATTATGACTATTCTCCTTCCAAATAGACTTCCAAAACCCTCCATGGAGAGGGTACACATCAAGTAGGTCTCATTCCATGCCTTGTTATGTGGATTATATCTTGGAACATTCATGGTATGGATAGGCCAAGATTCGATTCCAGGAGAGGGTTCTTCTCTAGGTGATTTAGAGAGCCTCTATTGGGAGCTTAGTGGATATTCTACTCCTGTAGGAGCACCATTTATCTCTAGGAAAAATGGTGATGTAGGAAGATCTTACATAGCTTCAAAGCACACTTTTTGGTCACGTAGTTTTGGTCTAGAGGGAACTAGGGGGTTCTTGTATCTTAGTCCATTTCTAGACTAAGGCACCATGGTTGTTTAGGGGAGGGCTCAGTGGGTGATCTTCAAGATTTTGAGGAGGATTGGGTGGGCCTCCTTAATCTTGATGCCTCCAACATGGCATCAAGGTAAATTAATTTCTAGATAAAAGTGTAGAAAGATATCCCTCATGCATACTTTTTATGCATGGGAGGGGACTTGAACATAGAGGAATAAGGGCTACATCTAGATCTGTCAAACTCCTAATTTTGATAGTATTTGGATGGCCAATTGGCAAAAGTTCTCCACACCCTATAGAAAAGTAAAAGCCTAATTCGGTTTGAAATCATAAGGGATTTGAGAGGTGTTTATATAGCTTGATAGAGCTATCCAAGAGCTACATTTCAAGCTATAGTATACTTGATTCCATTTCTATTTGATCCTTCAATTGGCAAAAAGGTCACTGCATGGGAAAATGTGATTTGATCAAAATAGCATGTGTTTGGTTTGAGGTGTTTGCTTTCCCCATCCAACCAAAGAGCACCCAATTTGGAGTTTTTTTGGTGGTCAAATTTACAAGGTTAACTTTCCAAAGAAGTCGAAATAGAGTGATATAGGGCATTGACCAGGTTAAAGTGGAGTTGATATTTGGTTTTGACATCACTTTACCTCTTTTAGCAATCCAAAGATCTTCTTCATCGGAATTTTCCTTAGCAAGGCAATATCGGAAGAGGACAAAATTCCAAGGGGAAGAATACTTATAGTAAAGCACTTGAGCATGAAGCAAGTGCTACTAAGCCAATGGAGTGGCAAAGAGATGAGTGCCATTTTGTACTTCATGTGTAAGTCATGCGATAGAATGGACTGCAATGATAACATCACCACATGAAAAGGCATGAAATATATGCTTGAGTGTATGGATCAAATATTTCAATCTACGACTGACAAGTTTGATGCCTCGGGCAAGAAAAATCATTATGGTAGCTTGGAATGAGAGGTGGGCATAGGCAAGTAGGAATATGGTGATTGGACGATGTATGCTTATATGCCTTCTATGGGTGCAAGGCATGCAATGATGTTAAATTGTTCTCATGCTAGTTTGTGTCATGTTGATCATACTCATGGTTTTGTGCATGGAAAGGAGAAATTGCCTCCATAATTGATGCATCATGGTGGGACACATATGTAAGGAATGTCTATGCAATGGGTCTCTTCAATGTGAGGAAGGAGCTTTAATAAAGACAAGGGCCTTGCCCTGGTGGATGAGCCTCTTTTGAGTGGACCAAAGGATGTAAATGCAATAACATTGCCTTTAAGAGCCTAGACTATTTTGCAAAGGGAGTGGGCACTGATTATGCATAATACCAAGTGGTTCTCATGGGATTGGTGATGAAAGAGATAAAGGATTGAAGTGGAAATTGGTTATCTTGAAGCAAGATGGATTTGTATTTATTAGTGATGATCATGTGTGCTAGTGATGGACAAAGAGGATCGATTAAGATCACCGACTCTTACAAGTTCTTGAAGAAATGCAAGGAATGTGGAATGCTAAGTGACGCAGTTTATGTGTTTGAGCAAACCGATAGATACTTTTATTATGGTTCTTTCTTGAAAATCCAAGAGAGGAAAGATTTCTAAACAATGGTTACATTTGACCAATGGGGAAACGACCAATGTAGAAGCAAAGAGTACACCTACTTGCAATGTGGAAATGACAAATGTAGAAGCAAAGAGTACACCTACTTGAAATTCTTATATGGTTGAAAATGGTGAGAAAATTTTAGCAAAAGCCTGTAATTTGATACCATTGAGCTTGTAAGATTCCTCCCTAGCCTCTCAAGATGTCCAGCATCTTCCCCTATAATCAAATCCCTCTTCAAAAATATAAAAGATCTTGTTTCTACCTATTTTGGAGAGAGAAAATATTCTAGAGAGAGGTTATTTAGATTTTTAGAAGGTGCATTAGAAATCAAGTATAATCTGTTCAAGAGGCCTTATCCTAGGAGTCCGGATTTTTTAAAAATTTTAAATTAAGGTTTTGAGGGGCCAATCAGATTCATCCAAATGTGTGGAGAAGATAAATAGAAGAAATAAAGAAAATTCCCCTGAGAATGAGTAAATACTTACATAAGATGAAGAGTGGACTAAGGACCAAAGGAAATACTAAAAAAATGGATTTTTGACACCTCACAATGGGAATTCCCCCCCTCATGAAGGAGGCGCCTATTTCACATGTGTGGTGGAGTTTTAAATTATCAAAAATTGAGATATTTCATCTCTCCTCTCTCCTAATTCAAGTCTAGTTCCAAAAAGTAAGCTAAACCGATCTAAAAATGGTCAAAAATTGACCAAACTGATCTGGAAAATTCTAGAATCAGTTTTCTTGGTTAGGAGCTCACTTTTTCCTATAAATAGAAGCCTCCCCCTTTGTTGAAGCTTAATAGTGTTTTATGCACTGTTACTCTACTCCTCCCAAGAGCCAAGAATTGAGAATTTCTTAATAATTCACTAGTTTTTGACCATTCCCTCTTCTAAATATTTGGTGGCCACTCTTGTTGCAAACAAGAGTAGATCCCTCAAACCATCAAGCCAAAGGAAAGCTCCCATAATTCATGTAAGTTAGAAATCTTATGTTTTTCTTTACTTTTTTAATGGTTTTCTAATTTTTGTTTTGAAATGATAATCTGATGCTATGCCTTGTTGGAAAGGCTTTCCCCCTCTCTTATTCTTAAAATCAGCCCTTCTTTCAAGTGATCTAATAGTTGGAATTAAACTTTTCATATTGTTTCTTTTTTAAAAGTGAAATTTGATTAGTTTAGAGTGCTTAAAACCATTTGGGGATAATTTTTAAGTAATTTTAAGATAGGAAAATTTGAAAAATGGTCAGCCATACTAAGGAGGTTATGGAAAAATTTTCTAAAATTTGGTGAAATAAGTTTAATCTTTTATTATTCTAAAAGAATAATCCCTATCGTTTGTATATTCTAAAAGTGCCATTTTCATTCTATGCATAGAAAAATGCATAGTAGAAATATATTTATTCTAAAAGTGTTATTTCCATTAGATTTAAGTTCTATGCATAGAAAGATGCATATTGGTTATTTTTTATTATTATAAAAGAGTGATTTTCATTAGATATAAATTCTATGCATAGAAAGATGCATATTTTTTATTTTTTATTATTATATAAAAGAGTGATTTTCATTAGATTTAAGTTCTATGCATAGAAAGATGCATATTGGTTATTTTTTTAACAAAAGTGTTACTTTCATCAATATTGATTTTTATGCATAAATAGATGCATAAAAGAATAGTTTTATTATAAAAGTGTTACTCTCATCAAAATGGATTTTTATGCATAAAATGATGCATAAAGGAATTTTTTTATTATAAAAGTGTTACTATTTATTTTTATGCATAAAATGATGCAAATTTTTTTTATTTTTATAAAAGTGTTACTTTCATCAATATTGTTTTTTATGCATAAAAAGATGCATAAAAGATTTTTTTTATTATAAAAGAGTTACTTTCATTAATATTGATTTTTATGCATAAAGTGATGCATAAAATAGTTTTTTTATTATAAAAGTGTTACTTTCATCATTATTGATTTTTATGCATAAATAGATGCATAAAAGAATATATTTTTTATTATAAAAGTGTTACTTTCATCAAAATGGATTTTATGCATAAATAGATATCTGCATAATACATAATTTTTTATATCAAAATAAGAGTTCACTTTAATCCTATGTTTAAATCCCATGAATATTGGAAAAATGAATAAGTAAATACTCAGTAAAGGAAAATTATACCATTTCATATTCTCTAGGATGGTAATGAGAAAATTCAGAAAAACTATCGAACTCAAAATTTTAGATAAATGATTAATTTATTCCTCATAGGAATTGGTGACTAGTTTTTAATTCAGTTAGGCAAAATACTCAATGAATGAAATTCAATACAGTAGTAATTGAAATATTACCCTTCGAGAAAGAATGTTTACGGACTCAAACTCTGAATTAGACTATGACCAAGACGTAACTCTTTCGTCTCAATTTCAAGAAAAGACGATGTGACTAGTCAGTAATCTACGCTCAAATCACCCACTGAATCTGAAACTAAGTTGAGACCTTTGATTTTGATCTCAGGATCAAGATTACAGAATTTGAGGAATTTTGCTTGGGAATCCAGACCTGTGATCTAGAAGTATTGGGATTCAGATTTAAGAAATACCCATTGTATTCAAAAGAAATTCAAAACTGAAAACTTGCATAGAAACCCTGTTTTCTAAAAGGACTGTCTTACGCCAGAATGCTGGAGGGAGCATTGGTATATGTGTTTTTTCTAAGGGAAGTTGGGTTGCAACAGGCGGGGAGTGTTCAAAGGACAGCTCATGCGGCAAAAACCTGCCGCCCAGGTCTAGACCACCCTGGGTATGGTGTAAAATGGTGTGCTTCCAATACGATGGGCGAGGGCCAATGAAGCGGTTCCCTGAGTGAAGTGCCAGGACACCTAAGGAGGATCCTGGAGGGTTCTGACCAGGGGATGCACGGGCTCGCGGTGCTTAGGACACCCATGCTTTTGTCATGGAAGATGTATATATGAATGATGATGAGAAAATTATTGTAATCTGTTACTCGATCTCGTTGCTGACCCGCTGGTCTCAACGGAGAGTCCAGAGTGATACTGTTTTGTGAGAAACAAGGATTGAATGGAAATTTTGAGTTATGATATCTGTCAATGGATTGTTTTATAAATTAAAGTTTAAAGAGGAGTGTGTGAGTATCTGTATTCTAAAGCAAAAATTAAGAAAGGCTTTCAATTATGGGTGGGTGAGTACTTGTCTGGTTCTACTATTCCAGTGGTTGGGCGGTGGCTATAACCCATGGGCCGGATGGGGTTAGGCTGGAATTAGTAGAGTTTTAATAATAAAATTGATTAATAGAAATACGCTTAGAACTCGAGTAGTTAATTAGAATCCTGAAGACTTCTCTAAAGAATAAATCAACGGTTGTGCCTGATTCAATTAGGAAAAAAGCGTTGATTCCTTCAAAGTTAAGTCTGTAATAGTTTCCCTTCTATCTGGTTTTATCTGATGAAGGTAGTTCAGTATCTTGACCTCGTTTAAGAAAATAAAAATGGTGGAATCGTCCCCACTTTCGGGCATGGGAAATTTTCCCGGTTTTGATTTTCGGAATTACCACAAGCTTAGTCTCGTGCCCGGACATTTGAGGGCGAGGCCCTGAGTGAGAAACCCTGCCCCGCACAAGAGGAAGCTACTACCGCTCTGCTACCATCCGGGAATTCGGTGCGCAGAGGGGGCAGTGGGGTCTCACAGTTGGTATCAGAGCACTGTTGTAAATTTATGTAACAGTTATAGAAATTGCTTAAATTTTTAAACTAAATCTAGGAAATAATGTTTCCGCTTGTTAATATTATGTTGAAGGAACTTCAAAAATTGAAAACTCATAAATTGAATTGGAATTTATAGATGGATACCCCAATCTATCTGGCATTGCTGAACTCTCCCAGGATATGATAGCCTTTACATTTGAGCACCTCATCAACTTTGATACGACCCGAGTGAGCAGAGTGAGACTCGCGCGTCATTTTGAGAGTCTTTACTTTCCTAATCCTCTTGATCGACGTCGGTATATGTGGTTTTGTGGAGGACGATGTATTAATGTCAGTACCAGTCAGCGTTAGAGGCTCAGGCAAAATAATTCCTTAGCCATGAGTCTGATAAGGCTAGGACTTGTTCAGCATGTACAACTTTTTGATCATTCACCCAAGAACTTGAGAACTTCATGCTGCCGAGTTTTTAGGCTTCTTAGGCGCTTTATCCTTAGAGATAAAATTACAGCACCTCTTTCTGTAATGAGTTGTGTGTACCATGGCATGTCTCCTTCGTAATTTTGCTTCTTTATGCGTATATGATTGAGATAGTGATTTGGGGAGCCGTGATGCTCTATGTATATATCAAAAACTTTTGATAATAAACGATGTTTTGTAAAATATATATATATATATATTTTCATGATTGTGAATATGGTTAATAAAATTATCAGAGTAAATCTTGTTTCATGATGTATGATGAAATAATTATCTGTTTAAAGAATAAATTGTAAAAATTAAATAATCATAAATCTGTGGTCAAAGTTAAGTTGACGAAAATCTCGTTTAGTCAGAGTCATGAGGCGTGTGGCCTGTGCAAGGCAATCGGACCCTCTAACCGACGAAGAGTTAGATCCGGATGTTAGAAAAGCCCTGCACAAATCCTAGCCTAGTCCCTTCAAGGGTGAAGGGGAGCACTTAGGTGAAGTAGTGGAAAAGTGGATTGAGGCAATGGAGGAATACTTTGATGTAACTGGCTACAATGAGAGAAGCAAGATGGCTTTTGCCAGGTTAAAGATTGTGGAAACGACCAGGGTCGCTTGGAGGAATCACTGCAAAACTAACCGTCTTGACCGGAATACCTAGACCTAGACTGATCTTAAAGCTTACCTCAGAAAGAGGTTTTGTCCTCTGGGCTTCCTTGAAACTAAAATGAATGAGTTCTTGGAACTAAATCATGATAGCCGGACAATTGAAGAGTACCATCAAGCTTTTGCCCTTCTCCTCAAACATTCTCCACAATTGGATGAAGAGCAGCTGATGGCCAGATTCATTTGAGGAATGAACGAACCATTGGGACACCTTAGTAAAGAATGCCAAACCTATCTCAAATGGCCGAAGCAGTAAGAATGGCAAAGGACTTTGCCAAATCCTTTGTTGTTAAGGTCCCGCCAAAGCCTGCACCCTCTAACTTTAAAAGATTCCAAACCCCAAGAAGTACTTCAAACTTTCCTCCCCTAAAGAGGCAGCAAGGGGCCCAATTCAAAATTAGGATACGTGAAGATTCAGAAGTGAAGGAAGACCCTTCCCACAGAACTCTTTCTCAGGAGCCCCACCTCTTTCAAGGATCCAGAGGAATGAGCTCAGAAACGAGAATCGGTGTCTTGGATGCCAGGGTTTTGGTCACCATCCTGCCCGACTCCTGCCATGTCAAGGGGACAGGGAAGTCAAGGACCGAGAGTGAAAAGACCAACCCCTTCCTCTATCAGTCACATCAAGGTCCATCTCGCCCAAATCAAGAAAATTCCAGGAGGAGAACCAGCCGTCTGCCTCTGTCCAAAGTAGCCTCAGAACTCCTTCCCAAAATTGAGGCAACCAAAGAGAAAGAGTTTCGCCTCTCAGACTCTGCAGAGCAGCCAAAGCAGTCACAATTGCAGTAGTGGAAGAGGAAAGAGAACAGATTTATGCTGCAATTGAAAACCAAGGGCCAAATCGCCAATTCTCCGTCATTCATACTCCAGCTGAGTATTAGGGTAAGCCTTTTAAGCTTTTGATTGATTCAGGCAATACTCATTCTTTCATTTTCCCTTGATGCTTGTGTAAGCTAGTCTCAGATTAGAAATCAGGGAAACTTATGCAAGTTGAATTTGCAAGTGGGAAGATTCTTTTCACTCACCTTGAGATAGATTGTATTCAGTTCAATCTAGATGGGAATTTAACTGACTGTCAGTTCAGAGTTATACCTATGGGAGTTTGACGGGATCCTTGGAATGGATTAGCTCCACAAAAATCAAGATGACATTCACTGTCATAATGGAACCATTTCCTTCCGTGACCTTCACGGAAACAAGTTTCAAGGAACCGGAATTTCAGGATCCCCAAGTCTGCAGTTAGTAAAAGCTTCTAAGTTACTAAAAGGACTTAGAAAGAAGCAGCGCATTTATCTTGTCAAAATGAATCTGGTAGACTCAAAGCTAAAAGCTAAAGAACCTGAATGGTTAAGTGATTATGATGATTTATTCCTAGTAGAGCTAACAGAGATTCCTCCGATTCGGAAAGTAGATCATGTGATAGAATTGACCTGTGAGATCCCTGTTCCCACCGAGCAACGGATTCAGAATACTGGCAGCGGAAGTAGCACTTCTCGCGCGGGACAGGGGTCCACACTCGGGGCCTCGCCCATGGATATCCGGACAAGAGACTAATCCGTCGGTTTGTCCAAAACCGAAACCGGAAAAACTTCCTTTACCCGGAAAGCATGGGCGATTCCACCAGGATATCTCTTTACTCTAACGTAGTCAAGATCATTACGGATCAACTGATCTGACTGCACCTTTAACGGTACTTGGTCAAATCAAGGAAGAAACTTGCACTTGGATCATTGGGATCAACGCTTTTTTCCCCATCAAGAGGCACAGCCGTTGATTCCTATCCATAGAACAATTTCTATCCGGGATTTACTTCATCTATCGTAATAATAGAAATTAAATCTCGATTTACGGATCCATCAGTCCAGCCTAACCCCATCCAGTCCAGCCTAACCCCATCCAGTCCCATGGGTTAGCCAACCGCCCAACCACTGTAGTGATGGGATCCAATTTGAAATTTGGTTAGGTTTTGTCCCGGGTACCAAGGAAAAGAGTTCCAAGGCCCCCTAGCCGGAAGTTCATGCAAACATAAAACTAGCCACACCACTTACACACCCAATATGAAATTGCCTTTTTCTTAGCTTCAGCTAACTTTAAAACAATCCTTTAATGAAACCATAGTACCACTGATCACAATCTTCCAATTTATCTGATTGATTCATAATTTCCCATCATTCCTTTATCAGAGTATCTATGGCATCATTGGCAACTAGAACGCTCACCACCTGTCCACACAGGAGCCTTTTCAATAGTTCCTAGCCCATAATACTCAGCAATATAATCACTTATAAAAATCAAGATGGACTCTCGTTGAAGATCAGCAAGATCAACCAACAGATCCATATAAAGAGCCATGGACTCATCCATTGAAGACCAGCAAGGTCAATCAACTAGATCCATGCCCAGTTTCACAAAACAACTCTTACTCCTTATTCCAATATCTTCCACGACGCACGTGTGGGTATCTTCGGCGACCCAGAGCCCGAGCACCGTATGGTCAACACCCTCTAGGATCCTTCGCAGGTGACCTAGCGCTTCACTCATAGGCCGCTTCCTTGGTCCCTCATCCACCGTACCGGAAGCTCACCATTTAAATCAAACCGAGGCTGGTCAAGACCTCGGTCGACCTTGCTACGCGAGACGTCCTCCATTGACTCTCCGTCAGCAGTTGCAACTTTAACAGTTAGGTCTTCATGACCTTAATCCATAAGACGGTCAAAATGCTTCCCCAGCATTCTTGACATAAAACAGTCATTTACAAACAGTCACAAAATACAGTTTCTAAATCGAACTCTCGTCTTTCCACATTATCCCTCCTTAGTCCACATTACTTATTTCACATTCCATTCAATGTGTACTCATTCTCATCCATTTCCTCATATCGACGACACATTAATTCACATACACATTCACCTTCACATCCATACATCCACATTTACATGTATACATCCATTTTCACATCCTCATTTATACATCCACATCCCATATCCACATTCATACATACACATCCATATCCACATCCAACATCCACATCCACATCCACATTCACATTCACATCCACATTCACATCCTCATTTATACATCCACATCCACATCCACATTCACATCCATACATCCACATCTACATGCATACCTCCATTTTCACATCCTCATTTATACATCCACATCCCTTATCTACATTCATACATACACATCCATATCCACATCCATACATCCACATCCACATCCACATTCATATTCACATCCATATATCCACATCTACATGCATACATCCATTATCACGTCCTCATTCATACATCCACATCCACATACATACATACATCCACATCCACATACATACATACATCCACATCCACATTCTCATTCACATCTATACATCCACATCTACATCCACATACATACATACATCCACATCCACATTTCCATTCACATCTATACATCCACATCTACATCCACATACATACATACATCCACATCCACATTTCCATTCACATCTATACATCCACATTCATATACATCCACATCCACATTCCCATTCACATCTATACATCCATATCTACATCCACATACATACATACATCCATATCCACATTCCCATTCACATCTATACATCCACATCTACATCCACATTCACATCCACATTCCCATTCACATCTATACATCCACATCTACATCTATATCCACATTCACATCTATGCATATACATCTTCATGCATACATCCATTTTCACGTTCATATATCCATTTTCACATTCATACATCCATACTCCCATCTCCACATCCACACATCCACATACATACATCCATTTCCACATTCCCATTCATGTAATCCCATATGCCTTCACATCTAATCTTTTACATCACATCCATTCTCGTCCTATCACAACCCATATGCATCTTATCCTATCACATACACTTCTTACCTCATCCCATACACATCTTATCACATCTTAATTCATCTTATCACCTCTTATCATCTCTTATACACCTCTTATCACATCCTATCACATCTCATATCTATTTATAGAATACAACAGAACTCTTATATTTGATATAAGATTTCTTTACACATTTACTTATGCATAAATTCCATTTAAGGAGATTAATACTTCCGAAGAAAAATCAATCTTTTATGCATCTTCCTATGCATAAATTCATTTTAAATGAAAATGACACTTTTGAGTTAAAATTCAATCTTTTATGCATCTTCCTATGCATAAATTCAATTTAGATGAGAATGACACTTTTGAATTAAAAATCATTTTTTTAAAATGCATCTTCTTATGCATAAAGTCAATTTGGTAGGAATTACACTTTTAGAATTTCTCTTATGCATCTAAGTTATGCATAAAATCCATTTATGATGAAAATCACACTTTTAGTATAAAAAGAATATCTTTTATGCATACCTCCATGCATGAATTCCAATTATGATAAAAGTTACACTTTTATAATAAAATAATCAACTTTTATGCATACCTCTATGCATGAAATTCAATTGTGACAAAAGTAATACTTTTTACATTAAAATAATCATCTTTTATCCATACCTCTATACATGAAATCCAATCTGATAAAAGTATCACTTTTGATATATAAAAAAAATTATCCTTTATGCATACTTCTATGCATGAAAATTAAAAATGATAAAAGTAACACTTTTGATATAAAAATTTTCCTTTATGCATACTTCTATGCATGAAAATTAAAAATGATAAAAGTAACACTTTTGATATAAAAATTTTCCATTATGCATAATATTAAAATTCAATTTCTCCATGATTGTAATGAAATTCTTTCAATTAATCTAGGATGATAATTCCTAGAATATGGTAGGAAGTCCTCTTTTTATGCTTTGAATGAGATTATTTTATGCATAATTTTTATAAAAATTTTGCCATAGCTCCGCTGCTATGACTGATAAATCTCAATTTTTTCTAAGGGATAATGCTTATCATTAAGAAAATAATTAAAATAATCTCTAATTGGATTATCAATCCATAATGGATTGAATCATTAATATACATAAACTAAAAGCATAGAAAAAAGCCATTAATTTGGCCTCAAGCATAGCTTAATCTTGGGTTAAGGAAAAGCTTTATGAAAAGCTTGATTTGGATTGAGAACGGTTCATGAGTATGACCATTTCTTGAGTGAGAGAGAGAATTTACATAAAAATCATTAGAATTTAAACATAAATGAAAATTAACTTCAATAGCATTATGTAACTCTTCACTACTATTCAAACTTCAATAGCATTAAAAAAAAAACCATACCAATTAAACTTCTCAAGCTTGAGAGGGGTTGAGAAGAGAGAAACATTGAGAAATTATAGAAAGATCAATATTCACTAATTACCTTACAACTTGCTTGATTCTTTGTTCACGGTAGAGGCCCCCAGCCAATCAATTGGTTAAGTATGTTGATGGAGCCACTAATGGGGATTGAAGAAAGAGGGAAGCTCCAAAAACTAGTGAATTATTAAATGAATTCACAGTTTCTGGCTTAGGTGGAGTAGAGTAACGATGCATAAACACTATATATTTTTCAACAAGGGGGAGGCTTCTATTTATAGGAAAAATTGAGCTCCTAACCAAACAAACTGATTCTAGAATTTTCTAAATCAGTTTGGTCAATATTTGACCATTTTTAGATCAGTTAAGCTAACTTTTTGGAACTAGACTTGAATGACGAGAGAGGAGAGATGAAATATCTCAATTTTTATGAGTTTAAAACTCATTCAAGCATGTGAAATATGCACCTCCTTTAAAGAACTCCCCTTCCTTACATATGTGTCATAATGGAATCATTTTAATATTGCTCATAGTTTTTTTTTACTAATAAACCTTGTACATTTTCAACTCTTCATCTTATGTGAAATATGCACCTCCTTTAAAGAATTCCCCTTCCTTACATATGTCATATTTTTAATATTGCTCATAGTTTTTTACTAATAATCCTTGTACATTTTCAACTCTTCATCTTATGTGAAATATGCACCTCCTTTAAAGAATTCCCCTTCCTTACATATGTCATATTTTTAATATTGCTCATAGTTTTTTACTAATAAACCTTGTACATTTTCAACTCTTCATCTTATGTGAGCATTTAAGGGACTCCCCTTCCTTACATATGTGTCATAATAAAATCATTATACCCAAAATATCTCATATTTTTAATATTGTACATAGTTTTTTTACTAATAAACCTTGTACATTTTCAACTCTTCACCTCATGTGAGCATTTACTCATTTTTTGGGTATTTTCTTTTTACAAGTTGGATTTATCTCCTCCCTACACATGGATTGATGCTATTGGTCCATAGGAACCTTAATTGGACCATAGTCTAAAGATTTCTGAAAATCTAGACCCTTAGGCTACAGTTCTTTATAGCTATTTTCAATTAATTCCAATTGCACATTGGAAAATTCTTTTTTGAATTTCTGTTTAAGGGGAACTCATCTGAATTATAAGAGATATTTTTCTATCCACAAATATTCAAAATCTGAATATTCTCTCTCTAGAATAATTTTTCTCTCTCTAGGCTAAAATAGTTAGCAACTGGGTCTTTATATTTCTGAAGAGGATTGATTACAGGGGAAGATACTAGACATCAAAAAGGGGTTGGGGGAGGAATCTTACATTCTACCCCACTTAAAAAACGCGAGATGTCCTCATCTCGCAACTTGTGATAATTTCGCAAGATTCACGAATATGAGACTTAGAAAAAAAATTTAATCAAGATTAACCACCAAGATAAGTCTTAAAGAGAGCAAGATTCAAAATACGAACAAGATTTAAACTTTATTCATTCTCGGAACTTATACAGTAAAGATAGAGGAACTCTTTACACTTCCATAAGCCCGTCCATCATATGGTCACAAAAGCAGTCCTCACAAGCTGCACAAGTATAAGGTAACTCATCTATGGGAATGATTCTGTGGGTTATTACTGCGCCTATCTCAGTGGTATGAGGTGTTCTAACAAAAGGACCTCTGAGAGGCAAGCCAAAAACGGGGTAAAGGCATATCTTCTCATGAGGAAGAAAACACGCCAGTAAGAAGACGCGCTCAGAAAACCCAGGATGCCTTGATCTCATGACGCAGTAGTATCGGGGACCCAAACCCAAAGCTTCAATAACCATGGCCAAGCGGACATTGTTACGAAAGTGCTGCTGACCCCAGGGTGTTACCCTAGTTATGTTTTGATAGGTCCGCCATTTGGTTTGCGCTACAGAAGTTCCCAAGTGAGGGAAAAGTGAGCGCTCATACTGCTCTATAAAATCCTTCTTCACAGATTCACTTGTGTCTTGAAGGTGAGGAATCATTATGGATAAAACTAGTTCTTGTTGCCAAGCCATGAAGGAGATTAAGAAAGAAAGGAGATCGATGGAAGTAAGATTACTGTGAGCGACAAGTAAAAGTTACGACTTATATAAAGGAAGGAGCCCTAGCGTAACTTAGAAGCCAACGGTAACTTGCCACTGAAGTTTTACCGTCTTTCCATGATTTGAGTTTGACACATTTTTCTATAGAAGGCATTAAGAATTTTGAGATGAAGAGATAAAAGAAGCTTGTAGGCTAAGTCACCTACTTTCATTGAATTCAGATATAAGGGTCACAATATCTGGGGGATAACTTCTTATACTCCCCAAGAGATAAAGAACTTCTTTTGGGTCGTACTCGAATGAAAACTAAAACCTTGGTATCCAAAACACCAATTTTCACTTCTGAACTCATTGTTCTGAATCCTTAAAACAGTGTGACTTTTGAGAAGTATTCTAGGGAGAGGGTCTTCCTTTTTTAAACAGAATCTTTCTTTTATTTTATAGAGGAAATAATTATAAGATCAAAAAGGGAGATTCTTACTCCTGTATACCTCGAAGGTTGGGGAGGAATCTTACATTCTACCCCACTTAAAAAGGTGCGAGATGTCCTCATCTCGCAAGGTAGAGGATAACTCTTTTTCTTAAGATCCAATTTTATTCTGGGGTTCCTTATATTCTGGTCAACCCAACAGAATACGGGGATAATTATCCCTTATATAGAACTCATCATTAAATAACAATTCATTCAGATCATATCATTCATATCTTTAACACGATAATGGTCCATTAGACTGAAAATTTTCCTTCTGAACATTCCTCCACAGGAATTTTAGTCAAGCAAGTTCTCAATTTTTCATCCCTTAACTTGATCCACCAAGTCAAGTATTAATAGTAGCAATCTGACAGCACAATCCACTAATCTCATAGTGATTTTCTGAAATCATTATCATCATTTCAGTTATGAATATCATCACAGGGACTCGTCCCATTCATCCTCATTGAGGCTTCGCTCAGCTTATTACATTTCAACCAAATTTCAAGGATCATCATTTTTCAATCAGAATCCAAATCAATTCATCAATTCTCAAACAGAATTAAAAATCATATCAACCACATTCGAATTCATCCTCTGGATAGCATTAACGCTTATAATTTCAAGTCTTAGATTTACTCGTATATACTGTCAGTAAAGAGCTGCAGTATACTCTCGGTATATATGGGTAGTCACGGCCCTTGGAATTATAGGGTAAATACCATCATGTCTAGGCCTCAAGCAAGTCAGGGATTCTGTATAACTGCGATACTTCCATCTAAAGACCCAATATCCAAATTACGAATCTCAATTTGAATATCAAATTGTATGAATTATATCACACAATTACAACCTTTTTGTGATTCTTGATAATTTTTTTGACATATTTGGCTTCTCGGTTGATCCTCATTAACCAAATGCTCTGATACCAACTGTGAGATCCCTGTTCCCACCGAGCAACGGATTCAGAATACTGGCAGCGGAAGTAGCACTTCTCGCGCGGGACAGGGGTCCACACTCGGGGCCTCGCCCATGGATATCCGGACAAGAGACTAATCCGTCGGTTTGTCCAAAACCGAAACCGGAAAAACTTCCTTTACCCGGAAAGCATGGGCGATTCCACCAGGATAACTCTTTACTCTAACGTAGTCAAGATCATTACGGATCAACTGATCTGACTGCACCTTTAACGGTACTTGGTCAAATTAAGGAAGAAACTTGCACTTGGATCATTGGGATCAACGCTTTTTTCCCCATCAAGAGGCACAGCCGTTGATTCCTATCCATAGAACAATTTCTATCCGGGATTTACTTCATCTATCGTAATAATAGAAATTAAATCTCGATTTACGGATCCATCAGTCCAGCCTAACCCCATCCAGTCCCATGGGTTAGCCAACCGCCCAACCACTGTAGTGATGGGATCCAATTTGAAATTTGGTTAGGTTTTGTCCCGGGTACCAAGGAAAAGAGTTCCAAGGCCCCCTAGCCGGAAGTTCATGCAAACATAAAACTAGCCACACCACTTACACACCCAATATGAAATTGCCTTTTTCTTAGCTTCAGCTAATTTTAAAACAATCCTTTAATGAAACCATAGTACCACTGATCACAATCTTCCAATTTATCTGATTGATTCATAATTTCCCATCATTCCTTTATCAGAGTATCTATGGCATCATTGGCAACTAGAACGCTCACCACCTGTCCACACAGGAGCCTTTTCAATAGTTCCTAGCCCATAATACTCAGCAATATAATCACTTATAAAAATCAAGATGGACTCTCGTTGAAGATCAGCAAGATCAACCAACAGATCCATATAAAGAGCCATGGACTCATCCATTGAAGACCAGCAAGGTCAATCAACTAGATCCATGCCCAGTTTCACAAAACAACTCTTACTCCTTGTTCCAATATCTTCCACGACGCACGTGTGGGTATCTTCGGCGACCCAGAGCCCGAGCACCGTATGGTCAGCACCCTCTAGGATCCTTCGCAGGTGACCTAGCGCTTCACTCATAGGCCGCTTCCTTGGTCCCTCATCCACCGTACCGGAAGCTCACCATTTAAATCGAACCGAGGCTGGTCAAGACCTCGGTCGACCTTGCTACGCGAGACGTCCTCCATTGACTCTCCGTCAGCAGTTGCAACTTTAACAGTTAGGTCTTCATGACCTTAATCCATAAGACGGTCAAAATGCTTCCCCAGCATTCTTGACATAAAACAGTCATTTACAAACAGTCACAAAATACAGCTTCTAAATCGAACTCTCGTCTTTCCACATTATCCCTCCTTAGTCCACATTACTTATTTCACATTCCATTCAATGTGTACTCATTCTCATCCATTTCCTCATATCGACGACACATTAATTCACATACACATTCACCTTCACATCCATACATCCACATTTACATGTATACATCCATTTTCACATCCTCATTTATACATCCACATCCCATATCCACATTCATACATACACATCCATATCCACATCCAACATCCACATCCACATCCACATTCACATTCACATCCACATTCACATCCTCATTTATACATCCACATCCACATCCACATTCACATCCATACATCCACATCTACATGCATACCTCCATTTTCACATCCTCATTTATACATCCACATCCCTTATCTACATTCATACATACACATCCATATCCACATCCATACATCCACATCCACATCCACATTCATATTCACATCCATATATCCACATCTACATGCATACATCCATTATCACGTCCTCATTCATACATCCACATCCACATACATACATACATCCACATCCACATACATACATACACCCACATCCACATTCTCATTCACATCTATACATCCACATCTACATCCACATACATACATACATCCACATCCACATTTCCATTCACATCTATACATCCACATCTACATCCACATACATACATACATCCACATCCACATTTCCATTCACATCTATACATCCACATTCATATACATCCACATCCACATTCCCATTCACATCTATACATCCATATCTACATCCACATACATACATACATCCATATCCACATTCCCATTCACATCTATACATCCACATCTACATCCACATTCACATCCACATTCCCATTCACATCTATACATCCACATCTACATCTATATCCACATTCACATCTATGCATATACATCTTCATGCATACATCCATTTTCACGTTCATATATCCATTTTCACATTCATACATCCATACTCCCATCTCCACATCCACACATCCACATACATACATCCATTTCCACATTCCCATTCATGTAATCCCATATGCCTTCACATCTAATCTTTTACATCACATCCATTCTCGTCCTATCACAACCCATATGCATCTTATCCTATCACATACACTTCTTACCTCATCCCATACACATCTTATCACATCTTAATTCATCTTATCACCTCTTATCATCTCTTATACACCTCTTATCACATCCTATCACATCTCATATCTATTTATAGAATACAACAGAACTCTTATATTTGATATAAGATTTCTTTACACATTTACTTATGCATAAATTCCATTTAAGGAGATTAATACTTCCGAAGAAAAATCAATCTTTTATGCATCTTCCTATGCATAAATTCATTTTAAATGAAAATGACACTTTTGAGTTAAAATTCAATCTTTTATGCATCTTCCTATGCATAAATTCAATTTAGATGAGAATGACACTTTTGAATTAAAAATCATTTTTTTAAAATGCATCTTCTTATGCATAAAGTCAATTTGGTAGGAATTACACTTTTAGAATTTCTCTTATGCATCTAAGTTATGCATAAAATCCATTTATGATGAAAATCACACTTTTAGTATAAAAAGAATATCTTTTATGCATACCTCCATGCATGAATTCCAATTATGATAAAAGTTACACTTTTATAATAAAATAATCAACTTTTATGCATACCTCTATGCATGAAATTCAATTGTGACAAAAGTAATACTTTTTACATTAAAATAATCATCTTTTATCCATACCTCTATACATGAAATCCAATATGATAAAAGTATCACTTTTGATATATAAAAAAAATTATCCTTTATGCATACTTCTATGCATGAAAATTAAAAATGATAAAAGTAACACTTTTGATATAAAAATTTTCCTTTATGCATACTTCTATGCATGAAAATTAAAAATGATAAAAGTAACACTTTTGATATAAAAATTTTCCATTATGCATAATATTAAAATTCAATTTCTCCATGATTGTAATGAAATTCTTTCAATTAATCTAGGATGATAATTCCTAGAATATGGTAGGAAGTCCTCTTTTTATGCTTTGAATGAGATTATTTTATGCATAATTTTTATAAAAATTTTGCCATAGCTCCGCTGCTATGACTGATAAATCTCAATTTTTTCTAAGGGATAATGCTTATCATTAAGAAAATAATTAAAATAATCTCTAATTGGATTATCAATCCATAATGGATTGAATCATTAATATACATAAACTAAAAGCATAGAAAAAAGCCATTAATTTGGCCTCAAGCATAGCTTAATCTTGGGTTAAGGAAAAGCTTTATGAAAAGCTTGATTTGGATTGAGAACGGTTCATGAGTATGACCATTTCTTGAGTGAGAGAGAGAATTTACATAAAAATCATTAGAATTTAAACATAAATGAAAATTAACTTCAATAGCATTATGTAACTCTTCACTACTATTCAAACTTCAATAGCATTAAAAAAAAAACCATACCAATTAAACTTCTCAAGCTTGAGAGGGGTTGAGAAGAGAGAAACATTGAGAAATTATAGAAAGATCAATATTCACTAATTACCTTACAACTTGCTTGATTCTTTGTTCACGGTAGAGGCCCCCAGCCAATCAATTGGTTAAGTATGTTGATGGAGCCACTAATGGGGATTGAAGAAAGAGGGAAGCTCCAAAAACTAGTGAATTATTAAATGAATTCACAGTTTCTGGCTTAGGTGGAGTAGAGTAACGATGCATAAACACTATATATTTTTCAACAAGGGGGAGGCTTCTATTTATAGGAAAAATTGAGCTCCTAACCAAACAAACTGATTCTAGAATTTTCTAAATCAGTTTGGTCAATATTTGACCATTTTTAGATCAGTTAAGCTAACTTTTTGGAACTAGACTTGAATGACGAGAGAGGAGAGATGAAATATCTCAATTTTTATGAGTTTAAAACTCATTCAAGCATGTGAAATATGCACCTCCTTTAAAGAACTCCCCTTCCTTACATATGTGTCATAATGGAATCATTTTAATATTGCTCATAGTTTTTTTTTACTAATAAACCTTGTACATTTTCAACTCTTCATCTTATGTGAAATATGCACCTCCTTTAAAGAATTCCCCTTCCTTACATATGTCATATTTTTAATATTGCTCATAGTTTTTTACTAATAATCCTTGTACATTTTCAACTCTTCATCTTATGTGAAATATGCACCTCCTTTAAAGAATTCCCCTTCCTTACATATGTCATATTTTTAATATTGCTCATAGTTTTTTACTAATAAACCTTGTACATTTTCAACTCTTCATCTTATGTGAGCATTTAAGGGACTCCCCTTCCTTACATATGTGTCATAATAAAATCATTATACCCAAAATATCTCATATTTTTAATATTGTACATAGTTTTTTTACTAATAAACCTTGTACATTTTCAACTCTTCACCTCATGTGAGCATTTACTCATTTTTGGGTATTTTCTTTTTACAAGTTGGATTTATCTCCTCCCTACACATGGATTGATGCTATTGGTCCATAGGAACCTTAATTGGACCATAGTTTAAAGATTTCTGAAAATCTAGACCCTTAGGCTAAGGTTCTTTATAGCTATTTTCAATTAATTCCAATTGCACATTGGAAAATTCTTTTTTGAATTTCTGTTTCAGGGGAACTCATCTGAATTATAAGAGATATTTTTCTATCCACAAATATTCAAAATCTGAATATTCTCTCTCTAGAATAATTTTTCTCTCTCTAGGCTAAAATAGTTAGCAACTGGGTCTTTATATTTTTGAAGAGGATTGATTACAGGGGAAGATACTAGACATCAAAAAGGGGTTGGGGGAGGAATCTTACATGACCCCCGCTCAGCCAGTAGCCTTGCGCACGTATAAAATGCCAGTTCCTAAAGCCATCAAACTCAAGGAATAGCTTAGACAGCTGTTGGAACAAGGGTAAGACCCAATGTTTCAAGGATGCGCCAATTCTCTTTCAAAAAAAGAAAGATGGAATGCTAAGACTCTGTGTGGACTACAGAGGTCTCAATCAACTGACAGCAATCAACTGAGAGTTAAGAATAAGTATCCTTTCCCCAAAATTGATGAGCTTCTCGTCGGGACAAGCTAAGTGGAGCCCAGATCTTCACAAAGATAGATCTCAAATCAGGATAATTGATTGGTTGGGGACCTCTACCGTGAACAAAGAACCATGCAAATTGTAAGGTAAGTATGGTGAATTTTGATCTTTTCTATAATTTCTCAATGTTTCTCTCTTCTCAACCCCTCTCAAGCTTGAGAAGCTTAATTGGTATGGTTTTTGAAATGCTATTGAAGTTAATTAATTAATGATAGTAAAGAATTACATAAATTTCCATTTATGCTTAATTCTAATGGTTTTTTCTCTCTCTCACTTAAGAAATGATCATACTCATGACCCATTCTCAATCCAAATCAAGCTTTTCATGAAGCTATTTCTTAATCCAAGATTAATCTATGCTTGAGAATAAATTAATAGTTTTTTTTATCTATGCTTTTAGTTTATGATTATTTTTTATTTAATCCATTAAGAGTTAATGATCCAATTAGGGATCATTCTAATCATTCCCTTAAAGATAACCTATCTTTTAAAATAATTGAGATTTATCAGTTATAGTAGCGAAGCTATGGTAAAATTTTTATAAAAATTACGCAGAAAATAATTTCATTCAAAGCATGAAAAGAGGACTTCCTACCATATTCTAGGAATTATCATCCTAGATTAATTGAAAGATATTCATTGTAATCCTAGAGAAATTGATTTTTATATTATGCATAATTGATTTTCATGCATAGAGATATGCATAGAAGATGATTATTTTATTATAAAAGAGTTACTTTTAGCTCAATTGAAATTCATGCATAGAGGTATACATAAGAGATGAATATTTTATTATAAAAGAGTTACTTTTAGCATAATTGAATTTCATGCATAGAGGTATGCATAAGAGATGAATATTTTATTATAAAAGAGTTACTTTTAGCATAATTGAATTTCATGCATAGAGGTATGCATAAGAGATGAATATTTTATTATAAAAGAGTTACTTTTAGCATAATTGAATTTCATGGATAGAGGTATGCATAAGAGATGAATATTTCATTATAAAAGAGTTACTTTTAGCATTATTGAATTTCATGCATAGAGGTATGCATAAGAGATGAATATTTTATTATAAAAGAGTTACTTTTAGCATAATTGAAATTCATGCATAGAGGTATGCATAAGAGATGAAATTCTATTATAAAAGTGTTACTTTTAGCATAATTGAATTTCATGCATAGAGGTATGCATAAGAGATGAATATTTTATTATAAAAGAGTTACTTTTAGCATAATTGGATTTCATGCATAGAGGTAGGCATAAGAGATGAATATTTTATTATAAAAGAGTTACTTTTAGCATAATTGAATTTCATGCATAGAGGTATGCATAAGAGATGAATATTTTATTATAAAAGAGTTACTTTTAGCATAATTGAAATTCATGCATAGAGGTA
Organism: Cibotium barometz; assembly: GCF_041138505.1. NCBI lineage: Eukaryota > Viridiplantae > Streptophyta > Polypodiopsida > Cyatheales > Cibotiaceae > Cibotium > Cibotium barometz. Next base: position 11,295,674 of record NC_141055.1, read on the forward strand.
TGCATACGAGATAAATATTTTATTATAAAAGAGTTACTTTTAGCATAATTGAAATTCATGCATATAGGTATGCATAAAAGATATGGGAAGTGATAAGATGTGATAAGATGCATATGAGATGAGTTAGGATGTGATAAGATGAGTTAAGAAGTGATAGGATGTGTATGGGATGAGGTAAGAAGTGTATGTGATGGGATAAGATGTATATGGGTTGTGATAGGGTGAGAATATGGATGTAAATGTGGATGGATATGTATGGATGTAAATGAGGATGTGGATGTAGATGCATGGATGGATATGTGGATGTAGATGTATAGATATGGATGTGAATGTGGAGGTGGATGTATGCGTGTAGATGTAGATGTATGGATGTGAATGTGAATGTGGATGTGGATGTATGCACGGAGATGTGGATGTATGCATGTAGATGTAGATGTATGCATGTGAATGTGAATGTGGATGTGGATGTATACATGGAGATGTGGATGTATGCATGTAAATGTAGATGTATGAATGTGGATGTGGATGTATGCATGTAGATGTGAATGTACGCATATAGATGTGGGTGTATGGATGTGAATGTGCATATAGATGTGGATGTGAAAATAGATGCATGGATGTAGATGTGGATGTGAAAATAGATGCATGGATGTAGATGTGGATGTATGGATGTGAATGTGGATGTGGATGTGGATATATGTATGGATGTGAATATATGATATGTAATGTGAAGGAATCTAAAGTGATGAGATGGAAAATGATGTGATGAGATGAGTACACATATAAATGGAATGTGGAGAAAGTAATGTGGATTGATGAGGGATAATGTGGAAAAATGAGAGTTTATATAGAAACTGTATTTGTAAACTGTTTGTAAATACTGTTTGTAAATGGTTGTTTTATGTCAAGAATGCTGGGAAAGCATTTTGACCATCTTGTGATTAAGGTCGTGGAGACCTAACTGATAAAGTTGCAACTGCCTGACGGAGAGTCAATGGAGGATGTCTTGCGTAGCAAGGTCGGCCGAGGTCTTGACCAGCCTCGGTGCGATTAAAATAGTGAGCTTCCGGTACGGTGGATGAGAGGCCAAGGAAGCGGCCTATGAGTGAAGCGCTAGGTCACCTGCGAAGGATCCTAGAGGGTGCTGATCATACGGTGCTCGGGCTCTGGGTCTCGCCCAAGTTACCCACGCGTGCGTCGAGGAAGATATTGGAACAAGGAGTAAGAGTTGTTTTCTGAAACCGGACATGGATCTGGTTGACTGACCTTTTGCTGGTCCTCAACGGATGAGTCCATGGCTCTTTATATGGATCTGTTGGTTGATCTTGCTGATCTTCAACAAGAGTCCATCTTGATAAGTGATTATATTGCTGAGTATTATGGGCTAGGAACTATTGAAACGGCCCCTGAGTGGACAGGTGGTGAGCGTTCTAGTTGCTAATGATGCCATAGATAATCTCATGAAGGAATGATGGGAAATTGAATCAACCGGATAATTTGGAAGATGGTGATCAGTGATACTATGGTTTTATTAAAGGATTGTTTTTAAACTAGTTGAATCTGTGAAAAGGCAATTTCATATTAGGTGTGTAAGTGGTGTGACTAGTTTTATTTTGCATGAACTTCCGGCTAGGGGGCCTTGGAACTCTTTTCCTTGGTACCGGGGACAAAACCTAACCAAATTCTTAATTGGATCCCATCACTACAGTGGTTGGGCGGTTGGCTAACCCATGGGACTGGATGGGGTTAGGTTGGACTGATGGATCCGTAAATCGAGACTCAAATTCTGTTACTACGATAGATAAAGCAAATCCCGGATAGTAATTGTTCTATGGATAGGAATCAACGGCTGTGCCTCTTGATGGGGAAAAACGGCTGTGCCTCTTGATGGGGAAAAAATCATTGATTCCAATGATCCAAGTGCAAGTTTCTTCCTTGATCTGACCAAGTATCTTTATAGATGCAGTCGGATCTGTTTGATTAGTAGGGGTTTGACTACGTTAGAGTAAAAGTTTTCCTGGTGGAATCACCCGTGCTTTTCGGTAAAGAAAGTTTTTCCGGGTTCGGTTTTGGAACAACCGACGGATTAGTCTCTTATCCAGATATCCGTGGGTGAGGCCCCGAATGTGGGACCCCTGTCTCGCGCGAGAAGTGCTACTTCCGCTGCCAGTATCCTGAATCCGTTGCTCGGGAACAGGGATCTCACAGTTGGTATCAGAGCATTCGGCTAATAAAGATCAACTGAGAAACCAAATATGTCAAAAATTTATCAAGAAGCACAAAAAGGTTGTAATTGTGTAATATAATTCATACAATTTGATATTCAAACTGAAATTCGTAATTTGGTAATTGGGTCTTCAGATGGAAATACCGCAATTATATAGAATCCCTGACTTGCTTGAGGCCTAGACATGATGGTATTTACCTTATAATTTCAAGGGCCGTGACTATCATATATACCGAGAGTACAACTGCAGCTCTTTACTGACAGTATATACGAGTAAATCTAAGACTTGAAATTATAAGCGTTAATGCTATCCAGATGATGATTTCGAATGTGGTTGATATGATTTTTAATTCTGTTTGAGAATTGATGTGAATTGATTTGGATTCTGATTGAGAATTCTGATTGAAAAATGATGATTTCTGAAATTTAGTTGAAATATAATGAAACCACAATGAGGAGGAATGGGACGAGTCCCTGTGATGATATTCATAACAGGAATGATGATAATGAATTCAACAAATCACTATGAGATTAGTGGATTGTGTTGTCAGATTGCTACTGTTAACACTTGACTCGGTAGATCAAGTTAAGGGATGACAAATTGAGGAATGTTCAGAAGGAAATTTTTTGGTCTAATGGACCATTATCGTGTTAAAGATATGAATGATATGATTGAATGAATTGTTATTTAATGATGAGTTCTATTTAAAGGATGATTATCCCCATATTTTGTTGGGTTGACCAGAATATAAGGAACCCCAGAATAAATTGGATCTTAAGAAAAAGAGTTGTCCTCTACTTGGCGAGATGAGGACATCTCGCACTTTTCAAGTGGGGTAGAATGTAAGATTCTTCCCCCAGCCTTCGAGGTATACAAGAGTAAGAACCTCCCTTTCTGATCTTATAATTATTCCCTCTCTAAAATAAAAGAAAGATTCTGTTTAAAAAAGGAAGACCCTCTCCCTAGAATACTTCTCAGGAGTCACGCCTATTTTAAGGATTCAGAACAATGAGTTTAGAAGTGAAAATCGGTGTTTTGGATACCAAGGTTTTGGTTTTCATTTGAGTACGGCCCAAAAGAAGTTCTTTATCTCTTGGGGAGTATAAGAAGTTATCCCCCAGATATTGTGAGCCTTATCAATGAAAGTAGGTGACTTAGCCTACAAGCTTCTTTTACCTCCTCATCTCAAAGTTCTTAATGTATTTCATAGAAATATGTGCCAAACCCAAATCATGGAAAGACGGTAAAACTTCAGTGACCATTGGCTTCTAAGTTACGCTAGCTCCTTCCTTTATATAAGTCGTAACTTTTACCTGTCGCTCACAGTAATCTTACTTCCATCGATCTCCCTTCTTCTTAATCTCCTTCATGGCTTGGCAACAGGAATTAGATTTATCCATGATGATTTCTCACCTTCAAGATGCAAGAGAGTCTGTGAAGAAAGATTTTATAGAACAGTATGAGCGCTCACTTTTCCCTCACTTGGGAACTTCTGTAGCGCAGACCAAATGGCGGACCTATCAAGACATAACTAGGGTAACACCCTGGGGTCAACAGCACTTTTGTAACAATGTCCGCTTGGCCATGGTTATTGAAGCCTTAGGTTTGGGTCCCCGAAACTACTGCGTCATGAGATCAGGGCATCTTGGGTTTTCTGAGCGGGTCTTCTTACTGGCGTGTTTTCTTCCTCATCAGAAGATATGCCTTTACCCCGTTTTTGGCTTGCCTCTCAGAGGTCCTTTTGTTAGATCACCTCATACCACTGATAGGTGCGGCAATAACCAATAGAATTATTTCCATAGATGAGTTACCTTATACGTGCACAGCTTGTGAGTGCTGCTTTTGTGATCATATGATGGACGGGCTTATGGAAGTGTAAAGAGTTCTTCTATCTTTACTGTATAAGTTCCGAGAATGAATAAAGTTTAAATCTTGTTCTTATCTTGAATCTTGCTCTCTTTAAGACTTTTCTTGGTGGTTAATCCTAATTTAAATTTTTCTCTAAGTCTCATAATTCGTGCATCTTGCGAAATTATCCCAGTCTGCGAGATGAGGACATCTCGCGTTTTTTAAGTGGGGTAGAATGTAAGATTCCTCCCCCAACCCCCTTTTGATGTCTAGTATCTTCCCCTGTAATAAATCCCTCTTCAGAAATATAAAGACCTTGTTTCTATCTGTTTTAACTTAGAGAGAGAAAATATTCTAGAGAGAGAATATTCAGATTTTGAATATTTTTGGATAGAAAAATATCTCACCTTATTAAAATGAATTCCCCTGAAACAAAAATTCAGAAAGAATTTTCCAATGTGCAATTGGAATTAATTGGAAGTAGGTATAAAGAACCTTAGTCTAAGGGTCTAGATTTTCAGAAATTTTTGGATTATGGTCCAATTAAGGTTCCTATGGGCCAATAACATCAATCCATGTGTAGGGAGGAGATAAATCCTATTTGTAAAAGAAGATACCCAAAAATGAGTAAATGCTCACATAAGATGAAGAGTTGAAAATGTACAAGGTTTATTAGTAAAAAAACTATGAGTAATATCAAAAAAATGAGATAAATTGAGTATCCAAAAATGAGTAAATGCTCACATAAGATGAAGAGTTGAAAATGTACAAGGTTTATTAGTAAAAAACTATGAGTAATATCAAAAAATGAGATAAATTGAGTATCCAAAAATGAGTAAATAAATGCTCACATGAGATGAAGAGTTGAAAATGTACAAGGTTTATTAGTAAAAAACTATGAGCAGTATTAAAAATATGAGATATTTTGGGTATAATCATTCCATTTTGACACATATGTAAGGAAGGGGAGTTCTTTAAAGGAGGTGCATATTTCACATGCTTGAATGAGTTTTAAACTCAAAAATAATGTGATATTTTTATCTCTCATCTCTCTTGAACCAAACCAAATCAAAATGGAACCAAACCGAATCAAAAAGTAACCAAACTAGGTCCAAATCTAGTCCAAATTCAACCAAACTGACTTGGAAAATTCTAGAATCAGTTTGTTTGGTTAGGAGCTCAATTTTTCCTATAAATGGAAGCCTTCCCTTGTTGAAAAAAATATAGTGTTTACACATTGTTACTCTACTCCACCTAAGCCAAGAACTGTGAATTCTTTAATAATTCACTAGTTTTTGACACTTCTCTCTTTCTTCAATTCCCATTGGTGGCTCCATCAACATACTAAACCAATTGATTTGTTGGGGGCCTCTACCGTGAACAAAGAATCAAGCAAATTGTAAGGTAAGTATGGTGAATTTTGATCTTTTCTATAATTTCTCAATGTTTCTCTCTTCTCAACCCCTCTCAAGCTTGAGAATCTTAATTGGTATGGTTTTTGAAATGCTATTGAAGTTAATTAATTAATGATAGTAAAGAATTACATAAATTTTCATTTATGCTTAATTCTAATGGTTTTTTCTCTCTCTCACTTAAGAAATGGTCATACTCATGACCCATTCTCAATCCAAATGAAGCTCTTCATAAACCTTTTTCTTAATCCAAGATTAATCTATGCTTGAGAATAAATTAATAGTTTTTTTTATCTATGCTTTTAGTTTATGATTGTTTTTTATTTAATCCATTAAGGGTTAATGATCCAATTAGGGATCATTCTAATCATTCCCTTAAAGATAACCTATCTTTTAAAATAATTGAGATTTATCAGTTCTATGGCAAAAATTTTTATAAAAATTACGCATAAAAATAATTTCATTCAAAGCATGAAAAGAGGACTTCCTACCATATTCTAGGAATTATCATCCTAGATTAATTGAAAGATATTCATTGTAATCCTAGAGAAATTGATTTTTATATTATGCATAATTGATTTTCATGCATAGAGGTATGCATAGAAGATGATTATTTTATTATAAAAGAGTTACTTTTAGCTCAATTGAAATTCATGCATAGAGGTATACATAAGAGATGAATATTTTATTATAAAAGAGTTACTTTTAGCATAATTGAATTTCATGCATACAGGTATGCATATGAGATGAATATTTTATTATAAAAGAGTTACTTTTAGCATAATTGAATTTCATGCATAGAGGTATGCATAAGAGATGAATATTTTATTATAAAAGAGTTACTTTTAGCATAATTGAAATAGAGATGAATATTTTATTATAAAAGAGTTACTTTTAGCATAATTGAATTTCATGCATAGAGGTATGCATAAGAGATGAATATTTTATTATAAAAGAGTTACTTTTAGAATAATTGAATTTCATGCATAGAGGTATGCATAAGAGATGAATATTTTATTATAAAAGAGTTACTTTTAGCATAATTGAAGTTCATGCATAAAGGTATGCATAAGAGATGAAATTTTATTATAAAAGTGTTACTTTTAGCATAATTGAATTTCATGCATAGAGGTATGCATAAGAGATGAATATTTTATTATAAAAGAGATACATTTAGCATAATTGAATTTCATGCAGAGGTATGCATAAGAGATGAATATTTTATTATAAAAGAGTTACTTTTAGCATAATTGAATTTCATGCATAGAGGTATGCATAAGAGATGAATATTTTATTATAAAAGAGTTACTTTTAGCATAATTGAATTTCATGCATAGAGGTATGCATATAAGAGATCAATATTTTATTATAAAAGAGTTACTTTTAGCATAATTGAAATTCATGCATAGAGGTATGCATAAGAGGTGAATATTTTATTATAAAAGTGTTACTTTTAGCATAATTGAATTTCATGCATAGAGGTATGCATAAAAGATATGGGAAGTGATAAGATGTGATAAGATGCATATGAGATGAGTTAGGATGTGATAAGATGAGTTAAGAAGTGATAGGATGTGTATGGGATGAGGTAACAAGTGTATGTGATGGGATAAGATGTATATGGGTTGTGATAGGGTGAGAATATGGATGTGAGAATATGGATGTGAATGTGAATGTGGATGGATACGTATGGATGTAAATGAGGATGTGGATGTAGATGCATGGATGGAGATGTGGATGTAGATGTATAGATATGGATGTGAATGTGGAGGTGGATGTATGCGTGTAGATGTAGATGTATGGATGTGAATGTAAATGTGGATGTGGATGTATGCACGGAGATGTGGATGTATGCATGTAGATGTAGATGTATGGATGTGAATGTGAATGTGGATGTGGATGTGGATGTATACATGGAGATGTGGATGTATGCATGTAAATGTAGATGTATGAATGTGGATGTGGATGTATGCATGTAGATGTGAATGTACGCATATAGATGTGGGTGTATGGATGTGAATGTGCATATAGATGTGGATGTGAAAATAGATGCATGGATGTAGATGTGGATGTGAAAATAGATGCATGGATGTAGATGTGGATGTATGAATGTGAATGTGGATGTGGACGTGGATATATGTATGGATGTGAATATATGATATGTGATGTGAAGGAATCTGAAGTGATGAGATGGAAAATGATGTGATGGGATGAGTACACATATAAATGGAATATGGAATAAGTAATGTGGATTGATGAGGGATAATGTGGAAAAATGAGAGTTTATATAGAAACTGTATTTGTAAACTGTTTGTAAATACTGTTTGTAAATGGTTGTTTTATGTCAAGAATACTGAGAAAGCATTTTGACCATCTTGTGATTAAGGTCGTGAAGACCTAACTGATAAAGTTACAATAGCTGACGGAGAGTCAATGGAGGACGTCTCGCGTAGCAGGGTCGGCCGAGGTCTTGACCAGCCTCGGTGCGATTAAAATGGTGAGCTTCCGGTACGGTGGATGAGGGGCCAAGGAAGCGGCCTATGAGTGAAGCGCTAGGTCACCTGCGAACGATCCTAGAGGGTGCTGACCATACGGTGCTCGGTGGTCAGGATACCCACGCGTGCGTCGAGAAAGATACTGGAACAAGGAGCAAGAGTTGTTTTTTGAAATCAGACATGGATCTGGTTGACTGACCTTGCTGGTCCTCAACGGATGAGTCCATGGCTCTTTATATGGATCTGTTTTGGTTGATCTTGCTGATCTTCAACGAGAGTCCATCCTAATAAGTGATTATATTGCTCAGTATTTTGGGCTAGGAACTATTGAAACTGCCCCTGAGTGGACAGGTGGATGGTGAGCGTTCTAGTTGCCAATGATGCCATAGATACTCTGATGAAAGGAATGATGGGAAATTGAATCAACCGGATAATTTGGAAGATGGTGATCAGTGATACTATGGTTTTATTAAAGGATTGTTTTTAAACTAGTTGAATCTGTGAAAAGGCAATTTCATATTGGGTGTGTAAGTGGTGTGACTAGTTTTATTTTGCATGAACTTCCGGCTAGGGGGCCTTGGAACTCTTTTCCTTGGTACCCGGGACAAAACCTAACCAAATTCTTAATTGGATCCCATCACTACAGTGGTTGGTTGGGCAGTTGGCTAACCCATGGGACTGGATGGGGTTAGGTTGGACTGATGGATCCGTAAATCGAGACTCAAATTCTGTTACTACGATAGATAAAGCAAATCACGGATAGTAATTGTTCTATGGATAGGAATCAACGGCTGTGCCTCTTGATGGGGAAAAAAGCGTTAATTCCAATGATCCAAGTGCAAGTTTCTTCCTTGATCTGACCAAGTATCTTTATAGATGCAGTCGGATCTGTTTGATCAGTAAGGGTTTGACTACGTTAGTTAGAGTTAAAGTTATCCTGGTGGAATCACCCGTGCTTTTCGGTAAAGAAAGTTTTTTCGGGTTCGTTTTGGAACAACCGACGGATTAGTCTCTTATCCGGATATCCGTGGGTGAGGCCCCGAATGTGGGACCCCTGTCCCGCGCGAGAAGTGCTACTTTCGCTGCCAGTATCCTGAATCCGTTGCTCGGTGTGGGAACAGGGATCTCACAGTTGGTATCAGAGCATTTGGCTAATAAAGATCAACTGAGAAACCAAATATGTCAGAAATTTATCAAGAAGCACAAAAAGGTTGTAATTGTGTGATATAATTCATATAATTTGATATTCAAACTAAAATTTGTAATTTGGTAATTGGGTCTTCAGATGGAAATACCGCAATTATATAGAATCCCTGACTTGCTTGAGGCCTAGACATGATGGTATTTACCTTATAATTCCAAGGGCCGTGACTACCGTATATACCAAGAGTATAACCATAGCTCCTTACTGACAGTATATATGAGTAAATCTAAGACTTGAAATTATAAGCGTTAATGCTATCTAGATGATGATTTCGAATGTGATTTGTAAGGTTCCTCCCTTTAAAAATGGGAGAAACACTTAAGATAGTCCGCTAAGTCTCCCTTTAAAAATGGGAGAAACACTTAAGATAGTCCGCTAAGTCTTATCTTGGGAAAAATTTCCTATTCATCGACACCTTGACCCTGTAGAGATTCAAGGATACGATTCATAGGTATGACCTAGCTCTATCCCGCAGGGGGAGCGTTGTCGTGCCATGGCACGTCTATGATATGAAACCGTGCATGTGAGGCCGTCAAATACACATCCAGATGCATGGGTTAAGTGCCATGATGAGTCATTATATGATGCCATGAACATATGTTCATATTGTATATGAGGTTCAATAAGACAAGCTGAGGCTGAGTCAGATTTAGGAGTTTTTTGTATATGAGTATGGAGGATGATGTTTTTGCTGTTACTCAGAGTTCATGGGCAAGTTAGAAGCATTCAGATATATATGATGGCATGAGGGCATACCGATGCACAAAGGAATGCATTCATAAAGGCATGAAGAAATACTTGAATGGGCAATTGGGGATTCTATAAATCACATGGGCCGATATGATGACTTATAAATTATGAAGGTATCACAGTGCTGAAGAGTTCATTGAATGCTTGGGAAATGTGGGGATAGAAAACTGCACTTGGACTTCATGGATCATCATGTAGAAGCATAAGTATCTTACGTGTATCTAATGGAGAGAGTGAAGACTTAAAACATGATGTTAATGTCTTGGGAGCTTGTGGTTAAGGCTTGCTACCTTAATGCTAAGGTTATGTTTAATAACCTTAGTGTTAAGGTTAGCAAAACGTGGAGGGACTTCTAGAAAAAGGCGCAGCTTTTCCTTATGGCAGGGACAGCTGGCAGAACGTGGAGGGAGGGCACCGAAATCGCCGCGGGAAAGAGAAAAAAAACGCCGGAGCTTCACGGCGAAAACCAAAAAAAAAGAAAAAAAGTATGCAGCGTTGAGGAACAGTGTCGTGGCGACCAGAAAATTTCAGGGAAATACTCTACCTTCTGTGTGAAGCTTTCAGGTGCTAGAAATGAAGAGAAATTCAAGTGCTACACAATGATGTGCCTTTTGGAAATTCAGAATTTTCATTTAGCAGCAGAGGGCTCTGTTTCTCCATTTCTTCTTCCCCCCGTGTACCGGCGCTGAAGCGGCCATCTTTGATTAAAAAAAACAAAGGAAAAATCGACGTTTTCACCTTTCGCTTATTTCAGATAAGCATAATTTAAAACTCATCTTAATACTTAGAAAAAGGGCATGGTAATTAAGCCTTTAAAGGTTTTGGAGTATATGGGCAAAGGTTGATGAACGAGATATAAATTTTGGAAAACTGAAGTTTGTAAAATCATGGAAGATTGCCTTGTGACTGCTTGACTGAGTTTTGGAAATTATGTACATGAAATAGCTATGCCGTATTCTATCTTTTGCTTGTGAAATGTTAGAATATTAAGGCAGGTTTTCAGGTGAAAAAGAGTATCATGATTTAATGGTTCTGAGGGCACTGGATGAAATGGATGTAGCTGTCCACATGTATTTTGGAAAAATTAGAAAGCTTTATCATGCCCACATGTGAATGGTTCAAAGGGATTTTATGCAATTCCGTGCAATCATCTGAATGAATTCAAGGATGTATTGAGAGAAGTGGATACATGTATTTGTCATTGGAAATAATGATGTTCAATACTCCTTGGGAAATCTTGTACGTGAAATACCTTGTTGGATTGGACATTCACTCTCACAGCTAGAAGTTTCGTACTTTCCTGGCTGTACCGCACACTTCACGACATCTTTTGGTGAACCCGACGTGAAGCTGCTGGGGTGAGAGTGTAGTGAAACATACAGGGAAGCTATGGCTGAGAATTCTGAGGGCCAGGGGGTTCATTTTGACCCTGGAGTTTTGCAGATGTTCCAAATGTTTTCCATGTACATGCAACAGCAACAAGCTGCTGAGAGGGGACAGATTTCCATGACCAAAGCCTTACAATCAATTGTGAAAAAGGTAGATCAATTTGATGGGAAGGACATTACAAAGTATCTGCGCAATTATATAAAGGAGATGGAGCTAAACAGGGTAACTGAGGAGGATATGGTTCGGAGTTTCGAGTTGGTATGCGTTCCTGAAATAAGAGAGCGCATAAAGGGATTGCAGACAGCACAGGGTGGCAGAAATTGGGAAGAATTCAAACTTGCTTTAAAGGATGAATACTTCATGGAGGATTCTGAGAGAGTGACCAAACAAACTTTTTTGGAATGGGTCACAAAACCTAAAATGGGAATTTCTGCCACAGAATTGCTAAGGGAGTTTGAGAAGCGTTATGCCCAGTTGTCAAGAATAGAACGTGCAACTTTGGACAGAGAAAAGACAGAGCTCTTCTTGCAGGTAGCCGGGAAAGATCTCCAGGAGACATTGGAAATCCTCCTTGAGGATAAAAATACAGAGCAAGGATTAAAGAGTGATTGGAATGATGTTGAGGATGCAGTCACTATGTTAGCAAAGCGGCAGCGGAGGAGGGATAAAATGGTGATGGGCTCTGCAACCCCCATAGCTGCTGTTACCCCTGAAAGTTTATCCAAGCCAGCTGCCACAACTTCTATGATAGATGGGCCGATGGATGAGCTTATCAAGGGTATGCGTGACTTAAAATTGAAGATGTCCAGGATCGAAGAAAAAGGTCTACCATTGGGGCAGGCTTCTATGCAAAGGCCTCAAACCAAAGAAGGGTTTACATATAGATGCATATGGTGTGACGACCCAGAGCATGCAAAGAAGGATTGTACCAGTTATAAAGAAGCTCTTAAAAATCAACTTGTGTTCTTCAAAGATGGGAAAATCCATCTTACAGAGACTGGACTTCCATTGAGTACAAACTTTGGGAAAGGAGGGATGAAAAAGCTGGTAGAAGATATGGCTGCTAGTCATGCCATTTCTATGGTTGAGGCAGCAACCTATGGACTAAAGGTTGGTCAACAAAAGCAGGGATTTGAGAATGATGAGGATTATGAGAATGAAAATTTTTGGCCGTCAACAATGGAATTAATTGCATCAAAGAAAGTGTCAAAACAAGCTTTGCATGAGGCAGGTGATTGTATACGCCTTGAGACTGGCTGGGAGGAGCCTGTGGATTCTTTATCCATTCATTCCTATATCGCCAAATGCCAAAATAATGAGGCACAGGTAGAGGAGAAACGTAAAAGGGAAAATGAGGAAGGAGGGCCATCAAAAAGAGTTACACGTGGAAGTGAAAAGAAGGATCCTGGGCCATCACATATGCCTCCACAACAAGGCAGACCTCCACATGATGTTTCAATGGAAGAAGTGCCAGCAAAAATGAAGGAGAAGGGTAAAGGGAAAAGTCCACTCTACAAGCTTCAATCTGATATTGAAGTTGCAACAGATCTCAAAAAGGTGCTTGAAGAGAGAATTCTAAACAGCAGGGTGGAATTCACACTAGGGGAAGTCTTGGGGATTGCAAAGAAAGAATTTCATGATGAGATAATTGATATTATACGAAGAAAAAGGCAGTCCATAATTAAATCTATTCCATCACAAGAAGAAGCAAGCACTTCCAAGACTCATGGTGTACAGGTACAGAAAAAGGAAGAGAGAGAAAATGTGGTGGAATGTAATCACTCTGCTGATGGGGCACGACAAGTGCGTTTTGTGGAAGAGGATGACGAAAAAGAAGTTCTTACAAAAAGTCATTACTCCAGGAGCCATTGGGCAAGAGCCACCACTGAAACCCTTGTCAAGATAGGTGATTTGGAAGAGCCATAGGTCGCTCTAATTGATCATGGCTCTGAAATAAATCTTATGGCTAAAAATCTCTATAACAAATGTAAGTGGCCAATGGATGTGGATCATGGGTGGATGATTAAAGCAGCTAATAATTCATCTGGAGAGCTTTATGCAGCATGTCCAAATGTAAGGGTAACTATAGGGGATGTGAAGGATGATCAGAATTTCTTTGTTCAGGAGATGTCATCGTATCCCCTCATTCTTGGGCAACCCTACATTACAGCTGTAAGGATGGAAACAAAGGTTTTGGATGATGGTTCAGCTTATGCAAGAATAAGGAGTAAAGATGGCAAAAAAGCTGTTCAGTTTTTGACAGTCTGCATTAATCATGAAAGGAATCGTGAATCTCTTCGGGCACAGTCACTCCCAAAGATAAATAGAGAGTTTATGAATTATAGAGAGATGAGGGATTTTGGCCAGGTGCCATTGTAAAGCGGGATTCCAATGGTACAAGGGGAAATGAGTTCTCGCAGGACTCAATCAATGTAAATAGTTATTCAGCAAATTTTCAGGGATTCTCCAGCTATGGGTTACTGGTTTTTGTAAAAAGCAAGGATTTAAAGCGTGGCATGCAAAAACATATACAAAATGAACAAAAAAGTTTTGAGCAGTGTGGTCTTTTGGAGAAGAATGAGTTTATTTCAGGGATGCTTGATGAGGTGTCATTTATAGATACTATGGATGTACTTTTTGATATGGGAAGAGCATGCTTACAGGGTGGAAATGTAATGATAAGGGTGTCATCTGTGGAGATGTATGATATAATCCAGGAATTTGAGGGGGTGGAATGTAAAAACATGAATTGTGAGATGGATGCTCATGTTGATACAAAGTACAAAACGGTTGCAAAAAAGGTGAAGCCAGTTGCCTTGCCCTTGCCACCAGGAAGCAAGGAGAAGATAGATGAAGCTTCTATGCAGCCAAATCTTAGAGATCCGAAGAAAATTGGGCATAAATTTACTCAAGAAACTCTGAAAGAGCTGAAGATTGGTGAGAGGGATTTTCTGTTGCCAGTTGAAAGGGAATGCTTTGAGGAGATGCTTGTAAAACATGGGAAAGCTTTTGCCTTTCAGCCGCATGAGATTGGTTGTGTTGATCCAAGTGTAACAGCACCAATGGTGATCTTTACTGTTCCACATGTGCCCTGGAACCTGCGGCCAATTCCAGTACCAAAGGCTCGCTTGCCAAAGTTGATGGAATTACTAAAGGAAAAGATCAAGATGGGAATTTTGGAGCCTTCATGTGCCCCATATTCCAACAGATGGTTTACTGTACCAAAGAAAAATGGGACATTGCGTTTTATTCAAGACATGCAACCTGTAAACAAAGTCACAATCAGGAATGTGGGAGCAGGTCCAATTGTGGATGAGTTTGCAGAAGCATTTGCAGGGAAAGCTATATACTCTATGGGTGATCTGTATTCGGGATATGATCAGTTCCAGCTGGATATGCAAAGCAGGGACTTGACCACAATGAGAACTCCTTTGGGATTAGTAAGGATGTGTACCTTACCACAGGGAGCCACTAACTCAGTGGCACATATGATGAATGGAATGAATAAAGTCTTACGGGACTTCATACCACAAAAAACTATGCCATTTTTGGATGATGTGCCAATAAAGGGCTGTGAGGAGAAAGACAAAGATGGGAATTTGGATTCAAAAGGGTGTCGCAAGTTTGTGGCAGATCATATAAAGGATTGTGACATGATTCTATCCAGGCTTGAAGAAGTGAATCTTACTTTATCTGGGCAGAAATCAGTGTTTGGGGTTGGTGAAGTGCTAATAGTGGGACATCTTTGTAGTACTAGTGGACGCCGTCCTTGTCCAGCTAAGATAGATGCAATACAAAGAATGAAGGAAATATGTATTAATGTTACAGAGCTGAGGAGATTTCTTGGAGCATGCGTCTTTTATGTTATTTGGATCCCACATTATGCACATGTAGCAGATCCTCTTTATCAGCTTTTGAGGAAAAATCAAAAATTTTTGTGGAGTGCAGTACATATTAAAGCTATGCGGAAGCTGAAATATTTGCTCCAATCATCACCCATTTTGAGAAAGGCAGATTATGAGTGTGGCAGGCCTGTGATTGTTACAGTTGATACTAGTCCTACTGGGATTGGATGGGCAGTAGGGCAAGATGATGAGGATGATCATAGGTATGTAATTAGATTTGGAGCAAAGGTATTAAGCTTTCGACAGCGAAAGTATCCACAGATCAAGAGAGAATTATGGGGGATAGTCACTGCTCTAAAATGTGAAAAAGAATATCTTATTGGGGCATCTGTACTTGTGGAGACTGATTGCTTGCCACTTCTTGGGATGATAGCAAGTTGTACCACTCCAGATATTGCTATGCTTAGGTGGATTGCTTATATCAAGTCACTAAATCCTGAGTTTGAGCATATTGCGGGAAAAGATAATCCAGTTGCAGATATGCTATCAAGAGCTAGATATGAAGAAGAGGAAGAGATGGTTAGTGACATTGATGATGTGGGTACAAAGTTCTATACCACAGCATATGCTAAGGGGGATCATATTTGCTTATCAAATGCACTTGAGTCTTTTATTGAGGAAATATATGAAGGGGATTGGTTGCTTATTGGTCAATATTTGAGCACTTTGACAAGGCAAGAGAATTGGTCTGACTCAGAATTTAAGAGGATCCGCAGAAAGGCATATGGTTACTTTCTAAAGGATGGATATCTCTGGAAGCATCCTAAACAGAGAAATGCTATGCCACAGAGAGTCATATGTGATAAAGAGACTCAAGGAAAGCTTGTGAAAGAATTCCATGAGAGTCTCTGGGCTGGGCATAGAAGTGTGTGGGCCACTTTTACCAAAATAAAGGAAAAATATTGGTGGAGAGGGATGTACAAGGATATTTCCCAATATGTGGAAACATGCATAGTATGCCAAATGTACTCAAATGTGAGACATCGTGATGGCTTACAACCAACTTACCCGCCTGCCATGCACTACAAATGGGTAGTGGATCTAGTTACAATGCCTTTGGGAATTTGGCAGATGCGGTATATAGCACTTGCAAGAGAAGATTTGACAAATCAGGTAGAAGGGCGTGCCCTTAGAACAAAGAGTACGGAAACAGTATGCAAATTTCTCTTGGAAGATGTGATCTGCCGATATGGTTGTGTTGGGAAAATAACAGCTGATAGGGGAGAGCTAGATGTTGAAGAAGCAAGGGAATTCTTCTCTAGAATTGGTATCAAACTATCTCTAACATGTGCTTACAATCCTGAGGGCAATGGGAAAAGTGAGCGAGGACATCCTCCAATCATTAAAGCTTTGGCTAAGGCATGCAGAGAAAGGATGAGAGTGTGGCCAAAGCTGCTACCATATGCCTTGTGGGCTGACCGTACAACTCATAGCTCAGTGACAGGATACATGCCTGCTGAATTAATGTATGGTCAGAAGCCAGTGATGCCAGTTGAAGAAGTAATTCTAACTTGGAATGTATTGCCCTGGATGGAAGGATTGAGCAGAGATGACCTCCTTGCATTGAGAATAAGACAGTTGGAGAGGAGGCCTGAAGATGTAGAGCTTGCTAAAGCTCGCCTGAAAGATGCAAGGCTGAAAAATAAAGAAAGATTTGATAGTAGACACAGACTCCGGCCAAAACCTATTGAAGAAGGTGATTGGGTTCTAATGTATGATAGTAGCCTTGACAACCAATTCACTGTTCAAAGAAAATTTGCAAAAAGATGGTTTGGCCCATACATTGTCAGGCATGTGCATGGAAATGCCACATATACTCTGTGTGAGCTTGATGGAACAGAAGTTAAGAATCTTGTGGCTGGCAAAAGAATCAAGATATTTAAAAGAAGGCATGATGGTGATCCTTTTGATTCACAAGAGATTCAGGATGACAGGCTTGACAGTGGAAGTATGGATATGATTGAAGAGGAAGAGGATGATCTTCCTGGAACTGCAGAAGATGAAGACGACATTCAGTTATATGTGGACCTTGATGATGATTTGGCACATACCAGAGGATGTGCAGGTTTAGAGGGGGTGGATGTCGTGCCATGGCACGTCTATGATATGAAACCGTGCATGTGAGGCCGTCAAATACACATCCAGATGCATGGGTTAAGTGCCATGATGAGTCATTATATGATGCCATGAACATATGTTCATATTGTATATGAGGTTCAATAAGACAAGCTGAGGCTGAGTCAGATTTAGGAGTTTTTTGTATATGAGTATGGAGGATGATGTTTTTGCTGTTACTCAGAGTTCATGGGCAAGTTAGAAGCATTCAGATATATATGATGGCATGAGGGCATACCGATGCACAAAGGAATGCATTCATAAAGGCATGAAGAAATACTTGAATGGGCAATTGGGGATTCTATAAATCACATGGGCCGATATGATGACTTATAAATTATGAAGGTATCATAGTGCTGAAGAGTTCATTGAATGCTTGGGAAATGTGGGGATAGAAAACTGCACTTGGACTTCATGGATCATCATGTAGAAGCATAAGTATCTTACGTGTATCTAATGGAGAGAGTGAAGACTTAAAACATGATGTTAATGTCTTGGGAGCTTGTGGTTAAGGCTTGCTACCTTAATGCTAAGGTTATGTTTAATAACCTTAGTGTTAAGGTTAGCAAAACGTGGAGGGACTTCTAGAAAAAGGCGCAGCTTTTCCTTATGGCAGGGACAGCTGGCAGAACGTGGAGGGAGGGCACCGAAATCGCCGCGGGAAAGAGAAAAAAAACGCCGGAGCTTCACGGCGAAAACCAAAAAAAAAGAAAAAAAGTATGCAGCGTTGAGGAACAGTGTCGTGGCGACCAGAAAATTTCAGGGAAATACTCTACCTTCTGTGTGAAGCTTTCAGGTGCTAGAAATGAAGAGAAATTCAAGTGCTACACAATGATGTGCCTTTTGGAAATTCAGAATTTTCATTTAGCAGCAGAGGGCTCTGTTTCTCCATTTCTTCTTCCCCCCGTGTACCGGCGCTGAAGCGGCCATCTTTGATTAAAAAAAACAAAGGAAAAATCGACGTTTTCACCTTTCGCTTATTTCAGATAAGCATAATTTAAAACTCATCTTAATACTTAGAAAAAGGGCATGGTAATTAAGCCTTTAAAGGTTTTGGAGTATATGGGCAAAGGTTGATGAACGAGATATAAATTTTGGAAAACTGAAGTTTGTAAAATCATGGAAGATTGCCTTGTGACTGCTTGACTGAGTTTTGGAAATTATGTACATGAAATAGCTATGCCGTATTCTATCTTTTGCTTGTGAAATGTTAGAATATTAAGGCAGGTTTTCAGGTGAAAAAGAGTATCATGATTTAATGGTTCTGAGGGCACTGGATGAAATGGATGTAGCTGTCCACATGTATTTTGGAAAAATTAGAAAGCTTTATCATGCCCACATGTGAATGGTTCAAAGGGATTTTATGCAATTCCGTGCAATCATCTGAATGAATTCAAGGATGTATTGAGAGAAGTGGATACATGTATTTGTCATTGGAAATAATGATGTTCAATACTCCTTGGGAAATCTTGTACGTGAAATACCTTGTTGGATTGGACATTCACTCTCACAGCTAGAAGTTTCGTACTTTCCTGGCTGTACCGCACACTTCACGACAGCGTGATTTCCTAAACATCAAATCACCCATAGGGCAATTGATCAAAAATTGGGCAACTACTAGACTTGATGTCTAGAGACAACGCTTTTTTCTTCATCTTATGCAAGGCACAGCCCGCTGACCTAGTTTTCTAGAATAGAGTTGCCCAAGAACCTAACTATCTAACGTAGGGCTTTCACTTAATCTATTGGAAAGCTACCCGACTAATCGGGTCCACCCATCCGTAGGATGGTGCCGTCAGGGCATTCTATCCTCCCACTTTCCACCCTACTCACGCATCAATTTGTTTTCTAATTAATACTACCACACTGTTTGACATAAATAAACATATTCCTTAATTAGGGCCCTTCTTCACAAGGTTCGTTATAACAGCCTTCTTACACAATACAATCATACCAAAGACAAGATGCAATTATATAAAAAGTTTATACATGAATCCATTTCCATACAAGCCAATCCGGCTCTCTTATTCTTATTCTGCCGATGATCTAGAATTCGGCCTTCCAGCCTCTACATGCTGGGCAAAACCCTACGGGACCATACACCTCATCGTCGGCCGCTGGCGAGGACTCAAGCCGGCGGCCTGTCGCCCTCTCAGGCTCCATCGCTCGATCCTCCCGCCCCTCAGAGAGATGTCTGCGCACTAGGGTGGGCTTATTTACCGCACTAGCCTGGGCCCTCAGAACTAGGCAGCCTCATAATCTCTCGCCTCAATCGGCGATCCTTATTCTCCCAAAGGTATGAGGGATACCTTGGGCCATTCCCGGGCTTTGCTAATGACGCCGCCCGGCTACACAAGCACGGAACGGAGTTAGCGTTGAAGCCAAAAGAAATCTTGAATTCCAAAGATAACAACTTCAATGCAATTTTCTAAGTATAGCATTCACAATTCATGAAGATAGCAATTTCAACGCAATTTATCGAAAACAACCTCACATAATTCGTAATTTCATATAACTTTTATGTCCTCGTTTTAAAAGAAAAAGACACCATTCATTAATACTAATTTAAGGAAAATTCTCTTCTTTTGAAAATTAACCAAGCTAACCTGGCCACCGTTTCCTTGAGGGACTTGAAAAGGGAGGACTGGAGCCGCATTGGGCGTATCTCCCTCCATCTCGTTGTTACGTGCGCCTCTTGAGGCAATATTTTGCCGCCTCCGGGATGAGGCCATCTTAGGCGTCGCCTTGTAGAGCTCCCTGCTGCGATCGAAACGCTTTAGTCGGATCTGAATTCCGAGCTCGTTTGCTCACCGTATGAGCAAAAGAATATGGCGTACGAACCCTCGCTTGAGCCCAAAATCCCTTGCTAAAGTCTACGCAAATGGGGGGGGGGATTGTGAGATGTCCTTAAGGCCAAAGGCAAAAATGTGGAGAGGGCTGGGAGGGGTTGCTGCAAGCCTCTCTGTAAGTCTATTCACACGGGGGGGAGAAGAGTTAAGGACACTGGCCTCTAGCAAGAGGGGGATGGAGGAAAATTGGCTTATCTGAAAAGAGCCAAATGAGGGGGTGTGAGAGAGGGGTGGCTGTACATGCAGCAAGTACGCTACGGCGGTACGGACGGCACCACAACAGGGCATACGCTACACAGAAATGCGTGCCAACCCGGGGGTTTATATAGCTGAGGGGTGAGGGTACGGGCGCTGCGCAAGGCAGGGACGAAAGGACGGTGTACCTTCAAAGGCTATGGATCAGTGGCCTGCATGGGTCTACGGGAAAGGTACGGTGTCGGTTGTCTGTGAAAGGAGTGGTAGGCATGTACCTTATCCGGTCTGGCTAAGGGTGCGCGTGGACCATATAGTGAGCGGCCGTCCTTTGGTTCTTGGGCGGCCATTGTACGGGCGCCCTAGTAAGTGTGTACGGACCAAATTTTGGGACGGGGTACCCAAATTTGGGACGCCCGTCTCGATTTGCGTGCCGGACCGCCGCCCCGGGGGGCGAAAATTTTTTTTGTCCGGGAGGTTCTCTTGGTCGCAGGGGTTCAGACCGTTCGTCAATCGGACGTGCGGTCGTGCATTTATTAAGGTTTAAAGGTCGCCGTTTTTTAACTAAAATGATTAAAATTAGCGTATAGGCTTGATCCGGTGTCCGTTTTGGATGCTGTAAAATCCTATATTAGGGTAAAATCACGCGCAAATTCCAAATTTGGGCTCAGAATTTGAAGATTCTAAGTAGAAATGACTCAACTAATAAAATCATTGATATTTATACCATAAAAACTCATAATTACATGGACATTTCTTTATTAGTGAAGATGGGTACGTTACATCCTTCCCCCCTTAAAGAAATCGAGATGTCCTCATCTCGTCATGAATTGGGGATAATCCTTTAAGAGTGTAGCTTCATCTTCCCAAGTTGCATCCTCTTCAGGGTAATCTTTCCACTGAACTAGATGTTCTACAAGAGTTCTATTTCGGAGTTGCCTTTCCCTAGAATCTATGATGCTACTGGGCTGTAATTCAAGGACTCCTTAAGTAGGGATTACAACTTGTTCATCATTAAGAATATGATCGAGACTGGGGACATATGGCTTTAACAAACTTACATGAAATACATTATGGACTTTGATATGGGCTGGGAGTTGTTTATAGGCACTTTTACCTAGACACTTGATAACTGTATAAGGACCACAATACCTAGGGCTGAGCTTCTTATATTTCCCAAGTGATAGAGAACTTCGTTTGGGTCGCACTCGTAGAAGAACTTTATCTCCTTCCTTGAAGATCCTTTCAGACCTCTTGTTGTCAACATAATGCTTTTGTCGATCTTGGGCAGCTTTAATATCCTTTTGGATAGCCTTGGTTTGTTCCTCCATCTCTTCCAGCATTTTCCTGGATGCCTCAACTCTTATGGTTGGATCAGAGAAATTTAGAGGAGACAAGCATTCTTGCCCATAGAGTGCTTTGAATGGTGACATTCCTATGCTTTGATGATAAGACGCATTGTAGGCAAATTCTACCAGAGGAAGGTATTGAATCCACCTTCTGGGTTCCCGTCCACAGTATGCTCTGAGAATGTCTTCAATTACTTGATTGACTCTCTCAGTCTGGCCATCGGTCTCTGGATGATAAGCTATGCTAAAGCAAAGTTGAGTCCCCAGAGCTTGAAATAGAGACTGCCAAAATTTTGAGGTGAAGTCAGAATCCCGATCACTTACTATCCTTTTTGGGAGACCATGAAGTTTGAGGACTTCCTTGATGAATATTCGAGCAACATCAGAAGCTTTGAAGGTCTTTTTTGCTGGTATAAGGTGAGCTACTTTGGTAAGTAAGTCCACTACTACTAGAATGGAGTCATATCCTCCTTGAACAGTGGGGAGACTTGTGACAAAATCCATACTAATGCACTCCCAATTCATTTGGGGAATATCTAAGGGTTGAAGCTTTCCAGGCATCTTGACCCTTTCAGCCTTGATCCTTTGGCATGAGAGACACTGTTTCAAGTACCGAAGCACATCATTTTTCAAGCCTGCCCAATGAAAGCTCCTTCTTACCGCATTTAATGTTTTTGCATAACCTGGGTGTCCTGCAGCAGGGCTATCATGAGCTTCATGGAGGATTAGTTTCTTTAAAGCAGGATCCTTAGGGATACATAGCCTGTGATTGAAGTAGAGGCTTCCTTCATGAGTGGAGTATCCCTTGATTAGATTCTTCTCTTTCTCCGAATGTCCCCCTTCTTCTACTAACTTTATCATCCTCTGATAATCTGGGTCATGAGATGAGACTTCTTCCACCTTGACCAGTATGGGATTATTTGGCATTGAAATTGCATTCAAGAAAGATTTGCGGCTAAGTGCATCAGCTACCACATTATCTTTCCCAGGGCAGAATTTGATGTCGAAATCATATTCTTGTAGAATTTCAATCCATCTCCTTTGCCGCATGTTGAGGTTAGGCTGGGTGAAGATCCACTTTAGACTTTTGTGGTCAGTTACAAGCTGGAATTTGCCTCCCAAGAGATAATGTCTCCATAATTTGAGGCAATGAACAACTGCTAAGAGTTCCAAATCATGGGTGGCATAGTTTGCTTCATATTGCTTCAGCTTGCGGGAAGTATAAGCGACTGGTCTTCCTTCTTGGCCTAAGACACCACCAAGTGCTAGACTACTAGCATCGGTAACCACTTCAAATTCCTTGGAGAAATCAGGAAGCTTTAAGACTGGGGCAGAAGTAATAATGACTTTCAGCTGATCAAAGCTGTTTTGATGGATTGGCAGCCACACTATTTTGCAATCCTTCTTAAGAAGATTTGTCAAGGGTGCAGCTACCAAGGCATAATCTTTGATAAAAATCCTATACCAACCCGTGATTCCCAAGAACCCACGAACTTCACGAACTGATTTAGGGGGTGGCCATTCTAGAATATCCTTGACCTTGGCGGGGTCTACTGAGATGCCGTCTTTGGAGACGATGAATCCAAGATACTCAATTTGATGAGTAAAGAAGGTACATTTGCTCTTCTTGGCATAGAGTTTGTGTCTGCGTAGCAATTGCAGAACTCTACGCACATGCTCCTCATGCTCTTCCATTGATTTGGAGTAGATTAGGATGTCATCAAAGAAAACAAGCACAAACTCATCCAAGTACGGGCGGAATATATCTTGCATTAGGCGGTTGAAGGTTGCAGGAGCATTGGTTAACCCGAATGACATTACAGTAAACTCATAGTGGCCATAACGGGTATTAAAGGCTGTTTTGGGTATATCTGCTTCCTTGACTTTGATCTGATAGTAACCAGACCTCAAATCTATTTTTGAGAAGACTTTGGCCCCATGAAGCTTGTCAAGAAGTTCATCGATGCGAGGGATAGGATACTTATTCTTGACAGTGACTTGATTTAGCCCTCGATAATCTATGCAGAGGCGGAGAGTCCCGTCCTTCTTTTTTTGGAAAAGAACAGGTGCTCCCCACGGAGAGCTACTGGGGCGTACAAATCCTTGTTCAATGAGTTGGGAAAGTTGCTCCTTAAGTTCAATGGCTTCAGGAAGGGACATTTTATAGGGAGTTTTTGAGACCGGTTGAGCTCCAGGGATCACCTCGATTTCATGGTCGACTTCTCGAGGAGGCGGTAACCCTGTAAGCTCGTCAGGGAAGATGTCAGAGAATTCTTGTAAGCTCGTCAGGGAAGATGTCAGAGAATTCTTGGAGCCAAGAGGGTTCTGTCTCCATACTAGGTTCAATGACTTTGTTGAGTTTGACTAAGAAAACTTGCTGACCCTTACGTGTCCCCTTGAGAAGATGTTTTGCCTTGACTACCCTAGACTTAGGTTTTCCTGTGATTCCCTGAACAGATATTACTTGGCCATGCTCATTTTCAAAAGTGATACTCCCCTGGTTACAATGAATGCTAGCTTTGTTTGCAATTAACCAATCCATCCCAAGGATTCCATCATAAATTCCTAGTGGCAAGACTCTAAAGTGACCCATGAGTTTGCTCATTACCCAGCTCAAAATCAAGGTTTCCTATAGAGTGGCGAGATACTACTTCTTTCCCACTGGCTAACTCTACAATCATTTTTCTAGCTGATTTTTGACTCAAGTTTAATTTTTGCAAGCACCTAGGAGAAAGGAATGAATGGGTACTGCCACAATCAATCAAAAGCTGAAATGGCTTACCGTGATGAGTGGCGGGGGCTTGGATTACACCAAATTGTTTATTCAGACCTTGGTGTTCTATTGCCGCATGGACGGTGGCGCGCTCTTCTTCAGCCTCTTCCAAGGTTGGTTCTTCACTTATAACACAGGCAGTTCTAGCAACTGTTCCTCCGCGGCCTCTGCCACGACCACTGCCTCTTGCACCTTGGTGGGTAGGGGTTCCATGGCCTTGATTTCCTCTGTTACCTTGGGGAAATGATGTTGCCATCTTGGGACAGTTGGCTCTAAAGTGTCCCGGCTCATTGCACTCAAAACACAGAGGGCCTTCTCTGGAAGAAGCAGCATACGAGCGGGGGGCAAAAGAGTTGCCTTCTCTGGAAGAAGCAGCATACGAGCGGGGGGCAAAAGAGTTGCCTTGTCACCCTCTGTTGTAGTAGGGAAAATTCTGTTGAGGTTTCTTGTAGGGTTGATCTCTAAGGTTTGCCTCAGGGTAAGATCTCTTTTGATTCTTCGGTTTGTTAGCCTTCATTTCTTTCACAAGGGACTCGTATGAGAGCATCCTGTAATGTGCTTGGCCTCATTGCTTCAAGGCGGGAATCTAGGGGTTCATTTAGCCCTTAGCAGAAACGAGCCACTTGCTGGGAAGTAGTCATAGCTGGCGCATACTTCCGAAGGGTAATGAATTTGGAATAGTAGTCCTCAAGAGTTAAGCTGCACTGTCTAAGACTAAAGAACTCATTCATCTTTATGGATTCATGGGATGGAGGAAGATATCTTTCCTTCACTGCCTGCTTGATGTCTTCCCACGTTTGAGAATGCTCGGTGACTTCCTTGTCACGGCACCACTGTTTCCACCAGAGTTTAGCATCTCCAGTGAGGCGACGAAACCGTGCGAGCATAGACTGATTTGCTACTCCAGTACCGGTAGCAGAGAAATAATCGTCCATCACCTCAATCCAGACTTCAGCATCCTTCTCAACCTTTGAACCTTCTCCTTTAAAGGAGGGAGGTTGCATTTGCTTGAGCAGGAGCTTCTTCTCCTGGGTATCGGTATAAAGCGCATTGGGAAGTGGAGGGTGGTCATCCTGGCCATCATCGTAAAAATAATTTTTAAGATTACAAGATTCATATTTGCACAACGCTTAATTTTGGGAGAGCAAAACCATTGAAATTATTTTATTTCCAAATATTTACAAGGACAAGTTTTATTACAAAGATCTGAGACTAATATAATTAGTCTTATTTGACATCAAGGGAAATTCCTAGGCTTCACTGTGACATAAGGGTAGAGCGGTCCACATATGTGAAATATGGGGGTTCCGCTGTAGTTTCTAAGACTCTAAAAACTGATGGTAAGGGTGGTAAACTCTGGATTGGGGTAGGTCCCAACACTGCTACTCTATCAGCAGCAGGTAAGACCTGCATCACTTTGTCATACACCCACGATCCTGAGGTATGCGAACCCCATCTATAGTCACCGAGGTGTCGGCCCTGGGGGTACTGACGAACCAAAATAAGCGGATCATCTTCAGCTTCTCAATCCAACGAATCCGCTTAAGGTCGGTGGTAAGGTTCCCAATCTGATCTGCTCAGATGATGAAGTATCTCGGCCCACGACTCCAGAAATCTCTACCCCATCCTCTCTGAATACGAGAGAAATGAGGGAGGGATATCTTCTCTAATATCTGCACCATGGTGTCGCGGAACTCGAAATTCGAGGAGTGACTAGCAGTCTCGAAGATGCATTGGAAAACTAGAAATTTGGAGTAGGCATCTTCCTCTTCCTACAATCATTCAAACATCGATTTAATTTATTTGTTTTAGTAGGATGTCTTTACTAATTAGCATTATGTTAGGTAAAACATTTATTACAAAACAGTCCTTAAACTGTAATTCCTAGGAGCCAAACTTGCTCTGATACCAATTGTAAGGTTTCTCCCTTTAAAAATGGGAGAAACACTTAAGATAGTCCGCTAAGTCTTATCTTGGGAAAAACTTCCTATTCATCGACACCTTTCAAGGATACGATTCATAGGTATGACCTAGGTCTATCTATCCCGCAGGGGGAGCGTGATTTCCTAAACATCAAATCACACATAGGGCAATTGATCAAAAATTGGGCAATTACTAGACTTGATGTCTAGAGACAACGCTTTTTTCCTCATCTTATGCAAGGCACAGCCGCTGACCTAGTTTTCTAGAATAGAGTTGCCCAAGAACCTAACTATCTAACGTAGGGCTTTCACTTAATCTATTGGAAAGCTACCCGACTAATCGGGTCCACCCATCCGTAGGATAGTGCCGTCAGGGCATTCCATCCTCCCACTTTCCACCCTACTCACGCATCAATTTGTTTTCTAATTAATACTACCACACTGTTTGACATAAATAAACATATTCCTTAATTAGGGCCCTTCTTCACAAGGTTCGTTATAACAGCCTTCTTACACAATACAATCATACCAAAGACAAGATGCAATTATATAAAAAGTTTATACATGAATCCATTTCCATACAAGCCAATCCGGCTCTCTTATTCTTATTCTGCCGATGATCTAGAATTTGGCCTTCCAGCCTCTACATGCTGGGCAAAACCCTACGGGACCATACACCTCATCGTCGACCGCTGGCGAGGACTCAAGCCGGCCTGTCGCCCTCTTAGGCTCCATCGCTCGATCCTCCCGCCCCTCAGAGGGATGTCTGCGCACTAGGGTGGGCTTATTTACCGCACTAGCCTGGGCCCTCAGAA
Organism: Cibotium barometz; assembly: GCF_041138505.1. Classification (NCBI taxonomy): domain Eukaryota; kingdom Viridiplantae; phylum Streptophyta; class Polypodiopsida; order Cyatheales; family Cibotiaceae; genus Cibotium; species Cibotium barometz. Next base: position 11,322,920 of record NC_141055.1, read on the forward strand.
CTAGGCAGCCTCATAATCTCTCGCCTCAATCGGCGATCCTTATTCTCCCAAAGGTATGAGGGATACCTTGGGCCATTCCCGGGGGCTTTGCTAATGACGCCGCCCGGCTACACAAGCACGGAACGGAGTTAGCGTTGAAGCAAAAAGAAATCTTGAATTCCAAAGATAACAACTTCAATGCAATTTTCTAAGTATAGAATTCACAATTCATGAAGATAGCAATTTAAACGCAATTTATCGAAAACAACATCACATAATTTGTAATTTCATATAGCTTTTATGTCCTCATTTTAAAAGAAAAAGATACCATTCATTAATACTAATTTAAGGAAAATTCTCTTCTTTTGAAAATTAACCAAGCTAAGTGGCCACCGTTTCCTTGAGGGACTTGAAAAGGGACGACTGGAGCCGCATTGGGCGCATCTCCCTCCATCTCATTGTTACGTGCGCCTCTTGAGGTAATATTTTTTCGCCTCCGGGATGAGGCCATCTTAGGCGTCGCCTTGTAGAGCTCGCTGCTGCGATCGAAACGCTTCAGTCGGATCTGAATTCCGAGCTTGTTTGCTCACCGTATGAGCAAAAGAATATGGCGCACGAACCCTCGCTTGAGCCAAAAATCCCTTGCTAAAGTTTACGCAAATGGGGGGGGGAATTGTGAGATGTCCTTAAGGCCAAAGGCAAAAACGTGGAGAGGGCTGGGAGGGGTTGCTGCAAGCCTCTCTGTAAGTCTATTCACACGGGGGGGGGGGGGGGGGGGGAGAAGAGTTAAGGACACTGGCCTCTAGCAAGAGGGGGATGGAGGAAAATTGGCTTATCTGAAAAGAGCCAAATGAGGGGGCGTGAGAGAGGGGTGGCTGAAGCAAGGGCGGCTCTACTTTTGCAGCAAGTACGCTACGGCGGTACGGACGGCAGCATAACAGGGCATACGCTACACAGAAATGCGTGCCGACACCCCGGGGGTTTATATAGCTGAGGGGTGAGGGTACGGGCGCTGCGCAAAGCAGGGACGAAAGGACGGTGTACCTTCAAAGGCTATGGATCAGTGGCCTGCATGGGTCTACGGGAAAGGTACGGTGTCGGTTGTCTGTGAAAGGAGTGGTACGCATGTACCTTATCCGGTCTGGGTGTCCACCTAAGAGTGCGCGTGGACCATACAGTGGGCGGCCGTCCTTTGGTTCTTGGGCGGCCATTGTACGGGCGTCCTAGTAAGTGTGTACGGACCAAATTTTGGGGCGGGGTACCCAAATTTGGGGCACCCGTCGCCTCGATTTGCGTGCCAGACCCCCCGGGGGCGAAATTTTTTTTTGTCCGGGAGGTTCTCTTGGTCGCAGGGGTTCAGACCGTTCGTCAATCGGACGTGCGGTCGTGCATTTATTAAGGTTTAAAGGTCGCCGTTTTTTAACTAAAATGATTAAAATTAGCGTATAGGCTTGATCCGGTGTCCGTTTTGGATGCTGTAAAATCCTATATTAGGGTAAAATTACGGGCAGATTCCAAATTTGGGCTCAGAATTTGAAGATTCTAAGTAGAAATGACTCAAATAATAAAATCATTGATATTTATACCATAAAAACTCATAATTACATGGACATTTCTTTATTAGTGAAGATGGGTACGTTACATGATTGATATGATTTTTAATTCTGTTTGAGAATTGATGTGAATTGATTTGGATTGTGATTGAAAAATGATGATTTATGAAATTTAGTTGAAATATAATGAAACCACAATGAGGAGGAATGGGACGATATTCATAACAGGAATGATGATAATGAATTCAACAAATCACTATGAGATTAGTGGATTGTGTTGTCAGATTGCTACTGTTAACACTTGACTCGGTAGATCATGTTAAGGGATGACAAATTGAGGACTAGCTTAACTGAAATTCCCGTAGAGGAATGTTCAGAAGGAAATTTTTCGGTCTAATGGACCATTATCGTGTTAAAGATATGAATGATATGATTGAATGAATTGTTATTTAATGATGAGTTCTATTTAAAGGATGATTATCCCCATATTCTATTGGGTTGACCAGAATATAAGGAACCACAGAATAAATTGGATCTTAACGAAAAGAGTTGTCCTCTACTTGGCGAGATAAGGATATCTCGCACTTTTCAAGTGGGGTAGAATGTAAGATTCTTCCCCCAGCCTTCGAGGTATACAAGAGTAAGAACCTCCCTTTCTGATCTTATAATTATTCCCTCTCTAAAATAAAAGAAAGATTCTGTTTAAAAAAGGAAGACCCTCTCCCTAGAATACTTCTCAGGAGTCACGCCTATTTTAAGGATTCAGAACAATGAGTTCAGAAGTGAAAATCGGTGTTTTGGATACCAAGGTTTTGGTTTTCATTCGGGTACGGCCCAAAAGAAGTTCTTTATCTCTTGGGGAGTATAAGAAGTTATCCCCCAGATATTGTGAGCCTTATATCTGAATTCAATGAAAGTAGGTGACTTAGCCTACAAGCTTCTTTTACCTCCTGGAAAGACGGTAAAACTTCAGTGACCATTGGCTTCTAAGTCACGCTAGCTCCTTCCTTTATATAAGTCGTAACTTTTGCCTGTCGCTCACAGTAATCTTACTTCCATCGATCTCCCTTCTTCTTAATCTCCTTCATGGCTTGGCAACAGGAATTAGTTTTATCCATGATGATTTCTCACCTTCAAGATGCAAGAGAGTCTGTGAAGAAAGATTTTATAGAACACTATGAGCGCTCACTTTTCCCTCACTTGGGAACTTCTGTAGCGTAGACCAAATGGCGGACCTATCAAGACATAACTAGGGTAACACCCTGGGGTCAGCAGCACTTTCGTAACAATGTCCGCTTGGCCATGGTTATTGAAGCCTTAGGTTTGGGTCCCCGATACTACTGCGTCATGAGATCAAGGCATCTTGGGTTTTCTAAGCGGGTCTTCTTACTGGCGTGTTTTCTTCCTTATCAGAAGATATGCCTTTACCCCGTTTTTGGCTTGCCTCTCAGAGGTCCTTTTGTTAGATCACCTCATACTGAGATAGGTGCGGCAATAACCAACAGAATTATTCCCATAGATGAGTTACCTTATACGTGCACAGCTTGTGAGTGCTGCTTTTGTGATCACATGATGGACGGGCTTATGGAAGTGTAAAGAGTTCTTCTATCTTTACTGTATATGTGAGATCCCTGTCCCCACCATGTGACGAATTCGGGGTACTAGCAACGGAAGTAGCACTTTATGCGCGGGGCAGGGACCCACACTCGGGGCCTCGCCCACGGATATCCGGACAAGAGACTAATCCGTCGGTTTGTCCAAAACCGAAATTGGAAAAACTTCCTTTACCCGGAAAGCATGGGCGATTCCACCAGGATAACTCTTTACTCTAACGTAGTCAAGATCATTACGGATCAACTGATCTGACTGCACCTTTAACGGTACTTAGTTAATTCAAGGAAGAAACTTGCACTTGGATCATTGGGATCAACGCTTTTTTCCCCATCAAGAGGCATAGCCGTTGATTCCTATCCATAGAACAATTTCTATCCGGGATTTACTTCATCTATCGTAATAATAGAAATTAAATCTCGATTTACGGATCCATCAATCCAGCCTAACCCCATCCGCCGATCCCACGGGTTAGCCAACCGCCCAACCACTGTAGTGATGGGATCCAATTTGGAATTTGGTTAGGTTTTGTCCCGGGTACCAAGGAAAAGATTTCCGAGGCCCCCTAGCCGGAAGTTCATGCAAACATAAAACTAGCCACACCACTTACACACCCAATATGAAATTGCCTTTTTCTTAGCATCAGCTAACTTTAAAACAATCCTTTAATGAAACCATAGTACCACTGATCACAATCTTCCAATTTATCTGGTTGATTCATAATTTCCCATCATTCCTTCATCAGAGTATCTATGGCATCATTGGCAACTAGAACGCTCACCACCTGTCCACACAGGGGCCTTTTCAATAGTTCCTAGCCCATAATACTCGGCAAGATAATCACTTATAAAAAATCAAGATGGACTCTCGTTGAAGATCAGCAAGATCAACCAACAGATCCATATAAAGAGCCATGGACTCATCCATTGAAGATCAGTAAGGTCAGCAACCAGATCCATGCTCGGTTTCACAAAACAACTCTTACTCCTTGTTCCAATATCTTCCTAGATGCACGCGTGGGTATCCTAGGCGACCGAGAGCCCGAGCACCGTATGGTCAGCACCCTCTAGGATCCTTCGCAGGTGACCTAGCGCTTCACTCATAGGCCGCTTCCTTGGTCCCTCATCCACCGTACCGGAAGCTCACCATTTTAATCGAACCGAGGCTGGTCAAGACCTCGGTCGACCTTGCTACGCGAGACATCCTCCATTGACTCTCCGTCACAGCAGTTGCAACTTTAACAGTTAGGTCTTCATGACCTTAATCCACAAGATGGTCAAAATGCTTCCCCAGCATTCTTGACATAAAACAGTCATTTACAAACAGTCACAAAATACAGTTTCTAAATCGAACTCTCGTCTTTCCACATTATCCCTCCTTAGTCCACATTACTTATTCCACATTCCATTCAATGTGTACTCATTCTCATCCATTTCCTCATATCGAAGACACATTAATTCACATACACATTCACATTCACATCCATACATCCACATTTACATGCATACATCCATTTTCACATCCTCCTTTATACATCCACATCCCATATCCACATTCATACATACACATCCATATCCACATCCATACATCCACATCCACATCCACATCCACATCCATACATCCACATCTACATGTTTACCTCCATTTTCACATCCTCATTTATACATCCACATCTCATATCCACATTCATACATACACATCCATTTTCACATCCATAGATCCACATCCACATGCATACATCCACTATCACGTCCTCATTCATACATCCACATCCACACACATACATCCACATCCACACACATACATCCACATCCACATTCCCATTCATATCTATACATCCACATCTACATCCACATACATATATACATCCACATTCACATTCCATATCCATATCTACATCCACATTCACATACATCCACATCCACATTCCATATCCATATCTACATCCACATTCACATACATCCACATCCACATTCCCATTCACATCTATACACCCACATCTACATCCACGTACATATATACATCCACATTTCACATTCACATCTATACATCCACATCTACGTCCACATTCGCATACATCCACATCCACATTCCCATTCACATCTATACATCCACATCTACATCCACATATGTACATACATCCACATCCACATTCCACATTCACATCTACATCCACATTCACATCTATGCATATACATCTTCATGCATACATCCATTTTCACATTCATACATCCACACTCCCATCTCCACATCCACACATCCACATACATACATCCATTTTCACATTCCCATTCATATAACCCCATATACCTTCACATCTAATCTTTTACATCACATCCATTCTTGTCCTATCACAACCCATATACATCTTATCCTATCACATACACTTCTTACCTCATCCCATACACATCTTATCACATCTTAATTCATCTTATCAACCTCTTATACACCTCTTATCACATCCTATCACATCTCATATCTATTTATAGAATACAAGAGAATTCTTATATTTGATATAAGATTTCTTTACACATTTACTTATCCATAAATTCCATTTAAGGAGATTAATACTTCCGAAGTAAAATCAATCTTTTATGCATCTTCCTATGCATAAATTCATTTTAAATGAAAATGACACTTTTGAATTAAAATTCAATCTTTTATGCATCTTCCTATGCATAAATTCAATTTAGATGAGAATGACACTTTTGAATTAAAAATCAATTTTTTTATGCATCTTCTTATGCATAAATTCAATTTAGTAGGAATTACACTTTTAGAATAAAAGAATTTCTCTTATGCATCTAAGTTATGCATAAAATCCATTTATGATGAAAATCACACTTTTAGTATAAAAAGAATATCTTTTATGCATACTTCTATGCATGAAATCCAAATATGATAAAAGTAACACTTTTATAATAAAATAATCACCTCTTATGCATACTTCTATGCATGAAATTCAATTGTGATAAAAGTAACACTTTTATAATAAAATAATCAACTTTTATGCATACCTCTATGCATGAAATCCAAATATGATAAAAGTAACACTTTTATAATAAAATAATCACCTCTTATGCATACTTCTATGCATGAAATTCAATTGTGATAAAAGTAACACTTTTATAATAAAATAATCAACTTTTATGCATACCTCTATGCATGAAATCCAAATATGATAAAAGCAACACTTTTATAATAAAATAATCAACTTTTATGCATACCTTTATGCATGAAATCCAAATATGATAAAAGTAACACTTTTGATATAAAAATTTATCCATTATGCATACTTCTATGCATGAAAATAAAAATGGTAAAAGTAACACTTTTGATATAAAAATTTATCCATTATGCATACTTCTATGCATGAAAATAAAAATGGTAAAAATAACACTTTTGATATAAAAACTTATCCTTTATGCATACTTCTATGCATGAAAATAAAATTGATAAAAATAACACTTTTGATATAAAAATTTATCCATTATGCACACTTCTATGCATGAAAATAAAAATAGTAAAAATAACACTTTTGATATAAAAACTTATCCTTTATGCATACTTCTATGCATGAAAATAAAATTGATAAAAATAACACTTTTGATATAAAAATTTATCCATTATGCATACTTCTATGCATGAAAATAAAAATGGTAAAAATAACACTTTTGATATAAAAACTTATCCTTTATGCATGATATTAAAATTCAATTTCTCCATGATTATAATGAAATTCTTTCAATTAATCTAGGATGATAATTCCTAGAATATGGTAGGAAGTCCTCTTTTTATGCTTTGAATGAAATTATTTTATGCATAATTTTTATAAAAATTTTACCATAGCTCCGCTGCTATGACTGATAAATCTCAATTTTTCTAAGGGATAAAGCTTATCATTAAGAAAATAATTAAAATGATCTCTAATTGGATCATTCATCCATAATGGATTGAATCATCAATATACATAAACTAAAAGCATAGAAAAAAGCCATTAATTTGGCCTCAAGCATAGCTTAATCTTGGGTTAAGGAAAAGCTTTATGAAAAGCTTGATTTGGATTGAGAATGGGTCATGAGTATGACCATTTCTTGAGTGAGAGAGAGAAATTACATAAAAACCATTATAGAATTTAAACATAAATGGAAATTAACTTCAATAGTATTTATTAAATTATGTAACTCTTCACTACTATTCACCAGCTAACTTCAATAGCATTTAAAAAACCATACCAATTAAGCTTCTCAAGCTTGAGAGGGGTTGAGAAGAGAGAAACATTGAGAAATTATAGAAAAGAACAATATTTACTAATTACCTTACAATTTGCTTGATTCTTTGTTCACGGTAGAGGCCCCCAACCAATCAATTGGTTAAGTATGTTGATGGAGCCACTAATTGGGATTGAAGAAAGAGGGAAGCTCCAAAAACTAGTGAATTATTAAATGAATTCACAGTTCTTGGCTTAGGTGGAGTAGAGTAGCGATGCATAAACACTATCTATTTTTCAACAAGGGGGAGGCTTCTATTTATAGGAAAAATTGAGCTCCTAACCAAACAAACTGTTCTAGAATTTTCTAAATCAGTTTGGTCAATATTTGACCATTTTTAGGTCAGTTAAGCTAACTTTTTGGAACTAGACTTGAATGAGGAGAGAGGAGAGATGAAATATCTCAATTTTTATGAGTTTAAAACTCATTCAAGCATGTGAAATATGCACCTCCTTTAAAGAACTCCCCTTCCTTACATATGTGTCATAATGGAATGATTTTAATATTGCTCATAGTTTTTTTTTACTAATAAACCTTGTACATTTTCAACTCTTCATCTTATGTGAAATATGCACCTCCTTTAAAGAACTCCCCTTCCTTACATATGTGTCATAATGGAATCATTTTAATATTGCTCATAGTTTTTTTACTAATAAACCTTGTACATTTTCAACTCTTCATCTTATGTGAAATATGCACCTCCTTTAAAGAACTCCCCTTCCTTACATATGTGTCATAATGGAATCATTTTAATATTGCTCATAGTTTTTTACTAATAAACCTTGTACATTTTCAACTCTTCATCTTATGTGAGCATTTACTCATTTTTGGATACCCAAAATATCTCATATTTTTAATATTGCTCATAGTTTTTTACTAATAAACCTTGTACATTTTCAACTCTTCATCTTATGTGAGCATTTACTCATTTTTGGATATCTTCTTTTACAAAATAGATTTATCTCCTCCCTACACATGGATTGATGCTATTGGCCCATAGGAACCTTAATTGAACCATAATCCAAAAATTTCTAAAAATCTAGACCCTTAGCTAAGGTCCTTTATACCCATTTCCAATTAATTCCAATTGCACATTGGTTCTTTTTGAATTTCTGTTTCAGGGGAACTTATTTTAATAAGATGAGTTATTTTTCTATCCAAAAATATTCATAATCTGAATATTCTCTCTCTAGAATATTTTCTCTCTCTAGGTTAAAACAGTTAGAAACAAGGTCTTTATATTTCTGAAGAGGGATTGATTACAGGGGAAGATACTGGACATCAAAAGGGGGTTGGGGGAGGAATCTTACATTCTACCCCACTTAAAAAATGCGAGATGTCCTCATCTCGCAAACTGGGATAATTTCGCAAGATGCACGAATATGAGACTTAGAGAAAAATTTTAATCAAGGTTAACCACCAAGAGAAGTCTTAAAGAGAGCAAGATTCAAAATAAGAACAAGATTTAAACTTTATTCATTCTTGGAACATATACAGTAAGGATAGAAGAACTCTTTACACTTCCATAAGCCCGTCCATCATATGATCACAAAAGCAGCACTCACAAGCTGCGCAAGTATAGGGTAACTCATCTATGGGAATGATTCTACTGGTTATTGCCGCACCTATCTCAGTGGTATGAGGTGATCTAACAAAAGGACCTCTGAGAGGTAAGCCAAAAACGGGGTAAAGGCATATCTTCTCATGAGGAAGAAAACACGCCAGTAAGAAGACCCAAGATGTCTTGATCTCATGATGCAGTAGTATCGGGGGCCCAAACCCAAAGCTTCAATAACCATGGCCAAGCGGACATTGTTACGAAAGTGCTGCTGACCCCAGGGTGTTACCCTAGTTATGTTTTGATAGGTCCGCCATTTGGTCTGAGCTACAGAAGTTCCCAAGTGAGGGAAAAGTGAGCGCTCATACTGTTCTATAAAATCTTTCTTCACAGACTCACTTGCGTCTTGAAGGTGAGAAATCATCATGGATAAAACTAATTCCTGTTGCCAAGCCATGAAGGAGATTAAGAAGAAGGGAGATCAATGGAAGTAAGATTATTGTGAGCGACAAGTAAAAGTTACGACTTATATAAAGGAAGGAGCTAGCGTAACCTAGAAGCCAACGGTAACTTGCCACCACTGAAGTTTTACCGTCTTTCCATGATTTGGGTTTGGCACATTTTTCTATAGAAGGCATTAAGAACTTTGAGATGAGGAGATAAAAGAAGTTCGTAAGCTAGATCACCTACTTTCTTTGGTCCACAAAATCTGGGAGATAACTTCTTATACTTCCCAAGAGATAAAGAACTTCTTTTGGGCCGTACTCGAATGAAGACCAAAACCTTGATATCCAAAACATCGATCCTCACTTCTGAACTCATTGTTCTGAATCCTTAAAATAGGTGGGACTCTTGAGAAGTTTTCAGGGAAAAGGTTCTAAACAGAATCTTTCTTTTATTCTAGAGAGAGAATAATTATAAGATCAGAAAGGGAGATTCTTACTCCTGTATACCTCGAAGGTTGGGGGAGAATCTTACATTCTACCCCACTTGAAAAGTGCGAGATGTCCTCATCTCGTAAGGTAGAGGACAACTCTTTTCTTAAGATCCAATTTATTCTGGGGTTCCTTATATTCTGGTCAACCCAACAGAATACGGGGATAATTATCCCTTATATAGAACTCATCATTAAATAACAATTCATTCAGATCATATCATTCATATCTTTAACACGATAATGGTCCATTAGAGTGAAAATTTTCCTTCTGAACATTCCTCCACAGGAATTTTAGTCAAGCAAGTTTGTCATCCCTTAACTTGATCCACCAAGTCAAGTATTAATAGTAGCAATCTGACAGCACAATCCACTAATCTCATAGTGATTTGCTAAAATCATTATCATCATTCCACTTATGAATATCATCACAGGGACTCATCCCATTCATCCTCATTGATGTTTCGCTCAGCTTATTACATTTCAACCAAATTTCAGGGATCATCATTTTTCAATCAGAATCCAAATCAATTCATCAATTCTCAAACAGAATTAAAAATCATATCAACCACATTCGAAATCATCCTCTGGATAGCATTAACGCTTATAATTTCAAGTCTTAGATTTACTCATATATACTGTCAGTGTAAAGAGCTGTAGTATACTCTCGGTATATACGGGTAGTCACGGCCCTTGGAATTATAAGGTAAATACTATCATGTCTAGGCCTCAAGCAAGTCAGGGATTCTGTATAATTGTGGTACTTCCATCTGAAGACCCAATTACCAAATTACGAATTTCAGTTTGAATATCAAATTGTATGAATTATATCACACAATTATAATCTTTTTGTGTTTCTTGATAAATTTTTGACATATTTGTCTTCTCAGTTGATCTTTGTTAACCAAATGCTCTGATACCAACTGTGAGATCCCTGTCCCCACCATGCGACGGATTCGCGGTACTAGCAACGGAAGTAGCACTTTATGCGCGGGGCAGGGACCCACACTTCGGGCCTCGCCCACGGATCCAGACAAGAGACTAATCCGTCGGTTTGTCCAAAACCAAAACCGGAAAAACTTCCTTTACCCGGAAAGCATGGGCGATTCCACCAGGATAACTCTTTACTCTAATGTAGTCAAGATCATTACGGATCAACTGATCTGACTGCACCTTTAACGGTACTTAGTTAATTCAAGAAAGAAACTTGCACTTGGATCATTGGGATCAACGCTTTTTTCCCCATCAAGAGGCATAGCCGTTGATTCCTATCCATAGAACAATTTCTATCCGGGATTTACTTCATCTATCGTAATAATAGAAATTAAATCTCGATTTACGGATCCATCAGTCCAGCCTAACCCCATCCGCCGATCCCACGGGTTAGCCAACCGCCCAACCACTGTAGTGATGGGATCCAATTTGGAATTTGGTTAGGTTTTGTTCCGGGTACCAAGGAAAAGATTTCCGAGGCCCCCTAGCCGGAAGTTCATGCAAACATAAAACTAGCCACACCACTTACACACCCAATATGAAATTGCCTTTTTCTTAGCATCAGCTAACTTTAAAACAATCCTTTAATGAAACCATAGTACCACTGATCACAATCTTCCAATTTATCTGGTTGATTCATAATTTCCCATCATTCCTTCATCAGAGTATCTATGGCATCATTGGCAACTAGAACGCTCACCACCTGTCCACACAGGGGCCTTTTCAATAGTTCCTAGCCCATAATACTCGGCAAGATAATCACTTATAAAAAATCAAGACATGGACTCTCGTTGAAGATCAGCAAGGTCAACCAACAGATCCATATAAAGAGCCATGGACTCATCCATTGAAGACCAGTAAGGTCAGCAACCAGATCCATGCTCGGTTTCACAAAACAACTCTTACTCCTTGTTCCAATATCTTCCTAGATGCACGCGTGGGTATCCTAGGCGACCCAGAGCCCGAGCACCGTATGGTCAGCACCCTCTAGGATCCTTCGCAGGTGACCTAGCGCTTCACTCATAGGCCGCTTCCTTGGTCCCTCATCCACCGTACCGGAAGCTCACCATTTTAATCGAACCGAGGCTGGTCAAGACCTCGGTCGACCTTGCTACGCGAGACATCCTCCATTGACTCTCCGTCACACAGCAGTTGCAACTTTAACAGTTAGGTCTTCATGACCTTAATCCACAAGATGGTCAAAATGCTTCCCCAGCATTCTTGACATAAAACAGTCATTTACAAACAGTCACAAAATACAGTTTCTAAATCGAACTCTCGTCTTTCCACATTATCCCTCCTTAGTCCACATTACTTATTCCACATTCCATTCAATGTGTACTCATTCTCATCCATTTCCTCATATCGAAGACACATTAATTCACATACACATTCACATTCACATCCATACATCCACATTTACATGCATACATCCATTTTCACATCCTCCTTTATACATCCACATCCCATATCCACATTCATACATACACATCCATATCCACATCCATACATCCACATCCACATCCACATCCACATCCATACATCCACATCTACATGTTTACCTCCATTTTCACATCCTCATTTATACATCCACATCTCATATCCACATTCATACATACACATCCATTTTCACATCCATAGATCCACATCCACATGCATACATCCACTATCACGTCCTCATTCATACATCCACATCCACACACATACATCCACATCCACACACATACATCCACATCCACATTCCCATTCATATCTATACATCCACATCTACATCCACATACATACATACATCCACATTCACATTCCATATCCATATCTACATCTACATCCACATACATACATACATCCACATTCACATTCCATATCCATATCTACATCCACATTCACATACATCCACATCCACATTCCATATCCATATCTACATCCACATTCACATACATCCACATCCACATTCCCATTCACATCTATACACCCACATCTACATCCACGTACATATATACATCCACATTCCACATTCACATCTATACATCCACATCTACGTCCACATTCGCATACATCCACATCCACATTCCCATTCACATCTATACATCCACATCTACATCCACATATGTACATACATCCACATCCACATTCCACATTCACATCTACATCCACATTCACATCTATGCATATACATCTTCATGCATACATCCATTTTCACATTCATACATCCACACTCCCATCTCCACATCCACACATCCACATACATACATCCATTTTCACATTCCCATTCATATAACCCCATATACCTTCACATCTAATCTTTTACATCACATCCATTCTTGTCCTATCACAACCCATATACATCTTATCCTATCACATACACTTCTTACCTCATCCCATACACATCTTATCACATCTTAATTCATCTTATCACCTCTTATCACCTCTTATACACCTCTTATCACATCCTATCACATCTCATATCTATTTATAGAATACAAGAGAATTCTTATATTTGATATAAGATTTCTTTACACATTTACTTATCCATAAATTCAATTTAAGGAGATTAATACTTCCGAAGTAAAATCAATCTTTTATGCATCTTCCTATGCATAAATTCATTTTAAATGAAAATGACACTTTTGAATTAAAATTCAATCTTTTATGCATCTTCCTATGCATAAATTCAATTTAGATGAGAATGACACTTTTGAATTAAAAATCAATTTTTTTATGCATCTTCTTATGCATAAATTCAATTTAGTAGGAATTACACTTTTAGAATAAAAGAATTTCTCTTATGCATCTAAGTTATGCATAAAATCCATTTATGATGAAAATCACACTTTTAGTATAAAAAGAATATCTTTTATGCATACTTCTATGCATGAAATCCAAATATGATAAAAGTAACACTTTTATAATAAAATAATCACCTCTTATGCATACTTCTATGCATGAAATTCAATTGTGATAAAAGTAACACTTTTATAATAAAATAATCAACTTTTATGCATACCTCTATGCATGAAATCCAAATATGATAAAAGTAACACTTTTATAATAAAATAATCACCTCTTATGCATACTTCTATGCATGAAATTCAATTGTGATAAAAGTAACACTTTTATAATAAAATAATCAACTTTTATGCATACCTCTATGCATGAAATCCAAATATGATAAAAGCAACACTTTTATAATAAAATAATCAACTTTTATGCATACCTTTATGCATGAAATCCAAATATGATAAAAGTAACACTTTTGATATAAAAATTTATCCATTATGCATACTTCTATGCATGAAAATAAAAATGGTAAAAGTAACACTTTTGATATAAAAATTTATCCATTATGCATACTTCTATGCATGAAAATAAAAATGGTAAAAATAACACTTTTGATATAAAAACTTATCCTTTATGCATACTTCTATGCATGAAAATAAAATTGATAAAAATAACACTTTTGATATAAAAATTTATCCATTATGCACACTTCTATGCATGAAAATAAAAATAGTAAAAATAACACTTTTGATATAAAAACTTATCCTTTATGCATACTTCTATGCATGAAAATAAAATTGATAAAAATAACACTTTTGATATAAAAATTTATCCATTATGCATACTTCTATGCATGAAAATAAAAATGGTAAAAATAACACTTTTGATATAAAAACTTATCCTTTATGCATGATATTAAAATTCAATTTCTCCATGATTATAATGAAATTCTTTCAATTAATCTAGGATGATAATTCCTAGAATATGGTAGGAAGTCCTCTTTTTATGCTTTGAATGAAATTATTTTATGCATAATTTTTATAAAAATTTTACCATAGCTCCGCTGCTATGACTGATAAATCTCAATTTTTCTAAGGGATAAAGCTTATCATTAAGAAAATAATTAAAATGATCTCTAATTGGATCATTCATCCATAATGGATTGAATCATCAATATACATAAACTAAAAGCATAGAAAAAAGCCATTAATTTGGCCTCAAGCATAGCTTAATCTTGGGTTAAGGAAAAGCTTTATGAAAAGCTTGATTTGGATTGAGAATGGGTCATGAGTATGACCATTTCTTGAGTGAGAGAGAGAAATTACATAAAAACCATTATAGAATTTAAACATAAATGGAAATTAACTTCAATAGTATTTATTAAATTATGTAACTCTTCACTACTATTCACCAGCTAACTTCAATAGCATTTAAAAAACCATACCAATTAAGCTTCTCAAGCTTGAGAGGGGTTGAGAAGAGAGAAACATTGAGAAATTATAGAAAAGAACAATATTTACTAATTACCTTACAATTTGCTTGATTCTTTGTTCACGGTAGAGGCCCCCAACCAATCAATTGGTTAAGTATGTTGATGGAGCCACTAATTGGGATTGAAGAAAGAGGGAAGCTCCAAAAACTAGTGAATTATTAAATGAATTCACAGTTCTTGGCTTAGGTGGAGTAGAGTAGCGATGCATAAACACTATCTATTTTTCAACAAGGGGGAGGCTTCTATTTATAGGAAAAATTGAGCTCCTAACCAAACAAACTGTTCTAGAATTTTCTAAATCAGTTTGGTCAATATTTGACCATTTTTAGGTCAGTTAAGCTAACTTTTTGGAACTAGACTTGAATGAGGAGAGAGGAGAGATGAAATATCTCAATTTTTATGAGTTTAAAACTCATTCAAGCATGTGAAATATGCACCTCCTTTAAAGAACTCCCCTTCCTTACATATGTGTCATAATGGAATGATTTTAATATTGCTCATAGTTTTTTTTTACTAATAAACCTTGTACATTTTCAACTCTTCATCTTATGTGAAATATGCACCTCCTTTAAAGAACTCCCCTTCCTTACATATGTGTCATAATGGAATCATTTTAATATTGCTCATAGTTTTTTTACTAATAAACCTTGTACATTTTCAACTCTTCATCTTATGTGAAATATGCACCTCCTTTAAAGAACTCCCCTTCCTTACATATGTGTCATAATGGAATCATTTTAATATTGCTCATAGTTTTTTACTAATAAACCTTGTACATTTTCAACTCTTCATCTTATGTGAGCATTTACTCATTTTTGGATACCCAAAATATCTCATATTTTTAATATTGCTCATAGGTTTTTACTAATAAACCTTGTACATTTTCAACTCTTCATCTTATGTGAGCATTTACTCATTTTTGGATATCTTCTTTTACAAAATAGATTTATCTCCTCCCTACACATGGATTGATGCTATTGGCCCATAGGAACCTTAATTGAACCATAATCCAAAAATTTCTAAAAATCTAGACCCTTAGCTAAGGTCCTTTATACCCATTTCCAATTAATTCCAATTGCACATTGGTTCTTTTTGAATTTCTGTTTCAGGGGAACTTATTTTAATAAGATGAGTTATTTTTCTATCCAAAAATATTCATAATCTGAATATTCTCTCTCTAGAATATTTTCTGTCTCTAGGTTAAAACAGTTAGAAACAAGGTCTTTATATTTCTGAAGAGGGATTGATTACAGGGGAAGATACTGGACATCAAAAGGGGGTTGGGGGAGGAATCTTACATTCTACCCCACTTAAAAAATGCGAGATGTCCTCATCTCGCAAACTGGGATAATTTCGCAAGATGCACGAATATGAGACTTAGAGAAAAATTTTAATCAAGGTTAACCACCAAGAGAAGTCTTAAAGAGAGCAAGATTCAAAATAAGAACAAGATTTAAACTTTATTCATTCTTGGAACATATACAGTAAGGATAGAAGAACTCTTTACACTTCCATAAGCCCGTCCATCATATGATCACAAAAGCAGCACTCACAAGCTGCGCAAGTATAGGGTAACTCATCTATGGGAATGATTCTACTGGTTATTGCCGCACCTATCTCAGTGGTATGAGGTGATCTAACAAAAGGACCTCTGAGAGGTAAGCCAAAAACGGGGTAAAGGCATATCTTCTCATGAGGAAGAAAACACGCCAGTAAGAAGACCCAAGATGTCTTGATCTCATGATGCAGTAGTATCGGGGGCCCAAACCCAAAGCTTCAATAACCATGGCCAAGCGGACATTGTTACGAAAGTGCTGCTGACCCCAGGGTGTTACCCTAGTTATGTTTTGATAGGTCCGCCATTTGGTCTGAGCTACAGAAGTTCCCAAGTGAGGGAAAAGTGAGCGCTCATACTGTTCTATAAAATCTTTCTTCACAGACTCACTTGCGTCTTGAAGGTGAGAAATCATCATGGATAAAACTAATTCCTGTTGCCAAGCCATGAAGGAGATTAAGAAGAAGGGAGATCAATGGAAGTAAGATTATTGTGAGCGACAAGTAAAAGTTACGACTTATATAAAGGAAGGAGCTAGCGTAACCTAGAAGCCAACGGTAACTTGCCACCACTGAAGTTTTACCGTCTTTCCATGATTTGGGTTTGGCACATTTTTATATAGAAGGCATTAAGAACTTTGAGATGAGGAGATAAAAGAAGTTCGTAAGCTAGATCACCTACTTTCTTTGGTCCACAAAATCTGGGAGATAACTTCTTATACTTCCCAAGAGATAAAGAACTTCTTTTGGGCCGTACTCGAATGAAGACCAAAACCTTGATATCCAAAACATCGATCCTCACTTCTGAACTCATTGTTCTGAATCCTTAAAATAGGTGGGACTCTTGAGAAGTATTCAGGGAAAAGGTTCTAAATAGAATCTTTCTTTTATTCTAGAGAGAGAATAATTATAAGATCAGAAAGGGAGATTCTTACTCCTGTATACCTCGAAGGTTGGGGGAGAATCTTACATTCTACCCCACTTGAAAAGTGCGAGATGTCCTCATCTCGTAAGGTAGAGGACAACTCTTTTCTTAAGATCCAATTTATTCTAGGGTTCCTTATATTCTGGTCAACCCAACAGAATACGGGGATAATTATCCCTTATATAGAACTCATCATTAAATAACAATTCATTCAGATCATATCATTCATATCTTTAACACGATAATGGTCCATTAGAGTGAAAATTTTCCTTCTGAACATTCCTCCACAGGAATTTTAGTCAAGCAAGTTCTCAATTTGTCATCCCTTAACTTGATCCACCAAGTCAAGTATTAATAGTAGCAATCTGACAGCACAATCCACTAATCTCATAGTGATTTGCTAAAATCATTATCATCATTCCACTTATGAATATCATCACAGGGACTCATCCCATTCATCCTCATTGATGTTTCGCTCAGCTTATTACATTTCAACCAAATTTCAGGGATCATCATTTTTCAATCAGAATCCAAATCAATTCATCAATTCTCAAACAGAATTAAAAATCATATCAACCACATTCGAAATCATCCTCTGGATAGCATTAACGCTTATAATTTCAAGTCTTAGATTTACTCATATATACTGTCAGTGTAAAGAGCTGTAGTATACTCTCGGTATATACGGGTAGTCACGGCCCTTGGAATTATAAGGTAAATACTATCATGTCTAGGCCTCAAGCAAGTCAGGGATTCTGTATAATTGTGGTACTTCCATCTGAAGACCCAATTACCAAATTACGAATTTCAGTTTGAATATCAAATTGTATGAATTATATCACACAATTATAATCTTTTTGTGTTTCTTGATAAATTTTTGACATATTTGTCTTCTCAGTTGATCTTTGTTAACCAAATGCTCTGATACCAACTGTGAGATCCCTGTCCCCACCATGCGACGGATTCGCGGTACTAGCAACGGAAGTAGCACTTTATGCGCGGGGCAGGGACCCACACTTCGGGCCTCGCCCACGGATATCCGGACAAGAGACTAATCCGTCGGTTTGTCCAAAACCAAAACCGGAAAAACTTCCTTTACCCGGAAAGCATGGGCGATTCCACCAGGATAACTCTTTACTCTAACGTAGTCAAGATCATTACGGATCAACTGATCTGACTACACCTTTAACGGTACTTAGTTAATTCAAGGAAGAAACTTGCACTTGGATCATTGGGATCAACGCTTTTTTCCCCATCAAGAGGCATAGCCGTTGATTCCTATCCATAGAACAATTTCTATCCGGGATTTACTTCATCTATCGTAATAATAGAAATTAAATCTCGATTTACGGATCCATCAGTCCAGCCTAACCCCATCCGCCGATCCCACGGGTTAGCCAACCGCCCAACCACTGTAGTGATGGGATCCAATTTGGAATTTGGTTAGGTTTTGTCCCGGGTACCAAGGAAAAGATTTCCGAGGCCCCCTAGCCGGAAGTTCATGCAAACATAAAACTAGCCACACCACTTACACACCCAATATGAAATTGCCTTTTTCTTAGCATCAGCTAACTTTAAAACAATCCTTTAATGAAACCATAGTACCACTGATCACAATCTTCCAATTTATCTGGTTGATTCATAATTTCCCATCATTCCTTCATCAGAGTATCTATGGCATCATTGGCAACTAGAACGCTCACCACCTGTCCACACAGGGGCCTTTTCAATAGTTCCTAGCCCATAATACTCGGCAAGATAATCACTTATAAAAAATCAAGATGGACTCTCGTTGAAGATCAGCAAGATCAACCAACAGATCCATATAAAGAGCCATGGACTCATCCATTGAAGACCAGTAAGGTCAGCAACCAGATCCATGCTCGGTTTCACAAAACAACTCTTACTCCTTGTTCCAATATCTTCCTAGATGCACGCGTGGGTATCCTAGGCGACCCAGAGCCCGAGCACCGTATGGTCAGCACCCTCTAGGATCCTTCGCAGGTGACCTAGCGCTTCACTCATAGGCCGCTTCCTTGGTCCCTCATCCACCGTACCGGAAGCTCACCATTTTAATCGAACCGAGGCTGGTCAAGACCTCGGTCGACCTTGCTACGCGAGACATCCTCCATTGACTCTCCGTCACACAGCAGTTGCAACTTTAACAGTTAGGTCTTCATGACCTTAATCCACAAGATGGTCAAAATGCTTCCCCAGCATTCTTGACATAAAACAGTCATTTACAAACAGTCACAAAATACAGTTTCTAAATCGAACTCTCGTCTTTCCACATTATCCCTCCTTAGTCCACATTACTTATTCCACATTCCATTCAATGTGTACTCATTCTCATCCATTTCCTCATATCGAAGACACATTAATTCACATACACATTCACATTCACATCCATACATCCACATTTACATGCATACATCCATTTTCACATCCTCCTTTATACATCCACATCCCATATCCACATTCATACATACACATCCATATCCACATCCATACATCCACATCCACATCCACATCCACATCCATACATCCACATCTACATGTTTACCTCCATTTTCACATCCTCATTTATACATCCATATCTCATATCCACATTCATACATACACATCCATTTTCACATCCATAGATCCACATCCATACATCCACATTCATACATATACATCCACATCCACATCCATATCCACATTCATACATACACATCCATTTTCACATCCATAGATCCACATCCACATGCATACATCCACTATCACGTCCTCATTCATACATCCACATCCACACACATACATCCACATCCACACACATACATCCACATCCACATTCCCATTCATATCTATACATCCACATCCACACACATACATCCACATCCACATTCCCATTCATATCTATACATCCACATCTACATCCACATACATACATACATCCACATTCACATTCCATATCCATATCTACATCTACATCCACATACATACATACATCCACATTCACATTCCATATCCATATCTACATCCACATTCACATACATCCACATCCACATTCCATATCCATATCTACATCCACATTCACATACATCCACATCCACATTCCCATTCACATATCCATATCTACATCCACATTCACATACATCCACATCCACATTCCATATCCATATCTACATCCACATTCACATACATCCACATCCACATTCCCATTCACATCTATACACCCACATCTACATCCACGTACATATATACATCCACATTCCACATTCACATCTATACATCCACATCTACGTCCACATTCGCATACATCCACATCCACATCCACATTCGCATACATCCACATCCACATCCACATCCACATCCACATTCCCATTCACATTCCCATTCGCATACATCCACATCCACATTCCCATTCACATCTATACATCCACATATGTACATACATCCACATCCACATTCCACATTCACATCTACATCCACATTCACATCTATGCATATACATCTTCATGCATACATCCATTTTCACATTCATACATCCACACTCCCATCTCCACATCCACACATCCACATACATACATCCATTTTCACATTCCCATTCATATAACCCCATATACCTTCACATCTAATCTTTTACATCACATCCATTCTTGTCCTATCACAACCCATATACATCTTATCCTATCACATACACTTCTTACCTCATCCCATACACATCTTATCACATCTTAATTCATCTTATCACCTCTTATCACCTCTTATACACCTCTTATCACATCCTATCACATCTCATATCTATTTATAGAATACAAGAGAATTCTTATATTTGATATAAGATTTCTTTACACATTTACTTATCCATAAATTCAATTTAAGGAGATTAATACTTCCGAAGTAAAATCAATCTTTTATGCATCTTCCTATGCATAAATTCATTTTAAATGAAAATGACACTTTTGAATTAAAATTCAATCTTTTATGCATCTTCCTATGCATAAATTCAATTTAGATGAGAATGACACTTTTGAATTAAAAATCAATTTTTTTATGCATCTTCTTATGCATAAATTCAATTTAGTAGGAATTAAACTTTTAGAATAAAAGAATTTCTCTTATGCATCTAAGTTATGCATAAAATCCATTTATGATGAAAATCACACTTTTAGTATAAAAAGAATATCTTTTATGCATACTTCTATGCATGAAATCCAAATATGATAAAAGTAACACTTTTATAATAAAATAATCACCTCTTATGCATACTTCTATGCATGAAATTCAATTGTGATAAAAGTAACACTTTTATAATAAAATAATCAACTTTTATGCATACCTCTATGCATGAAATCCAAATATGATAAAAGTAACACTTTTATAATAAAATAATCACCTCTTATGCATACTTCTATGCATGAAATTCAATTGTGATAAAAGTAACACTTTTATAATAAAATAATCAACTTTTATGCATACCTCTATGCATGAAATCCAAATATGATAAAAGCAACACTTTTATAATAAAATAATCAACTTTTATGCATACCTTTATGCATGAAATCCAAATATGATAAAAGTAACACTTTTGATATAAAAATTTATCCATTATGCATACTTCTATGCATGAAAATAAAAATGGTAAAAGTAACACTTTTGATATAAAAATTTATCCATTATGCATACTTCTATGCATGAAAATAAAAATGGTAAAAATAACACTTTTGATATAAAAACTTATCCTTTATGCATACTTCTATGCATGAAAATAAAATTGATAAAAATAACACTTTTGATATAAAAATTTATCCATTATGCACACTTCTATGCATGAAAATAAAAATAGTAAAAATAACACTTTTGATATAAAAACTTATCCTTTATGCATACTTCTATGCATGAAAATAAAATTGATAAAAATAACACTTTTGATATAAAAATTTATCCATTATGCATACTTCTATGCATGAAAATAAAAATGGTAAAAATAATACTTTTGATATAAAAACTTATCCTTTATGCATGATATTAAAATTCAATTTCTCCATGATTATAATGAAATTCTTTCAATTAATCTAGGATGATAATTCCTAGAATATGGTAGGAAGTCCTCTTTTTATGCTTTGAATGAAATTATTTTATGCATAATTTTTATAAAAATTTTGCCATAGCTCCGCTGCTATGTGACTGATAAATCTCAATTTTTCTAAAGGATAAAGCTTATCATTAAGGAAATAATTAAAATGATCTCTAATTGGATCATTCATCCATAATGGATTGAATCATCAATATACATAAACTAAAAGCATAGAAAAAAGCCATTAATTTGGCCTCAAGCATAGCTTAATCTTGGGTTAAGGAAAAGCTTAATGAAAAGCTTAATTTGGATTGAGAATGGGTCATGAGTATGACCATTTCTTGAGTGAGAGAGAGAAATTACATAAAAACCATTATAGAATTTAAACATAAATAGAAATTAACTTCAATAGTATTTATTAAATTATGTAACTCTTCACTACTATTCACCAGTTAACTTCAATAGCATTTAAAAAATCATACCAATTAAGCTTCTCAAGCTTGAGAGGGGTTGAGAAGAGAGAAACATTGAGAAATTATAGAAAAGAACAATATTTACTAATTACCTTACAATTTGCTTGATTCTTTGTTCACGGTAGAGGCCCCCAACCAATCAATTGGTTAAGTATGTTGATGGAGCCACTAATTGGGATTGAAGAAAGAGGGAAGCTCCAAAAACTAGTGAATTATTAAATGAATTCACAGTTCTTGGCTTAGGTGGAGTAGAGTAGCGATGCATAAACACTATCTATTTTTCAACAAGGGGGAGGCTTCTATTTATAGGAAAAATTGAGCTCCTAACCAAACAAACTGATTCTAGAATTTTCTAAATCAGTTTGGTCAATATTTGACCATTTTTAGGTCAGTTAAGCTAACTTTTTGGAACTAGACTTGAATGAGGAGAGAGGAGAGATGAAATATCTCAATTTTTATGAGTTTAAAACTCATTCAAGCATGTGAAATATGCACCTCCTTTAAAGAACTCCCCTTCCTTACATATGTGTCATAATGGAATGATTTTAATATTGCTCATAGTTTTTTTACTAATAAACCTTGTACATTTTCAACTCTTCATCTTATGTGAAATATGCACCTCCTTTAAAGAACTCCCCTTCCTTACATATGTGTCATAATGGAATCATTTTAATATTGCTCATAGTTTTTTACTAATAAACCTTGTACATTTTCAACTCTTCATCTTATGTGAGCATTTACTCATTTTTGGATACCCAAAATATCTCATATTTTTAATATTGCTCATAGTTTTTTACTAATAAACCTTGTACATTTTCAACTCTTCATCTTATGTGAGCATTTACTCATTTTTGGGTATCTTCTTTTACAAAATGGATGTATCTCCTCCCTACACATGGATTGATGCTATTGGCCCATAGGAACCTTAATTGAACCATAATCCAAAAATTTCTAAAAATCTAGACCCTTAGGCTAAGGTCCTTTATACCCATTTTTCAATTAATTCCAATTACACATTGGAAAGTTCTTTTTGAATTTCTGTTTCAGGGGAACTTATTTTAATAAGATGAGTTATTTTTCTATCCAAAAATATTCATAATCTGAATATTCTCTCTATAGAATATTTTCTCTCTCTAGGTTAAAACAGTTAGAAACAAGGTCTTTATATTTCTGAAGAGGGATTGATTACAAGGGAAGATACTGGACATCAAAAGGGGGTTGGGGGAGGAATCTTACAGTATAAGTTCTGAGAATGAATAAAGTTTAAATCTTGTTCTTATCTTGAATCTTTCTCTCTTTAAGACTTTTCTTGGTGGTTAATCCTGATTTAAATTTTTCTCTAAGTCTCATAATTCGTGCATCTTGCGAAATTATCCCAGTTTGCGAGAGATGAGGACATCTCACGTTTTTTAAGTGGGGTAGAATGTAAGATTCCTCCCCCAACCCCCTTTAGATGTCTAGTATCTTCCCCTGTAAATCCCTCTTCAGAAATATAAAGACCTTGTTTCTATCTGTTTTAACCTAGAGAGAGAAAATATTCTAGAGAGAGAATATTCAGATTTTGAATATTTTTGGATAGAAAAATATCTCACCTTATTAAAATGAATTCCCTTGAAACAGAAATTAAGAAAGAATTTTTTAATATGCAATTGGAATTAATTGGAAATAGGTATAAAGAACCTTAGTCTAAGGGTCTAGATTTTCAGAAATTTTTGGATTATGGTCCAATTAAGGTTCCTTTGGGCCAATAGCATCAATCCATGTGTAGGGAGGAGACCTATTTGTAAAAGAAGATACCCAAAAATGAGTAAATGCTCACATAAGATGAAGAGTTGAAAATGTACAAGGTTTATTAGTAAAAAAACTATGAGTAATATCAAAAAAATGAGATAAATTGGGTATCCAAAAATGAGTAAATGCTCACATAAGATGAAGAGTTGAAAATGTACAAGGTTTATTAGTAAAAAACTATGAGTAATATAAAAAAATGAGATAAATTGAGTATCCAAAAATGAGTAAATAAATGCTCACATAAGATGAAGAGTTGAAAATGTACAAGGTTTATTAGTAAAAAACTATGAGCAATATTAAAAATATGAGATATTTTGGGTATAATCATTCCATTTTGACACATATGTAAGGAAGGGGAGTTCTTTAAAGGAGGTGCATATTTCACATGCTTGAATGAGTTTTAAACTCAAAAATAATGTGATATTTTTATCTCTCATCTCTCTTGAACCAAACCAAATCAAAATGGAACCAAACCGAATCAAAAAGTAACCAAACTAGGTCCAAATCTAGTCCAAATTCAACCAAACTGACTTGGAAAATTCTAGAATCAGTTTGTTTGGTTAGGAGCTCAATTTTTCCTATAAATGGAAGCCTCCCCTTGTTGAAAAAAATATAGTGTTTACACATTGTTACTCTACTCCACCTAAGCCAAGAACTGTGAATTCTTTAATAATTCACTAGTTTTTGACACTTCTCTCTTTCTTCAATTCCCATTGGTGGCTCCATCAACATACTAAACCAATTGATTTGTTGGGGGCCTCTACCGTGAACAAAGAATCAAGCAAATTGTAAGGTAAGTATGGTGAATTTTGATCTTTTCTATAATTTCTCAATGTTTCTCTCTTCTCAACCCCTCTCAAGCTTGAGAAGCTTAATTTGGTTTTTGAAATGCTATTGAAGTTAATTAATTAATGATAGTAAAGAATTACATAAATTTTCACTTATGCTTAATTCTAATGGTTTTTTCTCTCTCTCACTTAAGAAATGGTCATACTCATCTCAATCCAAATCAAGCTTTTCATAAAGCTTTTTCTTAATCCAAGATTAATCTATGCTTGAGAATAAATTAATAGTTTTTTTTATCTATACTTTTAGTTTATGATTATTTTTTATTTAATCCATTAAGGGTTAATGATCCAATTAGAGATCATTCTAATCATTCTCTTAAAGATAACCTATCTTTTAAAATAATTGAGATTTATCAGTTATAGTAGCGGAGCTATGGCAAAATTTTTATAAAAATTACGCATGAAATAATTTCATTCAAAGCATGAAAAGAGGACTTCCTACCATATTCTAGGAATTATCATCCTAGATTAATTGAAAGATATTCATTGTAATCCTAGAGAAATTGATTTTTATATTATGCATAATTGATTTTCATGCATAGAGGTATGCATAGAAGATGATTATTTTATTATAAAAGAGTTACTTTTAGCTCAATTGAAATTCATGCATAGAGGTATACATAAGAGATGAATATTTTATTATAAAAGAGTTACTTTTAGCATAATTGAATTTCATGCATAGAGGTATGCATAAGAGATGAATATTTTATTACAAAAGAGTTACTTTTAGCATAATTGAATTTCATGCATAGAGGTATGCATAAGAGATGAATATTTTATTACAAAAGAGTTACTTTTAGCATAATTGAATTTCATGCATAGAGGTATGCATAAGAGATGAATATTTTATTATAAAAGAGTTACTTTTAGCATAATTGAAATTCATGCATAGAGGTATGCATAAGAGATGAAATTTCATTATAAAAGTGTTACTTTTAGCATAATTGAATTTCATGCATAGAGGTATGCATAAGAGATGAAATTTTATTATAAAAGAGTTACTTTTAGCATAATTGAATTTCATGCATAGAGGTATGCATAAGAGATGAATATTTTATTATAAAAGAGTTACTTTTAGCATAATTGAAATTCATGCATAGAGGTATGCATAAGAAATGAAATTTTATTATAAAAGTGTTACTTTTAGCATAATTGAATTTCATGCATAGAGGTATGCAGAAAAGATATGGGAAGTGATAAGATGTGATAAGATGCATATAAGATGAGTTAGGATGTGATAAGATGAGTTAAGAAGTGATAGGATGTGTATGGGATGAGGTAAGAAGTGTATGTGATGGGATAAGATGTATATGGGTTGTGATAGGGTGAGAATATGGATGTGAATGTGGATGGATATGTATGGATGTAAATGAGGATGTGGATGGATATGTATGGATGTAAATGAGGATGTGGATGTAGATGCATGGATGGAGATGTGGATGTAGATGTATAGATATGGATGTGAATGTGGAGGTGGATGTATGCGTGTAGATGTAGATGTATGGATATGAATGTGAATGTGGATGTGGATGTATGCACGGAGATGTGGATGTATGCATGTAGATGTAGATGTATGGATGTGAATGTGAATGTGGATGTGGATGTATACATGTAAATGTAGATGTATACATGGAGATGTGGATGTATGCATGTAAATGTAGATGTATGAATGTGGATGTGGATGTATGCATGTAGATGTGAATATGCATGTGGATGTATACACGGAGATGTGGATGTATGCATGTAAATGTAGATGTATGAATGTGGATGTGGATGTATGCATATAGATGTGGGTGTATGGATGTGAATGTGCATATAGATGTGGGTGTATGGATGTGAATGTGCATATAGATGTGGATGTGAAAATAGATGCATGGATGTAGATGTGGATGTGAAAATAGATGCATGGATGTAGATGTGGATGTATGGATGTGAATGTGGATGTGGATGTGGATATATGTATGGATGTGAATATATGATATGTGATGTGAAGGAATCTGAAGTGATGAGATGGAAAATGATGTGATGGGATGAGTACACATATAAATGGAATGTGGAATAAGTAATGTGGATTGATGAGGGATAATGTGGAAAAATGAGAGTTTATATAGAAACTGTATTTGTAAACTGTTTGTAAATGGTTGTTTTATGTCAAGAATGCTGGGAAAGCATTTTGACCATCTTGTGATTAAGGTCGTGGAGACCTAACTAACCTGCTGACGGAGAGTCAATGGAGGACGTCTCGCGTAGCAAGGTCAGCCGAGGTCTTGACCAGCCTCGGTGCGATTAAAATGGTGAGCTTCCGGTACGGTGGATGCATTAGGAAATTTTTGAGGTCATTTTGGGGCCCTGTAAGGAAGTTTGACCGAAATATTCCCTCCAAAAGGGGCACCGGATAAAATTTTTACAAACGAACTCCAAATTTGTCGGACCTCACATATTTAGATTCTACTCTTCAAAAGCTATCCATTGATATATAACACGATAGGGTTCGGAGAAGGGACAAGATAGATACCTAGAAGATTCCTTTTTGCCTGGGAAAGATTCACGACTTAAATTATATACACTAACCTATATATTAACCTACAACTATAACTATATAACTTATAGTAACTTAAATTATATATTTATAACTATATAGCTTATAGTAACTTATAGTTAATAAAAGCTTATTTTAATGCTACTATATTATAGCTTATTTAATAAATATAATTGTAAGCTTATAAGTTTGATTATAGCTTTTATTATAGGTTAAAGTATATGTATAAATTCAAGGGGATTTTGGTACAAAGATAGGGCAAGGAAATGTATCCATTCTAGTGGAGGAATGTTTGAAAGATATGCTCCGTTACGTGAATCTTTCCCAGGCAAAAAGGAATCTTCTAGGTATCTATCTTGTCCCTTCTCCGAACCCTATCGTGTTATATATGTAACGTGAATCTTTCCCAGGCAAAAAGGAATCTTCT
Organism: Cibotium barometz; assembly: GCF_041138505.1. Classification (NCBI taxonomy): domain Eukaryota; kingdom Viridiplantae; phylum Streptophyta; class Polypodiopsida; order Cyatheales; family Cibotiaceae; genus Cibotium; species Cibotium barometz. The sequence goes on from NC_141055.1 coordinate 11,351,708, forward strand.
AGGTATCTATCTTGTCCCTTCTCCGAACCCTATCGTGTTATATATCAATGGATAGCTTTTGAAGAGTAGAATCTAAATATGTGAGGTCCGACAAATTTGGAGATCGTTTGTAAAAATTTTATCCGGTGCCCCTTTTTGGAGGGAATATTCCAATCAAACTTCTTTACAGGGCCCCAAAATGACCTCAAAAATTTCCTAATGAGGGGCCAAGGAAGCGGCCTATGAGTGAAGCGCTAGGTCACCTGCGAAGGATCCTAGAGGGTGCTCACCATACGGTGCTCGGGCACTGGGTCGCCCAGGATACCCACGCGTGCGTCGAGGAAGATATTGGAACAAGGAGTAAGAGTTGTTTTCTGAAACCGGACATGGATCTGGTTGACTGACCTTGCTAGTCCTCAACGGATGAGTCCATGGCTCTTTATATGGATCTGTTGGTTGATCTTGCTGATCTTCAACGAGAGTCCATCTTGATAAGTGATTATATTGCTGAGTATTATGGGCTAGGAACTATTTAAAAGGGCCCCTGTGGACAGGTGGTGAGCGTTCTAGTTTGGCAATGATGCCATAGATACTCTGATGAAGGAATGATGGGAAATTGAATCAACCCGATAATTTGGAAGATGGTGATCAGTGATACTATGGTTTTATTAAAGGATTCTTTTTAAACTAGTTGAATCTGTGAAAAGGCAATTTCATATTGGGTGTGTAAGTGGTGTGACTAGTTTTATTTTGCATGAACTTCTGGCTAGGGGGCCTTGGAACTCTTTTCCTTGGTACCCGGGACAAAACCTAACCAAATTCTTAATTGGATCCCATCACTACAGTGGTTGGGCGGTTGGCTAACCCATGGGACTGGATGGGGTTAGGTTGGACTGATGGATCCGTAAATCGAGACTCAAATTCTGTTACTACGATAGATAAAGCAAATCCCGAATAGTAATTGTTCTATGGATAGGAATCAACGGCTGTGCCTCTTGATAGGGAAAAAAGCGTTGATTCCAATGATCCAAGTACAAGTTTCTTCCTTGATCTGACCAAGTATCTTTATAGATGCAGTCGGATCTGTTTGATCAGTAAGGGTTTGACTACGTTAGAGTAAACGTTTTCCTGATGGAATCACCCGTGCTTTTCGGTAAAGAAAGTTTTTCCGGGTTCGGTTTTGGAACAACCGACGGATTAGTCTCTTATCCGGATATCCGTGGGTGAGGCCCCGAATGTGGGACCCCTGTCCCGTGCGAGAAGTGCTACTTCCGCTGCCAGTATCCTGAATCCGTTGCTCGGTGTGGGAACAGGGATCTCACAGTTGGTATCAGAGCATATAAAGATCAACTGAGAAACCAAATATGTCAAAAATTTATCAAGAAGCACAAAAAGGTTGTAATTGTGTGATATAATTCATACAATTTGATATTCAAACTGAAATTCGTAATTTGGTAATTGGGTCTTCAGATGGAAATACCGCAATTATATAGAATCCCTGACTTGCTTGAGGCCTAGACATGATGGTATTTACCTTATAATTCCAAGGGCCATGACTACCGTATATACCGAGAGTATAACTGCAGCTCTTTACTGACACTGGTATATACGAGTAAATCTAAGACTTGAAATTATAAGCGTTAATGCTATCCAGATGATGATTTTGAATGTGGTTGATATGATTTTTAATTCTGTTTGAGAATTGATGTGAATTGATTTGGATTCTGATTGAAAATTCTGATTGAAAAATGATGATTTCTGAAATTTAGTTGAAATATAATGAAACCACAATGAGGAGGAATGGGACGATATTCATAACAGGAATGATGATAATGAATTCAACAAATCACTATGAGATTAGTGGATTGTGTTGTCAGATTGCTACTGTTAACACTTGACTCGGTAGATCATGTTAAGGGATGACAAATTGAGGACTAGCTTAACTGAAATTCCCGTAGAGGAATGTTCAGAAGGAAATTTTTCGGTCTAATGGACCATTATCGTGTTAAAGATATGAATGATATGATTGAATGAATTGTTATTTAATGATGAGTTCTATTTAAAGGATGATTATCCCCATATTCTGTTGGGTTGACCAGAATATAAGGAACCCCAGAATAAATTGGATCTTAAGAAAAAGAGTTGTCCTCTACTTGGCGAGATGAGGACATCTCGCACTTTTCAAGTGGGGTAGAATGTAAGATTCTTCCCCCAGCCTTCGAGGTATATAGGAGTAAGAACCTCCCTTTCTGATCTTATAAATATTCCCTCTCTAAAATAAAAGAAAGATTCTGTTTAAAAAAGGAAGACCCTCTCCCTAGAATACTTCTCAGGAGTCACGCCTTTTTTAAGGATTCAGAACGATGAGTTCAGAAGTGAAAATTGGTGTTTTGGATACCAAGGTTTTGGTTTTCATTCGAGTACGGCCCAAAAGAAGTTCTTTATCTCTTGGGGAGTATAAGAAGTTATCCCCCAGATATTGTGAGCCTTATATCTGAATTCAATGAAAGTAGGTGACTTAGCCTACAAGCTTCTTTTACCTCCTCATCTCAAAGTTCTTAATGTATTTCATAGAAATATGTGCCAAACCCAAATCATGGAAAGACGGTAAAACTTCACTGACCATTGGCTTCTAAGTTATGCTAGCTCCTTCCTTTATATAAGTCGTAACTTTTACGTGTCGCTCACAGTAATCTTACTTCCATCGATCTCCCTTCTTCTTAATCTCCTTCATGGCTTGGCACAGGAATTAGTTTTATCCATGATGATTTCTCACCTTCAAGATGCAAGAGAGTCTGTGAAGAAAGATTTTATAGAACAGTATGAGCGCTCACTTTTCCCTCACTTGGGAACTTCTGTAGCGCAGACCAAATGGCGGACCTATCAAGACATAACTAGGGTAACACCCTGGGATCAGCAGCACTTTCGTAACAATGTCCGCTTGGCCATGGTTATTGAAGCCTTAGGTTTGGGTCCCCGATACTACTGCATCATGAGATCAAGGCATCTTGGGTTTTTTGAGCGGGTCTTCTTACTGGCGTGTTTTCTTCCTAATCAGAAGATATGCCTTTACCCCGTTTTTGGCTTGCCTCTCAGAGGTCCTTTTGTTAGATCACCTCATACCACTAAGATAGGTGCGGCAATAACCAACAAAATTATTCCCATAGATGAGTTACCATAAAAATGAGATAAATTGAGTATCCAAAAATGAGTAAATAAATGCTCACATAAGATGAAGAGTTGAAAATGTACAAGGTTTCTTAGTAAAAAACTATGAGCAATATTAAAAATATGATATATTTTGGGTATAATCATTCCATTTTGACACATATGTAAGGAAGGGGAGTTCTTTAAAGGAGGTGCATATTTCACATGCTTGAATGAGTTTTAAACTCAAAAATAATGTGATATTTTTATCTCTCATCTCTCTTGAACCAAACCAAATCAAAATGGAACCAAACCGAATCAAAAAGTAACCAAACTAGGTCCAAATCTAGTCCAAATTCAACCAAACTAACTTGGAAAATTCTAGAATCAGTTTGTTTGGTTAGGAGCTCAATTTTTCTTATAAATAGAAGCCTCCCCTTGTTGAAAAAAATATAGTGTTTACACATTGTTACTCTACTCCACCTAAGCCAAGAACTGTGAATTCTTTAATAATTCACTAGTTTTTGACACTAACTCTCTTTCTTCAATTCCCATTGGTGGCTCCATCAACATGCTAAACCAATTGATTGGTTGGGGGCCTCTACCGTGAACAAAGAATCAAGCAAATTGTAAGGTAAGTATGGTGAATTTTGATCTTTTCTATAATTTCTCAATGTTTCTCTCTTCTCAACCTCTCTCAAGCTTGAGAAGCTTAATTGGTATGGTTTTTGAAATGCTATTGAAGTTAATTAATTAATGATAGTAAAGAATTACATAAATTTCCATTTCTGCTTAATTCTAATGGCTTTTCTCTCTCTCACTAAAGAAATGGTCATACTCATGACCCATTCTCAATCCAAATGAAGCTTTTCATAAAGCTTTTTCTTAATCCAAGATTAATCTATGCTTGAGAATAAATTAATAGTTTTTTTTATCTATACTTTTAGTTTATGATTATTTTTTATTTAATCCACTAAGGGTTAATGATCCAATTAGGGATCATTCTAATCATTCCCTTAAAGATAACCTATCTTTTAAAATAATTGAGATTTATCAGTTATAGTAGCGGAGCTATGGCAAAATTTTTATAAAAATTACGCATGAAATAATTTCATTCAAAGCATGAAAAGAGGACTTCCTTATAAATATTCCCTCTCTAAAATAAAAGAAAGATTCTGTTTAAAAAAGGAAGACCCTCTCCCTAGAATACTTCTCAGGAGTCACGCCTTTTTTAAGGATTCAGAACAATGAGTTCAGAAGTGAAAATTGGTGTTTTGGATACCAAGGTTTTGGTTTTCATTCGAGTACGGCCCAAAAGAAGTTCTTTATCTCTTGGGGAGTATAAAAAGTTATCCCCTAGATATTGTGAGCCTTATATCTGAATTCAATGAAAGTAGGTGACTTAGCCTACAAGCTTCTTTTACCTCCTCATCTCAAAGTTCTTAATGTATTTCATAGAAATATGTGCCAAACCCAAGAGAGTCTGTGAAGAAAGATTTTATAGAACAGTATGAGCGCTCACTTTTCCCTCACTTGGGAACTTCTGTAGCGCAGACCAAATGGCGGACCTATCAAGACATAACTAGGGTAACACCCTGGGGTCAGTAGCACTTTCGTAACAATGTCCGCTTGGCCATGGTTATTGAAGCCTTAGGTTTGGGTCCCCGATACTACTGCGTCATGAGATCAAGGCATCTTGGGTTTTCTGAGCGGGTCTTCTTACTGGCGTGTTTTCTTCCTCATCAGAAGATATGCCTTTACCGCATTTTTGGCTTGCCTCTCAGAGGTCCTTTTGTTAGATCACCTCATACCACTGAGATAGGTGCGACAATAACCAACAGAATTATTCCCATAGATGAGTTACCTTATACGTGCACAGCTTGTGAGTGCTGCTTTTGTGATCATATGATGGACGGGCTTATGGAAGTGTAAAGAGTTCTTCTATCTTTACTGTATAAGTTCCGAGAATGAACAAAGTTTAAATCTTGTTCTTATCTTGAATCTTGCTCTCTTTAAGACTTTTCTTGGTGGTTTCCTGCATCTTGCGAAATTATCCCAGTTTGCAAGATGAGGACATCTCGCGTTTTTTAAGTGGGATAGAATGTAAGATTCCTTCCCCAACCCCCTTTTGATGTCTAGTATCTTCCCCTGTAATAAATCCCTCTTCAGAAATATAAAGACCTTGTTTCTAACTGTTTTAACCTAGAGAGAGAAAATATTCTAGAGAGAGAATATTCAGATTTTGAATATTTTTGGATAGAAAAATATCTCAACTTATTAAAATGAATTTCCCTGAAACAGAAATTCAGAAAGAGTTTTCCAATGTGCAATTGGAATTAATTGGAAATAGGTATAAACAACCTTAGTCTAAGGGTCTAGATTTTCAGAAATTTTTGGATTATGGTCCAATTAAGGTTCCTATGGGCCAACAGCATCAATCCATGTGTAGGGAGGACATAAATCCTATTTGTAAAAGAAGATACCCAAAAATGAGTAAATGCTCACATAAGATGAAGAGTTGAAAATGTACAAGGTTTATTAGTAAAAAAACTATGAGTAACATCAAAAAAATGAGATAAATTGAGTATCCAAAAATGAGTAAATGCTCACATAAGATGAAGAGTTGAAAATGTACAAGGTTTATTAGTAAAAAACTATGAGTAATATCAAAAAATGAGATAAATTGAGTATCCAAAAATGAGTAAATATATGCTCACATAAGATGAAGAGTTGAAAATGTACAAGGTTTATTAGTAAAAAACTATGAGCAATATTAAAAATATGAGATATTTTGGGTATAATCATTCCATTTTGACACATATGTAAGGAAGGGGAGTTCTTTAAAGGAGGTGCATATTTCACATGCTTGAATGAGTTTTAAACTCAAAAATAATGTGATATTTTTATCTCTCATCTCTCTTGAACCAAACCAAATCAAAATGGAACCAAACTGAATAAAAAAGTAACCAAACTAGGTCCAAATCTAGTCCAAATTCAACCAAACTGACTTGGAAAATTCTAGAATCAGTTTGTTTGGTTAGGAGCTCAATTTTTCCTATAAATGGAAGCCTCCCCTTGTTGAAAAAAATATAGTGTTTACACATTGTTACTCTACTCCACCTTAGCCAAGAACTGTGAATTCTTTAATAGTTCACTAGTTTTTGACACTTCTCTCTTTCTTCAATTCCCATTGGTGGCTCCATCAACATACTAAACCAATTGATTGGTTGGGGGCCTCTACCGTGAACAAAGAATCAAGCAAATTGTAAGGTAAGTATGGTGAATTTTGATCTTTTCTATAATTTCTCAATGTTTCTCTCTTCTCAACCCCTCTCAAGCTTGAGAAGCTTAATTGGTATGGTTTTTGAAATGCTATTGAAGTTAATTAATTAATGATAGTAAAGAATTACATAAATTTCCATTTCTGCTTAATTCTAATGGTTTTTTCTCTCTCTCACTTAAGAAATGGTCATACTCATGACCCATTCTCAATCCAAATGAAGCTTTTCATAAAGCTTTTTCTTAATCCAAGATTAATCTATGCTTGAGAATAAATTAATAGTTTTTTTATCTATGCTTTTAGTTTATGATTATTTTTTATTTAATCCATTAAGGGTTAATGATCCAATTAGGGATCATTCTAATCATTCCCTTAAAGATAACCTATCTTTTAAAATAATTGAGATTTATCAGTTATAGTAGTGGAGCTATGGCAAAATTTTTATAAAAATTACGCATAAAATAATTTCATTCAAAGCATGAAAAGAGGACTTCCTACCATATTCTAGGAATTATCATCCTAGATCAATTGAAAGATATTCATTGTAATCCTAGCGAAATTGATTTTTATATTATGCATAATTGATTCTCATGCGTAGAGGTATGCATAGAAGATGATTATTTTATTATAAAAGAGTTACTTTTAGCTCAATTGAAATTCATGCATAGAGGTATACATAAGAGATGAATATTTTATTATAAAAGAGTTACTTTTAGCATAATTGAATTTCATGCATAGAGGTATGCATAAGAGATAAATATTTTATTATAAAAGAGTTACTTTTAGCATAATTGAATTTCATGCATAGAGGTATATGCATAAGAGATGATATTTTATTATAAAAGAGTTACTTTTAGCATAGTTGAATTTCATGCATAGAGGTATGCATAAGAGATGAATATTTTATTATAAAAGAGTTAATTTTAGCATAATTGAAATTCATGCATAGAGGTATGCATAAGAGATGAATATTTTATTATAAAAGTGTTACTTTTAGCATAATTCAATTTCATGCATAGAGGTATGCATAAGAGATGAATATTTTATTATAAAAGAGTTACTTTTAGCATAATTGAATTTCATGCATAGAGGTATGCATAAGAGATGAATATCTTATTATAAAAGAGTTACTTTTAGCATAATTGAATTTCATGCATAGAGGTAGGCATAAGAGATGAATATTTTATTATAAAAGAGTTACTTTTAGCATAATTGAATTTCATGCATAGAGGTATGCATAAGAGATGAATATTTTATTATAAAAGAGTTACTTTTAGCATAATTGAAATTCATGCATAGAGGTATGCATAAGAGATGAAATTTTATTATAAAAGTGTTACTTTTAGCATAATTGAATTTCATGCATAGAGGTATGCATAAAAGATATGGGAAGTGATAAGATGTGATAAGATGCATATGAGATGAGTTAGGATGTGATAAGATGAGTTAAGAAGTGATAGGATGTGTATGGGATGAGGTAAGAAGTGTATGTGATGGGATAAGATGTATATGGGTTGTGATAGGGTGAGAATATGGATTTGAATGTGGATGGATATGTATGGATGTAAATGAGGATGTGGATGTAGATGCATGGATGGAGATGTGGATGTAGATGTATAGATATGGATGTGAATGTGGAGGTGGATGTATGCGTGTAGATGTAGATGTATGGATGTGAATGTGAATGTGGATGTGGATGTATGCACGGAGATGTGGATGTATGCATGTAGATGTAGATGTATGGATGTGAATGTGAATGTGGATGTGGATGTATACATGGAGATGTGGATGTATGCATGTAAATGTAGATGTATGAATGTGGATGTGGATGTATGCATGTAGATGTGAGTACGCATATAGATGTGGGTGTATGGATGTGAATGTGCATATAGATGTGGATGTGAAAATAGATGCATGGATGTAGATGTGGATATGAAAATAGATGCATGGATGTAGATGTGGATGTATGGATGTGAATGTGGATGTGGATGTGGATATATGTATGGATATGAATATATGATATGTGATGTGAAGGAATCTGAAGTGATGAGATGGAAAGTGATGTGATGGGATGAGTACACATATAAATGGAATGTGGAATAAGTAATGTGGATTGATGAGGGATAATGTGGAAAAATGAGAGTTTATATAGAAACTGTATTTGTAAACTGTTTGTAAATACTGGGAAAGCATTTTGACCATCTTGTGATTAAGGTCGTGGAGACCTAACTGATAAAGTTACAACTGCGGACGGAGAGTCAATGGAGGACGTCTCGCGTAGCAAGGTCGGCCGAGGTCTTAACCAGCCTCGGTGCGATTAAAATGGTGAGCTTCCGGTACGATGGATGAGGGGCCAAGGAAGCGGCCTATGAGTGAAGCGCTAGGTCACCTGCGCGAGCGAAGGATCCTAGAGGGTGCTGACCATACGGTGCTCGGGCTCTGGGTCGCCCAGGATACCCACGCGTGCCTTGAGGTCTAGCTCTACCACATGGTAGAGCTAGACCTCAAATGCAATTCTAGCTCCACCACATGGTAGAGCTGGACCTCAAAGCATTCTAGCTCTAGGATGTGGTCTAGGTAGAATACAGCTCTAGCACGTGGTAGAGCTAGACCTCAAATGCAATTATAGCTCCTTGGTTCTTGTCAAGTGAAGTAGGTCTCTTCTTGGAGTAAATGGTTTTGTTGATGTGTATGGAACACAGCTAGATTGATGCATTCTTGCTCTACCACAAGGTAGAGCTAGACCTCAAAGCTTTCTACATCTACGATTCTAGCTCCACCACATGCTAGAGCTAGACCTCAAAGCTTTCTACATCTACGATTCTAGCTCCACCACATGGTAGAGCTAGACCTCAAATGCAATAATAGCTCCACCACATGGTAGAGCTAAACCTCAAAGTTTTCTTTTGCTCTTCTATCACCTTCTTCATTGGCAACTTGGTCATCCTTTAGCAACATATGGAGGTAGCAAATAAAGCCATAGTGGTAGTTGACTAGATGAAATTTTCTTTTGTGAAGAGGGTACTTACTATCTTTCTTCTTCTTATCCTCAGGCACCTTTAAGATATCCCTATTTAACTTCTTCCTTTTTCAAATGTAGAGTATAGAATATCATTGACATGCACATATTGAACATTATCAAACATGACATCATCATTAGAAATGACCTTATGATAATGTTGCAGTTGGTCTTCAACATATGAATGGGCAGACAAGATCAATGGAGAAATTACAATTAAACATCTATGAAATCTTAGAATGTCGGTGATGCTAGCGAAATGTGTAGATAAATTTGAGCAACTTCTCGTCTCGCGTTTCCACCACAATCAGGGAATCTGGCTCGATCTCAATCTTTGGCATATCCATCTGCTCTGCAGGCCAAGGGAGTTGTGTGACTACAAGTAGGAACACGTATGTAATAGATCACTATAATGCAATATGATGCCTTGGTGGGAGTCTAAGTTCTCATATTGCGTTGTAGGTATTTCCATATAAATATATCTCCAGTACAATAATATGCTTCAAACACATGTTCCATTGCTAGATACGAGGCATATTTTAATTTATAACAATATCTTTTTTTTGGCAGTGCTGCTAGGTACTTGACTGGCCTTCAGATGATGTGGAACTACTTTGCTAGTGGTCATGGAAAGGGAGAGAGAGCCTGACAGTGCATGTGCAGTCTCATAAAGCATGTGCTAACTGATCAAACTACAAAGCAATTGGATGTAGATGGAGAAAAGATACAAAATGCACATGATGTTGTGGAGTGGCCAAATTGGAAAATGGGAGATGATGATGTGAAGCAAAGGTGTTTTGTGGAGGTAAAGGAGGGCGATGTGATCTGAGAATAGCATGGGCATGCCAGACTATTAAGGGGTCTCATTCCACACATTATGTCTTAGGTTTTACTAGTAAAGATCCTACATACGCTCTATTTAGAAGCTTGTCCTATTTTTATTCATTCTACATGGATGGAGCATGGGTCAAGTGCACCACATTATCTCATGTGGATTTATGGACTTTGAAGAAGCTGGAATCCATCAGCTGGAAAAATGATAATGCCCTTGAGAAAGATGATATATTGTACTCAGATAAGAACAAGAAATTGGCTAACATTGCAAAGATGGTGAAATTTTTGGATACGGGCAAGGCCAAACAACCAACCCTGTCACAAACTCCCTTGGTGAGTCCCATAGACCCTCGGTATGTTGTTTTGCCTGGAGTCTCAATGCAGGTTGAGCCCACGAGCAGTAACTTTAGCTTTCCAAACTTGGCTCAACTTTCCATTAGGGAATCCACAATGCCTACTCCGATGATGAGCATGACGGGAAGTGCACCTGTTACCACTGTAGTTAGTACGACACCGCTACCTAGTGGAACAGTACCTACAACAGTGCGTGCCAGTGCCTATCAACCATATGTACCTATTCGCTACTCATGCTCATGTAGCTCCTACGCCTCTTATGCTTGGTGTATGCTCCACGACCGCCTTATCACAACCCTTGAAGTTAATTGATGAATGGTAGTGAAGAGTTACATAATTTGATGAATGCTATTGAAGTTAATTGATTAATGATAGTTAAGAATTACATAAATTTCTATTTATGCTTAATTCTAATGGTTTTATGTAATTTCTATGTGAGATCCCTGTTCCCACCGCGCAACGGATTCGGGGTACTAGCAGCGGAAGTAGCACTTCTAGCATGAGGCAAGGTCCCACACTCGGGGCCTCGTCCACGCATATCCGGACAAAAGACTAATCCGTCGGCTTTTCCAAAACCGAACCCGAAAAAACATCCCTTATCCGGAAAGCACGGGCGATTCCTCCAAGATAACTTTTTACTCTAACGTAGTCAAGACCATTAGTGATTAAACTGATCCGACTACACCTATAAAGATACTCGATCAGATCAGGGAAGTAACTTGTACTTGGATCATTGGGATCAACGCTTTTTTCCCCATCAAGAGGCACAGTCGTTGATTCCTATCCATAGAACAATTACTATCCGGGACTTACGTCATCTATCATAATAACAGAAATTGAGTCTCGATTTACGGATCCATCAGTCTAGCCTAACCCCATCCAGTCCCATGGGTTAGCCCAACCACTGTCCTGACTTGCTTGAGGCCTAAACATGATGGTATTTACCTTATAATTCCAAGGGCCGTGACTACCGTATATACCGAGAGTATAACTGCAGCTCTTTACTGACACTGGTATATACGAGTAAATCTAAGACTTGAAATTATAAGCGTTAATGCTATCCAGATGATGATTTCGAATGTGGTTGATATGATTTTTAATTATGTTTGAGAATTGATGTGAATTGATTTGGATTCTGATTGAAAATTCTGATTGAAAAATGATGATTTCTGAAATTTAGTTGAAATATAATGAAACCACAATGAGGAGGAATGGGACGATATTCATAACAGGAATGATGATAATGAATTCAACAAATCACTATGAGATTAGTGGATTGTGTTGTCAGATTGCTACTGTTAACACTTGTCGGTAGATCATGTTAAGGGATGACAAATTGAGGACTAGCTTAACTGAAATTCCCGTAGAGGAATGTTCAGAAGCAAATTTTTCGGTCTAATGGGCCATTATCGTGTTAAAGATATGAATGATATGATTGAATGAATTGTTATTTAATGATGAGTTCTATTTAAAGGATGATTATCCCCATATTCTGTTGGGTTGACTAGAATATAAGGAACCCCAGAATAAATTGGATCTTAAGAAAAAGAGTTGTCCTCTACTTGGCGAGATGAGGACATCTCGCACTTGGGGTAGAATGTAAGATTCTTCCCCCAGCCTTCGAGGTATACAGGAGTAAGAACCTCCCTTTCTGATCTTATAAATATTCCCTCTCTAAAATAAAAGAAAGATTCTGTTTAAAAAAGGAAGACCCTCTCCCTAGAATACTTCTCAGGAGTCACGCCTTTTTTAAGGATTCAGAACAATGAGTTCAGAAGTGAAAATTGGTGTTTTGGATACCAAGGTTTTGGTTTTCATTCGAGTACGGCCCAAAAGAAGTTCTTTATCTCTTGGGGAGTATAAGAAGTTATCCCCCAGATATTGTGAGCCTTATATCTGAATTCAATGAAAGTAGGTGACTTAGCCTACAAGCTTCTTTTACCTCCTCATCTCAAAGTTCTTAATGTATTTCATAGAAATATGTGCCAAACCCAAATCATGGAAAGACGGTAAAACTTCAGTGTGACCATTGGCTTCTAAGTTACACTAGCTCCTTCCTTTATATAAGTCGTAACTTTTACCTATCGCTCACAGTAATCTTACTTCCATTCATGGCTTGGCAACAGGAATTAGTTTTATCCATGATGATTTCTCACCTTCAAGATGCAAGAGAGTCTATGAAGAAAGATTTTATAGAACAGTATGAGCGCTCACTTTTCCCTCACTTGGGAACTTTTGTAGCGCAGACCAAATGGCGGACCTATCAAGACATAACTAGGGTAACACCCTCGGGTCAGCAGCACTTTCGTAACAATGTCCGCTTGGCCATGGTTATTGAAGCCTTAGGTTTGGGTCCGCGATACTACTGCATCATGAGATCAAGGCATCTTGGGTTTTCTGAGCGGGTCTTCTTACTGGCGTGTTTTCTTCCTCATCAGAAGATATGCCTTTACCCCGTTTTTGGCTTGCCTCTCAGAGGTCCTTTTGTTAGATCACCTCATACCACTGAGATAGGTGCGGCAATAACCAACAAAATTATTCCCATAGATGAGTTACCTTAAAAATGAGATAAATTGAGTATCCAAAAATGAGTAAATAAATGCTCACATAAGATGAAGAGTTGAAAATGTACAAGGTTTCTTAGTAAAAAACTATGAGCAATATTAAAAATATGGTATATTTTGGGTATAATCATTCCATTTTGACACATATGTAAGGAAGGGGAGTTCTTTAAAGGAGATGCATATTTCACATGCTTGAATGAGTTTTAAACTCAAAAATAATGTGATATTTTTATCTCTCATCTCTCTTGAACCAAACCAAATCAAAATGGAACCAAACCGAATCAAAAAGTAACCAAACTAGGTCCAAATCTAGTCCAAATTCAACCAAACTAACTTGGAAAATTCTAGAATTAGTTTGTTTGGTTAGGAGCTCAATTTTTCTTATAAATAGAAGCCTCCCCTTGTTGAAAAAAATATAGTGTTTACACATTGTTACTCTACTCCACCTAAGCCAAGAACTGTGAATTCTTTAATAATTCACTAGTTTTTGACACTAACTCTCTTTCTTCAATTCCCATTGGTGGCTCCATCAATATACTAAACCAATTGATTGGTTGGGGGCCTCTACCATGAACAAAGAATCAAGCAAATTGTAAGGTAAGTATGGTGAATTTTGATCTTTTCTATAATTTCTCAATGTTTCTCTCTTCTCAACCCCTCTCAAGCTTGAGAAGCTTAATTGGTATGGTTTTTGAAATGCTATTGAAGTTAATTAATTAATGATAGTAAAGAATTACATAAATTTTCATTTCTGCTTAATTCTAATGGCTTTTCTCTCTCTCACTAAAGAAATGGTCATACTCATGACCCATTCTCAATCCAAATGAAGCTTTTCATAAAGCTTTTTCTTAATCCAAGATTAATCTATGCTTGAGAATAAATTAATAGTTTTTTTTATCTATGCTTTTAGTTTATGATTATTTTTTATTTAATCCACTAAGGGTTAATGATCCAATTAGGGATCATTCTAATCATTCCCTTAAAGATAACCTATCTTTTAAAATAATTGAGATTTATCAGTTATAGTAGCAGAGCTATGGCAAAATTTTTATAAAAATTACGCATGAAATAATTTCATTCAAAGCACGAAAAGAGGACTTCCTACCATATTCTAGGAATTATCATCCTAGATTAATTGAAAGATATTCATTGTAATCCTAGAGAAATTGATTTTTATATTATGCATAATTGATTTTCATGCATAGAGGTATGCATAGAAGATGATTATTTTATTATAAAAGAGTTACTTTTAGCTCAATTGAAATTCATGCATAGAGGTATACATAAGAGATGAATATTTTATTATAAAAGAGTTACTTTTAGCATAATTGAATTTCATGCATAGAGGTATGCATAAGAGATAAATATTTTATTATAAAAGAGTTACTTTTAGCATAATTGAATTTCATGCATAGAGGTATGCATAAGAGATGAATATTTTATTATAAAAGAGTTACTTTTAGCATAATTGAATTTCATGCATAGAGGTATGCATAAGAGATGAATATTTTATTATCACTTCAACAACCTTCACCTTGTCTGCCTTCAATTTCCTTGTAGGTGGAATTAATAATATGTCTCTCATTTTTATGTCCTGCCATTCCACAGGATGGACCAGCTTGCCATACCTCCACCTCACTCTGGACAATGTGTTGAAGTCCTTGGCCATCAGAGTTACCCTGTGAGCATGGGCTGCTACAAGCATTGCATCTTCAAAGTACTTCTCCAAGTAATCCTCTGCCATTTCCTGTAAGGAAAGAATGGCAGTCCTGTTCCACCTGAAACCAAGGTGCCAGCTATCACAAATTTCTCTCACTAGCCTCTGAAAAGGTGCCTTGGGGATTTCAAAGCCTATAGCTTTTTGTTGTTTCCTGATCTCCTTTAGCACACCTGCAGAATGTTTTAACCTCTTGGACTTTTGCTGCAGCATGCTCATTGGCTTCCCCTTCCTGCCATGTGCAACTCTTCCTTTTGGATTCCTTGACATCAGCCCCAGTTGCTGCTGCTGCAAGCCCTGGCCCCTTGCCAGACCTCCTTGCAGTTGCCTTGGTTCTTGCCATCACTCTGAAAAGGTCCATACAAAGCAATAGAAAAAGATTAGAACCATGAAGAACATGGAATGATAAAAGAAGGTGATGACAAATTGGATAAAGCAAAATTGAACAATTTGTAACAAAACGCGATTATGATGATTTGAAATTTCTAACAGCTCATAATCGCGTTTTTTTGCAAATACTTGAAACAACATGCTATTGCATCCCTACAATGAATTCTCTGTCTTTTCAACTATAAACAATATGTATTGAGTTTATGCAAGAACTATGCAGCCTTGAATAGCCTAGAAAGTTACAAAATCACTATGAATAGCCTAGAAAGTTACAAAATCACTATGAAATGGGTGGATGAAGAAGCATTTTCAAATTTGCAACAAAATGCGATTTGGGCTGTTTGAGATTTCTAAAGCCCTCTCCTCGCGTTTTGCTGCAAATTCTAGAGACAGCATACTTCAACATGCCTTTAGTCATTTCAGTGTGTATGCAGCTTGGTGCAACATGGATTGAGGCTATGGATATCAAGAAGTGATCAAGCTCTCATTCAACAAGCCCAAATAAAAAGTCTTCCTGCTTCTACATGCAGTGGAGAAAATCTAAAAAATGCATATAATATTTATCATAATATCTAACCTACATCACATCAATCAGTTCCTTACCCTAATATACTATTAAACAAGAAGAGAAGGAAATAGATTGTCTTACTAACCTGGAAGCTATCTGCAACAAGTGTGCTGTGCTGATGATGAGTATCCTGTGCTGGGGATGAACCTCTGCTGGTCTGTATGCTGATGGTGTAGAGTAGGGAGGCAGAGATGCAAGAGAACTAAGTTAGGAGAGTAGATTATTACAGAATACAAATAAAGGAGTTATTAAATACCACACGTGTAAAATATCGTCATTTTTTAACACGTGTGGGTCCCACCCAGATCTTTTGGAATTTGAAATTTGTGGGTCACTTTTTGCCTTGGAAATTGTGCCAATCATGATTTCATAATTAGATCCATTAACACTTTTCTCTCCCCATCTTCCATCCCTGCCAGCACCCTCCCATCATCCTTTTCTTTCCCACTCTGATCACTTCCTACCCAACACACTCCATCCACTCTACAACCTGTCTGAAGACTACTACCATTACCAGATCTCCAGGTTACCAGTGCTAAAGCTCAAGTTTGGAAGAGAGCAGGAGAATCTCCAACAGTATGGAAGAGGAAAAGAAAGGTCAGAGATCTATACCCTTTCCAATGTTTTCTGATATATATTTCTTCCATCTGTAGAATTCTTGAATCTCAGTGCCTAGAAATCTAGCAGATCACCCTAGGATTTGATTAGAGATGGATATGAATAGGATTTAGAATTTTGCAACAAAATGCGATTATAGTGCTTTACATTTTCCAAATGCTCCAAATCGCGTTTTCCTGCAAATTTTGATATTTGTTTTAGTTTTTATTTTTTCCTCTTTCTTTTGCTCTCTTTTTCCTTGGGGAATTCCTCCTGGTATCATTTATTGTCCTGAACATTGTGAGATATCCCTAGCATTGCAACAAAATGCGAGGAGAGCACTTGACATTTTTCAAATGGATCTGCATCGCGTTTTGTTGCAAATTCTTGTGTCCCTTTTGGTTTTTACTGTTTCCTCATTGTTCTGCTTTCTATGTCCATGGGGATGTCTTTCTTGATGATGAGAAAGGCTTTTGCTTTGGAACAGTTGATTCTCAGGCCCCTCCTTTCAAGAGGAAGCTGGACTTTTCTGCTGCTATACTCAGACCACAGCAATCACCAGGTGATTCATGTGTGCTTATGAAGAGAGTTGTTTGGTGATATCCTATACATTATCTGATTGCATATGTGAGCATATAGAATTCATGTTATATAAATTTTGGTTCAGGCAAAAGCAAGAGACTAGAGCAGAAAGGTGAGTCTTCCCTTTCAAAACAAAGGGAACCAGAAGAGGACAAATCTCCAAATTTGCTCCTATTTGACTTTCTTCACAAGTGCAAGGCTCAGAGGAACTTCCACATATACCACAGTATGTTCAATAGGGAGTTCACTATGAGCTCTCTTTTGGACCATCACAGAGATTTCCTTTCAGACAATTGGGATACCTTCAAACAACTGACAGAGGCAGGAAGGATTGTGGAAGGTGAAAAGGTTTTTGTGCATTTAAATCATATTGTCTCCATTGAGACAGGCTGAGGTACCATGTGAATAGAAGGTTTGATAGCCTGCCTGAGGAATATAAATTCAGCTGTAACTTGCACACCAGAAAGTGTAGAGTGCTTGAGGAAAACATGGCACTCCTTATGTACATTGTCTTTCAACAGCAATCTCTAGAAGAGCAAGGGCAGGAGACTGAAGAAGAAGATATATCTGTAGCGGAGGTAAAAGAGGATATTCCTATGGCAACATATATGGCAGAGCAGGAAGAAGATATCAACCTCAAGGTTGAGGGGCTGCAAGTGGCTGCTCTTGACCTTGTTCAACTGAGGACTGAAACTCTTAGGGCAGCACAGCCAGTTGAAGATTTTGATGTTCAGAGCAGCAACTATGCAGTGCCCATGCTTCCAGGTGTCTTGATTGGTGGTAAAGATTATGTTTTCCTCCATGATATAGAGTGTATGTTCAATTTGAGGGAGGACTATGCCATTTCCCTTATTGCCCAGGCTTCAAGGCTTGACAAGGAGGTTGGCATAGAGGATGACCATTCACTGCTAGCTTGAGAAAACAACTTTTGATCCTGCAGAGGCCCTTACTATTTGTTTCAAAGAGGCTGAAAGTTTCCAAGAGCCAGATGAAGCTGCCTTCCAGCTCATCACCCAGGAAGCTATGAATCTCTCAGCACTTCATAAGGAAAAACTTAAAGAAGAGGCTGGACTAGAGGGGAGAGGAATAAATCTTTGGAAAGATGAACTTCTTGTTGTTGCTGATGAAAATGAGAGGGTATGATATTATTACTTCAAATCAAATACTTTATCTTGTGTTTAAATGTTTTGTAGTTATGTATCATTGTCTCACTACAATCTTTTGATACATGGCAGCTACAAATTGAGGATGACACATTCCTCCAGAGATCAAGTGGAAGCAGGCCGGCTGGGTTTGGAAAAATGTCAAGCCTAGCTCATTATATTCATGATCTAGGCAGTGCTAAGATCTTGATTTACCATAGGCAGTTGAGCAACAATGGAGAAGCCATTGTTTACTTCTTTAAATGTTTGTCTAGGGTTTTAGGTGGACATGATCTTCCATGGCAAAAGGAAAAGATCATTTTAATAGAGAGGTTGTCCGCCATAGATATATTTGGGGATTATGTGAATAAGCAGGCCTCTAGGGCCTCTTACTTTTTGTCTTACACTTCTTATGCATTAGCATGTGGTGTTAAGGAGCCCAAATGTCTAGAGGGCTATGGAAAACACAAGCTCATAAGGTTTCGAGAGCCACCCATGATTGCATCAGGCCACACAATCCAAGAAGAAGAACACGTGGAGATAGCTGAAGACAAGGATACCCCTCTCAGACAAGCAACAGAGGCAAGCATTGATAAACAGAAAGTCGACATCAAGCCAATAAGGAAGAAAAAGAGTCCAATCAAGTTCAAAAAGAGAGTTCCGACTCGCAAGCCTTGGGAGTAATAGGATTTAGTCATCAAATATAGCACAAACATTATGTTGAAGTTGAACTGATTTGTACAAAGTCTTTGATCCTCATCAGTTCCTTGTCCGTACGGACGATCAGTACCCTTTTGCATTTGTCCCATCACCGTAGTACGACACTTCAGTACTCTTCCCACACTCAAAAGCTTCTAAAAGCGTTTGACACTCAGTACTTTATTGGTAAGGATCAACAGTATGTCTAGCATAATTAAGTAGTATTGATTGAATTTTTTGTGTGTTAATATATGGATGTATTGATGCTTGTTAATATAGATCACATGTTTCACAAAAGAAATACTTTTGATGGAGTCTCAAAACATATAGGCATAACACCAAGAGTCACTTGTTCCACAGAATAAAAATCTATTGATTGAGTTTGAAAACATGTGGACATAACACCAATAAGTTACAAACTGCTATTCATGTTTACTTGTCCATTTATGGTTTCTAAATATCTTCGAATCCCTCCACTGTCTATGTCTCTCTGCTGCCATTGAATTGTCCAAAGTTTGTCTTCGTCTTTGCTTTTGGGCTAGAATAAAAGCAAGCTTGACTTTGGAACTAGCAACTTTTCTTTTAGCATGCAGCCTTTGTAGAATGCCTCGGTAAAACCATTGGAAGACTTCAGACTATTTGCCTTTTGACTCCCTCCATAGTGTTGTGTGTGTCTGAAAAATGCATTACGTGCCATGTAGTGAGACTTCTCCATGCCTTGGGTATGCTGGGCATCCATACTTTTTGACAAAATAGGGAAGGTGGTTGTAGATGATATGTTGTTTTCACAAAGACATAAGAATGCATAGTAAGTTATAAAAGAAAAGAGGATCACACTTAAGTAAAAGAAGAAGACATCACTTTACCATGTAGTGAGTTATATTACAGGCTGTCCATGCGTCTTTCATTGACTTCCCAAAATGTTTAATATTGTTCTCGAAGATTTCGCATCTCTTTTGACGACGTGTGCAAGCCTCTCATAAAGAATCCATCACTGAACTTAATGATTGTATGGATACCGCCACACTTCCACAATTCATGTTACAAAAAGACTATGAGATTGACAAGCCAAATTTGCAACCTTAGAAGCACAAAAATGGCCGATACTAGTGAGTTACAATCTCAGAAGAAGTGATTATACCATCTTCACATCAACTTAGAAGAACAATATGCTCCAGCACAAAAAAGACGAAAGGATACGGTGCTAAATGCTCAACAACGGGAAAATATGAGAAGAGAAGGGCTCCAACATATTGACTTATGGTGTGATGGAAGTATATATCCAAAATGTCTAGTAAAAAACTCTACACCTCCATTTGTCAATCCAACCACACTACTGAGGTTTGCGGGCGATGGACAAAATGGACTTCTTGGTTATATTTCAGCACAGTCTGCATTTGCAGAAACATATAAAACAATGTACCTACAAGAAAAGGGAGCCAGGATTCAAGAGATAGCTATTCGTGCAAAAGTGGAGCAGCAGTTGTTGCAGAATGAAATTGAGGAGCATTCAAAGAGTAAAAAAGAGTTAACAAGATCAAGAAGGAAGAGAACCATGCTTGGAGACAGACAACGAAGCAGGAAGATTAAAAACATTGCAAATTTGAAGGCTGGGACTGGTGGATGCAAGCGAAGAATTCAGGAAGCAAGGTTAGTTTGCAATTTTTTATTTTTTAAACTCAAAAATGCTCTCAAACGACTATATCTATTTTGTCCATTAATGCAAAACAGGATTGGAAGTGTTGAATAATATAGGCATATTGTGTTGTTACTATATTGTTACTATAGGAAATTATTGGAGCCTGCAAAAGAAAATATGGATCCCAACCTTCTTCCAGTTAAACAAATGAAAGGATCACTTTCTTGTGGTGTAGCAAAAGGTTTGATTGAAGAAAAAAAATACAAAACAATCAAACGCAATGTTGTAGAGGACTTTATATCCAATAATCAAGTTGATGGTACTACAATCCAAGAGGCTCTTGATGTTAGTGGAGTTAGCAGGAAGGGATATAGTTCGATTTTCCATGCGATATCCTCAACTTTGAGAGATCAAAGAATTAAACGAGTTTTACTGCCAAATCCAGCAACAACAGTGTGGAAGATAAGAGGTCATTTGAATGAAAGTATAGATGAGTTTATTGGACCATATATCCATATTGAAGAAATATTTCATGGTGCTAAAGGAACCACTGTGTATGACCCTTGGAACAATATATTTGTAGATCTACAACAACTTCAAAGAAGAATGGTCGAGTTTTATGGAATAACATTTGAAGAGTGCAAAGGCATTTTGAAATTTGTTATCAAACTGGATGAGTGTGAGGTTGTAAAGGAAAAGAAAATGGAAAGAATTACTATCACATTGATGAATGGAGCACTTGATACATCATTGAATGAAGCGAGTTCGAAGTATTTTAGTGTGCAGTCGGAGAAACACATATGGTGGTTGGGCTCATTCCAGGTATGATCATTTTTTATTTCGTACTTGATTTTAGTCAATGTTTTCAAATCTTTTATAGTAAGACTTTTGTTTTGTATAATCAAAGGTAAAGACAGAAGACCATGAAACACTAGATTGGGTGTTTCACCACACGGAAATACCAAGAATAATTAAAAGACAAGTGCAAGGAGAGAATCTCCATGTTGCAGGAAAAGGTGATTTTCAAGTAGAGTGGCATATGGCGGGGGATCTTAAAACACTTAAGTGCATGTATAACGTTAGTAAAGGAGGTAACTCAAAGTCTCCTTGTCTTTACTGCAAAGAATCAGCTCAAGTAATGGATTCCAAATGGTGGAAGAGAGCACCTAATAGAGATAAAGTTGACCCTGACTTCAAGGCCATTCTTGACATTCCACTATGTAATGTTCACATATGCACATTGCATGCTCTATGTCGAATTATTGAGAAATTGGTATTTTTGTATATTGGATTTGCTTGGAAACTCCGTCCCGAAAGAAATAGAAAGGATGCTCTTCATGCATTGGAAAAAGTGTTATCCGATATAGGTCTGCATGGAGGTGATGTTCATATCACAAAGGATTTTAAAAAGTCTACCAATGGCAAGCAGGTACCAATCAAGCCCTCTATTGGTGGTGTTAAGGCAAGAAGATTCTTGTCTCGACCCAAACACAATAGTAAGCAAGTAAGGCAAGGTAGAACAGTTTCAAGGATTAGTTATGGATTGTGGAAGCAAGTCCATAATGTCGTGAAAGATCATGAGGCAGATGGGGAAGCACGAAATAGAGGAAAAGCTGCTTATGTGAGGAGTCACTGAAGCAGCAAATAGAAGAATCCAAATCTGCTATAGATGTGGAGACTGTACAGATGGAGCTACAGATACAGAGAAGGTTTCAGGAGCTAGGCCCTAACATAGTTGTCCATATTGAAGATGATTTTTCAGAGAATAATTTTGACTTGACAAAAGCATGCTTGGCAGCATTGGCTCATAAGAATGAGTATTGCTCAGATACTATTATTCTTGCAATGCTCTAGTAAGTGTCTTTTATTTTACATTTATTTGCAAAACAATCCTTATTGTACCTCCTCCCTTACACCTTACCTTAATTATTGTTTTGTCCAATGTAGCATGATGAGAAGCTGGCTGAACCATGCTGTACAGCATACAGTTTATATTATTGATCCTGCAATTTCCTTCAAGTTAAGAGATCCAAAGGAAACTCCCATGGATATTTCCAATTGGTTCAGACACTGTGATTTTGATCATGTTGATATTTTGCTACTTCCATACCATAACAAGTATGTGTGTGGCTGCTTCTTTTGGGATTTTCCTTCAAGATTGAGTACTCTTGTAGCCTTTGATTTCTTAATGCTTTTTTCCTTATGCAGTGACCACTGGAGCTTTGCTTCTATTGACATCCAGCAGAAGCAATGCTTTTTATTCAACTCTCTTAGAAACACACACAGAGAGGTGAAATTGTAAGTGGTTTGTATGCTATTTTTAACTTTAAACTTCATTATTTGGCTTTAATGCACACTAACTGAATTATATGTATTGCAGTTATATTAGAAGACTTCTAGATGCATTGGATCAGTGTCCTCCTAATGTCAATCTTTTGGATTCAATAGAGCCAATAGATTTAGAGGTAGAAAGTTGTTCCCTCTACTGATGTCTATTTCATGCTATGCCTTTGAACTTATTGAATAATTTTATTTTGTTCAGACATTAACAGTTTCTAACATATCTTTCCAACTATCCAGACACCACAACAAGATGATTCAAGTAGCTATGGCTGGAGAGTGCTGATTAGTGCCAAATCTATACTTTCAAGCTATTTTGAGATAGGACAGCCAGAGCTTGTAAGAAAAAATAATTTTCATTTAGCTTCAAAAAATTTGATATTGGTACAAAGTGTTCTAAATCATCATATCTCATTGCAGATGAGAGGAGATAGCTTCAACTTGAGCTATGTGTATAGTTTCAGAGCTGATATAATTTGGAAGTTTTTGAAGTATGCCTTCCCCAAACCTATTGTACCAGCTACTGTCGAGTTGGGTGAGAGCTCTAAAGTCCGAGAAGGTGTCATAACACCTTGATGACACAGATGATGCAGATGTGGTGCCACAAGAACAAGGACCTAGTGCTGATGAGGAGAAGCCACAAGAACAAGGACCTGCTCTGCTCTGCTGCTGCTGCTGATGTTATTGAGGAAATGATGGAGCAGCAGCAGCAAACAGATGCTCCAGGGGCAGTAGAGGAGACAATGGAGCAGCACCAAGAGACTGTACACGACAGGATGGAGCAGCAGAAAGTAGATTCTCCAAATAAAGATGATACGGTGAGCTTGGACCATGTAGAGCAGCCTCTAGATCAGCCTGTATAGATAAATAGAAAATTATTGTCAAGAATATGTTCTACATATATAATTAAACACTTCTGTACAGAATTTTACATTTCTGAATATAATACCTTTGTTTATGGAGTCTGTGTTATCTCAATTTTCAAATTTTCAATGTCTTTGCATTTTATTGATCTCTCTCTTCTTTTGAGCACCTGCAAAAAAGCAATATGAAACAATAGGGTAAAGTAAACTAATAGCAGTGCTTAATGAGACTAGGATAAGTCACATGGTATACCTTCTTATTGTTGTAGATAAATAAAAAGTCCTTTGAAATAGAACCTTCTGTCTCAAATAGAATGTCATTGCGCAATTGAGCTAGGGAGCAACATTGTCTTAATGTGATATTGACTAGCACATCACCATTCTCAACAACATCAATATCAAGAAGTTTATTTTCTGCACCAAAAGAATCTTGATCCATTGGGACTAGTTTTGTACCTAGCATTCGACTGCGCTTATAATAAAAAGAAAAAATGAAATTTTGATCCATTGGGACTAGTTTTGTACCTAGCATTCGACTGCGCTTATAATAAAAAGAAAAAATGAAATTTTGTGATGCAACCATGTACTTCAGTTGCATAGAAGGTTGGACAACCTCACAAAACACTGAACTACATGTCTTCTTATCCCAACCTTTATCCAAAAATTATGGCATGTATGCCAGACTTGTTGCTTTAACTGTGAACATTGTTTTTGAAACCTTCACTGGAAAGGTATTAAACAAGTCTACAAAAACTGTGAGAGGCATGCATAAAGAAATTTTTATTATCCTTG
Organism: Cibotium barometz; assembly: GCF_041138505.1. Lineage (NCBI taxonomy): Eukaryota > Viridiplantae > Streptophyta > Polypodiopsida > Cyatheales > Cibotiaceae > Cibotium > Cibotium barometz. The sequence continues at coordinate 11,376,214 of NC_141055.1, forward strand.
TGGCAATATTGGGCCTCAGAGCTTTCTGTACTTCTTTGAAAAGCTTGGCTCTATATGCCTCTGTAACACTAAAATGTGGGAGAGGCCAATCCACTGAATTCCATGCTGGAAGGTCTTGTTTTCTTAACACACCATGTGTGTTTGCATTGTCCAGCAACAACTGATAAAAATGATCAGTAAAAAATATACCGGATTGAGCTAGCTCTGTTGCACATCGACCTTCGTATTGTTGTTCTCCTATCGATCCATGCAAAACATCTATAAATCCCAGAATACAATCGATGTTTTGCCATGTCTCATACGATCACTACAAGGGATCGGGCTCATACCCGCGCTCCTAGCCGCTAAAAATGACTTGTGAAAAAAAGTAGCGGGCCCGTGTATCAGCACGTGTATCATCGCGGCCAGAGACATGCGTGTAAAAGCGTGTGTATAGAACCTCTCAGACGCGCGTATACACGGGTGCGTAGCCGCGTTCTTTTCACAGACGCGTTGATACATGCGGCTATACACGCTTTTTCTTATTTTAGACGCGCTTATACATGGGTGTATAGCCGCGTCCTGTTCAGTTCAAATGTCCCAGACGCGTTTATACCTGCGTCTATACACGCGTTTATACCTGCGTCTATACACGCGTTTCTTTAATTTAGATGCGCTTATACACGCGTAATTACCAATTTTGACGCATTAATACACGCGTATTTTCCAGGATATCCGCGTAGATACACGCGAGTTTTAGCAGTTCTGACGCGTTTATACACGCGAACAGAGAGCCAAAAAAAAATCCAGAGAGTGCTATTTGGTGCCTGAATACTGTTCCAGCATTCCAGCACCCACTCTCTGGTTTTTTTTTTTGTGCATTAGACCATCCCATTAGACCATCCACGAAGAACATATGCACGAGGGAGATTAAGACAAGAACGACATGAATGCATACATTGTCAATACACGATTCAAGACAGACATGAATGTAATACTATCGATCAATCAATTCAATATTACTATCAAAATTTCATACATGTATACAAGGGAGTCCATATCTCGAAGTAGCCCATGGCTTGAGTTTACAAAAAAATATATACAATCACATCCTCAATATGGAATGTGATACTATAAGTCTAAGTACTACTTAGACCCAGATGATGACTCGGTGCTCCCTCCATGCTCAGATGAGCTCACATCGGTCGGAATGTCTGAGTAGTGCTCACGTCCACCCTCTGCAGAGCGGCGGCCGGTGGATCATCAGCAGCTTGTGCCTGTTCAAGTAATATATAGTATATAGGTATATATATATGCAATTCAATAAACCAAAACCATTCGTTACGAATTTTCAAGTACCTGTCGACCGTATGGTCTCATGGCCATCTCAAACTGCGCATCCGTAATACGTCCCTCGGCTTTGAAGATGGCCCACGTGTCACGTCTGCTATGCCGGCGAGCATACGCAGTATCGTGGGTTGTGGGCTTCCTCCCCGTAACCCGTCGTAATCAACACAATTTGTAAGATTAAAACAATCATAGAATCAATGAATTAAGTAAACAATCAAATAAAGTGGCAGGATACTTACGAACTCTGCCTCCCATGACTCGACGCCGCCAGATCCGAAATGCGAAGATCCAATGGTCTCCATCTGGATCCGTCGTGCCTCCACATGCTGCCTGCTCTTCACGCCACCCTCTGCTCGTTTCTTTGCCTCCTTCCACTCGCGTTTGTGTGCAGTGGTGGCAGGTTTCTCGGCAGGATAGCCACCCGCAGCTACATTTAGCCGGTCATCGTACGCGAGTTTTTTAAGGTGAGATCTTTTATTACTTAAGATCTCCCTTATTCGCGTCCTTCCCCATACATCCGAGAATGTAGCATGTGGGGGATTGGGGTACCGACTATGTACAGCCTCTATCACCTCCCCAACTAGACGGCTATTTTGATCTTTAAATTTAATAAAACAATTTCTATATGAGTTTGATACTACCCCATGCATGTACTCCATTACCTCCCTCCCCCTCGCATCCACCATCACTATCCCGCCCCTATCCGTCACATCATAGCAGACCACTCTCTCATCTCCTCCTCTTCCGAACTGTCTCCTCTAACTCTTCTCTCTCTATCTCCTCTCTCACCGTGTGCCCTACTACCTCCCCCACCTCCCCCACCTCCCCCACCAAAGCACCCGCCTAATCCTCCACTCCCACTCTTCCTACTGCTGCGGGTGGAGTCACGACTGGGGGATTGTCTACGTGACGGTGGCTATGAGCCCTGACGTGACGGTGGCTCTGAGGGAGCACGTGATGGTGGCTGTGAGGGTGTACATGAGTGTGTCTGGGACGAGGTATGTCTCCAGCTCGGTGGACATGGAAGAGGAGAAGCTGCATGCCGTCTCGTCGGACTCGGAGGAATAGACGGCACTGCTGGAGTGCCCTGGATACTCGCGGTAGGGGTATAGACATCAGGCAGGGAAGGAGGGGGATGGGCATACATATACTCTGTAAGCTCAACCGGACGAGGTTGGCGCCCAAAATAATTCAGCAGCTCTATCAGCCAATTGCTGTACGCAAATGGATCGGATGAAGAACGTGGAATATCCATAAAGAACCTGCAACAAACATCTTCATGTACATCATGGGCTGTCTCTTGACTCACACAAATATCATCATTCAAGTCACTTGTGTTGCTTGCAAATCATGAAATCTGAAACGCCGCAGTCTCGTGCAAAAACGCGTGTATCCATCCGTCAAAAAACGCGTGTATACACCCGTCCAAAAACGCGTGTATATCCGCGTGAAAACAGACTCTGCAGACATGTTACACGCACTTTTACACGCGTTTCTACACGCGACCTACGAAATTTTTTTTTCGAAAAGACCGACCCCCGACAAAGACTGAATGTCCTTATAAAAGGACCAGCCATTGTCGCCCCTGTCAGGATGCAGTAACCCAATCGTGTGCAAAAGGACAAACCCAAAGAGCAAAGAGCAAAGTAAACAAATCTGACAAAAGAGACAAGGCACAGGACAAAGTCACTCACCTCTGAAAAAGTGAGTCTTCTCTGCTCCTTCTCTGGTCTCTCCTTCTCCCGTGTGTGTGCTCCTTTCTCTGCTCCCTCCTTGCTGTTGGAAGAGGCGAAAACAGGCAAAAACGCATACACAGTCGATTTCTTAGTTCAAAATCTATATTTGGGAAAGACGGGCTATTTTTAGTTTAAACATACCGCCGCGTTTATATTCGCGTTTATAAACTCGTGTATATTCGCGTGTATGATATTTTAGCTGCATTTATACACGCGTTTTGCAGAAATTACCCGCATCTATACACGCGATTTTTAGGAAGTAGCCGCGTTAATACACGCAATTTTTAGGAAATAGCCGCGTCAATACACGCAATTTTTGTGCTTTCATTAAAAACATATAATGATTTTGTGTTTTCTGATTTGTACACAGGATGTTATCAACCTCTTCAAGCAGTTCTGGGGAAGATGAGACAATGCGTCATCGTAATCGCGATGTGTATATTGAAGATGAGTGGCCCAGCTTTAAAACAGAGCCCAAAAACTTGAGACTTGGCCTGGGTATGGATGGAGTGAATCCATTTGGTTTCAAAAGCACCGCATACAGCGTGTGGCCAGTTGTGTTGGTGAATTACAAGCTTCCACCATCAATGGCGATCAAGAAGGGACATCTTATGTTATCCCTTCTAATTCCAGGGAAACATAAAGTCAAGCATATGGATGTTTATCTTGATGAACCACTGATTGATGAGTTGGAGGAACTATGGAGAGGTGTTGCGGTGGTGGACATTAGTAGGCCTCCCTCCTCTCGACACTTCGACTTAAAAGCAGTGTTGATGTGGACAATGCATGACTTTCCAGGATACAGCGATTGTTCTGGTAAGAATTCTAATTACCTCCCTACTCTATTGCTATTGGCTATATATATTAATTAGACGGTTTGACTTTATTATTCTAACTTTTATTTATATTTTAACAGGTTTGAAAACATCGGGTAAACATGCATGTCCTATTTGTGGCCCTTCGTTAGTACATGAGTATGCTGATGGTTTGTGTAAGACTATATTCGATAATCATCATCGATTTCTCCCCTCAGATCATCCTAAATATGTTGCTAGTAAGAGTAACATTCCTCCACAAACACTTCGTGCAAAAGATTGGAAGCGTATTTGGGAGTCTACAACTATTCTTCCTCCAGATGGCATGAACAGGTATAGTGATGTTTTTTCAATCTTGTTTTGTGTAGTCTCTAATTGGATTAAAGGTCACATAGAGCAATCCCTTGTGCAGGTACTCCATTTTTTTTCGGTTGCCATATTGGACCCATCTTAAGATCAACCATCTTCTTGATCCCATGCACATCTTCAAGAATGTGGGATCTGGTATTTGGGAACATATTACTGGTAAATGAGACAATGTTAGCGTATGTGAGGACTTGCGGGTCGCAGGACATATGCGTCAAGCTTGGCCACGAGAGGTGGGTGGGCACGTTCGTCTTTCGCCTGCACCATGGATTATATCAAAGAAAGAGGAGAAGCAGGTAAAGCAGGCCATCACCACTTTGCGTACTCCCACTGGATGCATGAGATCATTGAAGGGAGCCTTTACAACCACTAAGAAAAGAGGCGTTGAGCAACTATATGGGTTGAAGTCCCACGATTGGCACAAGATGCTTCAAGTAAGTGTTTTCCAAGTCTTGTACGTACGTTGAAATTAAATTTTGTAATGCCATAAACCATAAATGTGCTCTTATGTGCGCAGTTCATACTACCTACTAGCATCGACCATTGTGCAAATAAGAGTTTGAAAAAATGTATTTATAAGATGGCCGAGCTTGTAATGCCATAAACCATAAATGTGCTCTTATGTGCGCAGTTCATACTACCTACTAGCATCGACCATTGTGCAAATAAGAGTTTGAAAAAATGTATTTATAAGATGGCCGAGCTTGTGAGGTATGTAAAACCCATGCTCAGATCACCCTTCATTATACCTTGCAAAATGAACGTGCATGAGGTATAACGTACTATTTATTTATTTTTCAGATATATTAGTTCCAAAGCAATTGATCCAGCCACGTTGGATGATGCGCGTGTTATGGCAGTGGAGGTGGTTTGTTTGGTAGAGTAGACTTTTCCGCGAACCATTCTCACAAGTCAACTACATCTCGCATTTAGTGGACGAAATTGCTTTATGTGGTACTGTGCATGCACGCTGGGATGTTCTTCCTAGAGCGCTTCATGAAGACCTTAAAAGACTTTGTGAGGCAAAGTGCAAGGCCTAAAGGAAGCATGGCCGAGGGTTGGTTGATACAAGAGTCTCTTGTATATATTTCAGAATTTCTTGGTCAGGTGGACAGCTCTTTGCCACGACTATGGAGCAATGAAGAGGACTTGAGGATGACCTCTATTGTGCCTCAAGGAAAAGGACAGAGTAAAGTAATTGACAGAACATTGATTGATGATCTCAATTTTACTTGTATCCTTAATAGTGATGTGATGAGCAGATGGGTTACAAGATATGAGGATGCAAAGACAAAAAGGCAAGCAGAAAGAGCTCTCTTTCGGAGGCAACATGGCTCTCGGAAGGCGTACCCTAAGCATCTAGCAACACTTCCGAATGATATCCATGTTGATTGGTTGCATGAGGAAATGGAGAGAGCAGAGAGCGACGAGGGGCTGCATATCATGGCGGAAGAATGGGAGTATGCACAAGGATGCATGTCAAAGGTACATAGAACTAATGTTTTGCATTAGTTGTAAGTGATTTGCTTTTAATATTTATTCACATTGCTTACACAAATATTACTTCTATTTTGGTCTAGTGCACTATGTTCAATGCTATATGGTGTGAAGGCAAGCATTTTCGAACACAAAGAATTGATGAAAAGAGAAATACACAAGATTGCGGTGTCATTAGTAGCTTTGAGGGAGCTAATGGAAAAATGGATGATTATTGTTGCATAATCTAAGACATATTTAGGCTTGACTTTCGTCGCTTCTTTGTGTATGTTTTGGATGTCAAATGGCAAATGAACGTGGTGGAAAAAGGGCCTGATGCAACGATAAAACGCCATGCAAGTGGATATGTAACTATTGAATCTACAAAGTTCTGGCAAACAAAGAAAGATAGGCTCGTATTGCCACAACAATGTGAGCAGGTATGCATTTTTTTACTAATGTGTTTCATGTACATATATATCTAAGCTCGCGTACCCCTTGACTTTTGATATGCTAATTAATTACTGTACTGTGTGTATTTGAGTAGGTTATCTATCTACCAATGGTGCATGACATCAAATGGTGGTACGTCATCCCTATTGCACCACGTTCCAAAGTGATGTATAATACATTCACTGATATGGAGCATATGGAGGATGTAACAAGCCGCAATGAAGATGATGTCGAACATGCCATTGAAGATGTTGTGATCGATGATCAAGAAATAAGAGATGATCATGATAATGAGGATGAGCATGCCATTTCTCATGATCATGAGAATGACCCTACCATTGAGGATGATGGTGATGTTGATGAGGATGATCAGGACATCGATACCATTATCAATGGAGTACAGAATATCGATAGTGGAATAAATTTAATCGTAGCCTTACCAATTGATCAAATGGATATTGATGTTGATCATTTGGCAAGGATGGATCTTATTGAAGATGAGATCGAACCCTAACCAATCCGTCACTGTATGTTCTAAATTGATGACATTTCTATCATCTCATATGCATGATTTATTTTTGAATATATTTCATTGTTGTAAATGCATGTAGTGCGATTGTGTAATGATGTATACTGTAATGTACTATGAGATGGTTTAAGGAAAATAGTTTTTAATTTTGTAAAGGAATTCAGTTTTTCTTCAGTTTTTCTCTGCCATGCGTGTATTAATCCGTGTATAGTAGCGTGTATTTATCCGTGTATAATAGCGAGTATTATCCCGTGAATATTATCGTGTATAGAAGCGTGTATTACTGCGTGTATATAAACGCGTTTATACACGCGTTGATAAATGCAAACATACACGCCCGATTCTATTCAAATACAAGTGCGACCATACACGCGTTCGTAATTTATCGCGTGTATGAAACGCGTGTATGGCAGCATTGTCTTGTAGTGGATGAAGGGTATAAATCTGAAATAAAATAACACAAGAATATCAATAAGCAAAGAAAGAAAGCTTTGTCTTAAAAATCCATGCACCTCATAAAGAACAAAACCACAATAGAAAAATATACAATTAGGCCTGTGTTGCGGAAGATCATTTGGATAGTCTCACAAGACAAGTTCTTTATGCATGTACACATGCTGAATCAAAACTTCTTTCACCGATATCTTTCCTCTGGTGATTTTAAAATCTCGTACCCTTCCCTTCCATGATGCCAAGAAAATGTTTTTTGTATGGGGTCTCTTTCTTTTACTAGGTTGCATGAGCACCCATGCTCCTTTCGAAACAGTAAACCTTTTCCAAGTTCCTTTCGTTTTGACTGTACTTGAATTCTCTACCGAAGAAATAGAAGAAGAAGGTCGACGGGGTAAGGATGTGTGGTATAATTCTACCTTCATAGCATTATCATCCATAGAGCGTCTTCCACAAGAACGACCATAGTTTTTATTCACCATGGATACCTTGTGAATCTATAACCACAGCAAAGTAATGTAAACAAGATAACAAAGTGAAGTTTCAAGAAAGAGAAAGTGGGCAGACAGATAGTTGACAAGAAACATCTTACTCTAAGCCAAACAGGATCAAGGGAGCAGTTTTGGAAAAGAAGAGGTTGCTGCACAATGAGGCAGTGGTGTAGAATGGTAGACCTTTCGAAGGAAAGGCAGCACAACAATTCAAAGTTCAAAGGGAGGTGGAAGCGGGAAGGCCCTTGTCAGAGAAAATGTCAGACTAGATTCTATCTTCATGTCCAAAGATCTTGTGAGAATAAAAAACCAATCTCCACATTAATGTAGTACGCTTGTACCTACATAAAATATTGTTTCTTTTATCTATTTTCTTTTATTTTTGTGAATTTCCAATGTTACGTTGGCCCTCTGTTCATTGGTTGAGAGCTTATTTTTCCAAACCGTAAAAGGCCCCAAAATGAGCTCCCTTTTTCCCTAATGCAAATGAAGCTTTTCATAAAGCTTTTTCTTAATCCAAGATTAATCTATGCTTGAGAATAAATTAATAGTTTTTTATATCTATGCTTTTAGTTTATGATTATTTTTTTTTTAATCCATTAAGGGTTAATGATCCAATTAGGGATCATTCTAATCATTCCCTTAAAGATAACCTATCTTTTAAAATAATTGAGATTTATCGGTTATAGTAGCGGAGCTATGGTAAAATTTTTATAAAAACTACGCATAAAATAATTTCATTCAAAGCATGAAAAGAGGACTTCCTACCATATTCTAGAACTTCCTACCATATTCTAGGAATTATCATCCTAGATTAATTGAAAGATATTCATTGTAATCCTAGAGAAAATAATTTTTATATTATGCATAATTGATTTTCATGCATAGAGGTATGCATAGAAGATGATTATTTTATTATAAAAGAGTTACTTTTAGCTCAATTGAAATTCATGCATAGAGGTATACATAAGAGATGAATATTTTATTATAAAAGAGTTACTTTTAGCATAATTAAATTTCATGCATAGAGGTATGCATAACAGATGAATATTTTATTATAAAAGAGTTACTTTTAACATAATTGAATTTCATGCATAGAGGTATGCATAAGAGATGAATATTTTATTATAAAAGAGTTACTTTTAGCATAATTGAATTTCATGCATAGAGATATGCATAAGAGATGAATATTTTATTATAAAAGAGTTACTTTTAGCATAATTGAAATTCATGCATAGAGGTATGCATAAGAGATGAAATTTTATTATAAAAGTGTTACTTTTAGCATAATTGAATTTCATGCATAGAGGTATGCATAAGAGATGAATATTTTATTATAAAAGAGTTACTTTTAGCATAATTGAATTTCATGCATAGAGGTATGCATAAGAGATGAATATTTTATTATAAAAGAGTTACTTTTAGCATAATTGAATTTCATGCATAGAGGTATGCATAAGAGATGAATATTTTATTATAAAAGATTTACTTTTAGCATAATTGAATTTCATGCATAGAGGTATGCATAAGAGATGAAATTTTATTATAAAAGTGTTACTTTTAGCATAATTGAATTTCATGCATAGAGGTATGCATAAAAGATATGGGAAGTGATAAGATGTGATAAGATGCATATGAGATGAGTTAGGATGTGATAAGATGAGTTAAGAAGTGATAGGATGTGTATGGGATGAGGTAAGAAGTGTATGTGATGGGATAAGATATATATGGGTTGTGATAGGGTGAGAATATGGATGTGAATGTGGATGGATATGTATGGATGTAAATGAGGATGTGGATGTAGATGCATGGATGGAGATGTAAATGAGGATGTGGATGTAGATGCATGGATGTGGATGTAAATGAGGATGTGGATGTAGATGCATGGATGGAGATGTGGATGTAGATGTATAGATATGGATGTGAATATGGAGGTGGATGTATGCGTGTAGATGTAGATGTATGGATGTGAATGTGAATGTGGATGTGGATGTATGCACGGAGATGTGGATGTATGAATGTAGATGTAGATGTGGATGTATGCATGTAGATGTAGATGTATGGATGTGAATGTGAATGTGAATGTGGATGTGGATGTATACATGGAGATGTGGATGTATGCATGTAAATGTAGATGTATGAATGTGGATGTGGATGTATGCATGTAGATGTGAATGTACGCATATAGATGTGGGTGTATGGATGTGAATGTGCATATAGATGTGGATGTGAAAATAGATGCATGGATGTAGATGTGGATGTGAAAATAGATGCATGGATGTAGATGTGGATGTATGGATGTGAATGTGGATGTGGATGTGGATATATGTATGGATGTGAATATATGATATGTGATGTGAAGGAATCTGAAGTGATGAGATGGAAAATGATGTGATGAGATGAGTACACATATAAATGGAATGTGGAGAAAGTAATGTGGATTGATGAGGGATAATGTGGAAAAATGAGAGTTTATATAGAAACTGTATTTGTAAACTGTTTGTAAATACTATTTGTAAATGGTTGTTTTATGTCAAGAATGCTGGGAAAGCATTTTGACCATCTTGTGATTAAGGTCGTGGAGACCTAACTGATAAAGTTGCAACTGCTGACGGAGAGTCAATGGAGGACGTCTCGCGTAGCAAGGTCGGCCGAGGTCTTGTTGGCCAGCCTCGGTGCGAGTTAAATGGTGAGCTTCCCGTACGGTGGATGAGGGGCCAAGGAAGCGGCCTATGAGTGAAGTGCTAGGTCACCTGCGAAGGATCCTAGAGGGTGCTGACCATACGGTGCTCAGGCTCTGGGTCGCCCAGGATACCCACGCGTGCGTCGAGGAAGATATTGGAACAAGGAGTAAGAGTTGTTTTCTGAAACCGGACATGGATCTGGTTGACTGACCTTGCTGGTCCTCAACGGATGAGTCCATGGCTCTTTATATGGATCTGTTGGTTGATCTTGCTGATCTTCAACGAGAGTCCATCTTGATAAGTGATTATATTGCTGAGTATTATGGGCTAGGAACTATTGAAACGGCCCCTGAGTGGACAGGTGGGTGGTGAGCGTTTTAGTTTTCAATGATGCCATAGATACTCTGATGAAGGAATGATGGGAAATTGAATCAACCGGATAATTTGGAAGATGGTGATCAGTGATACTATGGTTTTATTAAAGGATTGTTTTAAAACTAGTTGAATCTGTGAAAAGGCAATTTCATATTGGGTGTGTAAGTGGTGTGACTAGTTTATTTTGCATGAACTTCCAGCTAGGGGGCCTTGGAACTCTTTTCCTTGGTACCCGGGACAAAACCTAACCAAATTCTTAATTGGATCCCATCACTACAGTGGTTGGGCGGTTGGCTAACCCATGGGACTGGATGGGGTTAGGTTGGACTGGATGGGGTTAGGTTGGACTGATGGATCCGTAAATCAAGACTCAAATTCTGTTACTACGATAGATAAAGCAAATCCCGGATAGTAATTGTTCTATGGATAGGAATCAACGGCTGTGCCTCTTGATGGGAAAAAAAGCGTTGATTCCAATGATCCAAGTGCAAGTTTCTTCCTTGATCTGACCAAGTATCTTTATAGATGCAGTCGGATCTGTTTGATCAGTAAGGGTTTGACTACGTTAGAGTAAAAGTTTTCCTGGTGGAATCACCTATGCTTTTCGGTAAAGAAAGTTTTTCGGGTTCGCGGTTTTGGAACAACCGAGACGGATTAGTCTCTTATCCGGATATCCGTGGGTGAGGCCCTGAATGTGGGACCCCTGTCCCGCGCGAGAAGTGCTACTTCCGCTGCCAGTATCCTGAATCCGTTGCTCGGTGGGGACAGGGATCTCACAGTTGGTATCAGAGCATTTGGCTAATAAAGATCAATTGAGAAACCAAATATGTCAAAAATTTATCAAGGAGCACAAAAAGGTTGTAATTGTGTGATATAATTCATACAATTTGATATTCAAACTGAAATTCGTAATTTGGTAATTGGGTCTTCAGATGGAAATACCGCAATTATATAGAATCCCTGACTTGCTTGAGGCCTAGACATGATGGTATTTACCTTATAATTCCAAGGGCCGTGACTACCGTATATATCGAGAGTATAACTACAGCTCTTTACTGACAGTATATACGAGTAAATCTAAGACTTGAAATTATAAGCGTTAATGCTATCCAGATGATGATTTCAAATGTGATTGATATGATTTTTAATTCTGTTTGAGAATTGATGTGAATTGATTTGGATTCTGATTGAAAATTCTGATTGAAAAATGATGATTTCCGAAATTTAGTTGAAATATAATGAAACCACAATGAGGAGGAATGGGACGAGTCCCTGTGATGATATTCATAACAGGAATGATGATAATGAATTCAACAAATCACTATGAGATTAGTGAATTGTGTTGTCAGATTGCTACTGTTAACACTTGACTCGGTAGATCAAGTTAAGGGATGACAAATTGAGGACTAGCTTAACTGAAATTCCCGTAGAGGAATGTTTAGAAGGAAATTTTTGGGTCTAATGGACCATTATCGTGTTAAAGATATGAATGATATGATTGAATGAATTGTTATTTAATGATGAGTTCTATTTAAAGGATGATTATCCCCATATTCTGTTGGGTTGACCAGAATATAAGGAACCCCAGAATAAATTGGATCTTAAGAAAAAGAGTTGTCCTCTACTTGGCGAGATGAGGACATCTCGCACTTTTCAAGTGAGGTAGAATGTAAGATTCTTTCCCCAGCCTTCGAGGTATACAGGATTACGAACCTCCCTTTCTGATCTTATAATTATTCCCTCTCTAAAATAAAAGAAAGATTCTGTTTAAAAAAGGAAGACCCTCTCCCTAGAATACTTCTTAGGAGTCACGCCTATTTTAAGGATTCACAACAATGAGTTCAGAAGTGAAAATCGGTGTTTTGGATACCAAGGTTTTCATTCGAGTACGGCCCAAAAGAAGTTCTTTATCTCTTGGGGAGTATAAGAAGTTATCCCCCAGATATTGTGAGCCTTATATCTGAATTCAATGAAAGTAGGTGACTTAGCCTACAAGCTTCTTTTACCTCCTCATCTCAAAGTTCTTAATGTATTTCATAGAAATATGTGCCAAACCCAAATCATGGAAAGACGGTAAAACTTCAGTTGACAAGATACCATTGGCTTCTAAGTTACGCTAGCTCCTTCCTTTATATAAGTCGTAACTTTTTCCTGTCGCTCACAGTAATCTTACTTCCATCGATCTCCCTTCTTCTTAATCTCCTTCATGGCTTGGCAACAGGAATTAGTTTTATCCATGATGATTTCTCACCTTCAAGACGCACCCTTCAAAAGGGGCACTAGATAAAATTTTTACAAACGAACTCCAAATTCGGGCCTCACATATTTAGATTCTACTCTTCAAAAGCTATCCATTGATATATAACATGATAGGGTTCGGAGAAGGGACAAGATAGATACCTAGAAGATTCCTTTTTGCTTGGGGAAGATTCGCGTTACCATCGAAAAAAAGGATTCTCATTGATTCATAGCATGGGATATGGACTTCCAAAGTTCTTTACCTTATTTTCTATATCGATCTCACATTGGATGGTGCATCCTAGGACTAGGAAAACACCTCACCAGAGCATAGCCAAAATTAGATTGAAAAATAAGGTAAAGAACTTTGGAAGTCCATATCCCATGCTCTGAATCAATGAGAACCCTTTTTTTCGATGGTTACGCGAATCTTCCCCAGGCAAAAAAGAATCTTCTAGGTATCTATCTTGTCCCTTCTCTGAACCCTATCGTGTTATATATCAATAGTGAAGAGTAGAATCTAAATATGTGAGGTCCAACAAATTTGGAGTTCGTTTGTAAAAATTTTATCCGGTGCCCCTTTTTGGAGGGAATATTCCGGTCAAACTTCCTTACAAGGCCCAAAAATGACCTCAAAAAATTTCTAATGTAAGATAAGGACAGACAAAAAATACAAAGAAGCAGATTTGGTCTTCATTCGAGTATGCCCCAAAGGAAGTTCTCTCTCTCTTGGGAAGTACAAGAAGTTATCCCCCAGATATTGTGGGCCATATCTAATTACAAAGAAAGTAGGTGACTTAGCCTACGAGCTTCTTCTGCCTCCTCATCTCAAAGTACATAATGTATTTCATGTCAGCCTTCTTAAAAAGTATATACCAAGCCCGAATCATGTGCTTGATGAAATCTTAACTTCTTCAACCCAAGGATAGATAGAACTCCAACCTGAAGAAATCCTTGATGTTCAAGAAAAGGTTCTCAGGAATAGAATTCTGAGAGAATTATTGGTCAAATGGAAGTTCTATCCTTTTGAAGATGCCACCTGGGAGAAAGAAGCCGAACTGCTGCGAGATTACCCCCAGTTTGCGAGATGAGGACATCTCGCATTTTTCAAGTGGGAGAGAATGTAAGATTCCTCCCCAGCCTCTCAAGATGTCCAGCATCTTCCCCTGTAATCAAATCCCTCTTCAGAAATATATAAGATCTTGTTTCTACCTGTTTTAGTCTAGAGAGAGAAAATGTTATAGAGAGATGTTATTCAGATTTTGAATATTTTTGGATGGAAAAATATCTCTTCTTATTAAAATAAGTTCCCCTGAAATAAAAGTTCAAATAGATTTTCAGAAGGTGCATTAGAAATCAAGTATAATCTGTTCAAGAGGCCTTATCCTAGGGGTCTAGATTTTTTGAAAATTTTAAATTAAGGTTTTGAGGGGCCAATCAGATTCATCCAAATGTGTGGAGAAGATAAATAGAAGAAATAAAGAAAATCCCCCCAAAAATGAGTAAATACTCACATAAGATGAAGAGTGGACTACGGACCAAAGGAAATACTAAAAAAATGGATTTTTGATACCTCACAATGGGAATTCCCCCCCTCATTTTGCTATCTCATGGCGAGTGAGAAGCATATTTCCACTAGACAATTCAATTTGCCAATTCTCTAGTCTAGATTTAACTTTCACAAGCAGCCAGGCTATAAGAACAATGTTGTAAGATTCCTCCCCAGCCTCTCAAAATGTCCAGCATCTTTCCCTGTAATCAATCCCTCTTCAGAAATATAAAAGACTTGTTTCTAACTGTTTTAACCTAGAGAGAGAAAATATTCTAGAAAGAGAATATTCAGATTTTGAATATTTTTGGATAGAAAAATATCTCATCCTATTAAAATAAGTTCCCCTGAAACAGAAATTCAAAAAGAATTTTCCTATGTGCAATTGGAATTAATTGAAAATAGCTATAAAGAACCTTAGCCTAAGGGTCTAGATTTTCAGAAATCTTTAGACTATGTCCAATTAAGGTTCCTATGGACCAATAGCATCAATCCATGTGTAGGGAGGAGATAAATCCAACTTGTAAAAAGAAAATACCCAAAAATGAGTAAATGCTCACATGAGGTGAAGAGTTGAAAATGTACAAGGTTTATTAGTAAAAAACTATGAGCAATATTAAAAATATGACATATGTAAGGAAGGGGAATTCTTTAAAGGAGGTGCATATTTCACATAAGATGAAGAGTTGAAAATGTACAAGGTTTATTAGTAAAAAACTATGAGCAATATTAAAAATATGACATATGTAAGGAAGGGGAATTCTTTAAAGGAGGTGCATATTTCACATAAGATGAAGAGTTGAAAATGTACAAGGTTTATTAGTAAAAAAACTATGAGCAATATTAAAAATATGAGATATTTTGGGTATAATGATTCCATTTTGACACATATGTAAGGAAGGGGAGTTCTTTAAAGGAGGTGCATATTTCACATGCTTGAATGAGTTTTAAACTCTTAAAAATTGAGATATTTCATCTCTCCTCTCTCCTCATTTAAGTCTAGTTCCAAAAAGTTAGCTTAACTGACCTAAAAATGGTCAAATATTGACTAAACTGATTTAGAAAATTCTAGAATCAGTTTGTTTGGTTAGGAGCTCAATTTTTCCTATAAATAGAAGCCTCCCCCTTGTTGAAAAATATATAGTGTTTATGCATCGTTACTCTACTCCACCTAAGCCAGAAACTGTGAATTCATTTAATAATTCACTAGTTTTTGGAGCTTCCCTCTTTCTTCAATCCCCATTAGTGGCTCCATCAACATACTTAACCAATTGATTGGTTGGGAGCCTCTACCGTGAACAAAGAATCAAGCAAGTTGTAAGGTAATTAGTGAATATTGATCTTTCTATAATTTCTCAATGTTTCTCTCTTCTCAACCCCTCTCAAGCTTGAGAAGTTTAATTGGTATGGTTTTTTTTAATGCTATTGAAGTTTGAATAGTAGTGAAGAGTTACATAATGCTATTGAAGTTAATTTTCATTTATGTTTAAGTTCTAATGATTTTTATGTAAATTCTCTCTCTCACTCAAGAAATGGTCATACTCATGAACCGTTCTCAATCCAAATCAAGCTTTTCATAAAGCTTTTCCTTAACCCAAGATTAAGCTATGCTTGAGGCCAAATTAATGGCTTTTTTCCATGCTTTTAGTTTATGTATATTAATGATTCAATCTATTATGGATTAATAATCCAATTAGAGATTATTTTAATTATTTCCTTAATGATAAGCATTATCCCTTAGAAAAATTGAGATTTATCAGTCATAGCAGCGGAGCTATGGCAAAATTTTTATAAAAATTATGCATAAAATAATCTCATTCAAAGCATAAAAAGAGGACTTCCTACCATATTCTAGGAATTATCATCCTAGATTAATTGAAAGAATTTCATTACAATCATGGAGAAATTGAATTTTAATATTATGCATAATGGATAAATTTTTATATCAAAAGTGTTATTTTTACCATTTTTATTTCATGCATAGAAGTATGCATAATGGATAAATTTTTAAATCAAAAGTGTTATTTTTATCATTTTTAATTTTCATGCATAGAAGTATGCATAAAGGAAAATTTTTATATCAAAAGTGTTACTTTTATCATTTTTAATTTTCATGCATAGAAGTATGCATAAAGGAAAAATTTTTATATCAAAAGTGTTACTTTTATCATTTTTAATTTTCATGCATAGAAGTATGCATAAAAGTTGATTATTTTATTATAAAAGTGTGACTTTTATCATAATTGAATTTCATGCATAGAGGTATGCATAAAAGTTGATTATTTTATTGTAAGAGTGTTACTTTTATCATATTAGATTTCATGCATATAGTTATGCATAAAAGATATTCTTTTTATACTAAAAGTGTGATTTTCCTCATAAATGGATTTTATGCTTAACTTAGATGCATAAGAGAAATTCTTTTATTCTAAAAGTGTAATTTCCTACCAAACTGAATTTATGCATAAGAAGATGCATAAAAGATTGATTTTAATCTCGAAAGTGTTAGTCTCCTTAAATGGAATTTATGTATAAATAAATGTGTAGAGAAATCTTATATCAAATATAAGAATTCTCTTTTAAAAAAAAAGATATGAAATGTGATAAGATGTGATAAGAGGTGTATGAGATGTGATAAGAATTGATAAGATGCGTATGGAAAGTGATAGGATGTGATAAGAGGTGTATGAGATGTGATAAGAATTGATAAGATGCGTATGGAAAGTGATAGGATGTGATAAGAGGTGTATGAGATGTGATAAGAATTGATAAGATGCGCATGGAAAGTGATAGGATGTGATAAGAGGTGTATGAGATGTGATAAGAATTGATAAGATGCGTATGGAAAGTGATAGGATGTGATAAGAGGTGTATGAGATGTGATAAGAATTGATAAGATGCGCATGGAAAGTGATAGGATGTGATAAGAGGTGTATGAGATGTGATAAGAATTGATAAGATGCGTATGGAAAGTGATAGGATGTGATAGGAGGTGTATGAGATGTGATAAGATTTGATAAGATGCGTATGGAAAGTGATAGGATGTGATAAGAGGTGTATGAGATGTGATAGAAAATGTTAAGATGAGTTAGGATGTGTTAAGATGTATATGGATGTGTTAGAAAGAGAATGGATGTAATATGGTTGTATGAATGTGATGTGGATGTATACATGTAGATGTATATGTATGAATGTGAATGTCAATGTGGATGTATGTATGTATGTGGATGTGGATGTATGAATGAGGATGTGAAAATGGAGGTATACATGTAGATGTGGATGTATGGATGTGAATGTGGATGTGGATGTGGATGTATGGATGTGGATATGGA
The DNA here is from genome assembly GCF_041138505.1 of Cibotium barometz. NCBI lineage: Eukaryota > Viridiplantae > Streptophyta > Polypodiopsida > Cyatheales > Cibotiaceae > Cibotium > Cibotium barometz. Next base: position 11,394,037 of record NC_141055.1, read on the forward strand.
TGTGTATGTATGAATGTGGATATGGGATGTGGATGTATAAATGAGGATGTGAAAATGGAGGTATGCATGTAGATGTGGATGTATGGATGTGAATGTGGATGTGGATGTGGATGTATGGATGTGGATATGGATGTGTATGTATGAATGTGGATATGGGATGTGGATGTATAAATGAGGATGTGAAAATGGATGTATGCATGTAAATGTGGATGTATGGATGTGAATGTGAATGTGTATGTGAATTAATGTGTCGTCGATATGAGAAAATGGATGAGAATGAGTACACATTGAATGGAATGTGGAATAAGTAATGTGGACTAAGGGGGGATAATGTGGAAAGACGAGAGTTCAATTTAGAAACTGTATTTTGTGACTGTTTGTAAATGACTGTTTTATGTCAAGAATGCTGGGGAAGCATTTTGACCGTCTTATGGATTAAGGTCATGAAGACCTAACTGTTAAAGTTGCAACTGCTGACGGAGAGTCAATGGAGGACGTCTCGCGTAGCAAGGTCGACCGAGGTCTTGACCAGCCTCGGTTCGATTTAAATGGTGAGCTTCCGGTACGGTGGATGAGGGACCAAGGAAGCGGCCTATGAGTGAAGCGCTAGGTCACCTGCGAAGGATCCTAGAGGGTGCTGACCATACGGTGCTTGGGCTCTGGGTCGCCGAAGATACCCACACGTGCGTCGTGGAAGATATTGGAACAAGGAGTAAGAGTTGTTTTGTGAAACCGGGCATGGATCTAGTTGATTGACCTTGCTGGTCTTCAATGGATGAGTCCATGGCTCTTTATATGGATCTGTTGGTTGATCTTGCTGATCTTCAACAAGAGTCCATCTTGATTTTTATAAGTGATTATATTGCCGAGTATTATGGGCTAGGAACTATTGAAAAGGCCCCTGTGTGGACAGGTGGTGAGCGTTCTAGTTGCCAATGATGCCATAGATACTCTGATGAAGGAATGATGGGAAATTATGAATCAACCAGATAAATTGGAAGATTGTGATCAGTGGTACTATGGTTTCATTAAAGGATTGTTTTAAAGTTAGCTGAAGCTAAGAAAAAGGCAATTTCATATTGGGTGTGTAAGTGGTGTGGCTAGTTTTATATTTGCATGAACTTCCGGCTAGGGGGCCTTGGAACTCTTTTCCTTGGTACCCGGGACAAAACCTAACCAAATTCCAAATTGGATCCCATCAGTACTACAGTGGTTGGGCGGTTGGCTAACCCATGGGATCGGATGGGGTTAGGCTGGACTGATGGATCCGTAAATCGAGATTTAATTTCTATTATTACGATAGATGAAGTAAATCCCGGATAGAAATTGTTCTATGGATAGGAATCAACGGCTGTGCCTCTTGATGGGGAAAAAAGCGTTGATCCCAATGATCCAAGTGCAAGTTCTTCCTTGATTTGACCAAGTATCGTTAAAGGTGCAGTCAGATCAGTTTGATCAGTAATGATCTTGACTACGTTAGAGTAAAGAGTTATCCTGGTGGAATCGCCCGTGCTTTCCGGGTAAAGGAAGTTTTTCCGGTTTTGGTTTTGGACAAACCGACGGATTAGTCTCTTGTCCGGATATCCGTGGGCGAGGCCCCGAGTGTGGGACCCCTGTCCCGCGCGAGAAGTGCTACTTCCGCTGCTAGTACCCCGAATCCGTTGCTCGGTGGGAACAGGGATCTTACAAATGTGCACTACCAGAGTCATATACAAGATTAAATTGTTTACCTTGGTAGTATGCTGCTACCTGCATGCTGGAGAATTATTGGTTCCGACCTAATGTTCAATGGTGGCATTAGGGCATTTGTTGATGTCCGCGAGACTCGGCACTTACGTGGTTCCTAGTTGGCTCTAGAGGAGACGTGACTAATGCAACTATGCCCAATGAAATAAGCTAACGCTACTGCATTACGCTCCTTATTTGCTAACCTAAGGGATTCAGTCATGCCGACATAGAGGTTAGTTCCTGCATCTGACAAGATTCATGATGTGGCATGGTTTTATGTTCTCATTTGGGAGTGCTGCGGTGAGTTGGAGCAGTAAAAGAAGTAGCCAACACTTGCCTTGTTGAGTATAGAGGCATAGAATAGGGGTGTTGCTATGGTAGCTTGTGAGGTAGCTTGGTTTCAAGCTACTGGGTGACATGGGAGAGCCCGTGGATAGGGCAGTTGTCATATATTGTGACAACATGAGCAGCATTACAATTGGCCAGCACCCCAGTATATCATGCTAGAATGAAGCACATTGAGGTGCATTATCACTTTGTGAGGGAGAAGGTTCTAGCAGGAGATGTAGATCTGGTATATGTCAGCACAGAGGATCAGGTAGCTGACATCTTCACGAAGGCATTGGGCACAGAGAAGCTCCACAGGTTTAGGAGCTTACTTGGAGTGCAGTGTGTGGAGGTGAGCTCGAGGGCGAGTGTTGAGATATTGAGCTCAACTAGTGTTATGGTAGACATTGATGACCCACCTAGGTGACAACTTCCGCATCTACACCACTGGCATGGTTGGTGAGATTACGGGTGATATGCGGAGTGGGATGATAGGCTGTGTGATAGCCATTTTGGATTACTAGAGACTGGCATAGTTATAGCGCCAGCTCATTTAGTCGAGTTCACATTATGGACTGACCCTTGTATGTTGTAGTAGTTGAGTACTAACCCATATAGTGTGTACTCTTATCTTTATGTTATGTTGGTTGAGTACTAACCCATATAGTGTGTACTCTTATCTTTATGTTATGTTGGTTGAGTAGAGAAGAAGAAGATAAAAGAAAATTCAGCTATCCATCTCTCTTATATCTTGCTCTCTTGTGTGTGTGTGTGTGTGTGTGTGTGTGTGTTTGCTTGCTGTGGTCCTTGCCTTAGTGGTGGGCCAATATGTGCGTCCTAGGTATCCGAGATAGTTGTTGTACATAGGTGCCATGTGCTAATTAAAATGTTTTGGGTAGGCTCTTTTCCTTTGACAAGAGGTATTTGGGCCTAGGTGATCTAGCTACTGTAGTCGACATGGTTCCCCAGACTACTGGAATAGTCTTGATTGGGTTACTGGGGCTCTGCCACTTTTGTTCTAGGGTCTAGTGGTGGTGTGGCCGCTCTCTCTATCTAGCATTCCATGCCTGATAGGAGTCACATCTAGATAGGAATTAAATAGACTTGTCCAGTATAGAAAATGGAGAATTTCACAGACAAACCATTGTATCACTAGAGTGAAGGCTTAGCCCAAAGTACAATGCCGTAGCTTTCCCCAGATAGGAAAGTACTAGACTACAAATCAAATAGACTTATACAGCACACAAAATGGAGATTTGCACAGACAAATCACTTTATTACTAGAGTGAAGGCTTAGCCCAAAGTACAATGTCGTAGTCTTCCCAATTGTAAATGTCGTAGCTTTCCCAATTTTCACTCTCTACTCTCTTGTCTATCCCGTGTCTCTCTCCCCAGATAGTTCCCCTTTCATCCTTTACATCTACATGGGTACTACCCGTTGGCAAGATTAGTTACAAAGTTGTTACAAGAAAGATATATCTCATATGTGGGTTGATTCTAATTCTTATGTGAATGTGATTAGAAATCTAATGGGAATCGTGTCCAATGAAGAAGAAGATCATGTAAAGCAAGAAGAAGATCATGTAAAGCAAGAAGAAGGTGGGGTTCAAGGTTTATGTAAATATAGAAGTTCAAGAAATAGATCAAGATGAAAATGATCTTGAATATAATCATCATTCACAAATTAAGGAGGATCATAGTAATTCTTCATCCTCAAAGAAGCCCTGCTAGCAAAGACATTATGAATGCGAATACCCTTCAAAGTTGTTACCCACACTTGGTGAAGCACATTACATCAAGCAAAAATTAAAGGGATTCAATTATGATGCTGCCAATGAAATTCAAGTCATTTTATTACTACTTCTTTAAGGCAAAAAAGGAGAAGCAAAAGACCTTGTTCCTAACTGTTTTGACTTAGAGAGAGAGAATATTCTAGAGAGAGAATATTTAGATTTTGAATATTTATAGATAGAAAAATTTCTCATCTTATTAAAATAAGTTCCCCTAAAACAGAAATTCAAAAAGAACTTTCCAATGTGCAATTGGAATTAATTGGAAATGAGTATGAAGGACCTTAGCCTAAGGGTCTAGATTTTTAGAAATTTTTGGATTATGGTCCAATTAAGGTTCCTATGGGCCAATAGCATCAATCCATGTGTAGGGAGGAGATAAATCCAATTTTGTAAAAGAAGATACCCAAAAATGAGTAAATGCTGCTCACATAAGATGAAGAGTTGAAAATGTACAAGGTTTATTAGTAAAAAACTATGAGCAATATTAAAAATATGAGATATTTTGGGTATCCAAAAATGAGTAAATGCTCACACAAGATGAAGAGTTGAAAATGTACAAGGTTTATTTGTAAAAAACTATGAGCAATATTAAAAATATGAGATATTTTGGGTATAATGATTCCATTTTGACATATATGTAAGGAAGGGGAGTTCTTTAAAGGAGGTTCATATTTCACATGCTTGAATGAGTTTTAAACTCAAAAATAATGTGATATTTTTATCTCTCCTCTCTCTTGAACTAAACCAAATCAAAATGGAACCAAACCGAATCAAAAAGTAACCAAACTAGATCCAAATCTAGTCCAAATTCAACCAAACTGAATCTGGAAAATTCTAGAATTCAGTTAACTTTGGTTAGAGCTTCCCTCTCCTATAAATAGAACATGAGTCCTTTGAAAAGAAAGGAAGAATTTCACTATACTAGAGCTATGCTGAAATAATGCTAGTTCTACTATTCTCTAAAATTCTCTCCAAATTGAAGAAATTGGAGCTTCCCTCTTTCTTCAATCCCCATTGGTGGCTCCATCAATATACTTAACCAATTAATTGGTTGGGGGCCTCTACCGTGAACAAAGAATCAAGCAATTTGTAAGGTAAATGGTGAATTTTGATCTTTTCTATAATTTCTCATGGTTTCTCTCTTCTCAATCCCTCTCAAGCTTGAGAAGCTTAATTGGAATGGTTTTTGAATGCTATTGAAGTTAATTGATGAATGGTAGTGAAGAGTTACATAATTTGATGAATGCTATTGAAGTTAATTGATTAATGATAGTTAAGAGTTACATAAACTTCCATTTATATTTAATTCAAATGGTTTTTATGTAATTTCTCTCTCTCACTCAAGAAATGGTCATACTCATGACCCATTCTCAATCCAAATGAAGCTTTTCATAAAGTTTATCCTTAATGCAAGATTAATCTATACTTGAGGTCAAATTAATGGCTTTTTTCTATGCTTTTAGTTTATGTATTTCATGAATATTGATGATTCAATCCATTATAGATTAATGATCCAATTAGGGATCATTCTAATTATTTCCTTAATGATAAGCTTTATCCCTTAGAAAAATTGAGATTTATCAGTCATAGCAGCGGAGCTATGGCAAAATTTATATAAAAATTACGCATAAAATAATTTCATTCAAAGCATGAAAAGAGGACTTCCTACCATATTCTAGAAATTATCATCCTAGATTAATTGAAAGATATTCATTGTAAGCCTAGAGAGATTGATTTTTATACTATGCATAATTGAAATTCATGCATAGAGGTATGCATAAGAGATGAATATTTTATTATAAAAGAGTTACATTTAGCATAATCGAATCTCATGCATAGAGGTATGCATAAGAGATTATTATTTTATTATAAAAGTGTTACGTTTATCACAATTGAATTTCATGCATAGAAGTATGCATAAAAGATGATTATTTTATTATAAAAGTGCTACTTTTATCATATTTGAATTTCATGCATAGAGGTATACATAAAAGATGATTATTTTATTATAAAAGTGTGACTTTTATCATTATTGAATTTCATGCATAGAGGTATGCATAAAAGTTGATTATTTTATTATAAAAGTGTGACTTTTATCATATTTGAATTTCATGCATAGAGGTATGCATAAAAGTTGATTATTTTATTATAAAAGTGTTACTTTTATCATATCTGAATTTCATGCATAGAGGTATGCATAAGAGATGCTTATTTTATTATAAAAGTGTTACTTTTATCATATTTGAATTTCATGCATAGAGATATGCATAAAAGATGATTAATTTATTATAAAAGTGTGACTTTTATCATAATTGAATTTCATGCATAGAGGTATGCATAAGAGATGAATATTTTATTATAAAAGAGTTACTTTTAGCATAATTGAATTTCATGCATAGAGGTATGCATAAGAGATGAATATTTTATTATAAAAGAGTTACTTTTAGCATAATTGAATTTCATGCATAGAGGTATGCATAAGAGATGAATATTTTATTATAAAAGAGTTACTTTTAGCATAATTGAATTTCATGCATAGAGGTATGCATAAGAGATGAATATTTTATTATAAAAGAGTTACTTTTAGCATAATTGAATTTCATGCATAGAGGTATGCATAAGAGATGATTATTTTATTATGAATTTCATGCATAGAGGTATGCATAAGAGATGATTATTTTATTATAAAAGTGTTACGTTTATCACAATTGAATTTCATGCATAGAAGTATGCATAAAAGTTGATTATTTTATTATAAAAGTGTTACTTTTATCATATTTGAATTTCATGCATAGAGGTATGCATAAAAGATGATTATTTTGTGTTACTTTTATCATATTTGAATTTCATGCATAGAGGTATGCATAAAAGATGATTATTTTATTATAAAAGTGTGACTTTTATCATAAAACACCATATTGGGGAATATGGGAATTTCCCACAAGTTTGGGACAGGTGGTCAAAAGTTTGGATTAACCAATAACTTGAACACCACTAATCCAAAATGAGCGGTTTATAGCTCTTTAGATTCCATTTTTCAAGCGCTTTCCAACGATAGGTCTTATGATAGGGTTTTGAGAAACTTACAAACATGTTATCCATGTCCCCTTTTTTAAGCATTCAAAAATGGGAATTGGGAAATTCCCAAATTCACTAATATGGTGTTATAATTGAATTTCATGCATAGAGGTATGCATAAAAGTTCATTATTTTATTATAAAAGTGTGACTTTTATCATATTTGAATTTCATGCATAGAGGTATGCATAAAAGTTGATTATTTTATTGTAAAAGTGTTACTTTTATCATATTGGATTTTATGCATAGAGGTATGCATAAAAGATATTCTTTTTATACTAAAAGTGTGATTTTTCATCATAAATGGATTTTATGCATAACTTAGATGCATAAGAGAAATTCTTTTATTCTAAAAGTGTAATTCCTACCAAATTGAATTTATGCATAAGAAGATGCATAAAAGATTGGGTTTTAATTCAAAAGTGTCATTCTCATCTAAATTGAATTTATGCATAGGAAAATGCATAAAAGATTGAAATTTAATTCAAAAGTGTCATTTTCATTTAAAATGAATTTATGCATAGGAAGATGCATAAAGATTGATTTTTACTTTGAAAGTATTAATCTCCTTAAATAGAATTTATGCATAAATAAATGTGTAAAGAAATCTTATATCAAATATAAGAATTCTCTTGTATTCTATAAATAGATATGAGATGTGATAGGATGTAATAAGAGGTGTATAAGATGTGATAAGAGGTGATAAGATGCTTATGAAATAAGTTAGGAGGTGATAAGATGAATTAAGATGTGTATGGGATGAGGTAAGAAGTGTATGTGATAGGATAAGATGTATATGGGTTGTGATAGGGCGAGAATGGATGTGATGTAAAAGATTAGATGTGAAGGCATATGGGGTTATATGAATGGGAATGTGGAAATGGATGTATGTATGTGGATGTGTGGATGTGGAGATGGGAGTGTGGATGTATGAATGTGAAAATGGATGTATGCATGAAGATGTATATGCATAGATGTGAATGTGGATGTAGATGTGGATGTATAGATGTGAATGGGAATATGGATGTGGATGTATGTGAATGTGGATGTAGATGTAGATGTGGATGTATAGATGTGAATGTGGAAAGTGGATGTGGATGTATGTATGTATGCGGATGTAGATATGGATGTATAGATGTGAATGGGAATGTGGATGTGGATGTATGTGAATGTGGATGTAGATGTGGATGTATAGATGTGAATGTGGAATGTGGATGTGGATGTATGTATGTATGTGGATGTAGATGTGGATGTATAGATGTGAATGGGAATGTGGATGTGGATGTATGTATGTATGTGGATGTGGATGTATGAATGAGGATGTGATAGTGGATGTATGCATGTGGATGTGGATGTATGCATGTGGATGTGGATGTGTATGTATGAATGTGGATATGTGATGTGGATGTATAAATGAGGATGAGAAAATGGAGGTAAGCATGTAGATGTGGATGTATGGATGTGAATGTGGATGTGGATGTGGATGTATGGATGTGGATACGGATGTGTATGTATGAATGTGGATATGGGATGTGGATGTATAAACGAGGATGTAAAAATGGATGTATGCATGTAGATGTGGATGTATGCATGTAGATGTGGATGTATGGATGTGAATGTGAATGTGTATGTGAATTAATGTGTCGTCGATATGAGGAAATGGATGAGAATGAGTACACATTGAATGGAATGTGGAATAAGTAATGTGGACTAAGGAGGGATAATGTGGAAAGACGAGAGTTCAATTTAGAAACTGTATTTTGTGACTGTTTGTAAATGACTGTTTTATGTCAAGAATGCTGGGGAAGCATTTTGACCGTCTTGTGGATTAAGGTCATGAAGACCTAATTGTTAAAGTTGTAACTGCTGACGGAGAGTCAATGGAGGACGTCTCGCGTAGCAAGGTCGACCAAGGTCTTGACCAGCCTCGATTCGATTTAAATGGTGAGCTTCCGATACGGTGGATGAGGGACCAAGGAAGCGGCCTATGAGTGAAGCGCTAGGTCACCTGCGAAGGATCCTAGAGGGTGCTGACCATACGGTGCTCGGGCTCTGGGTCGCCGAAGATACCCACACGTGCGTCGTGGAAGATATTGGATCAAGAAATAAGAGTTGTTTTCTGAAATCGGGCATGGATCTGGTTGATTGACCTTGCTGGTCCTCAACGGATGAGTCCATGGCTCTTTTATATGGATCTGTGGGTTGATCTTGCTGATCTTCCACGGAGATTCCATTCTGTTATATGAATATATTGCCGGTTACTATGAGCTAGGAACTATGGAAAAGTCCCCTGAGAGTGAACAGGTGGTGAGCGTTCTGGTTGCCAATGATGCCATAAGTATACCGATGAATGAATGACTGGAAATAAGGATTCAACCAGAGACTATGAGGATTGTCATCAGTGACATAATGGTTTCATTAAAGGATTGTTTTAAAGTTAGCTGATGCTAAGAAAAAGGCAATTTCATATTGGGTGTGTAAGTGGTGTGACTAGTTTTATGTTTGCATGAACTTCCGGCTAGGGGGCCTTGGAACTCTTTTCCTTGGTACCCGGGACAAAACCTAACCAAATTCTTAATTGGATCCCATCACTACAGTGGTTGGGCGGTTGGCTAAGCCGTGGGACTGGATGGGGTTAGGCTGGACTGATGGATCTGTAAATCGAGACTCAATTTCTGTTATTATGATAGATGAAGTAAGTCCCGGATAGTAATTGTTCTATGGATAGGAATCAACGGCTGTGCCTCTTGATGGGAAATAAAGCGTTGATCCCAATGATCCAAGTGCAAGTTTCTTCCCTGATCTGATCGAGTATCTTTATAGGTGTAGTCGGATCAGTTTCTAATGGTCTTGACTACGTTAGAGTAAAAAGTTATCCTGGAGGAATCGCCCGTGCTTTCCGGATAAGGGATGTTTTTCCGGGTTCGGTTTTGGAAAAGCCGACGGATTAGTCTTTTGTCCGGATATCTGTGGTGGATGAGGCCCCGAGTGTGGGACCCTGCCTCGTGCTAGAAGTGCTACTTCCGCTGCTAGTACCCCGAATCCGTTGCGCGGTGGGAACAGGGATCTCACAGTTGGTATCAGAGCCTTTTGGTTAATAAGGATCAACCGAGAAGCCAAATATATCAAAAATTTATCAAGAATCAAAAAGGTTGTAGTTGTGTGATATAATTCATACGAATTGATATTCAATCTAAAAATTCATTAATTAGTAATTGGGTCTTCAAATGGAAGTACCGCAATTATATGGAACCCTGACTTGCTTGAGGCCTAGACATGATGGTATTTACCCTATAGTTCCAAGTATTATGACGACCCGTATATACCGAGGGTATAACTGCAGCTCTTTACCAGCAGTATATATACGAGTAAATCCAAGACTTGAAATTATAAGCGTTAATGCTATCTAGATGATGATTTCGAATGTGGTTGATATGATTTTAATTTTTTTTGAACTGATGAATTGATTTGGATTCTGATTGAAAAATGATGATTTCTGAAATTTAGTTGAAATATAACAACCTGAGCAAAACTACAATGAGGACGAATGGGATGAGTCCCTGTGATCATAAATGATGATAATGATTTCAGTAAATCACTATGAGATTAGTGGATTGTGCTGTCAAATTGCTACTGTTAACACTTGAACGTTAGATCAAGTTAAGGGATGACAAATTGAGAACTTACTTGATTGAAATTCCCATGGAGGAATGTTCAAAAGGAAATTTTTCGGTCTAATGGACCATTATCATGTTAAAGATATGAATGATATGAATGATATGATCTGAATGAATTGTTATTTAATGATGAGTTCTAAGGGATATTTATCCCAGTATTTTGTTGGGTTGACCAGAATATAAGGAACCCCATAATAAAACTGGATCTTAAGAAAAAGAGTTGTCCTCTACCTTGCGAGATGAGGACATCTCACACTTTTTTAAGTGGGGTAGAATGTAAGATTCCTCCCCAGCCTTCGAGGTATACAGGAGTACGAATCTCTCTTTTTGATCTTATAATTATTCCCTCTCTAAAATAAAAGAAAGATTCTGTTTAAAAAAGGAAGACCCTCTCCCTAGAATACTTCTCAAGAGTCATGCATGTTTTAAGAATTCAGAACAATGAGTTCAGAAGTGAAAATCGGTGTCTTGGATACCAAGGTTTTGGTTTTCATTCGAGTACGGCCCAAAAGAAGTTCTTTATCTCTTGGGGAGTATAAGAAGTTATCCCCCAGATATTGTGAGCCAAATCATGGAAAGACGATAAAACTTCAGTGGCAAGATACCGTTGGCTTCAAAGTTACGCTAGTTCCTTCCTTTATATAAGTCGTAACTTTTACCTGTCGCTCACAGTAATCTTACTTCCATCGATCTCCCTTCTTCTTAATCTTCTTCATGGCTTGGCAAAAAGGAATTAATTTTATCCATGATGATTTCTCACCTTCAAGACGCAAGCGAGTCTGTGAAGAAAGATTTTATAGAATAGTATGAGCGCTCACTTTTTCCTCACCTAGGAACTTCTGTAGCTCAGACCAAATGGCGGACCTATCAAGACATAACTAGGGTAACACCCTGGGGTCAGCACAGCACTTTTGTAACAATGTCCGCTTGGCCATGGTTATTGAAGCTTTGGGTTTGGGTCCTCGATACTACTGCGTCATGAGATCAGGACATCTTGGGTTTTCTGAGCGGGTCTTCTTACTGGCGTGTTTTCTGAGCGGGTCTTCTTACTGGCGTGTTTTCTTCCTCATCAGAAGATATGCCTTTACCCCGTTTTTGGCTTGCCTCTCAGAGGTCCTTTTGGCTTGCCTCTTAGAGGTCCTTTTGTTAGATCACCTCATACCAGTGAGATAGGTGCGGCAATAACCAACAGAATTATTTCCATACATGAGTTACCTTAGGCGTGCACAGCTTGTGAGTGCTGCTTTTGTGATCATATGATGGACGGACTTATGGAAGTGTAAAGAGTTCTTCTATCTTTACTGTATATGTTCCAAGAATGAATAAAGTTTAAATCTTGTTCTTGTCTTGACCCTTACTCTCTTTGAGACTTTTTTATTTGGTGGTTAATCTTAATTAAATTTTTCTCTAAGTCTCATGTTCGTGCATCTTGTGAAATTATCCCAAGTTTGCGAGATGAGGACATCTCGCATTTTTCAAGTGGGGGAGAATGTAAGATTCCTCCCCACCCTCTCAAAATGTCCAACATCTTTCCCTGTAATATCAATCCCCTCTTAAGAAATATAAAAGACCTTGTTTCTAACTGTTTTGACTTAGAGAGAGAGAATATTCTAGAGAGAGAATATTCAGATTTTGAATATTTATAGATAGAAAAATTTCTCATCTTATTAAAATAAGTTCCCCTGAAATAGAAATTCAAAAAGAACTTTTCAATGTGCAATTGGAATTAATTGGAAATGAGTATGAAGGACCTTAGCCTAAGGGTCTAGATTTTCAGAAATTTTTGGATTATGGTCCAATTAAGGTTCCTATGGGCCAATAGCATCAATCCATGTGTAGGGAGGAGATAAATCCAATTTTATAAAAGAAGATACCCAAAAATGAGTAAATGCTCACATAAGATGAAGAGTTGACTATGTGCAAGGTTTATTAGTAAGAAACTATGAGTAATATCAAAAAAATGAGATATTTTGGGTATCCAAAAATGAGTAAATGCTCACATAAGATGAAGAGTTGAAAATGTACAAGGTTTATTTGTAAAAAACTATGAGAAATATTAAAAATATGAGATATTTTGGGTATCCAAAAATGAGTAAATGCTCACACAAGATGAAGAGTTTAAAATGTACAAGGTTTACTAGTAAAAAAACTATGAGCAATATTAAAAATATGAGATATTTTGGGTATAATGATTCTATTTTGACACATATGTAAGGAAGGGGAGTTCTTTAAAGGAGGTTCATATTTCACATGCTTGAATGAGTTTTAAACTCAAAAATAATGTGATATTTTTATCTCTCCTCTCTCTTGAACCAAACCAAATCAAAATGAAACTAAACCGAATCAAAAAGTAACCAAACTAGATCCAAATCTAGTCCAAATTCAACCAAACTGAATCTGAAAAATTCTAGAATTCAGTTAACTTTGGTTAGAGCTTCCCTCTCCTATAAATAGAACATGAGTCCTTTGAAAGAAAGGAAGAATTTTACTATACTAGAGTTATGCTGAAATAATGCTAGTTCTACTATTCTCTAAAATTCTCTCCAAATTGAAGAAATTGGAGCTTCCCTCTTTCTTCAATCCCCATTGGTGGCTCCATCAACATACTTAACCAATTGATTGGTTGGGGGCCTCTACCGTGAACAAAGAATCAAGCAATTTGTAAGGTAAATGGTGAATTTTGATCTTTTCTATAATTTCTCAAGGTTTCTCTCTTCTCAACCCCTCTCAAGCTTGAGAAGCTTAATTGGAATGGTTTTTGAATGCTATTGAAGTTAATTGATGAATGGTAGTGAAGAGTTACAAAATTTGATGAATGCTATTGAAGTTAATTGATTAATGATAGTTAAGAGTTACATAAATTTCCATTTATATTTAATTCAAATGGTTTTTATGTAATTTCTCTCTCTCACTCAAGAAATGGTCATACTCATGACCCATTCTCAATCCAAATGAAGCTTTTCATAAAGTTTATCCTTAATCCAAGATTAATCTATACTTGAGATCAAATTAATAGCTTTTTTCTATGCTTTTAGTTTATGTATTTCATGAATATTGATGATTCAATCCATTATGGATTAATGATCCAATTAGGGATCATTCTAATTATTTCCTTAATGATAAGCTTTATCCCTTAGAAAAATTGAGATTTATCAGTCATAGCAGAGCGGAGCTATGGCAAAATTTATATAAAAATTACGCATAAAATAATTTCATTCAAAGCATGAAAAGAGGACTTCCTACCATATTCTAGGAATTATCATCCTAGATTAATTGAAAGATATTCATTGTAAGCCTAGAGAAATTGATTTTTATATTATGCATAATTGAAATTCATGCATAGAGGTATGCATAAGAGATGAATATTTTATTATAAAAGAGTTACTTTTAGCACAATTGAATTTCATGCATAGAGGTATGCATAAGAGATGATTATTTTATTATAAAAGTGTTACGTTTATCACAATTGAATTTCATGCATAGAAGTATGCATAAAAGATGATTATTTTATTATAAAAGTGTTACTTTTATCATATTTGAATTTCATGCATAGAGGTATGCATAAGAGATGAATATTTTATTATAAAAGAGTTACTTTTAGCATAATTGAATTTCATGCATAGAGGTATGCATAAGAGATGAATATTTTATTATAAAAGAGTTACTTTTAGCATAATTGAATTTCATGCATAGAGGTATGCATAAGAGATGAATATTTTATTATAAAAGAGTTACTTTTAGCATAATTGAAATTCATGCATAGAGGTATGCATAAGAGATGAATATTTTATTATAAAAGAGTTACTTTTAGCATAATTGAATTTCATGCATAGAGGTATGCATAAGAGATGATTATTTTATTATAAAAGCGTTACTTTTATCATATTTGAATTTCAGGCATAGAGGTATGCATAAAAGATGATTATTTTATTATAAAAGTGTTACTTTTATCATATTTGAATTTCATGCATAGAGGTATGCATAAAAGATGATTATTTTATTATAAAAGTGTGACTTTTATCATAATTGAATTTCATGCATAGAGGTATGCATAAAAGTTGATTATTTTATTATAAAAGTGTGACTTTTATCATATTTGAATTTCATGCATAGAGGTATGCATAAAAGTTGATTATTTTATTGTAAAAGTGTTACTTTTATCATATTGGATTTCATGCATAGAGGTATGCATAAAAGATATTCTTTTTATTCTAAAAGTATGATTTTTCATCATAAATGGATTTTATGCATAACTTAGATGCATAAGAGAAATTCTTTTATTCTAAAAGTGTAATTCCTACCAAATTGAATTTATGCATAAGAAGATGCATAAAAGATTGGTTTTTAATTCAAAAGTGTCATTCTCATCTAAATTGAATTTATGCATAGGAAAATGCATAAAAGATTGAAATTTAATTCAAAAGTGTCATTTTCATTTAAAATGAATTTATGCATAGGAAGATGCATAAAGATTGATTTTTACTTTGAAAGTATTAATCTCCTTAAATAGAATTTATGCATAAATAAATGTGTAAAGAAATCTTATATCAAATATAAGAATTCTCTTGTATTCTATAAATAGATATGAGATGTGATAAGATGTGATAAGAGGTGTATAAGATGTGATAAGAGGTGATAAGATGCTTATGAAATAATTTAGGAGGTGATAAGATGATGTGTATGGGATGAGGTAAGAAGTGTATGTGATAGGATAAGATGTATATGGGTTGTGAGATAGGGCGAGAATGGATGTGATATAAAAGATAAGATGAATTATGATGTGTATGGGATGAGGTAAGAAGTGTATGTGATAGGATAAGATGTATATGGGTTGTGATAGGGCGAGAATGGATGTGATATAAAAGATTAGATGTGAAGGCATATGGGGTTATATGAATGGGAATGTGGAAATGGATGTATGTATGTGGAGATGGGAGTGTGGATGTATGAATGTGAAAATGGATGTATGCATGAAGATGTATATGCATAGATGTGAATGTGGATGTAGATGTGGATTTATAGATGTGAATGGGAATGTGGATGTGGATGTGGATGTATGTGAATGTGGATGTAGATGTGGATGTATAGATGTGAATGTGGAAAGTGGATGTGGATGTATGTATGTATGTGGATGTATGTATGTATGTGGATGTAGATGTGGATGTATAGATGTGAATAGGAATGTGGATGTGGATGTATGTGAATGTGGATGTAGATGTGGATGTATAGATGTGAATGTGGAATGTGGATGTGGATGTATATATGTATGTGGATGTAGATGTGGATGTATAGATGTGAATGGGAATGTGGATTTGGATGTATGTATGTATGTGGATGTGGATGTATGAATGAGGATGTGATAGTGGATGTATGCATGTGGATGTGGATGTATGGATGTGGACATGGATGTGTATGTATAAATGAGGATGTGAAAATGGAGATAAGCATGTAGATGTGGATGTATGGATGTGAATGGATGTATGGATGTGGATGTATGGATGTGAATGTGGATGTGGATGTGGATGTATGGATGTGGATACGGATGTGTATGTATGAATGTGGATATGGGATGTGGATGTATAAATGAGGATGTAAAATGGATGTATGCATGTAGATGTGGATGTATGGATGTGAATGTGAATGTGGATGTATGGATGTGAATGTGAATGTGAAAATGGAGATAAGCATGTAGATGTGGATGTATGGATGTGAATGTGGATGTGGATGTGGATACGGATGTGTATGTATGAATGTGGATATGGGGTGTGGATGTATAAATGAGGATGTAAAATGGATGTATGCATGTAGATGTGGATGTATGGATGTGAATGTGAATGTGTATGTGAATTAATGTGTCGTCGATATGAGGAAATGGATGAGAATGAGTACACATTGAATGGAATGTGGAATAAGTAATGTGGACTAAGGAGGGATAATGTGGAAAGACGAGAGTTCGATTTAGAAACTGTATTTTGTGACTGTTTGTAAATGACTGTTTTATGTCAAGAATGCTGGGGAAGCATTTTGACCGTCTTGTGGATTAAGGTCATGAAGACCTAATTGTTAAAGTTGCAACTGCTGACGGAGAGTCAATGGAGGACGTCTCGCGTAGCAAGGTCGACCGAGGTCTTGACCAGCCTCGGTTCGATTTAAATGGTGAGCTTCCGGTACGGTGGATGAGGGACCAAGGAAGCAGCCTATGAGTGAAGCACTAGGTCACCTGCGAAGGATCCTAGAGGGTGTTGACCATACGGTGCTCGGGCTCTGGGTCGCCGAAGATACCCACACGTGCATCGTGAAAGATATTGGATCAAGGAATAAGAGTTGTTTTCTGAAACCGGGCATGGATCTGGTTGATTGACCTTGCTGGTCCTCAACGGATGAGTCCATGGCTCTTTTATATGGATCTGTGGGTTGATCTTGCTGATCTTCCACGGAGATTCCATTCTGTTATATGAATATATTACCGGTTACTATGAGCTAGAAACGATGGAAAAGGCCCCTGAGTGAACAAGTGGTGAGCATTCTGGTTGCCAATGATGCCATAAGTATACCGATGAATGAATGACTGGAAATAAGGATTCAACCAGAGACTATGAGGATTGTCATCAGTGACATAATGGTTTTATTAAAGGATTGTTTTAAAGTTAGCTGATGCTAAGAAAAAGGCAATTTCATATTGGGTGTGTAAGTGGTGTGACTAGTTTTATGTTTGCATGAACTTCCGGTTAGGGGGCCTTGGAACTCTTTTTCTTGGTACCCGGGACAAAACCTAACTGAATTCTTAATTGGATCCCATCACTACAACCAATCAATTGGTTAAGTATGTTGATGGAGCCACCAATGGGGATTGAAGAAAGAGGGAAGCTCCAATTTCTTCAATTCGGAGAGAATTTTATAGAATAGTAGAAATTAGCATTATCTTAGCATAACTCTAGTATAGTAAAATTCTCCTATTTTTTTCAAAGGACTCATGTTCTATTTATAGGAGAGGGAAGCTCTAACCAAAGCTAACTGATTTCTAGAATTTTCTAGATTTTAGTCTGGTTGAATTTGAACTAGATTTGGACCTAGTTTGGTTCCTTTTTTATTCGGTTTGGTTCCATTTTGATTTGGTTTGGTTCAAGAGAGAGGAGAGATAAAAATATCACAATATTTTTGAGTTTAAAACTCATTCAAGCATGTGAAGTATGCACCTCCTTTAAGGGACTCCCCTTCGTTACATATGTGTCAAAATGGAATCAGTATACCCAAAATATCTCATATTTTTGATATTACTCATAGTTTCTTACTAATAAACCTTGTACATAGTCAACTCTTCATCTTATGTGAGCATTTACTCATTTTTGGGTATCTTCTTTTACAAATTGGATTTATCTCCTCCCCACACATGGATTGATCCTATTAGCCCACAAAAACCTTAATTGGACCATAATCCAAAAATTTTAGAAAATCTAGACCCTTAGCCTAAGATCCTTTATACCCATTTCCAATTAATTTGTAAGGTTCCCCCCTTCCACAAATGGGGGAAACGCTTAAGATAGTCCGCTAAGTCTTATCTTAGAGAAAATTTCCTACTCATCGACACCTTGACCATACAGAGATTCAAGGATATGATTCATAGGTAAGACCTAGTTCTATCCCGTAGGGGGAGCGTGGTCTTCTAAAATCAAATCACCCATAGGGTAATTGATCACATAAATTGGGTAACTACTAGTCTTGATTCCTAGAGACAACGCTTTTTTCCTCATCCATGCAAGGCACAGCCGTTGGCCTAGTCTTCTAGAATAGAATTGCTCGAGAACCTATTTATCTAACGTAGGGCTTTCACTTAGTATGTTGGAAAGCTACCCGACTAATCGGGTCCACCCGTCCGTAGGATGGTGCCGTCGGGGCATTCCATCCTCCCACTTTCCACCCTACTCACACGTCAATTTGTTTTCTAATTAATCCTACCACACTGTTTGACATAAACAAACATGTTCCTTAATTAAGGCCCTTTCACAAGGTTTATTAAAACAGCCTTTGCCTTTTTCCACAATACAATAATGCCAAAGATAAGATTTATAAAAACAAAGTTTAAACATGAATCAATTTCATACAAGCCAAACTGGCTCTCTTATTCTTTTCCTTTATACCGCCGATGATCTAGAATTCGGCCTTCCAGCCTCCACATGCTGGGCAAAACCCTACGGGACCATACACCTCATCGTCGGCCGTGGTGAGGACTCAAGCCGGCCTGTCGCCCTCTCAGGCTCCATCGCTCGATCCTCCCGCCCCTCAGAGGGATGTCTGCGCACTAGGGTGGGCTAATTCACCGCACTAGCCTGGGCCCTCAGAACTAGGCAGCATCATCACAATCACTTGCCTCAATCGGTAAACCTCATTCTCTCAATGGTATGAGGGATACAATGGGCCAACTCCGGGCCTTACTAACGTCTCCGCCGTCCAGCTACACAAGCACAAGAACGAGGCAGCGTCAAGGCAGGGAGAAGTTGTACCTGTACCTTAATTTAACCAAGATAACAATCCATTTACTCACTAAACCATATGACTAGGATCCATGTCACCTTTTTTAAGAAAACAATCTTTTTCACAAAGATTTTAGCATTTCAACTTGAGATTGCGATAAGACATTCTTTATTAAGGCATATGCTATTGCTTAAAACTTTAAATGGTAAATCAATCAAATAGATCACTGTAACAATCAATAGAGAAGCCGGGGTCATACCTCAACCCCTAAGAATGATATATAATTGAAAAACAAAATATGTGTATACCTTATAGAAATTTGTCGTTTATCGTTGCCTTTGCTTGTTAACAAGAGCTTTAGAACTTGACATATGAGAATAGAGTCTTCTAATACCTTGTCTTATGATTGAAATCATCCAATCATCTCCAAGCTTTATCTCCTCTTACTCATACTGTGACTCTTCTCTCTTTCTAAGATCTATGGCAAAATAGCCTTCTCTTACAGGGCTATGGCATACTATTCTTTCTCTAAAAGAAAAGCTATGGAGTTTTGGTCTCTTCCTCCAAAAGACTATAAAAATCTAAGCTTCTTTTCTGAGATATTAGATAAGAATGAAGGGATATATGCATCTCAAACTCTAGGATTACCTTGAGACTACTTGCTGTCTTCTCACAGTTTTCTCTATGTAGAGACCCTGACAGAAACAGCAAACTGTTTCGGCCATAACTCTCTGATAAAAACTCAGAATATGGTCATGTAACCAGTCAAAAGAACGAGAAGGTATGTGGTCTACAAGCCAGCGCGGGCAGAATAGGCAAAAACGTCTGTATATAGCCGCAAACGCACCATCTTTAGAAACGCGTTGTTTTTCCACATTTTTAGTATGCATGGACTCTAAATGTATAAAAGTACTCTAAATATGACCTCTTATCACCTAAAATCGAAATTCTATTTTTGGGGATACTTATCTCTTAATAGAACTATTCATATGTTCTTATTTCTTTTAGGATTTTTGGAGCTAATATTTTTATTCTAACACTTTTCTAATGTTTCTAGCCTTATTGTCTCACTCTTTCTAATTATACTCTCTTTTCTTATTGAAATCTATATTAAAAGAGACACATACATACATGGCTTGGGAGGGACGTTACATAATTCCAATTGCACATTGGAAAGTTCTTTTTGAATTTTTGTTTCAGGGGTATTCATTTTAATAATATGAGAAAATTTTCTATCTAAAAATATTCAAAATCTGAATATTCTCTCTCTATGTTAAAACAGTTAGAAACAAGATCTGTTATATGTCTGAAGAGGGAATTGATTACAGGGGAAGATGCTAGACATTTTGAGAGGCTGTGGAGGAATCTTACATTCTCTCCCACTTAAAAAAATGCAAGATGTCCTCATCTCGCAAACTGGGGGTAATTTTGCAAGATACACGAATATGAGACTGAGAGAAAATTTAATTAAGATTAACCCCAAGAAAAGTCTCAAAGAGAGCAAGACTCAGAACAAAGATTTCAACTTTATTCACTCTTGGAACATATACAGTAAAGATAGAAGAACTTTTTACACTTCCATAAGCCCGTCCATCATATGGTCACAAAAGCAGCACTCACAAGCTACACACGTATAAGGTAACTCGTCTATGGGAATAATTCAGCCGGTTATTTGCAGCACCTATCTCATTGGTACGAGGTGCCCTATTAAAAGGACCTCTGAGAGGTAAGCCAAAAATGGGATAAAGGCATATCTTCTGATGAGGAAGAAAACACGCTAGTAAGAAGACCCACTCAGAAAACCCAACATGCCTTGATCTCATCACGCAATAGTATCGGGGACCCAAACCCAAGGCTTCAATAACCATAGCCAAGCAGATATTGTTACGAAAGTGCTGTCGACCCCACGGTGTTACCCTAGTTATGTCTCGACAGGTCCACCATTTGGTCTGAGCTACAGAAGTTCCCAAGTGAGGGAAAAGTGAGCGCTCATACAGTGCTATAAAATCCTTCTTCAAAGACTCGCTTGCGTCTTGAAGGTGAGAAATCATCATGGATAAAACCAATTCTTGTTGCCAAGCCATAAAGGAGATTAAGGAAGAAAGGGAATCGATGGAAGTAAGATTACTGCGAGTGACAAGTAAGAGTTACGAATTATATAAAAGAAGGAACTAGCGTAACCTAGAAGCCAACGGTATCTTACCACTGAGGTTTTACCGTCTTTTCATGATTTGGGTTTGGCACATATTTCTATAGAAGGTTTAGATGAGATACAATATGAACTTTGAGATGATGAGGTAGAAAAAGCTCGTATGCTAAGTCACCTACTTTCATTGAATTCTGATATGGTCCACAATATCTGGGGGATAACTTCTTATACTTCCCAAGAGATAAAGAATTTCTTTTGGGCCGTACTCGAATGAAGACCATATCTGCTTCTTTGAATTCTCTCACTGTCCTCTTCTTATCTGCATGCTGCTTCTGTCGATCCTGGGCAGTCTTTTAACTGATGACCAATTCCTTGGCATCTAAAACACCGGTTCTTACTTCTGAACTCATCGTTTTGAATCCTTAAAATAGGTGGGGCTCCCGAGAAAGTATTCTGGGGAAAGGTCTTTCTTTTTTAAACAGAATCTTTCTTTTATTTTAGAGAGGGAAAAATTATAAGATCAAAAAGGGAGGTTCTTACTCCTGTATACCTCGAAGGCTGGGGGAGGAATCTTACAATGTTCTACCCCACTTAAAAAAGTGCAAGATGTCCTCATCTCGCAAAGCAGAGGACAACTCTTTTTCTTAAGATCCAATTTATTCTAGGATTCCTTATATTCTGGTCAACCCAACAGAATACTGGGATAATATCCGTTATATAGAACTCATCATTAAATAACAATTCATTCAAATCATATCATTCACATTTTTAACACGATAATGGTCCATTAGACCGAAAAATTTCTTTCTAAACATTCCTCCACGAAAATTTAAGTTAAGCAATTTCTCAAATTGTCATCCCTTAACTTGATCTACCGTGATAAGAGT
Organism: Cibotium barometz; assembly: GCF_041138505.1. Classification (NCBI taxonomy): domain Eukaryota; kingdom Viridiplantae; phylum Streptophyta; class Polypodiopsida; order Cyatheales; family Cibotiaceae; genus Cibotium; species Cibotium barometz. The sequence goes on from NC_141055.1 coordinate 11,416,147, forward strand.
TAACAGTAGCAATTTGACAGCACAATCCACTAATCTCATAGTGATTTGTTGAAATCATTATCATCATTCCAGTTATGAATATCATCACAGGGACTCGTCCCATTCACCCGCATTGTGGTTTCGTTCAGGTTATTATATTTCAACTTAATTTCAGAAATCATCATTTTTCAATTCAGAATCCAAATCAACTCATCAATTCTCAAACAGAATTAAAAATCATATCAACCACATTCGAATTCATCATCTGGATAGCATTAATGCTTATAATTTCAAGTCTTAGATTTACTCGTATATACTGCCGATAAAGAGCTACAGTTATACCCTCGGTATATACGAGTAGTCATGATACTTGGAACTATAAGGTAAATACCATCATGTTTAGGCCTCAAGCAAGTCAGGGTTCTATATAATTGCGGTACTTCCATTTGAAGACCCAATTACTAATTTACAAAATTAGTTTAAATATCAATTTGTATGAATTACTTCACACAATTACAACCTTTTTGTGCTACTTGATAAATCTGACATATTTGGCTTCTCAGTTGATCTTTATTAGCCAATTTGCTCTGATACCAACTGTGAGATCCCTGTCCCCACTGCGCAATGGATTCGGGATGCTAGCAGTGGAAGTAGCACATCTTGTGTGGAGCAGGGGTCCTACACTCCCACACTCGGGGCCTCGCCCACGGATATCCGGACAAGAGACTAATCCATCGGTTTATCCAAAACCGAACCCGAAAAAACTTCCTTTACCCAAAAAGCACAGGCGATTCCACCAGGATAATTCTTTACTCTATCGTAGTCAAGATCATTACTGATCAAGCTGATCCGACTGCACCTATAAGGATACTTGGTCAGATCAAGGAAGAAACTTGCACTTGGATCATTGGGATCAACGCTTTTTTCCCCATCAAGAGACACAGCCATTGATTCCTATCCATAGAACAATTACTATTCGGGATTTACTTTATCTATCATAATAACAGAATTTGAGTCTCGATTATCTATCATAATAACAGAATTTGAGTCTCGATTTACGGATCCATCAGTCTAGCCTAACCCCATCCCAACCCCATGGGTTAGCCAACCTCCCAACCACTGTAGTGATGGGATCCAATTAGGAATTTGGTTAGGTTTTGTCCCGAGTACCAGGGAAAAGAGTTCCAAGGCCCCCTAGCTGGAAGTTCATGCAAACATAAAACTAGTCACACCACTTAGACACCCAATATGAAATTGCCTTTTTCTGAGCATCAACTAACTTTAAAACAATCCTTTAATGAAACCATTATGTCACTGATGACAATCCTCAAAATCTCTGGTTGAATCCATATTTCCAGTCATTCATTCATCGGTGTACTTATGGCATCATTGGCAACCAGAACGCTCACCACCTGTTCACTCAGGGGCCTTTTCAATAGCTCCTAGCTCATAGTACCCGACAATATTTTCACATATGAAAATCAAGATGGAATCCTCGTTGAAGATTAGCAAGATCAATCAATAGATCCATATTAGAGAGCCATGGACTCATCCGCCGTTGAGGACCAGCAAGGTCAATCAACCAGATCCATGCCCGGTTTCATAAAACAACTGTTACTCCTTGTTCCAATATCTTCCACAACGCACGTGTGGGTATCTTCGGCGACCCAGAGCCCGAGCACCGTATGGTCAGCACCCTCTAGGATCCTTCGCAGGTGACCTAGCGCTTCACTCATAGGCCGCTTCCTTGGTCCCTCATCCACCATACCGGAAGCTCACCATTTAAATCGAACCGAGGCTGGTCAAGACCTCGGTCGACCTTGCTACGCGAGACGTCCTCCATTGACTCTCCGTCAGCAGTTGCAACTTTATCAGTTAGGTCTTCATGACCTTAATCCACAAGACGGTCAAAATGCTTCCCCAGCATTCTTAACATAAAACAGTCATTTACAAACAGTCATAAAATACAGTTTCTATATCGAACTCTCGTCTTTCCACATTATCCCTCCTCAATCCACATTACTTAATCCACTTTCCATTCAATGTGTACTAATTCTCATCCATTTACTCATATCGACGACACATTATTTCACATACACATTCACATTCATTATTTTACATACACATCCATGTTCGTACATCCACATCATACATCCAATCCATATCCGCATTCATACATACACATCCACATCCACATCCATACATACACATCCACATCCACATCCATACATACACATCCACATCCGCATTCATACATACAAATCCACATCCACATACACTTCCACATCCACATCCATACATCCACATCCACATCCACATCCACATCCACATCCAAATCCACATCTACATGCATACATCATTTTTCACATCTTCATTCATACATCCACATACATACATCCATATCCGTATCTACACCCATACATCCACATCCACTTCCACTTTCACATACATACATCCACATCTACATGCATACATCCATTTTCACATCCTCATTCATACATACATCCACATCTGCATCCGCATCCGCATCTACATCCATACATCCACATCCACATCCACATCCACATTCACATTTATACATACACATCTACATGCATACATCCATTTTCACATCCTCATTCATACATCCACATCCACATACATACATCCCCATCTGTATCGACATTCATATCCACATTCATTCATACATCCACATCCACATTCACATTCATACATCCATTTTAACATTCCCATTCATATAACCACATACGCCTTCACATCTATTCTTTTACATCACATCCATTCTTGCCCTATCACAACCCATATACATCTTAACCCATCACATACACTTCTTACCTCATCTCGTACACATCTTATCACATCTTCACTCATCTTATCACATCCTAGCTCATCTCATATGCATCTTATCACATCTCATACACCTCTTGTCACATCCTATCACATCTCATACACATCTTTTCACATCCTATCACTTCCCATACACCTCTTATCACTTCCTATCACTTCCCATACACATCTCTTATGCATCTTATCACTTCCTATCACTTCCTATCACTTCCCATACACATCTCTTATGCATCTTATCACATCTTATCACATCTCATACACCTCTTATCACATCCTATCACTTCTCATATACATTTTATCACATCTTATCACATCCCATACATCTCTTATCACATCCTATCACTTCCTATATCTATTTATAGAATACAAGAGAATTCTTATATTTGATATAAGATTTCTCTACACATTTTTTTTAATGCATAAATTCCATTTAAGGAGACTAACACTTTCGAAATAAAAATCAATCTTTTATGCATCTTCCTATGCATAAATTTATTTTAAATAAAAATAAAGCTTTTGAATTAAAATTCTATCTTTTATGCATCTTCCTATGCATAAATTCAATTTGGATGAGCATAACACTTTTAAATTGAAATTCCATTCTTTTATGCATCTTCCTATGCATAAATTCAATTTAGATGAGAATGACACTTTGAATTAAAAATCAATATTTTATGCATCTTCTTATGCATAAATTCAATTTGGTAGGAATTACACTTTTAGAATAAAAGAATTTCTCTTATGCATCTAAGTTATGTATAAAATCCATTTATGATGAAAATCACACTTTTAGTATAAAAAGAATATCTTTTATGCATACCTCTATGCATGAAATCCAATATGATAAAAGTAACACTTTTATATTAAAATAATAATCTTTTATGCATACCTCTATGCATGAAATCCAAATATGATAAAAGTAACACTTTTATATTAAAATAATAATCTTTTATGCATACCTCTATGCATGAAATCCAAATATGATAAAAGTAACACTTTTATATTAAAATAATAATCTTTTATGCATACCTCTATGCATGAAATCCAAATAAGATAAAAGTAACCCTTTTATATTAAAATAATAACCTTTTATTGCATACCTCTATGCATGAAATCCAAATATGATAAAAGTAACACTTTTATATTAAAATAATAATCTTTTATGCATACCTCTATGCATAAAATCCAAATAAGATAAAAGTAACACTTTTATATTAAAATAATAATCTTTTATTGCTTACCTCTATGCATGAAATCCAAATATGATAAAAGTAGCACTTTTACATTAATATAATAATCTTTTATCCATATCTCTATTGTAAGATTCCTCCCAAGCCTCTCAAAATGTCCAGCATCTTCCCTTGTGTGATCAATTTCCTTTTCTGAAATATAAGAGATCTTGTCTCTGCCTGTTTGGCATAGAGAGAGAAAATAATCTAGAGAGAGAATATTCAGATTATGAATATTTTTGGATAGAAAAATAACTCATCTTATTAAAATAAGTTCCCCTGAAACAGAAACTCAAAAAGAACTTTCCAAAGTGCAATTAGAATTAATTGAAAATGCATATGAAGGACCTTAGCCTAAGGGTCTAGATTTTCAGAAATTTTCGGATTATGGTCCAATTAAGGTTCCTATGGGACAATAGCATCAATCCATGTGTAGGGAGGAGATAAATCCAATTTGTAAAAGAAGATATCAAAAAATGAGTAAATGCTCACATAAGATGAAGAGTTGAAAATGTACAAGGTTTATTAGTAAAAAACTGAGTAATATTAAAAATATGAGATATTTTGGGTATCCAAAAATGAGTAAATGCTCACATAAGATGAAGAGTTGAAAATGTACAAGGTTTATTAGTAAAAAACTATGAGCAATATTAAAAATATGAGATATTTTGGGTATACTGATTCCATTTTGACACATATGTAAGGAAGGGGAGTTCTTTAAAGGAGGTGCATATTTCACATAAGATGAAGAGTTGAAAATGTACAAGGTTTATTAGTAAAAAACTATGAGCAATATTAAAAATATGAGATATTTTGAGTATAATGATTCCATTTTGACACATATGTAAGGAAGGGGAGTTCTTTAAAGGAGGTGCATATTTCAACATGCTTGAATGAGTTTTAAACTCATAAAAATTGAGATATTTCATCTCTCCTCTCTCCTCATTCAAGTCTAGTTCCAAAAAGTTAGCTTAACTGACCTAAAAATGGTCAAATATTGACCAAACTGATTTAGAAAATTCTAGAATCAGTTTGTTTGGTTAGGAGCTCAATTTTTCCTATAAATAGAAGCCTCCCCCTTGTTGAAAAATATATAGTGTTTATGCATCGTTACTCTACTCCACCTAAGCCAAGAACTGTGAATTCATTAATAATTCACTAGTTTTTTGGAGCTTCCCTCTTTCTTCAATCCCCATTAGTAGCTCCATCAACATACTTAACCAATTGATTGGTTGGGGGCCTCTACCGTGAACAAAGAATCAAGCAATTTGTAAGGTAATTAGTTAATTTTGATCATTTTCTATAATTTCTCAATGTTTCTCTCTTCTCAATCCCTCTCAAGCTTGAGAAGCTTAATTGGAATGGTTTTTGAATGCTATTGAAGGTAATTAATGAAATTACATAATTTGATGAATGCTATTGAAGTTAATTGATTAATGATAGTTAAGAATTACATAAATTCTCATTTATGCTTTATTCTCATGGTTTTTATGTAATTTCTCTCTCACTCAAGAAATGGTCATACTCATGACCCATTCTCAATCCAAATGAAGCTTTTCATAAAGCTTTTCCTTAATTCAAGATTAATCTATGCTTGAGGCAAAATTAATGGCTTTTTTCTATGCTTTTAGTTTATGTATTTCATGAATATTGATGATTCAATCCATTATGGATTAATGATCCAATTAGGGATCATTCTATTTATTTCCTTAATGATAAGCTTTATCCCTTAGAAAATTTGAGCAATATTAAAAATATGAGATATTTTGAGTATAATGATTCCATTTTGACACATATGTAAGGAAGGGGAGTTCTTTAAAGGAGGTGCATATTTCAACATGCTTGAATGAGTTTTAAACTCATAAAAATTGAGATATTTCATCTCTCCTCTCTCCTCATTCAAGTCTAGTTCCAAAAAGTTAGCTTAACTGACCTAAAAATGGTCAAATATTGACCAAATTGATTTAGAAAATTCTAGAATCAGTTTGTTTGGTTAGGAGCTCAATTTTTCCTATAAATAGAAGCCTCCCCCTTGTTGAAAAATATATAGTGTTTATGCATCGTTACTCTACTCCACCTAAGCCAAGAACTGTGAATTCATTAATAATTCACTAGTATTTTGGAGCTTCCCTCTTTCTTCAATCCCCATTAGTAGCTCCATCAACATACTTAACCAATTGATTGGTTGGGGGCCTCTACCGTGAACAAAGAATCAAGCAATTTGTAAGGTAATTATTGAATTTTGATCATTTTTTATAATTTCTCAATGTTTCTCTCTTCTCAACCCCTCTCAAGCTTGAGAAGCTTAATTGGAATGGTTTTTGAATGCTATTGAAGGTAATTAATGAAATTACATAATTTGATGAATGCTATTGAAGTTAATTGATTAATGATAGTTAAGAATTACATAAATTCTCATTTATGCTTTATTCTCATGGTTTTTATGTAATTTCTCTCTCACTCAAGAAATGCTCATACTCATGACCCATTCTCAATCCAAATGAAGCTTTTCATAAAGCTTTTCCTTAATTCAAGATTAATCTATGCTTGAGGCCAAATTAATGGCTTTTTTCTATGCTTTTAGTTTATGTATTTCATGAATATTGATGATTCAATCCATTATGGATTAATGATCCAATTAGGGATCATTCTATTTATTTCCTTAATGATAAGCTTTATCCCTTAGAAAATTTGAGATTTATCAGTCATAGCAGCGGAGCTATGGCAAAAAATTTATAAAAATACGCATAAAATAATTTCATTCAAAGCATGAAAAGAGGACTTCCTACCATATTCTAGGAATTATCATCCTAGATTAATTGAAAGATATTCATTGTAATCATAGAGAAATTGATTTTTATATTATGCTTAATTGGATTTCATGCATAGAGGTATGAATAAAAGATTATTATTTTAATGTAAAAGTGTTACTTTTATCATATTTGGATTTCATGCATAAAGGTATTCATAAAAGTTGATTATTTTATTATAAAAGTGTGACTTTTATCATATTTGAATTTCATGCATAAAGGTATGCATAAAAGCTGATTATTTTATTATAAAAGTGTTACTTTTATCATATTTGGATTTCATGCATAGATGTATGCATAAAAGATAATTATTTTATTGTAAAAGTGTTACTTTTATCATGATTGGATTTCATGCATAGAGGTATGCATAAAAGTGGATTATTTTATTATAAAAGTGTGACTTTTAACATATTTGGATTTCATGCATAGAGGTATGCATGAAAGTTAATTATTTTATTATAAAAGGTTGACTTTTAACATATTTAGATTTCATGCATAAAGGTATGCATAAAAGTTGATTATTTTATTATAAAAGTGTGACTTTTATTATATTTGAATTTCATGCATAAAGGTATGCATAAAAGTTGATTATTTTATTTTAAAAGTGTGACTTTTATTATTTTTGGATTTCATGCATAGAGGTATGCATAAAAGATATTCTTTTATACTAAAAGTGTGATTTTCATCATAAATGGATTTTATGCATAACTTAGATGCATAAGAGAAATTCTCTTATTCTAAAAGTGTAATTCCTTCCAAAATGAATTTATGCATATAGGAAGATGCATAAAAGATTGATTCAAAAGTTTCATTCTCATCTAAATTGAATTTATGCATAAGAAGATGCATAAAAGATTGAAATTTAATTCAAAAGTGTCATTCTCATCTAAATTGAAATTATGCATAGGAAGATGCATAAAAGATTGAATTTTAATTCAAAAATATCATTTTCATTTAAAATAAATTTATGCATAGGAAGATGCATAAAAGATTGATTTTTACTTCGAAAGTATTAATCTCCTTAAATGGAATTTATGCATAAATAAATGTGTAAAGAAATCTTATATCAAATATAAGATTTCTCTTGTATTCTCTACATAGATATGAGATGTGATGGGATGTGATAAGAGGTGTATAAGATGTGATAAGAGATGATAATATGCTTATGAAATAAGTTAGCAGGTGATAAGATGAATTAAGATGTGATAAGATGTGTATGAGATGAGGTAAGAAGTGTATGTGATAGGATAAGATGTATATGGGTTGTGATAAGGCAAGAATGAATGTGATGTAAAAGATTAGATGTGAAGGGTTATATGAATGGGAATGTGGAAATAGATGTATGTATGTGGAAATAGATGTATGTGGATGTGTGGATGTGGAGATGGGAGTGTGGATGTATGAATGTGGAGATGGGAGTGTGGATGTATGAATGTGAAAATGGATGTATGCATGAAGATGTATATGCATAGATGTGAATGTGGATGTAGATGTGGATGTATAGATGTGAATGTGGATGTATAGATGTGAATGGAAATGTGGATGTGGATGTATGTGAATGTGGATGTAGATGTGGATGTATGTGAATGTGGATGTATAGATGTGAATGTGGAATGTGGATGTGGATGTATGTATGTATGTGGATGTATGTATGTATGTGGATGTGGATGTATAAATGAGGATGTGAAAATGGAGGTAAGCATGTAGATGTGGATGTATGGATGTGAATGTGGATGTGGATGTTTGTGTATGGATGTGGATATGGATGTTTATGTATGAATATGGATATGGGATGTGGATGTATAAATGAGCGGGTCTTCTTACTGGCATGTTTTCTTCCTCATCAGAAGATATGCCTTTACCCCATTTTTGGCTTGCCTTTCAGAGGTCCTTTTGTTAGATCACCTCATACCATTGAGATAGGTGCGGCAATAACCAACAGAATTATTCCCATAGATGAGTTACCTTATACGTGCGCAGCTTGTGAGTGCTGCTTTTGTGATCATATGATGGACGGGCTTATGGAAGTGTAAAGAGTTCTTCTATCTTTACTGTATATGTTCCAAGAATGAATAAAGTTTAAATCTTGTTCTTGTCTTAACCCTTACTCTCTTTGAGACTTTTTTAATTGGTGGTTAATCTTAATTAAAAATCTTCTCTCAGTCTCATACTTGTGCATCTTGCGAAATTACCCCTAGTTTGTGAGATGAGGGCATCTCGCGTTTTTCAAGTGGGAGTGAATGTAAGATTCCTCCCCAGTCTCTCAAAATGTCCAGCATCTTCCCTTGTGTGATCAATTCCCTTTTCTGAAATATAAGAGATCTTGTCTCTGCCTGTTTTGGCATAGAGAGAGAAAATAATCTAGAGAGAGAATATTCAGATTATGAATATTTTTGGATAGAAAAATAACTCATCTTATTAAAATAAGTTCCCCTGAAACAGAAATTCAAAAAGAGCTTTCCAAAGTACAACTAGAATTAATTGAAAATGCATATGAAGGACCTTAGCCTAAGGGTCTAGATTTTCAGAAATTTTTAGATTATGGTCCAATTAAGGTTCCTATGGGCCAATAGCATCAATCCATGTGTAGGGAGGAGATAAATCCAATTTGTAAAAGAAGATACCCAAAAATGAGTAAATGCTCACATAAGATGAAGAGTTGAAAATGTACAAGGTTTATTAGTAAAAAACTATGAGCAATATTAAAAATATGAGATATTTTGAGTAAATGCTCACATAAGATGAAGAGTTGAAAATGTACAAGGTTTATTAGTAAAAAACTATGAGCAATATTAAAAATATGAGATATTTTGGGTATAATGATTCCATTTTGACACATATGTAAGGAAGGGGAGTTCTTTAAAGGAGGTGCATATTTCACATAAGATGAAGAGTTGAAAATGTACAAGGTTTATTAGTAAAAAACTATGAGCAATATTAAAAATATGAGATATTTTGAGTATAATGATTCCATTTTGACACATATGTAAGGAAGGGGAGTTCTTTAAAGGAGGTGCATATTTCACATGCTTGAATGAGTTTTAAACTCATAAAAATTGAGATATTTCATCTCTCCTCTCTCCTCATTCAAGTCTAGTTCCAAAAAGTTAGCTTAACTGACCTAAAAATGGTCAAATATTGACCAAACTGATTTAGAAAATTCTAGAATCAGTTTGTTTGGTTAGGAGCTCAATTTTTCCTATAAATAGAAGCCTCCCCCTTGTTGAAAAATATATAGTGTTTATGCATCGTTACTCTACTCCACCTAAGCCAAGAACTGTGAATTCATTAATAATTCACTAGTATTTTGGAGCTTCCCTCTTTCTTCAATCCCCATTAGTAGCTCCATCAACATACTTAACCAATTGATTGGTTGGGGGCCTCTACCGTGAACAAAGAATCAAGCAATTTGTAAGGTAATTAGTGAATTTTGATCATTTTCTATAATTTCTCAATGTTTCTCTCTTCTCAACCCCTCTCAAGCTTGAGAAGCTTAATTGGAATGGTTTTTGAATGCTATTGAAGGTAATTAATGAAATTACATAATTTGATGAATGCTATTGAAGTTAATTGATTAATGATAGTTAAGAATTACATAAATTCTCATTTATGCTTTATTCTCATGGTTTTTATGTAATTTCTCTCTCACTCAAGAAATGGTCATACTCATGACCCATTCTCAATCCAAATGAAGCTTTTCATAAAGCTTTTCCTTAATTCAAGATTAATCTATGCTTGAGGCCAAATTAATGGCTTTTTTCTATGCTTTTAGTTTATGTATTTCATGAATATTGATGATTCAATCCATTATGGATTAATGATCCAATTAGGGATCATTCTATTTATTTCCTTAATGATAAGCTTTATCCCTTAGAAAATTTGAGATTTATCAGTCATAGCAGCGGAGCTATGGCAAAAAATTTATAAAAATACGCATAAAATAATTTCATTCAAAGCATGAAAAGAGGACTTCCTACCATATTCTAGGAATTATCATCCTAGATTAATTGAAAGATATTCATTGTAATCATAGAGAAATTGATTTTTATATTATGCTTAATTGGATTTCATGCATAGAGGTATGAATAAAAGATTATTATTTTAATGTAAAAGTGTTACTTTTATCATATTTGGATTTCATGCATAAAGGTATTCATAAAAGTTGATTATTTTATTATAAAAGTGTGACTTTTATCATATTTGAATTTCATGCATAAAGGTATGCATAAAAGCTGATTATTTTATTATAAAAGTGTTACTTTTATCATATTTGGATTTCATGCATAGATGTATGCATAAAAGATAATTATTTTATTGTAAAAGTGTTACTTTTATCATGATTGGATTTCATGCATAGAGGTATGCATAAAAGTGGATTATTTTATTATAAAAGTGTGACTTTTAACATATTTGGATTTCATGCATAGAGGTATGCATGAAAGTTGATTATTTTATTATAAAAGATTGACTTTTAACATATTTAGATTTCTTTTTTTTTTTTTTCGAGAGAGAGATCCTACTAATAGTTAACATTACAACTCGCTCAACGTCCCAGCCACGCTGGTGTCGTGAGCTACAAGATTATCTACGCGGGGCGACGAGCACACTCGACCACAGAGAGCGGAGGGGCTACACTGGAGTCCTCCTGGGAAAGGCGGCCAGAACACGATCGACGCCGAAAGGGAAGCTTATGGAGAGTGCGGATGAGAGGTGCCGCCGAGGGGTCCAAGCAGGGTTTGAACCCAAGACCTTTCGGTCCTAGGCAAACACTTTACCACTTGGACTATCACCTCTTTGGCACATATTTAGATTTCATGCATAAAGGTATGCATAAAAGTTGATTATTTTATTATAAAAGTGTGACTTTTATTATATTTGAATTTCATGCATAAAGGTATGCATAAAAGTTGATTATTTTATTTTAAAAGTGTGACTTTTATTATTTTTGGATTTCATGCATAGAGGTATGCATAAAAGATATTCTTTTATACTAAAAGTGTGATTTTCATCATAAATGGATTTTATGCATAACTTAGATGCATAAGAGAAACTCTTTTATTCTAAAAGTGTAATTCCTACCAAATTGAATTTATGCATATAGGAAGATGCATAAAAGATTGATTCAAAAGTGTCATTCTCATCTAAATTGAATTTATGCATAAGAAGATGCATAAAAGATTGAAATTTAATTCAAAAGTGTCATTCTCATCTAAATTGAAATTATGCATAGGAAGATGCATAAAAGATTGAAATTTAATTCAAAAGTGTCATTCTCATCTAAATTGAAATTATGCATAGGAAGATGCATAAAAGATTGAAATTTAATTCAAAAGTGTCATTCTCATCTAAATTGAAATTATGCATAGGAAGATGCATAAAAGATTGAATTTTAATTCAAAAATGTCATTTTCATTTAAAATAAATTTATGCATAGGAAGATGCATAAAAGATTGATTTTTACTTCGAAAGTATTAATCTCCTTAAATGGAATTTATGCATAAATAAATGTGTAAAGAAATCTTATATCAAATATAAGATTTCTCTTGTATTCTCTACATAGATATGAGATGTGATGGGATGTGATAAGAGGTGTATAAGATGTGATAAGAGATGATAATATGCTTATGAAATAAGTTAACAGGTGATAAGATGAATTAAGATGTGATAAGATGTGTATGAGATGAGGTAAGAAGTGTATGTGATAGGATAAGATGTATATGGGTTGTGATAAGGCAAGAATGAATGTGATGTAAAAGATTAGATGTGAAGGGTTATATGAATGGGAATGTGGAAATAGATGTATGTATGTGGATGTGTGGATGTGGAGATGGGAGTGTGGATGTATGAATGTGAAAATGGATGTATGCATGAAGATGTATATGCATAGATGTGAATGTGGATGTAGATGTGGATGTATAGATGTGAATGTGGATGTATAGATGTGAATGGAAATGTGGATGTGGATGTATGTGAATGTGGATGTAGATGTGGATGTATGTGAATGTGGATGTATAGATGTATGTGGATGTGAATGTGGATGTATAGATGTGAATGTGGAATGTGGATGTGGATGTATGTATGTATGTGGATGTATGTATGTATGTGGATGTGGATGTATAAATGAGGATGTGAAAATGGAGGTAAGCATGTAGATGTGGATGTATGGATGTGAATGTGGATGTGGATGTTTATGTATGAATATGGATATGGGATGTGGATGTATAAATGAGCGGGTCTTCTTACTGGCATGTTTTCTTCCTCATCAGAAGATATGCCTTTACCCCATTTTTGGCTTGCCTTTCAGAGGTCCTTTTGTTAGATCACCTCATACCATTGAGATAGGTGCGGCAATAACCAACAGCATTATTCCCATAGATGAGTTACCTTATACGTGCGCAGCTTGTGAGTGCTGCTTTTGTGATCATATGATGGACGGGCTTATGGAAGTGTAAAGAGTTCTTCTATCTTTACTGTATATGTTCCAAGAATGAATAAAGTTTAAATCTTGTTCTTGTCTTAACCCTTACTCTCTTTGAGACTTTTTTAATTGGTGGTTAATCTTAATTAAAAATCTTCTCTCAGTCTCATACTTGTGCATCTTGCGAAATTACCCCCAGTTTGTGAGATGAGGGCATCTCGCGTTTTTCAAGTGGGAGTGAATGTAAGATTCCTCCCCAGTCTCTCAAAATGTCCAGCATCTTCCCTTGTGTGATCAATTCCCTTTTCTGAAATATAAGAGATCTTGTCTCTGCCTGTTTTGGCATAGAGAGAGAAAATAATCTAGAGAGAGAATATTCAGATTATGAATATTTTTGGATAGAAAAATAACTCATCTTATTAAAATAAGTTCCCCTGAAACAGAAATTCAAAAAGAACTTTCCAAAGTACAACTAGAATTAATTGAAAATGCATATGAAGGACCTTAGCCTAAGGGTCTAGATTTTCAGAAATTTTTAGATTATGGTCCAATTAAGGTTCCTATGGGCCAATAGCATCAATCCATGTGTAGGGAGGAGATAAATCCAATTTGTAAAAGAAGATACCCAAAAATGAGTAAATGCTCACATAAGATGAAGAGTTGAAAATGTACAAGGTTTATTAGTAAAAAACTATGAGCAATATTAAAAATATGAGATATTTTGAGTAAATGCTCACATAAGATGAAGAGTTGAAAATGTACAAGGTTTATTAGTAAAAAACTATGAGCAATATTAAAAATATGAGATATTTTGGGTATAATGATTCCATTTTGACACATATGTAAGGAAGGGGAGTTCTTTAAAGGAGGTGCATATTTCACATAAGATGAAGAGTTGAAAATGTACAAGGTTTATTAGTAAAAAACTATGAGCAATATTAAAAATATGAGATATTTTGAGTATAATGATTCCATTTTGACACATATGTAAGGAAGGGGAGTTCTTTAAAGGAGGTGCATATTTCACATGCTTGAATGAGTTTTAAACTCATAAAAATTGAGATATTTCATCTCTCCTCTCTCCTCATTCAAGTCTAGTTCCAAAAAGTTAGCTTAACTGACCTAAAAATGGTCAAATATTGACCAAACTGATTTAGAAAATTCTAGAATCAGTTTGTTTGGTTAGGAGCTCAATTTTTCCTATAAATAGAAGCCTCCCCCTTGTTGAAAAATATATAGTGTTTATGCATCGTTACTCTACTCCACCTAAGCCAAGAACTGTGAATTCATTAATAATTCACTAGTATTTTGGAGCTTCCCTCTTTCTTCAATCCCCATTAGTAGCTCCATCAACATACTTAACCAATTGATTGGTTGGGGGCCTCTACCGTGAACAAAGAATCAAGCAATTTGTAAGGTAATTAGTGAATTTTGATCATTTTCTATAATTTCTCAATGTTTCTCTCTTCTCAACCCCTCTCAAGCTTGAGAAGCTTAATTGGAATGGTTTTTGAATGCTATTGAAGGTAATTAATGAAATTACATAATTTGATGAATGCTATTGAAGTTAATTGATTAATGATAGTTAAGAATTACATAAATTCTCATTTATGCTTTATTCTCATGGTTTTTATGTAATTTCTCTCTCACTCAAGAAATGGTCATACTCATGACCCATTCTCAATCCAAATGAAGCTTTTCATAAAGCTTTTTCTTAATTCAAGATTAATCTATGCTTGAAGCCAAATTAATGGCTTTTTTCTATGCTTTTAGTTTATGTATTTCATGAATATTGATGATTCAATCCATTATGGATTAATGATCCAATTAGGGATCATTCTATTTATTTCCTTAATGATAAGCTTTATCCCTTAGAAAATTTGAGATTTATCAGTCATAGCAGCGGAGCTATGGCAAAAAATTTATAAAAATACGCATAAAATAATTTCATTCAAAGCATGAAAAGAGGACTTCCTACCATATTCTAGGAATTATCATCCTAGATTAATTGAAAGATATTCATTGTAATCATAGAGAAATTGATTTTTATATTATGCTTAATTGGATTTCATGCATAGAGGTATGAATAAAAGATTATTATTTTAATGTAAAAGTGTTACTTTTATCATATTTGGATTTCATGCATAAAGGTATTCATAAAAGTTGATTATTTTATTATAAAAGTGTGACTTTTATCATATTTGAATTTCATGCATAAAGGTATGCATAAAAGCTGATTATTTTATTATAAAAGTGTTACTTTTATCATATTTGGATTTCATGCATAGATGTATGCATAAAAGATAATTATTTTATTGTAAAAGTGTTACTTTTATCATGATTGGATTTCATGCATAGAGGTATGCATAAAAGTGGATTATTTTATTATAAAAGTGTGACTTTTAACATATTTGGATTTCATGCATAGAGGTATGCATGAAAGTTGATTATTTTATTATAAAAGATTGACTTTTAACATATTTAGATTTCATGCATAAAGGTATGCATAAAAGTTGATTATTTTATTATAAAAGTGTGACTTTTATTATATTTGAATTTCATGCATAAAGGTATGCATAAAAGTTGATTATTTTATTTTAAAAGTGTGACTTTTATTATTTTTGGATTTCATGCATAGAGGTATGCATAAAAGATATTCTTTTATACTAAAAGTGTGATTTTCATCATAAATGGATTTTATGCATAACTTAGATGCATAAGAGAAACTCTTTTATTCTAAAAGTGTAATTCCTACCAAATTGAATTTATGCATATAGGAAGATGCATAAAAGATTGATTCAAAAGTGTCATTCTCATCTAAATTGAATTTATGCATAAGAAGATGCATAAAAGATTGAAATTTAATTCAAAAGTGTCATTCTCATCTAAATTGAAATTATGCATAGGAAGATGCATAAAAGATTGAAATTTAATTCAAAAGTGTCATTCTCATCTAAATTGAAATTATGCATAGGAAGATGCATAAAAGATTGAATTTTAATTCAAAAATGTCATTTTCATTTAAAATAAATTTATGCATAGGAAGATGCATAAAAGATTGATTTTTACTTCGAAAGTATTAATCTCCTTAAATGGAATTTATGCATAAATAAATGTGTAAAGAAATCTTATATCAAATATAAGATTTCTCTTGTATTCTCTACATAGATATGAGATGTGATGGGATGTGATAAGAGGTGTATAAGATGTGATAAGAGATGATAATATGCTTATGAAATAAGTTAACAGGTGATAAGATGAATTAAGATGTGATAAGATGTGTATAAGATGAGGTAAGAAGTGTATGTGATAGGATAAGATGTATATGGGTTGTGATAAGGCAAGAATGAATGTGATGTAAAAGATTAGATGTGAAGGGTTATATGAATGGGAATGTGAAAATAGATGTATGTATGTGGATGTGTGGATGTGGAGATGGGAGTGTGGATGTATGAATGTGAAAATGGATGTATGCATGAAGATGTATATGCATAGATGTGAATGTGGATGTAGATGTGGATGTATAGATGTGAATGTGGATGTATAGATGTGACTGGAAATGTGGATGTGGATGTATGTGAATGTGGATGTAGATGTGGATGTATGTGAATGTGGATGTATAGATGTGAATGTGGAATGTGGATGTGGATGTATGTATGTATGTGGATGTATGTATGTATGTGGATGTGGATGTATAAATGAGGATGTGAAAATGGAGGTAAGCATGTAGATGTGGATGTATGGATGTGAATGTGGATGTGGATGTTTATGTATGAATATGGATATGGGATGTGGATGTATAAATGAGCGGGTCTTCTTACTGGCATGTTTTCTTCCTCATCAGAAGATATGCCTTTACCCCATTTTTGGCTTGCCTTTCAGAGGTCCTTTTGTTAGATCACCTCATACCATTGAGATAGGTGCGGCAATAACCAACAGAATTATTCCCATAGATGAGTTACCTTATACGTGCGCAGCTTGTGAGTGCTGCTTTTGTGATCATATGATGGACGGGCTTATGGAAGTGTAAAGAGTTCTTCTATCTTTACTGTATATGTTCCAAGAATGAATAAAGTTTAAATCTTGTTCTTGTCTTAACCCTTACTCTCTTTGAGACTTTTTTAATTGGTGGTTAATCTTAATTAAAAATCTTCTCTCAGTCTCATACTTGTGCATCTTGCGAAATTACCCCCAGTTTGTGAGATGAGGGCATCTCGCGTTTTTCAAGTGGGAGTGAATGTAAGATTTCTCCCCAGTCTCTCAAAATGTCCAGCATCTTCCCTTGTGTGATCAATTCCCTTTTCTGAAATATAAGAGATCTTGTCTCTGCCTGTTTTGGCATAGAGAGAGAAAATAATCTAGAGAGAGAATATTCAGATTATGAATATTTTTGGATAGAAAAATAACTCATCTTATTAAAATAAGTTCCCCTGAAACAGAAATTCAAAAAGAACTTTCCAAAGTACAACTAGAATTAATTGAAAATGCATATGAAGGACCTTAGCCTAAGGGTCTAGATTTTCAGAAATTTTTAGATTATGGTCCAATTAAGGTTCGTATGGGCCAATAGCATCAATCCATGTGTAGGGAGGAGATAAATCCAATTTGTAAAAGAAGATACCCAAAAATGAGTAAATGCTCACATAAGATGAAGAGTTGAAAATGTACAAGATTTATTAGTAAAAAACTATGAGCAATATTAAAAATATGAGATATTTTGAGTAAATGCTCACATAAGATGAAGAGTTGAAAATGTACAAGGTTTATTAGTAAAAAACTATGAGCAATATTAAAAATATGAGATATTTTGGGTATACTGATTCCATTTTGACACATATGTAAGGAAGGGGAGTTCTTTAAAGGAGGTGCATATTTCACATAAGATGAAGAGTTGAAAATGTACAAGGTTTATTAGTAAAAAACTATGAGCAATATTAAAAATATGAGATATTTTGAGTATAATGATTCCATTTTGACACATATGTAAGGAAGGGGAGTTCTTTAAAGGAGGTGCATATTTCAACATGCTTGAATGAGTTTTAAACTCATAAAAATTGAGATATTTCATCTCTCCTCTCTCCTCATTCAAGTCTAGTTCCAAAAAGTTAGCTTAACTGACCTAAAAATGGTCAAATATTGACCAAACTGATTTAGAAAATTCTAGAATCAGTTTGTTTGGTTAGGAGCTCAATTTTTCCTATAAATAGAAGCCTCCCCCTTGTTGAAAAATATATAGTGTTTATGCATCGTTACTCTACTCCACCTAAGCCAAGAACTGTGAATTCATTAATAATTCACTAGTATTTTGGAGCTTCCCTCTTTCTTCAATCCCCATTAGTAGCTCCATCAACATACTTAACCAATTGATTGGTTGGGGGCCTCTACCGTGAACAAAGAATCAAGCAATTTGTAAGGTAATTAGTGAATTTTGATCATTTTCTATAATTTCTCAATGTTTCTCTCTTCTCAACCCCTCTCAAGCTTGAGAAGCTTAATTGGAATGGTTTTTGAATGCTATTGAAGGTAATTAATGAAATTACATAATTTGATGAATGCTATTGAAGTTAATTGATTAATGATAGTTAAGAATTACATAAATTCTCATTTATGCTTTATTCTCATGGTTTTTATGTAATTTCTCTCTCACTCAAGAAATGGTCATACTCATGACCCATTCTCAATCCAAATGAAGCTTTTCATAAAGCTTTTTCTTAATTCAAGATTAATCTATGCTTGAAGCCAAATTAATGGCTTTTTTCTATGCTTTTAGTTTATGTATTTCATGAATATTGATGATTCAATCCATTATGGATTAATGATCCAATTAGGGATCATTCTATTTATTTCCTTAATGATAAGCTTTATCCCTTAGAAAATTTGAGATTTATCAGTCATAGCAGCGGAGCTATGGCAAAAAATTTATAAAAATACGCATAAAATAATTTCATTCAAAGCATGAAAAGAGGACTTCCTACCATATTCTAGGAATTATCATCCTAGATTAATTGAAAGATATTCATTGTAATCATAGAGAAATTGATTTTTATATTATGCTTAATTGGATTTCATGCATAGAGGTATGAATAAAAGATTATTATTTTAATGTAAAAGTGTTACTTTTATCATATTTGGATTTCATGCATAAAGGTATTCATAAAAGTTGATTATTTTATTATAAAAGTGTGACTTTTATCATATTTGAATTTCATGCATAAAGGTATGCATAAAAGCTGATTATTTTATTATAAAAGTGTTACTTTTATCATATTTGGATTTCATGCATAGATGTATGCATAAAAGATAATTATTTTATTGTAAAAGTGTTACTTTTATCATGATTGGATTTCATGCATAGAGGTATGCATAAAAGTGGATTATTTTATTATAAAAGTGTGACTTTTAACATATTTGGATTTCATGCATAGAGGTATGCATGAAAGTTGATTATTTTATTATAAAAGATTGACTTTTAACATATTTAGATTTCATGCATAAAGGTATGCATAAAAGTTGATTATTTTATTATAAAAGTGTGACTTTTATTATATTTGAATTTCATGCATAAAGGTATGCATAAAAGTTGATTATTTTATTTTAAAAGTGTGACTTTTATTATTTTTGGATTTCATGCATAGAGGTATGCATAAAAGATATTCTTTTATACTAAAAGTGTGATTTTCATCATAAATGGATTTTATGCATAACTTAGATGCATAAGAGAAACTCTTTTATTCTAAAAGTGTAATTCCTACCAAATTGAATTTATGCATATAGGAAGATGCATAAAAGATTGATTCAAAAGTGTCATTCTCATCTAAATTGAATTTATGCATAAGAAGATGCATAAAAGATTGAAATTTAATTCAAAAGTGTCATTCTCATCTAAATTGAAATTATGCATAGGAAGATGCATAAAAGATTGAAATTTAATTCAAAAGTGTCATTCTCATCTAAATTGAAATTATGCATAGGAAGATGCATAAAAGATTGAATTTTAATTCAAAAATGTCATTTTCATTTAAAATAAATTTATGCATAGGAAGATGCATAAAAGATTGATTTTTACTTCGAAAGTATTAATCTCCTTAAATGGAATTTATGCATAAATAAATGTGTAAAGAAATCTTATATCAAATATAAGATTTCTCTTGTATTCTCTACATAGATATGAGATGTGATGGGATGTGATAAGAGGTGTATAAGATGTGATAAGAGATGATAATATGCTTATGAAATAAGTTAACAGGTGATAAGATGAATTAAGATGTGATAAGATGTGTATGAGATGAGGTAAGAAGTGTATGTGATAGGATAAGATGTATATGGGTTGTGATAAGGCAAGAATGAATGTGATGTAAAAGATTAGATGTGAAGGGTTATATGAATGGGAATGTGGAAATAGATGTATGTATGTGGATGTGTGGATGTGGAGATGGGAGTGTGGATGTATGAATGTGAAAATGGATGTATGCATGAAGATGTATATGCATAGATGTGAATGTGGATGTAGATGTGGATGTATAGATGTGAATGGAAATGTGGATGTGGATGTATGTGAATGTGGATGTATAGATGTGAATGGAAATGTGGATGTATGTGAATGTGGATGTAGATGTGGATGTATGTGAATGTGGATGTATAGATGTGAATGTGGAATGTGGATGTGGATGTATGTATGTATGTGGATGTGGATGTATAATGTATGTATGTGGATGTGGATGTATAAATGAGGATGTGAAAATGGAGGTAAGCATGTAGATGTGGATGTATGGATGTGAATGTGGATGTGGATGTTTGTGTATGGATGTGGATATGGATGTTTATGTATGAATATGGATATGGGATGTGGATGTATAAATGAGCGGGTCTTCTTACTGGCATGTTTTCTTCCTCATCAGAAGATATGCCTTTACCCCATTTTTGGCTTGCCTTTCAGAGGTCCTTTTGTTAGATCACCTCATACCATTGAGATAGGTGCGGCAATAACCAACAGAATTATTCCCATAGATGAGTTACCTTATACGTGCGCAGCTTGTGAGTGCTGCTTTTGTGATCATATGATGGACGGGCTTATGGAAGTGTAAAGAGTTCTTCTATCTTTACTGTATATGTTCCAAGAATGAATAAAGTTTAAATCTTGTTCTTGTCTTAACCCTTACTCTCTTTGAGACTTTTTTAATTGGTGGTTAATCTTAATTAAAAATCTTCTCTCAGTCTCATACTTGTGCATCTTGCGAAATTACCCCCAGTTTGTGAGATGAGGGCATCTCGCGTTTTTCAAGTGGGAGTGAATGTAAGATTCCTCCCCAGTCTCTCAAAATGTCCAGCATCTTCCCTTGTGTGATCAATTCCCTTTTCTGAAATATAAGAGATCTTGTCTCTGCCTGTTTTGGCATAGAGAGAGAAAATAATCTAGAGAGAGAATATTCAGATTATGAATATTTTTGGATAGAAAAATAACTCATCTTATTAAAATAAGTTCCCCTGAAACAGAAATTCAAAAAGAGCTTTCCAAAGTACAACTAGAATTAATTGAAAATGCATATGAAGGACCTTAGCCTAAGGGTCTAGATTTTCAGAAATTTTTAGATTATGGTCCAATTAAGGTTCCTATGGGCCAATAGCATCAATCCATGTGTAGGGAGGAGATAAATCCAATTTGTAAAAGAAGATACCCAAAAATGAGTAAATGCTCACATAAGATGAAGAGTTAAAAATGTACAAGGTTTATTAGTAAAAAACTATGAGCAATATTAAAAATATGAGATATTTTGAGTAAATGCTCACATAAGATGAAGAGTTGAAAATGTACAAGGTTTATTAGTAAAAAACTATGAGCAATATTAAAAATATGAGATATTTTGGGTATAATGATTCCATTTTGACACATATGTAAGGAAGGGGAGTTCTTTAAAGGAGGTGCATATTTCACATAAGATGAAGAGTTGAAAATGTACAAGGTTTATTAGTAAAAAACTATGAGCAATATTAAAAATATGAGATATTTTGAGTATAATGATTCCATTTTGACACATATGTAAGGAAGGGGAGTTCTTTAAAGGAGGTGCATATTTCACATGCTTGAATGAGTTTTAAACTCATAAAAATTGAGATATTTCATCTCTCCTCTCTCCTCATTCAAGTCTAGTTCCAAAAAGTTAGCTTAACTGACCTAAAAATGGTCAAATATTGACCAAACTGATTTAGAAAATTCTAGAATCAGTTTGTTTGGTTAGGAGCTCAATTTTTCCTATAAATAGAAGCCTCCCCCTTGTTGAAAAATATATAGTGTTTATGCATCGTTACTCTACTCCACCTAAGCCAAGAACTGTGAATTCATTAATAATTTACTAGTTTTTTGGAGCTTCCCTCTTTCTTCGATCCCCATTAGTAGCTCCATCAACATACTTAACCAATTGATTGGTTGGGGGCCTCTACTGTGAACAAAGAATCAAGCAATTTGTAAGGTAATTAAGTGAATTTTGATCATTTTCTATAATTTCTCAATGTTTCTCTCTTCTCAACCCCTCTCAAGCTTGAGAAGCTTAATTGGAATGGTTTTTGAATGCTATTGAAGTTAATTAATGAATGGTAGTGAAGAGTTACATAATTTGATGAATGCTATTGAAGTTAATTGATTAATGATAGTTAAGAATTACATAAATTTTTATTTATGCTTAATTCTAATGGTTTTTATGTAATTTCTCTCTCTCACTCAAGAAATGGTCATACTCATGACCCATTCTCAATCCAAATGAAGCTTTTCATAAAGCTTTTCCTTAATTCAAGATTAATCTATGCTTGAGGCCAAATTAATGGCTTTTTTCTATGCTTTTAGTTTATATATTTCATGAATATTGATGATTCAATCCATTATGGATTAATGATCCAATTAGGGATCATTCTATTTATTTCCTTAATGATAAGCTTTATCCCTTAGAAAATTTGAGATTTATCAGTCATAGCAGCGGAGCTATGGCAAAAATTTTATAAAAATACGCATAAAATAATTTCATTCAAAGCATGAAAAGAGGACTTCCTACCATATTCTAGGAATTATCATCCTAGATTAATTGAAAGATATTCGTTGTAATCATAGAGA
Organism: Cibotium barometz; assembly: GCF_041138505.1. NCBI lineage: Eukaryota > Viridiplantae > Streptophyta > Polypodiopsida > Cyatheales > Cibotiaceae > Cibotium > Cibotium barometz. Next base: position 11,439,532 of record NC_141055.1, read on the forward strand.
AATTGATTTTTATATTATGCTTAATTGGATTTCATGCATAGAGGTATGAATAAAAGATTATTATTTTAATGTAAAAGTGTTACTTTTATCATATTTGGATTTCATGCATAAAGGTATTCATAAAAGTTAATTATTTTATTATAAAAGTGTGACTTTTATCATATTTGAATTTCATGCATAAAGGTATGCATAAAAGCTGATTATTTTATTATAAAAGTGTTACTTTTATCATATTTGGATTTCATGCATAGATGTATGCATAAAAGATAATTATTTTATTGTAAAAGTGTTACTTTTATCATAATTGGATTTCATGCATAGAGGTATGCATAAAAGTTGATTATTTTATTTTATAAAAGTGTGACTTTTAATATATTTGGATTTCATGCATAGAGGTATGCATGAAAGTTGATTATTTTATTATAAAAGTGTGACTTTTAACATATTTGGATTTCATGCATAAAGGTATGCATAAAAGTTGATTATTTTATTATAAAAGTGTGACCTTTAGTATATTTGAATTTCATGCATAAAGGTATGCATAAAAGTTGATTATTTTATTTTAAAAGTGTGACTTTTATTATTTTTGGATTTCATGCATAGAGGTATGCATAAAAGATATTCTTTTATACTAAAAGTGTGATTTTCATCATAAATGGATTTTATGCATAACTTAGATGCATAAAAGAAATTCTTTTATTCTAAAAGTGTAATTCCTACCAAATTGAATTTATGCATAGGAAGATGCATAAAAGATTGATTCAAAAGTGTCATTCTCATCTAAATTGAATTTATGCATAAGAAGATGCATAAAAGATTGAAATTTAATTCAAAAGTGTCATTCTCATCTAAATTGAAATTATGCATAGAAAGATGCATAAAAGATTGAATTTTAATTCAAAAATGTCATTTTCATTTAAAATAAATTTATGCATAGGAAGATGCATAAAAGATTGATTTTTACTTCGAAAGTATTAATCTCCTTAAATGGAATTTATGCATAAATAAATGTGTAAAGAAATCTTATATCAAATATAAGATTTCTCTTGTATTCTCTACATAGATATGAGATGTGATGGGATGTGATAAGAGGTGTATAAGATGTGATAAGAGGTGATAAGATGCTTATGAAATAAGTTAACAGGTGATAAGATGAATTAAGATGTGATAAGATGTGTATGAGATGAGGTAAGAAGTGTATGTGATAGGATAAGATGTATATGGGTTGTGATAGGGCAAGAATGAATGTGATGTAAAAGATAAGATGTGAAGGCATATGGGGTTATATGAATGGGAATGTGGAAATAGATGTATGTATGTGGATGTGTGGATGTGGAGATGGGAGTGTGGATGTATGAATGTGAAAATGGATGTATGCATGAAGATGTATATGCATAGATGTGAATGTGGATGTATAGATGTGAATGGGAATGTGGATGTGGATGTATGTGAATGTGGATGTAGATGTAGATGTATGTGAATGTGGATGTATAGATGTGAATGTGGAATGTGGATGTGGATGTGGATGTATAAATGAGGATGTGAAAATGGAGGTAAGCATGTAGATGTGGATGTATGGATGTGAATGTGGATGTATGGATGTGGATATGGATGTTTATGTATGAAAATGGAGGTAAGCATGTGGATGTGGATGTGGATGTATGGATGTGGATATGGATGTTTATGTATGAATGTGGATATGGGAACACCATCCCCACCCATGTACATGTTACCCTGGTCATTGACTAGAGGTGCTCTATCAAGTTCTGAGAAAAAGTCTGCGTCTTCAACAAAAATATATTCTTTTACACACACTCTTACAAAGTCCCTTCTCAGCCTATAGAATATGGTAGCCTTAAGGAGATCCCTATGGACTCTTTACATAGTGTAGAGTGGCCAGTTCCGGATAGGTGGAGTGTCTAAGGCCTCTAAGTCTGTGGGCCTGGATGGTTAGCCCCAATCCATCTATTTGTATTTATGTTCCCTAAGCTTTCTCCACAACCCACCCAAACAATGTTCATTTGCAAGAAATTGCAAATTGAACAAATTAACAATGTCTTGGGAATTGGATGGAATATTGTGGAGGGGTTTCACAAAGGGGATATCTACTCGTGTAAAGTGGTGCCTTCAAGTGTGACCTTTCGATACTTGAAGACTTGTCAGAGCTTATCCATTCGAATTTTCTATGAACGATGGATGAAGAAGAATGGGGAGTGGATTCCCTTGCAAAATCAAGTGAGGGTGTGGATACACCCATAGATTTATCTGTGACTCTTCCTGATGGTTCAATTGAGGTGGTAAATGCAAGCAATGAATGGAACTTAGGAGATGTTCAAGAGTATTTTCTCATTCTGGGATTTGAAGACGTCCAAGAAGCAAGCATCAAGATTGGCCGATGAAAGGTGAGCTTTGGTATTTGTAAATTTGTGTTGCTTTGTGTTTTTTGAATATGTTGTTTTATTTATTACACTTGAATTTCCTTGTTTAGATTGGAAGATGTTTGGAGAAGAGCTTAAAGGTTTGTAAAGACTGGAGTAATGGTGGATGCAAATTTCAACTTCAGAATTAGTGTCGCAATTTGTCTTTTTTTTTAAAAAAAATTAAGATGGTTTTGTATCAAACCTATTATAAAATGATGGTTCCTTATGAGAATGACCACTTGTGTTATGTCTTGTCGATTAAATTTATATTTTATATAAATTTAGGATTATTTACTAGTCACTTATGTTATAGTCTAAAATGCCCAATGTTTATAAATATAGGACCTCTATCATTTTCTAACACTTTGTTTTGAAGTTCCTCTCTCTTTCACCACTCATCCCTCCATTTCTAGCATTCGTCACTCCCTTCCAGCATAGACCCAAACATGGCATACGAGAGGTTTCTCAAGTTCTTGAAGAGGACTGAGTGGCCTGACAGAGAGTAACTTTTCTTCATCTTCTCTCGCAAGATTGACTTTGGAATAACCATCCTCTTAGTAGAAGAGGACTACAGAGGTACTCTTGACTACATGGAGGAGTACATGAGGCCCTGGATTGTCAAGCTACCATAGAAGGACGGTGATTAGGTGCCATGCGATCTCCTACAATATAGCAACAAAAGAATGACACGACTGTCCTCAGGAGGTTGCAAAAATTCCAAGATATTGTCCTCCTTGATGGTCACTAAAAGCAGATCACCAAGGAGGGGATGCTTGCACTTCAGAGGGGGAAGATTGGCCTTGATTTCCTCTCTTGGGTTGCCACCTTCATATACCTTTGTGTGGTGAGCAAGACTCTGATATGAAGAGGTAGAGGTGGAGGATGTCTCAATTGGAGGCATGGTACAACACAAGGAGGAGGATCCTAAACCTGAGGTCCTCAACCAGGATGTTGAGGCCGTTATGGTCAAAGATCTCCTCCTCCAAATTGAGGCACCTCAATTTGGTGAAGCATCCTCATCAAAGGCATTGGTGCCATACTTTGGAGAGACAAGTGCCTCAGCCACAACAGAGGGTGGAGAAGAGGTGGGGGAGAGTCCTATAGAGGGTACCCTAGATGTACCAGATGTGGGCAAGGGAAAGAAGGCTACACATGAGATGCCGGAGCTTGAGCTTAGTAAGCTCAACTCTGTGGTGATTGAAGGGGAGGAATTTCTCTTTTTACATGACCTAGAAAAGGTCTACAAGCTCAACCAAGCCGAGTGCCTCTCCTTGTTAGCTGTGAATGATGAATTTCCCATCGACAACAAGGGCTCGGAGGCTTTGCAACAAGGGCTTGTTCCAGGTGCAGGGTGGTGTGCATGAGTTGGCGATGATTCTGAGATCAGCAATTATAGACGCTGATCAAAGCCTTGTGAAACTGAGGAGGAGTTTAGAAAAGCTTAGGAACAATTGTCGCTGACCAAAGACATTAGTGTCATTGGAGGAACACAAGTCCTCCATTGACATTTGCAAGCCTGAGGTGGTTAGCTCTGATTTCAAACACACGGTAAGATAAATTATGTATGACTCTAATAAATATAATTGATACTACTAGAAATCCACTAATCCTCTTTCTTGTGTGCAACATATAGTCTTTGTAGATGCTTGGGCTCAACGTAAAGGTGGCACATGCGAGGGTAAGAGATGGCCCATTACATAGGTCGTATTGCACGACCTCAACACCTTGTTGTGGTGCACAATGCATTCAGCCCCATGGCAAGCTTCTACATGTAAGCCCTCATAGTACTTAGCAAGGTCCTATGCTTGTCCTCAAAGATTACAAGAAACACTAACAAGATAGTGCTCATCAACAAGGCTACGTACGTTGCCTTCCAAGGGGGTTACGCTTCTAAAGTGCTCGCACAAACTACATTTGCAGAGAGTATTGGTGAGAAGGACCCAGATTGTGTCATCAATGCCATATTGTCGGTCGGGGACCCTTCCACTTAGCAAGAAGAGGCGCAAGAATGTAGCTAGGCGTCTCAAGAACATTATGAGTTAGCTTGAAAATTAATCGTAGATACTGTGTTCAACAATCAATGTAAATCCTTTTTATTAATACAAGTGGGTTTGTTTATACATAATGTCTACATAAAGTTTGAAAAGTTTTCATGATATGAGAGAGAGAGAGAGAGAGAGAGAGAGAGAGATTATGGATAATACTAGATTGCATGCATGTTTAGTTTGTGGTATCATAATGATTAATTTGAGCCAACTTCCCATGATGTCCCCCCTGTCCTCTCTAACCACACAATGAGTGTGTAGTTCTGTCTGATTTAGCCAACACCCAGCTCTAATTGATAGCAAGGCCTATGTGTATGTGAATGTGACTACTTGTAAATGCTTGTACATGACAATTGGAGGCCACCAAATACAAAAATGGCCCCAACCTGAACAGGGCGACTTTTGCCTAGACAAGCTTACTGTCTGGGGCAAAAGTCGCCCTATTCAGGTTGGGGCTCCTTTTGTATTTCTTAGTCTTCAGTTGTTGTCATGTATAAGCATTCATATCATATTTTCTATAAACTAGGTGCTTAAAATTAAAGATATATAGTGCCTTATAAAGTAATATTAAGATCATAAAAGATACTCTTTTACATGATTAGAGAATTCTTACACATGGAGGGAGAGAGCTTTTACATGAGTGTATTTCTTACATGAGTATAGTCTTATCTAATTTAGCATATACTCAGCTTTAATCGATAGTAAGGCCTATGTATATGTGAATATGAATACATATAAATGTTTGTACATGACAATTAGAGGCCACCAAATACAAAAATAGCCCCAACCTAAACAGGGCGACTTTTGCCCAGACAGGCTTACTGTTTGGGCAAAAGTCACCCTATTCAAGTTAGGGCTCTATTTACAGTTTTTAGCCTTCTCATGTATAAGCATTTATATAGACCTTATCATAAATTAGGTACTTAAAATTAAAGATATATACTGCCTTACAAAGTAGTATTAAGATCATAAAAGATGTGCCTTCACACTAGGCGTGCTATCACCTAGTTATCATACACTGCAAGTTTTGCTATCACCAAGAAATTTACAACTAAATAATATTAAAACAAAAAATATTAGTACATATGGTTCAGAGGAAGGTTTACAAAGGCAAAAAGACCCCCAACCTGAACAGGGCGACTTTTGCTCAGACATGCTTCCTGTCTAGGCAAAAGTCGCCCTGTTCAGGTTGGGGTTTTTTTTACTTTTTTAAGCCTTCAAACTATACATACTAACAAGTGAAATATACAAATCACCCTTGTAAATGAAATATACATATCAAATACATTTAAATTTTTTTTGATACAGATACACATGCAATCAAGGCCTTGATGGACAACTTGAGAAGCACTAAAAAGAGAATATATTAAGTGAAGTTTTACACTACCCAATCATGTACATCATAAGGGAAAATATTCAGAAGTTATCACGTCAAATGGTGTGTGCCAGCTTCATGTCTTTACACATGATTGTGACCCGCTTTGCATGAATTGCACATAGGTTAGAATCTTCAAACATGGTGACCAAAAATGCCTCCGTTGCTTCTTGGATTTTGCAGGCAAGGCAAGGCTTTGCATCCTCTTGTCTCGGCTCCCTAAATTGTATAGTATCTCTTTGATAAGATGTGCAAAAGGAGCTCTCGGGATGAGGAGGTCAACACTCTTCTGGAACCTCCGAATCTCCTTTAGAGATGCCATGCCATTGCATTGTTTCCTCCTGTTGAGGCACAAGGAGGAGGGTTTCTTGCGGGTGGTCAAGGAGGACGTGCATGAGCACTCCAATCTCATGCACATTTACACCAAGAAGATGATTGAGCTCCTTCAACTACTGCTACTTGTGTTGCTTCTGCTGATTCCGTTGTTGCTATACTATTGCCACCTCTTCTCGCGTTGGCAACAAACCCATGCCTCGATGCAAGCTCTTCCCCCCAGTTGTGAAACATACTATAGGAATATCAGCCCATGGAACTCCATCAAGGTCAACATCATTCCCTGTCTCTCGATCAGGGTCAGTGGTGGTGGCCGGGGTTATTGGTGTCCGGATGAGGGGGAGAGGGAGGTGGAGGTGGCGGAGGACGATGAGGTGATGGTGGATGCTTACGTGCAGTGTTTTTTGTTCAAGCCATGACAAAAACTGAAGTCAAAATATATAAATGAGAATGAATGACACTATTATGTACACCTTTATATAAAGTCATTTATAATGTGTTCAGATAGTTTGAAACTGGCCAAAAATTACAAAACCACCAAATTAGACACGTTTAACCCAACATTTGCCATGTCTTGCCATTGTGGCACGCCATGCGACATGGCCTGCTCTTGAATTTCCATTCCACTTCTCTATGCTTTCCTCCTTCCTTTTGAGTCATGCGGCTTTAGCAATTGCTGACATTCGAGCCTTTTCCCTAGTAACATTTCTTGCAAGATTGTTGTGATAGAACCAATTAAACATCTCCACAAGATAATTGCTACATGTCTTTCCTCCACCATATCGAGTATTCTTGAAGTACACTCCTTTGGCTGCGTAACGTGATTTTTCCATGCCTTGGGGTGTGTACTGAACATATCCAAGGACCCATATTTTTGTAGAAAATACGGTCCATGTGCATATACAATGTGCTATGAAAAAATGTCCAAGTAAGAAATTACGAAGACAAATGTTTATGGAATTTTAGTAAGCAACTGCAATGGTAATTAATGAATGGCAATAGTTAAGATGAGAATATCTTACCATGTAATATGTAATGGAGGTATCTCTCCAACTCTCACTAACAAGCTTGATGAATTCTGTCACATCTATCTTGAACACACTTTATTCTTCTTGAGTTGTTGTAAGATTCCTCCCTCCAGCTTTTTGAGGTGTGCAGGTGTAAGAACCTCCCCTTCTGATCGTATAATTATTCCCCTCTCTGAAATAAAAAAAAGATTCTGTTTTACCCTGTTTTGACCTAGAGAGAGAAAATATCTAGAGAGAGATAGTCCAAAATTGAGATATTTTTTGATATAAAAATCCTCCTAGTGTCTAAAATGAATTCCCCTAAAATAAAAATTCAAAAAGAACTTTCCAAAGTGCAATTGGAATTAATTGGAAATGGGTATAAAGGACCTTAGCCGAAGGGTCTAGATTTTCATAAATTTTTGGATTATGGTCCAATTAAGGTTTCTATGGACCAATAAGATCAATCCATGTGTGGGGAGGAGATAAATCCAATTTATAAAAGATAAATACCCAAAAATGAGTAAATGTTCACATAAGATGAAGAGTTGACTATGTACGAGGTTTATTAGAAAAAAACTATGAGTATTACTAAAAAAATGAGATATTTTGGGTATAATGATTCCATTTTGACACATGTGTAAGGAAAGGGGATCCCTTCAAGGAGGCGCCTACTCCACATGCTTGAATGAGTTTTAAACTCAAAAATAATGTGATATTTTTATCTTTCCTCTCTCTTGGTTCAAACCAAATCAAAAAGGAACCAAACTAGGTCCAAATTTGGTCCAAATTCAACCAAACTGAAATCTAGAAAATTCTAGAAATCACTTGGTCTTGTTTAGAGCCTCCCTCTCCTATAAATAGAACTTGAACCTTTGTAAAAAAATAGGAGAATTTTACTATACCAGAATTATGCTGAAATAATTATAATTTTTACTATTCTCTAAAATTCTCTCCAAATTGAAGAAATTGGAGCTTCCCTCTTTCTGCAATCTCCATTGGTGGCTCCATCAACATACCAAACCAATTGATTGGTTAGGGGCCTCTACCGTGATCAAAGAATCAAGCAATTTGTAAGGTAAAGTATGAATTTTGATCTTTTTCCATAATTTCTCAATGTTTTGCTCTTCTCAACCCCTCTCAAGCTTGAGAAGCTTAATTGGAATGGATTTTGAATGCTATTGAAGTTAATTGATGAATGGTAGTAAAGGAATACATAAATTTCTATTTATGCTTAATTTTAATGGTTTTTATGTAATTTCTCTCTCTCACTCAAAGAATGGTCATTCCCATGACCGATTCTTAATCCAAATGAAGCTTCTCATGAAGCTTTTCCCTAATCCAAGAATAAATTCTATGCTTGTTTAATTGGAGGCTAAATTAATGGTTTTTTATGCTTTTAACTTATTTATATTATGAGAATTTATGATTCAACCCATAATGGGTTAATGATCCAATCAAGGATCATTCTAATCATATCTATGATGTTTCATTTTTTTAAAATAAAGTGAGATTTATCAGTAATAGCAGCCGAGCTATGGCGAAATTTTTGTGAAATTTACACATAAAACATTTTCATTCAAAGTATGAAAAGAGGACTTCCTACCATTTTCTAGGAATTATCATCCTAGATTAATTGAAAGATTTTCATAGTAATCATGGAGAAATTGATTTCTATGTTTATGCATAATTATTGATTTAAGAAAAAGAGAAATTTCTAGTAATTAAATTTTATATTAAAAGAGTAATCCCCATGACCTTGGGAATCCATGTATTCCATTGATTTAGAGAAAAGAATTAGAAGGCTAAGATTATGTATAATTTATGTAAAAAATTTAAAGAAAGATTTTAGTTAAATTTATCTTTTTATATAGATAAAATTTGAAATGTTAAAAGAGGAATTCCCATTACATTTGGAATTCCATGATTAGATGAGAAAAGAGAATTTCTTATCATTTTGGAATTATGAGATAATTTATTTAATTTCAATGATGAAATTTTTAGATAAATTTATTTATCTATGAGAAATAATTAAAGATTAAAAGAGGAGTTTCCATTACATTTGGAATTCCATGAATAGATGAGAAAAGAGAATTTCTTATCATATTGGAATTATGGGATAATTTATTTAATTTCAATGATAAAATTTTTAGATAAATTTATTCATCTATGAGAAATAATTAAATGTTAAAAGAGGAATTCCCATTACATTTGGAATTCCATGAATAGATGAGAAAAGAGAATTTCTTATCATATTGGAATTATGGGAAATTTTATTTAATTTCAATGATAAAATTTTTAGATAAATTTATTTATCTATGAGAAATAATTAAATGTTAAAAGAGGAATTCCTATTACGTTTGGAATTCCATGATTGGATGAGAAAAGAGAAATTCTTATCATATTGGAATTATGGGATAATCTATTTAATTTTAAAGATAAAATTTTTAGATAAATATTCAAATGTAAAAAGAGAAATTCTTACGACAATTGAAATTCCCTCATTTAGTGATAATGAATTCAGCAAATCACTATGAGATTAGTGGGTTGTGCTGTCAAATTGTTACTGTTAACACTTGATCGGTAGATATGACAAATTGAGAACTTGCGTGACTGAAATTCCCGTGGAGGAATGTTCCAAAGGAAATTTTTTATCATGTTAAAGATATGAATGATAAGATCTGAATGAATTGTTATTTAATTATGAGTTCTATATAAGTGATATTTATCCCAGTATTCTGTTGGGTTGACCACAATATAAGGAACCCCAGAATAAAATTGGATCTTAAGAAAAAGAGTTGTCCTCTACCTTGCGAGATGAGGACATCTCGCACTTTTTTAAGTGGGGTAGAATGTAAGATTCCTCCCCAACCTTCGAGGTATACAGGAGTAAGAATCTCCGTTTTGGATCTTATAATTATTCCCTCTCTAAAAGAAAAGAAAGATTCTATTTAAAAAAGGAAGACCCTTTCCCTAGAATACTTCTTAGGAGTTCCACCTGTTTTAAGGATTCAGAACAATGAGTTCAGAAGTAAAAATCGGTGTTTTGGATACCAAGGTTTTGGTCTTCATTCGAGTACGGCCCAAAAGAAGTTCTTTATCTATTGGGGAGTTTAAGAAGTTATCCCCCAGATATTGTGAGCCTTATCTGAATTCAAAGAAAGTAAGTGACTTAGCTTACGAGCTTCTTTTATCTCCTCATCTCAAAGTTCTTAATGCCTTCTATAGAAAATTGTGCCAAACCCAAATCATGGAAAGACGATAAAACTTCACTGGCAAGTTACCGTTGGCTTCTAAGTTACGCTAGCTCCTTCCTTTATATAAGTCGTAACTTTTACTTGTCGCTCACAGTAATCTTACTCCCATCGATCTCCTTCTTTCTTAATCTCCTTCATGGCTTGGCAACAAGAATTAGTTTTATCCATGATGATTTCTCACCTTCAAGACGCAAGCGAGTCTGTGAAGAAGGATTTTATAGAATAGTATGAGCGCTCACTTTTCCCTCACTTGGGAACTTCTGTAGCTCAGACCAAATGGTGGACCTATCAAAACATAACTAGGGTAACACCCTGGGGTCAGCAGCACTTTCGTAACAATGTCCGCTTGGCCATGGTTATTGAAGCTTTGGGTTTGGGTCCCCGATACTACTGCGTCATGAGATCAAGACATCTTGGGTTTTTTGAGCGGGTCTTCTTATTGGCGTGTTTTCTTCCTCATGAGAAGATATGTCTTTACCCCGTTTTTGGCTTACCTCTCAGAGGTCCTTTTGTTAGATCACCTCATACCACTGAGATATGTGCGGCAATAACCAACAGAATTATTCCCATAGATGAGTTACTTATACATGCGCAGCTTGTGAGTGCTGCTTTTGTGATCATATGATGGACGGGCTTATGGAAGTGTAAAGAGTTCTTCTATCTTTATTGTATATGTTCCAAGAATGAATAAAGTTTAAATCTTGTTCTTGTCTTGAATCTTACTCTCTTTGACACTTTTCTTGGTGATTAATCTTTATTCGTGCATCTTGCGAACTTATCCCAAATTGCGAGATGAGGACATCTCGCGTTTTTTAAGTGGGGTAGAATGTAAGATTCCTCTCCCAACCCCCTTTTAATGTCTAGTATCTTCCCCTGTAATCAATCCCTCTTCAGAAATATAAAGACCTTGTTTCTAACTGTTTTAACCTAGAGAGAGAAAATATTCTAGAGAGAGAATATTTAGATTTTTAATATTTTTTGATAGAAAATTATCTCATCTTATTAAAATAAGTTCCCCTGAAACACAAATTCAAAAAGAACTTTCCAATGTGCAATTAGAATTTATTGAAAATGGGTATAAAGGACCTTAGCTTAAGGGTCTAGATTTTCAGAAATTTTTGGATTATGGTCCAATTAAGGTTCCTATGGGCCAATAGCATCAATCCATGTGTAGGGAGGAGATAAATCCAAATTGTAAAAGAAGATACCCAAAAATGAGTAAATGCTCACATAAGATGAAGAGTTGAAAATGTACAAGGTTTATTAGTAAAAAACTATGAGCAATATTAAAAATATGAGATATTTTGGGTATCCAAAAATGAGTAAATGCTCACATAAGATGAAGAGTTGAAAATGTACAAGATTTATTAGTAAAAAACTATGAGCAATATTAAAAATATGAGATATTTTGGGTATAATGATTCCATTTTGACACATATGTAAGGAAGGGGAGTTCTTTAAAGGAGGTGCATATTTCACATAAGATGAAGAGTTGAAAATGTACAAGGTTTATTAGTAAAAAACTATGAGCAATATTAAAAATATGAGATATTTTGGATATAATGATTCCATTTTGACACATATGTAAGGAAGGGGAGTTCTTTAAAGGAAGTGCATATTTCACATGCTTGAATGAGTTTTAAACTCATAAACATTGAGATATTTCATCTCTCCTCTCTCCTCATTCAAGTCTAGTTCCAAAAAGTTATCTTAACTGACCTAAAAATGGTCAAAAAGTGACCAAAATGACTTGGAAAATTATAGAATCAGTTTGTTTGGTTAGGAGCTCAATTTTTCCTATAAATATAAGCCTTCCCTTGTTGAAAAAAATATAGTGTCTTATGCTTTGTTACTCTACTCTACCTAAGCCAACAACTGTGAATTCTTTAATAATTCACTAGTTTTTGACACTTCTCTCTTTCTTCAATCCCCATTGGTGGCTCCATCAACATACTAAACCAATTGATTGGTTGGGGGCCTCTACCGTGAACAAAGAATCAAGCAAATTGTAAGGTAAGTATAGTGAACAAAGAATCAAGCAAATTGTAAGTATAGTGAATTTTGATCTTTTCTATAATTTCTCAATGTTTCTCTCTTCTCAACCCCTCTCAAGCTTGAGAAGCTTAATTGGTATGGTTTTTGAATGCTATTGAAGTTAATTGATTAATGATAGTAAAGAATTACATAAATTTCCATTTATGTTTAATTCTAATGGTTTTTTCTCTCTCTCGCTTAAGAAATAGTCATACTCATGACCCATTCTTAATCCAAATGAAGCTTTTCATAAAGCTTTTTCTTAATCCAAGATTAATCTATGCTTAAGAACAAATTAATGGTTTTTTTTTAATCTATACTTTTAGTTTATGTATTCCATGATTATTTTTGATTCAATCCATTAAGGGTTGATGATCCAATTAGGGATCATTCTAATCATTCCCTTAAAGATAAGCCTTATCTTTTAAAATAATTGAGATTTATTAGTTATAGTAAGCGGAGCTATGGCAAAATTTTATAAAAATTTACACATAAAATAATTTCATTCAAAGCATGAAAAGAGAAATTCCTACCATATTCTAGGAATTATCATCCTAGATTAATTGAAAGAATTTCATAGTAATCATGGAAAAATTAAATTTTTATATTATGCATAAGAGATGAATATTTTATTATAAAAGAGTTACTTTTAGCATAATTGAATTTCATGCATAGAGGTATGCATAAGAGATGAATATTTTATTATAAAAGAGTTACTTTTAGCATAATTGAATTTCATGCATAGAGGTATGCATAAGAGATGAATATTTTATTATAAAAGAGTTACTTTTAGCATAATTGAATTTCATGCATAGAGGTATGCATAAGAGATGAATATTTTATTTTATAAAAGAGTTACTTTTATCATAATTGAATTTCATGCATAGAGGTATGCATAAGAGATGAATATTTTATTATAAAAGTGTTACTTTTAGCATAATTGAATTTCATGCATATAAGAGGTATGCATGAGAGATGAATATTTTATTATAAAAGAGTTACTTTTAGCATAATTGAATTTCATGCATAGAGGTATGCATAAGAGATGAATATTTTATTATAAAAGTGTTACTTTTAGCATAATTGAATTTCATGCATAGAGGTATACATAAGAGATGAATATTTTATTATAAAAGTGTTACTTTTAGCATAATTGAATTTCATGCATAGAGGTATGCATAAAAGATATGGGAAGTGATAAGATGTGATAAGATGCATATGAGATGAGTTATAGGATGTGATAAGATGAGTTAAGAAGTGATAGGATGTGTATGGGATGAGGTAAGAAGTGTATGTGATGGGATAAGATGTATATGGGTTGTGATAGGGTGAGAATATGGATGTGAATGTGGATGGGTATGTAAGGATGTATGCATGTAGATGTGGATGCATGAATGTGGATGTATGGATGTGAATGAGGATGTGGATGTGGATGTATGGATGTAAATGTGGATGTGTATGTATGGATGTATGCATGTAGATGTGAGTGTGAATGTGGATGTATGGATGTAAATGAGGATGTGGATGTAGATGCATGGATAGGATGTGGATGTATGCATGTAGATGTGAATGTACGCATATAAATGTGGATGTATGGATGTGAATGTGCATGTGGATGTGGATATATGTATGGATGTGAATATATGATATGTGATGTGAAGGAATCTGAAGTGATGAGATGGAAAATGATGTGATGGGATGAGTACACATATAAATGGAATGTGGAATAAGTAATGTGGATTGATGAGGGATAATGTGGAAAAATGAGAGTTAATATAGAAACTGTATTTGTAAACTGTTTGTAAATGCTGTTTGTAAATGACTGTTTTATGTCAAGAATATTGGGAAAGCATTTTGACAGTCTTGTGATTAAGGTCGTGGAGACCTAATTGATAAAGTTGCAACTGCTATTGACGGAGAGTCAATGGAGGACGTCTCGCGCAGTAAGGTCGGCCGAGTCTTGACCAGCCTCGATGCGATTAAAATGATGAGCTTCCGGTACGGTGGATGAGGGGCCAAGGAAGCGGCCTATGAGTGATGAAGCGCTAGGTTACCTGCGAAGGATCCTAGAGGGTGCTGACCATACGGTGCTCGAGCTCTGGGTCACCCAGGATACCCACGCGTGCGTCGAGGAAGATATTGGAACAAGGAGTAAGAGTTGTTTTGTGAAACCGGGCATGGATCTGGTTGACTGACCTTGCTGGTCCTCAACGGATGAGTCCATGGCTCTTTATATGGATCTGTTGGTTGATATTGCTGATCTTCAACGAGAGTCCATCTTGATAAGTGATTATATTGCCGAGTATTATGGGGTAGGAACTATTGAAACGGCCCTGTGATGAGTGGACAGGTGGTGAGCGTTCTAGTTGCCAATGATGCCATAGATACTCTGATGAAGGAATGATGGGAAATTGAATCAACCGGATAATTTGGAAGATGGTGATCAGTGATACTATGGTTTTATTAAAACTAGTCACACCACTTACACGCAATTTCATATTGTGTGTAAGTGGTGTGACTAGTTTTATTTTGCATGAACTTCCGGCTAGGGGGCCTTGGAACTCTTTTCCTTGGTACTACCCGGGACAAAACCTAACCAAATTCTTAATTGGATCCCATCACTATAGTGGTTGGGCGGTTGGCTAACCCATGGGACTGGATGGGGTTAGGTTGGACTGATGGATCCGTAAATCGAGACTCAACTTTTGTTATTACGATAGATAAAGTAAATCCCGGACAGTAATTGTTCTATGGATAGGAATCAACGGCTATGCCTCTTGAATGGGGAAAAAAGCGTTGATCCCAATGATCCAAGTGCAAGTTTCTTCCTTGATCTGATCAAGTATCTTGAAGATGCAATTGGATCAGCTTGATCAAAAATCAACGGCTGTGCCTCTTGAATGGGGAAAAAGGGGTTGATCCAATGATCCAAGTGCAAGTTTCTTCCTTGATCTGATCAAGTATCTTGAAGATGCAATTGGATCAGCTTGATCAAAAATGATCTTGACTACGTTAGAGTAAAAAGTTTTTTTTTCTTGGTGAAATCGCCCGTGTTTTCCGGGTAAAGGAAGTTTTTCCGGGCTCGGTTTTGAAACAACCGTCGGATTAGTCTCTTGTCTGGATATCCGTGGGCGAGGCCCCGAATGTGGGACCCCTGTCCCGCGCGAGAAGTGCTACTTCTGCCTGCTAGTACCCCGAATCTGTTGCTCGGTGGGAACAGGGGGATCTCACACATTCATACATCCATATCCACATCCATATCCACATCCACATTCACATCCATACATCCACATTCACATTCATATATCCTTATCCACATCTCATTCATACGTCCACATCTCATTCATACGTCCACATCCACATCCTCATTCGCACATCCAATTCCACATTCACATTCACACATCCACATCCACATCCACATCCGCATTCGCCCATCCACATCCACATTCACATTCATACATCCACATCCACATCCTCATTCGCACATCCACATCCATATTCACATTCATACATCCACATTCACATCCTCATTTGCACATCCAATTCCACATTCACGTTCACACATTCACATCCACATCCTCATTCGCACATCCACATCCTCATTCGCACATCCACATCCACATCCACATCCTCATTCGCCCATCCACATCCACATTCACATTCATACATCCACATCCACATCCTCATTTGCACATCCAATTCCACATTTACACATCCACATCCACATCCACATCCTCATTCGCACATCCACATTCACATTTATACATCCATATCCACATCCTCATTCGCCCATCCACATCTACATTCACATTCATACGTCCACATCTACATCCTCATTCGCACATCCACATCCACATTCTCATTCATACATCCACACTGACATCCATACATCCAGATCTATACATCCATATTCACATTCACATTCATAAACATCCTCATCCACATTCCATACATCCATTTCTACATTCATATTCATATATTCACATACACCTTCACATCTATTCTTTTATAACACAACCATTCTCATCCTATCATCACAGCCCATACACATCTTATCACATCAGATACACTTCTTACCTCATCCCATACACATCTTATCACATCCAACCACATCCCATACGCATCTCATCACATCTTATAACATCTAATCACATCCCATACGCATCTTATCACATCCTATCACATCCCATACGCATCTTATCACATCCTATCACATCTCATACACATCTTATCGCATCATCTCATCCAATCACATCCCGTACACATCCTATCACATCAGATACACATCTTATCACATCCGTTACTACACATCTTATCACATCCGCCGATACACATCTTATCACATCACTATTACGTGTTATTACTATTTAATATCTTTTTTTAGGATTGATACCGATAATAGGACTTTCTAATCTTCAGTCACTTGCTTGGTTTAAATTAAAGATTCTTTTTTGACGACTATTTCCATATTGCTTCTCAATTCTTCAATTGAATTTTATTTCATATTTTTCTTTTGAATAAAGGAATTCATGGGATTTATAGAAATCAATTCTACCCATATTTCTTCATTTATACTAAAAATAACCATAAATCGAGTTTATACTAAAATTTCCTCTTCTTTCCATTTAATTTCTAGGTTTCCAATTACCAAGGGAATTCCTCTTTTTGCGTTTAATTAATTACATTCCAATGTTCTGGGAATTCCTCTTTTCCCAACAAGTATTTCTCATATAATAAATTTATCTAAATTAAAATATTCTTTATTTTGATATGTTAGAAATTTCTCTTTGCCCAACGAAATGAGGGATTTTCAATTGTCATAAGAATTCCTCTTTTGACATTTAAATATTTATATAAAATTATCATCTTTGAAATTAAATAGATTATCCCATAATTTCAATATGATAAGAATTTCTCTTTTCTCATCCAATCATGGAATTCCAAATGTAATGGGAATTCCTCTTTTAACATTTAATTATTTCTCATAGATAAATAAATTTATCTGAAAATTTCATCATTAAAATTAAATAAATTATCCTATAATTATAATATGATAAGAAATTCTCTTTTCTCATATATTCATGGAATTCCAAATGTAATGGGAATTCCTCTTTTAATATTTAATTATTTCTTATAGATAAATAAATTTATCTAAAAATTTCATCATTGAAATTAAATAAATTATCCCATAATTCCAATATGATAAGAAATTATCTTTTCTTATCTATTCATGGAATTCCAAATGTATTGGGAATTCCTCTTTTAACATTTAATTATTTCTCATAGATAAATAAATTTATCTAAAATTTTTATCATTGAAATTAAATAAATTATCTCATAATTCTAAAATGATAAGAAATTCTCTTTTCTCATCTAATCATGGAATTCCAAATGTAATGGGAATTCCTCTTTTAACGTTTAAAGTTTTATCTATACAAAAAGATAAATTTAACTAAAATCTTTCTTTAACTTTTTAACATAAATTATACATAATCTTAGCCTTCAAAATCTTTTCTCTAAATCAATGGAATACATGGATTCCCAAGGTCATGGGGATTACTCTTTTAATATAAAATTTAATTAATAGAGATTCCTCTTTTTCTTAAATCAATAATTATGCATAAACATAAAAATCAATTTCTTCATGATTACTATGAAAATCTTTTAATTAATCTAGGATGATAATTCCTAGAATATGGTAGGAAGTCCTCTTTTCATACTTTGAATGAAAATGTTTTATGTGTAAATTTTACAGAAATTTCGCCATAGCTCCGCTGCTATTACTGATAAATCTCAGTTTATTTCAAAAGAATGAACTTTAACATTATAGATATGATTAGAATGATCCCTAATTGGATCATTAATCCATTATGGATTGAATCATAAATTCTCATGAAATAACTAACTTAAAGGCATAAAAAGCCATTAATTTGATTAAACAAGCATAGAATTTATTCTTGGATTATGGAAAAGCTTCATGAGAAGCTTCATTTGGATTGAGAATCGGTCATGGGAATGACCATTCTTTGAGTGAGAGAGAGAGAGATTACATAAAAACCATTAAAATTCAGCATAAATGGAAATTTATGTATTCCTTTACTACATTCACATCAATTAACTTCAATAGCATTCAAAAGCTATTCCAATTAAGCTTCTTAAGCTTGAGAGTGGTTGAGAAGAGAGAAACATTGAGAAATTATGAAAAAAGATCAAAATTCATACTTTACCTTACAAATTGCTTGATTCTTTGATCACGGTAGAGGTCCCCAACCAATCAATTGGTTTGGTATGTTGATGGAGCCACCAATGGAGATTGAAGAAAGAGGGAAGCTCCAATTTCTTCAATTTGGAGAGAATTTTAGAGAATAGTAAAAATTATCATTATTTCAGCATAATTCTGGTATAGTAAAATTCTCCTTTTTTTTTACAAAGGCTCAGGTTCTATTTATAGGAGAGAGAGGCTCTAACCAAGACCAACTAATTTCTAGAATTTTCCAGACCGAAAAAAGGTTGAATTTGGACCAAATTTGGACCTAGTTTGGTTATTTTTTTATTCGGTTTGAACCAAGAGAGAGGAGAGATAAAAATATCACATTATTTTTTAGTTTAAAACTCATTCAAGCATGTGAAGTAGGCGCCTCCTTGAAGGGATCCCCTTTCCTTACACATGTGTCAAAATGGAATCATTATACCCAAAATATTTCATTTTTTTAGTAATACTCATAGTTTTTTACTAATAAACCTTGTACATAGTCTCAACTCTTCATCTTATGTGGGCATTTACTCATCTTTGGGTATTTTTCTTTTACAAATTGGATTTATCTCCTCCCCACACATGGATTGATCTTATTGGCCCATAGAAACCTTAATTGGACCATAATCCAAAAATTTATAAAAATCTAGACCCTTAGGCAGGTCCTTTATACCCATTTCCAATTAATTTCAATTGCACTTTGGAAAGTTCTTTTTGAATTTTTGTTTCAGGGGAATTCATTTTAGACACTAGGAGGATTTTTATATCCAAAAATATCTCAATTTTGGAGTACCTCTCTCTAGACATTTTCTCTCTCTAGGTCAAAACAGGGTAAAACAAAATCTTTCTTTTATTTCAAAGAGGGGAATAATTATACGATTAGAAGGGGAGGTTCTTACACTTGCACACCTCAAAAAGCTGGAGGGAGGAATCTTACATCCTACCCCACTTAAAAAACGCGAGATGTCCTCATCTCGCACACTAGAGGACAACTCTTTCCCTTAAGATCCAATTGATTCTGGGGTTCCTTATATTTTGGTCAACCCAACAGAATCCTAGGATAAAGATCCCTTATATAGAACTCATCATCGGATAACCATTCATTCATATCATAACATTCATACTTTTAACACAATAATGGTCCATTAGATCCCTTATATAGAACTCATCGGATAACCATTCATTCATATCATAACATTCCTCCACAGGAATTTCAATTCAAACAAGTCTTGAATTTGTCATCCAATTAACTTGATCCACCGGGTCAAGTGTTAATAGTAGCAATCTGCCAGCATAATCCACTAATCTCAGTGATTTGCTGAAGTCACTTTTATCATTCTAGTTTACGAATATTAACACAGGGACTTGTCCCGTTCATCCTCATTGTGGTTTTGCTCGGCTTGTTACATTTCAACCAAATTTCAAGAATCATCATTTTTCAATCAAAATCCAAATCAACTCATCAGTTCACAACCAGAATTTAAAAATCATATCAACCACATTCGAATTCATCATCTGGATAGCATTTTAGCTTATAATTTCAAGGTCTTAGATTTACTCGTATATACTACAGTTATACCCTCGGTATATACGAGTAGTCACAGTCCTTGGAATTATAAGGTAAATACCATCATGTCTAGGCCTCAAGCAAGTCAGGGATTCCATACAATTGCGGTACTTCCATCTGAAGACCCAATTACTAACTTATGAATTTCAGTTTGAATATCAATTTGTATGAATTTCATCACATAATTCCAACCTTTTACTGTTACTTCATAAATTTTTGACATTATGGCTTCTCAGTTGATCCTCATTAGCCAATTCACTCCGATACCAACTATAAGATCCCTATCCCGCACAGCGCAACGGATTCGGGGTGCTAGCAATGGAAGTAGTACATCTAGCGCGGGGCAGGGTCCTACACTCGGGGCCTCGCCCACCCCCCACGGATATCCGGACAGGTGACTAATTTCTCGGTTCTTCCAAAACCAAACTCGGAAAAACTTCTCTTCCCGGAAAGCACAGGCGATTCCTCGAGATAAAATTTTACTCTAACATAGTCAAGATCATTACTGACCAAACTAATCCGACTGCACCTATAAAGATACTCGACCAGATCAAGGAAGAAACTTGCACTTGGATCATAGAGATGAACGTTTTTTTCCCCATCAAGAGGCACACCTGTTGATTCCTATCCATAGAACAATTACTATCCGTGATTTACTTCATCTATTGTAATAACAGAAAGGAGTCTCATTTTATGGATCCATCAGTCTAGCTTACAGTCCCATGGGTTAGCCAACCACCCAACCATTGTAGTGATGGGATCCAATTTAGAATTTGGTTAGGTTTTGTCCCAGGTGCCAGGGAAAAGAGTTCCCAGGCCCCTAGTCGGATGTTCATGCAAATTTAACACCAGTCATGCCACTTACACACCCAATATGAAATTGCCTTTTTCACAGATTGAGCCATCTTTAAAACAATCATTTAATGAAATCATAGTATCACTGATCACAATCTTCCAAAATATCCGGTTGAATCTTAATTTCCAATCATTCCTTCATCGGAGTATCTATGGCATCATTGGCAACTAGAACGCTCACCACTTGTCCACTTAGGGGCCTTTTCAATAGTTTCTAGCTCATAGTACCTGGCAATATAATCACTTATAAAAATCAAGATGGAATCTCCGTTGAAGATCAGTAAGATCAACCAACAGATCCATATAAAAGAGCCATGGACTCATCCGTTTCAGGACCAGCAAGGTCAGACAACCTGATCCATGCTCGGTTCCAGAAAACAACTCTTACTTCTTGTTCCAATATCTTCCATGACGCACATGTGGGTATCTTCGGCGACCCAGAGCCCGAGCACAGTATGGTCAGCACCCTCTAGGATTTTTTGGTCGTCACCTAGCGCTTCACTCATAGGCCGCTTCCTTGGTCCCTCATCCACCGTGCCGGAAGCTCACCATTTAAATCAAACCGAGGCTGGTCAAGACCTCAGCCGACCTTGCTACGCGAGACGTCCTCCGTTGACTCTCCGTCAGCTATTGCAACTTTATCAGTTAGGTCTCCACGACCTTAATCACAAGACGATCAAAAATGCTTCCCCAGCATTCTTGACATAAAACAGTCATTTACAAACAGGTCACAAATACAATTTCTATAATGAAGTCTCGTCTTTCCACATTATCCTTCATCAGTCCACATTACTTATTCCACATTCCATTCATATGTGTACTCATTCTCATCCAATCACATCATTTTCCATCTCTTCACATCAGATTCATCACATATCATTTGTTCACATCCCAATTCACATGTCATCACATCTCATCCATTCACTCATATCGACATCACATCATTTTACATACACATTCGCATTCATTATTCCACCTACACATCCACATTCGTACATCCACATCCATATCCACATCTATACATCCACATCCACATCCGCATCCATACATCCACATCCACATCCATATTCATACATCCACATCCACATCCACATCCATATTCATACATCCACATCCACATCCACATCCACATCCACATCCATATTCATACATCCATATCCACATCCACATCCATATTCATACATCCATATCCACATCCACATCCACATCCACATCCACACATCCACATCCACATCCACATCCACATCCATACATCCACATCCACATCCACATCCACATCCACATTCATACATCCATATCCACATCCACATTCACATCCATATACACATCCATACATCCACATCCACATCCACATTTATACATCCATATCCACATCCACATCCACATTTATACATCCACATCCACATTTATATCCATACATCCACATCCATACTTCCACATCCACATCCACATCCATACATCCATATCCATACATCCACATCCATACATCCACATCCACATCCACATTCACATCCATGCATCCACATCCACATCCACATTCATACATCCATATCCACATCCACATTCACATCTATACATCCACATTCACATTCATACATCCACATCCACATCTCATATAGGTCCACATCCACATCTCATATAGGTCCACATCCTCATTGGCACATCCAATTCCACATTCACATTCACACATCCACATCCACATCCTCATTCGCACATCCACATCCACATTCACATTCATACATCCACATCCACATCCACATCCACATTCACATCCACATCCACATCCTCATTCGCATTCACATCCACATCCACATCCACATCCTCATTCGCATCCTCATTCGCACATCCACATCCACATTCACATTCATACATCCACATCCACATCCTCATTCGCACATCCAATTCCACATTCACATTCATACATCCACATTCACATCCACATCCACATCCTCATTCGCATCCTCATTCGCACATCCACATCCACATTCACATTCATACATCCACATCCACATCCTCATTCGCACATCCAATTCCACATTCACATTCACACATCCACATCCACATCCTCATTCGTACAACCACATCCACATTCACATTCATACATCCACATCCACATCCTCATTCGCCCATCCACATTCACATTCATACATCCACATCCACATCCTCATTCGCCCATCCACATCCACATTCACATTCATACATCCACATCCACATCCTCATTCACACATCCAATTTCACATTCACACATCCACATCCACATCCACATCCTCATTTGAACATCCACATCCACATTCACATTCATACATCCATATCCACATCCTCATTTGCCCATCCACATCCACATTCACATTCATACGTCCACATCCACATCCACATCCTCATTCACACATCCACATCCACATTCTCATTCATACATCCACACCGACATCCATACATCCAGATCTATACATCCATATTCACATTCACATTCATAAATATCCTCATCCACATCCACATCCACATTCTCATTCATACATCCACACCGACATCCATACATCCAGATCTATACATCCATTTCTACATTCATATTCATACATTCACATACACCTTCACATACACATCTTATCACATCAGATACACTTCTTACCTCATCCCATACACATCTCATCACATTCTATCACATTCCATATGCATCTTATCACATCCTATCACATCTTATCACATCCCATACGCATCTTATCACATCTTATCACATCATCCCATACGTATCTTATCACATCCTATCACATCTCATACACATCTTATCGCATCATCTCATCCAATCACATCCCGTACACATCTTATCACATCAGATACACATTTTATCACATCCCCGTTACACATCTTATCACATCCGCCGATACACATCTTATCACATCACTATTACATGTTATTACTATTTAATAGCTTTTTTCTAGATTGATATTGATAATAGGACTTTCTAATCTTCAGTCCCTTGCTTGGTTTAAATTAAAGATTCTTTTCTGACGACTATTTCCATATTGCTTCTCAATTCTTCAATTGAATTTTATTTCATATTCTTCTTTTGAATAAAGGAATTTATGGGATTTATGGAAATCAATTCTACCCATATTTCTTCATTTGGTGAAAATAACCATAAATCAAATTTATACCTAAATTTCCTCTTCTTTCCATTTAATTTCTAGGTTTCCAATTACCAAGGGAATTCCTCTTTTTGCGTTTAATTAATTACGTTCCAATGTTCTGGGAATTCCTCTTTTCCCAACAAGTATTTCTTATATAATAAATTCATGTAAATTAAAATATCCTTTATTTTGATATGTTAGAAATTTCTCTTTGTAGTTATGAATATCATCACAGGGACTCGTCCCATTCCTCCTCATTGTGGTTTCATTATATTTCAACTAAATTTCAGAAATAATCATTTTTCAATCAGAATTTTCAATCAGAATCCAGATCAATTCATCAATTCTCAAACAGAATTAAAAATCATATCAACCACATTCGAAATCATCATCTGGATAGCATTAACGCTTATAATTTCAAGTCTTAGATTTACTCGTATATACTGTCAGTAAAGAGCTGTAGTTATACTCTCGGTATATACGGTAGTCATGGCCCTTGAAATTTATAAGGTAAATACCATCATGTCTAGGCCTCAAGCAAGTCAGGGATTCTATATAATTGCGGTATTTCCATCTGAAGACCCAATTACCAAATTACGAATTTCAGTTTGAATATGAAATTGTATGAATTATATCACATAATTATAACCTTTTTGTGCTTCTTGATAAATTTTTGACATATTTGGTTTCTCAGTTGCTCTTTATTAGCCAAATGCTCTGATACCAACTGTGAGATCCCCCTGTTCCCACCGAGCAATAGATTTGGGGTACTAGCAGGCGAAAGTAGCACTTCTCGCGCGGGACAGGGGTCCCACATTTGAGGCCTCGCCCACGAATATCCGGACAAGAGACTAATCCGACGGTTGTTTCAAAACCGAACCCGGAAAAACTTCCTTTACCCGGAAAACACGGGCGATTCCACCAAGAAAAAAAAAACTTTTTACTCTAACGTAGTCAAGATCATTTTTGATCAAGCTGATCCAATTGCATCTTCAAGATACTTGATCAGATCAAGGAAGAAACTTGCACTTGGATCATTGGGATCAACGCTTTTTTCCCCATTCAAGAGGCACAGCCGTTGATTCCTGTCCATAGAACAATTACTATCCGGGATTTACTTTATCTATCGTAATAACAAAAGTTGAGTCTCAATTTACGGATCCATCAGTCCAGCCTAACCCCATCCAGTCCCATGGGTTAGCCAACCGCCCAACCACTGTAGTGATGGGATCCAATTAAGAATTTGGTTAGGTTTTGTCCCGGGTACCAAGGAAAAGAGTTCCAAGGCCCCCTAGTCGAAAGTTCATGCAAAATAAAACTAGTCACACCACTTACATACCCAATATGAAGTTGCCTTTTTACAGATTCAACTAGTTTTAAAACAATCCTTTAATAAAACCATAGTATCACTGATCACCATCTTCCAAATTATCCGGTTGATTCAATTTCCCATCATTCCTTCATCAGAGTATCTATGGCATCATTGGCAACTAGAACGCTCACCACCTGTCCACTCAGGGGCCGTTTCAATAGTTCCTAGCCCATAATACTCGGCAATATAATCACTTATCAAGATGGACTCTCGTTGAAGATCAGCAAGATCAACCAACAGATCCATATAAAGAGCCATGGACTCATCCGTTGAGGACCAGCAAGGTCAGTCAACCAGATCCATGCCCGGTTTCAGAAAACAACTCTTACTCCTTGTTCCAATATCTTCCTCGACGCACGCGTGGGTATCCTGGGTGACCCAGAGCCCGAGCACCGTATGGTCAGCACCCTCTAGGATCCTTTCGCATGTGACCTAGCGCTTCACTCATAGGCCGCTTCCTTGGCCCCTCATCCACCGTACCGGAAGCTCACCATTTTAATCGCACTGAGGCTGGTCAAGACCTCGGCCGACCTTTGTGCGCGAGACTTCCTCCATTGACTCTTCGTCACAACAGTTGCAACTTTATCAATTAGGTTTCCACGACCTTAATCACAAGACTGTCAAAATGCTTTCCTAGCATTCTTGACATAAAACAGTCATTTACAAACAGCATTTACAAACAGTTTACAAATACAGTTTCTATATTAACTCTCATTTTTCCACATTATCCCTCATCAATCCACATTACTTATTCCACATTCCATTTATATGTGTACTCATCCCATCACATCATTTTCCATCTCATCACTTCAGATTCCTTCACATCACATATCATATATTCACATCCATACATATATCCACATCCACATACACATTCACATCCATACATCCACATCTATATGCGTACATTCACATCTACATGCATACATCCACATCCCATCCATGCATCTACATCCACATCCTCATTTACATCCATACATCCACATTCACACTCACATCTACATGCATACATCCATACATACACATCCACATTTACATCCATGCATCCACATCCACATCCTCATTCACATCCATACATCCACATTCATGCATCCACATCTACATGCATACATCCATACATACCCATCCACATTCACATCCATATTCTCACCCTATCACAACCCATATACATCTTATCCCATCACATACACTTCTTACCTCATCCCATACACATCCTATCACTTCTTAACTCATCTTATCACATCCTAACTCATCTCATATGCATCTTATCACATCTTATCACTTCCCATATCTTTTATGCATACCTCTATGCATGAAATTCAATTATGCTAAAAGTAACACTTTTATAATAAAATATTCATCTCTTATGCATACCTCTATGCATGAAATTCAATTATGCTAAAAGTAACTATTTTATAATAAAATATTCATCTCTTATGCATACCTCTTATATGCGTGAAATTCAATTATGCTAAAAGTAACACTTTTATAATAAAATATTCATCTCTTATGCATACCTCTATGCATGAAATTCAATTATGATAAAAGTAACTCTTTTATAATAAAATATTCATCTCTTATGCATACCTCTATGCATGAAATTCAATTATGCTAAAAGTAACTCTTTTATAATAAAATATTCATCTCTTATGCATACCTCTATGTAGGAAATTCAATTATGCTAAAAGTAACTCTTTTATAATAAAATATTCATCTCTTATGCATACCTCTATGCATGAAATTCAATTATGCTAAAAGTAACACTTTTATAATAAAATATTTATCTTTTATGCATAATATAAAAATTTAATTTTTCCATGATTACTATGAAATTCTTTCAATTAATCTAGGATGATAATTCCTAGAATATGGTAGGAATTTCTCTTTTCATGCTTTGAATGAAATTATTTTATGTGTAAATTTTTATAAAATTTTACCATAGCTCTGCTAATATAACTAATAAATCTCAATTATTTTAAAAGATAAGGCTTATCTTTAAGGGAATGATTAGAATGATCCCTAATTGGATCATCAACCCTTAATGGATTGAATCAAAAATAATCATGGAATACATAAACTAAAAGTATAGATTAAAAAAAAACCATTAATTTGTTCGTAAGCATAGATTAATCTTGGATTAAGGAAAAGCTTTATGAAAAGCTTCATTTGGATTAAGAATGGGTCATGAGTATGACTATTTCTTAAGTGAGAGAGAGAAAAAACCATTAGAATTAAACATAAATGGAAATTTATGTAATTCTTTACTATCATTAATCAATTAACTTCAATAGCATTCAAAAACCATACCAATTAAGCTTCTCAAGCTTGAGAGGGGTTGAGAAGAGAGAAACATTGAGAAATTATAGAAAAGATCAAAATTCACCATACTTACCTTACAATTTGCTTGATTCTTTGTTCACGGTAGAGGCCCCCAACCAATCAATTGGTTTAGTATGTTGATGGAGCCACCAATGGAGATTGAAGAAAGAGAGAAGTATCAAAAACTAGTCAATATTAAAGAATTCACAGTAGTTGGCTTAGGTGGAGAAGAGTAACAAAGCATAAGACACTATATTTTTTTCAACAAGGGAAGGCTTCTATTTATAGGAAAAATTGAGCTCCTAACCAAACAAACTGATTCTATAATTTTCCAAGTCATTTTGGTCACTTTTTGACCATTTTTAGGTCAGTTAAGCTAACTTTTTGGAACTAGACTTGAATGAGGAGAGAGGAGAGATGAAATATCTCAATTTTTATGAGTTTAAAACTCATTCAAGCATGTGAAATATGCACCTCCTTTAAAGAACTCCCCTTCCTTACATATGTGTCAAAATGGAATCATTATACCCAAAATATCTCATATTTTTAATATTGCTCATAGTTTTTTACTAATAAACCTTGTACATTTTCAACTCTTCATCTTATGTGAAATATGCACCTCCTTTAAAGAACTCCCCTTCCTTACATATGTGTACATTTTCAACTCTTCATCTTATGTGAAATATGCACCTCCTTTAAAGAACTCCCCTTCCTTACATATGTGTACATTTTCAACTCTTCATCTTATGTGAAATATGCACCTCCTTTAAAGAACTCCCCTTCCTTAAATATGTGTCAAAATGGAATCATTATACCCAAAATATCTCATATTTTTAATATTGCTCATAGTTTTTTACTAATAAACCTTGTACATTTTCAACTCTTCATCTTATGTGAGCATTTACTCATTTTTGGATACCCAAAATATCTCATATTTTTAATATTGCTCATAGTTTTTTACTAATAAACCTTGTACATTTTCAACTCTTCATCTTATGTGAGCATTTACTCATTTTTGGGTATCTTCTTTTACAATTTTTGGGTATCTTCTTTTACAATTTGGATTTATCTCCTCCCTATACATGGATTGATGTTATTGGCCCTCCATAGGAACCTTAATTGGACCATAATCCAAAAATTTCTAAAAATCTAGACCCTTAGGCTAAGGTCCTTTATACCCATTTCCAATAAATTCTAATTGCACATTGGAAAGTTCTTTTTGAATTTCTGTTTCAGGGGAACTTATTTTAATAAGATGAGATAATTTTCTATCCAAAAATATTAAAAATCTGAATATTCTCTCTCTAGAATATTTTCTCTCTCTAAGTTAAAACAGTTAGAAACAAGGTCTTTATATTTCTGAAGAGGGATTGATTATAGGGGAAGATACTAGACATCAAAAGGGAGTTGGAGGAGGAATCTTACAGAATGTGGATGTGGATGTGGATGTATGGATGTGGATGTGGAAGTATGGATGTGGATGTATGGATATGAATGTGGATGTGGATGTGGATATGGATATGGATGTACGGATGTGGATGTGGATGTGGAAGTATGGATGTGGATGTATGGATATGAATGTGGATGTGGATATGGATGTATAAATGTGGATATGGATGTATGGATGTGGATGTACAGATGTGAATGTGGATGTGGATATGGATGTATGAATGTGGATGTGGATGTGGATGTGGATATGGATGTATGAATGTGGATGTGGATGTGGATGTATGGATGCGAATGTGGATGTGGATGTATAGATGTGGAGGTGTAGGTGGAATAATGTATGCTAATGTGTATGTGAAATGATGTGATGTCGATATGAGTGAATGGATGAGATGTGATGACATGTGAATTGACATGTGAATTGGGATATGAACAAATGATATGTGATGAATCTGATGTGAAGAGATGGAAAATGATGTGATTGGATGAGAATGAGTACACATATGAATGGAATGTGGAATAAGTAATGTGGACTGATGAAGGATAATGTGGAAAGACGAGACTTCATTATAGAAACTATATTTTGTCTATTTGTAAATGACTGTTTTATGTCAAGAATGCTGGGGAAGCATTTTTTACCGTCTTGTGATGATTAAGGTCATGAAGACCTAACTGATAAAGTTGCAACAGCTGTCTGACGAAGAGTCAACGGAGGACATCTCGCGTAGCAAGGTCGACCGAGGCCTTGACGAGCCTCAGTTCGATTTAAATGGTGAGCTTCCGGCATGGTGGATGAGGGACCAAGGAAGCGGCCTATGAGTGAAGCGCTAGGTGACCTACGAAGGATCCTAGAGGATGCTGACCATACGGTGCTCGTCAAAGATGCCCACACGTGCGTCGTGGAAGATATTGGAACAAGGAGTAAGAGTTGTTTTCTGGAACCGGGCATGGATCTGGTTGATTGACCTTGCTGGTCCTCAAAACGGATGAGTTTATGGCTCTTTTATATGGATCTATTTGTTGATCTTGCTGATCTTCAACGGAGATTCCATCTTGATTTTTATAAGTGATTATATTGCCGGGTACTATGAGCTAGGAACTATTGAAAAGGCCCCTAGGTGGACAGGTGGTGAGCATTCTGGTTGCCAATGATGCCATAGATACTCCGATGAAGGAATGATTGGAAATTAAGATTCAACCGAATATTTTGGAAGATTGTGATCAGTGATATTATGATTTCATTAAATGATTGTTTCAAAGATGGCTGAATTTGTGAAAAAGGCAATTTTATTTTGGGTATGTAAGTGGCATGATTGGTGTTAAATTTGCATGAATATCCGGCTAGGGGGCCTGGGAACTCTTTTCCCTTGTACCCGGGACAAAACCTAACCAAATTCTAAATTGGATCCCATCACTACAGTGGTTGGGCGGTTGCCTAACCCATGGGTTAGTAGGCTGGACTGATGGATTCGTAAAATGAGACTCCTTTTTGTTATTACGATAGATGAAGTAAATCACGGATAGTAATTGTTCTATGGATAGAAATCAATGCGAGGCCCCGAGTGTAGGATTCTACCCCACGCCAGATGTACTACTTTCGCTGCTAGCACCCCGAATCCATTGCGCGATGGGGGACCGGTGGGGGATAGGGATCTTACAGTTGGTATCAGAGCAAATTGGCTAATGAGAATCAACTGAGAAGCCAAAAATGTCAAAAATTTATGAAGTAACAGTAAAAGGTTGGAATTGTGTGATGAAATTCATACAAATTGATATTCAGACTCAAATTCATAAGTTAGTAATTGGGTCTTCAGATGGAAGTACCGCAATTCTATGGAATCCTTGACTTGCTTGAGTCCTAGACATGATGGTATTTACCTTATAATTCCAAGGACCGTGACTACCTGTATATATCGAGGGTATAACTGCAGCTCTTTACTGTCAGTATATACGAGTAAATCTAAAACCTTGAAATTATAAGCTAAAATGCTATCGAGATGATGAATTCGAATGTGGTTGATATGATTATTAAATTCTGGTTGTGAACTGATGAGTTGATTTGGATTCTGATTGAAAAATGATGATTCCTTAAATCTGGTTGAAATGTAACAAGCCGAGCAAAACCACAATGAGGATGAACGGGACAAGTCCCTGTGCTAATATTCGTAACTCGAATGATGATAGTGACTTCAAAAAATCACTATGAGATTAGTGGATTGTGCTGTCAGATTGCTACTATTAACACTTGACCTCGTGGATCAAGTTAATTGGATGACAAATTTAGGACTTGTTTGACTGAAATTTCCGTGGAGGAATGTTCAGAAAGAATTTTTTTTCGGTCTAATGGACCATTATTGTGTTAAAAGTATGAATGTTATGATCTGAATGAATCGTATATCCGATGATGAGTTCTATATAAGGGATCTTTATCCCAGGATTCTGATGAGTTGACCAGAATATAAGGAACCCCAGAATCAATTGGATCTTAAGGGGAAGAGTTGTCCTCTAGTTGCGAGATGAGGACATCTCACGTTTTTAAGTGGGGTAGGATGTAAGATTCCTCCCTCCAGCTTTTTGAGGTGTGCAGGTGTAAGAACCTCCCCTTCTGATCGTATAATTATTCCCCTCTCTAAAATAAAAGAAAGATTCTGTTTTACCCTGTTTGGACCTAGAGAGAGAAAATGTCTAGAGAGAGGTAGTCCAAAATTGAGATATTTTTGGATATAAAAATCCTCCTAGTGTCTAAAATGAATCCCCCTGAAACAGAAATTCAAAAAGAACTTTCCAAAGTGCAATTAGAATTAATTGAAGATGGGTATAAAGGACCTTAGCCTAAGGGTCTAGATTTTCAAATATTTTTAAATTATGGTCCAATTAAGGTTCCTATGGGCCAATAAGATCATGGTCCAATTAAGGTTCCTATGGGCCAATAAGATCAATCCATGTGTGGGGAGGAGATAAATCCAATTTGTAAAAGAAAAATACCCAAAAATGAGTAAATTCCCACATAAGATGAAGAGTTGACTATGTACATAGTAAAAAACTATCAGTATTACTAAAAAAATGAGATATTTTGGATATAATGATTCCATTTTGACACATGTGTAAGGAAAGGGGATCCCTTTAAGGAGGAACCTACTTCACATGCTTGAATGAGTTTTAAACTAGTAAAAAATAATGTGATATTTTTATCTCTCCTCTCTCTTGGTTCAAACCGAATCAAAAAGGAACCAAACTAGGTCCAAATCTGGTCCAAATTCAACCAAACTGAAATCTGGAAAATTCTAGAAATCAGTTGGTCTTGGTTAGAGCCTCCCTCTCTTATAAATAGAACCTGAGCCTTTGTAAAAAAATAGGAGAATTTTACTATACCAAAATTATGCTGAAATAATGATAATTTTTACTATTCTCTAAAATTCTCTCCAAATTGAAGAAATTGGAGCTTCCCTCTTTCTTCAATCTCCATTGGTGGCTCCATCAACATACCAAACCAATTGATTGGTTGGGGGCCTCTACCGTGATCAAAGAATCAAGTAATTTGTAAGGTAAAATATGAATTTTGATCTTTTTCCATAATTTCTCAATGTTTCTCTCTTCTCAACCCCTCTCAAGCCTGAGAAGCTTAATTGGAATGGCTTTTGAATGCTATTGAAGTTAATTGATGTGAATGGTAGTAAAGGAATACATAAATTTCTATTTATACTTAATTTTAATGGTTTTTATGTAATTTCTCTCTCTCACTCAAAGAATGGTCATTCCCATGACCGATTCTCAATCCAAATGAAGCTTCTCATGAAGCTTTTCCCTAATCCAAGAATAATTTCTATGCTTGTTTAATTGAAGGCCAAATTAATGGCTTTTTATGCCTTTAAGTTAGTTATTTCATGAGAAGTTATGGTTCAATCCATAATGGGTTAATGATCCAATTAGGGATCATTCTAATCATATCTATAATTTTCATTCTTTTAAAATAAATTGAGATTTATCAGTAATAGCAGCGGAGCTATGGCAAAATTTCTGTAAAATTTACACATAAAACATTTTCATTCAAAGTATAAAAAGAGGACTTCCTACCATATTGTAGGAATTATCATCCTACATTAATTGAAAGATTTTCATCGTAATCATGGAGAAATTGATTTTTATGTTTATGCATAATTATTGATTTAAGAAAAAGAGAAATTTCTAGTAATTAAATTTTATATTAAAAGAGTAATTCCCATGACCTTGGCAATCCATGTATTCCATTGATTTAGAGAAAAGAATTAGAAGGCTAAGATTATGTATAATTTATGTAAAAAATTTAAAGAAAGATTTCAGTTAAATTTATCTTTTTGTATAGAGAAAATTTTAAATGTTAAAAGAGTTATTCCCATTACATTTGGAATAATTCCAAGATTAAATGAGAGAAGAGAATTTCTTATCATTTTTGAATCATGAGATAATTTATTTAATTTCAATGATGAAATTTTTAGATAAATTTACTTATCTATGAGAAATAATTAAATGTTAAAAGAGGAATTCCCATTACATTTGGAATTCCATGAATAGATGAGAAAAGAGAATTTCTTATCATATTTGGATTATGGGATAATTTATTTAATTTCAATGATGAAATTTTTAGATAAATTTATTTATCTATGAGAAATAATTAAAAGTTAAAAGAGGAATTCCCATTACATTTGGAATTCCATGAATAGATGAGAAAAGAGAATTTCTTATCATATTGGAATTATGGGATAATTTATTTAATTTCAATGATGAAATTTTTAGATAAATTTATTTATCTATGAGAAATAATTAAATGTTAAAAGAGGATTTCCCATTATATTTGGAATTCGATGATTGGATGAGAAAAGAGAAATTCTTATCATATTGGAATTATGGGATAATCTATTTAATTTCAAAGATGAAATTTTTAGATAAATATTCAAATGTCAAAAGAGGAATTCTTATGACAATTGGAAATCCCTCATTTAGTTGGGCAAAGAGAAATTTCTAACATATCAAAATAAAGGATATTTTAATTTAGATAAATTTATTATATGAGAAATACTTGTTGGGAAAAGAGGAATTCCCAGAACATTGGAATGTAATTAATTAAACGCAAAAAGAGGAATTCCCTTGGTAATTGGAAACCTAGAAATTAAATGGGAAGAAGAGGAAATTTTAGTATAAATTCGATTTATGGTTATTTTTACCAAATGAAGAAATATGGGTAGAATTGATTTCTATAAATCCCATGAGTTCCTTTATTCAAAAGAAGAATATGAAATAAAATTCAATTGAAGAATTGAGAAGCAATATGGAAATAGTCATCAGAAAAGAATCTTTAATTTAAACTAAGTAAGTGACTGAAGATTAGAAAGTCCTATTATCGGTATCAAACCTAAAAGAAGCTATTAAATAGTAATAACATGTAATAGTGATGTGATAAGATGTGTATCGGATGTGATAAGATGTGTAAAGGCGGATGTGATACGATGTGTATCTGATGTGATAAGATGTGTACGGGATGTAATTGGATGAGATGATGTAATAAGCTGTGTATGAGATGTGATAGGATGTGATAAGATACATATGGGATGTGATAGGATGTGATAAGATGCATATGGGATGTGATAAGATGCGTGTGGGATGTGATAAGATGTTATAGGATGTGATAAGATGCATATGGGATGTGATAGGATGTGATAAGATGTGTATGGGATGAGATAAGAAGTGTATCTGATGTGATAAGATGTGTATGGGCTGTGATAGGATGAGAATGGTTTTGTTATAAAAGAATAGATGTGAAGGTGTATGTGAATGTATGAATATGAATGTAGAAATGGATGTACGGAATGTGGATGAGGATGTTTATGAATGTGAATGTAAATGTGAATGTGAATATGGATGTATAGATCTGGATGTATAGATGTCGGTGTGGATGTATGAATGAGAATGTGGATGTGGATGTGCGAATGAGGATGTGGATGTGGATGTATGAATGTGAATGTGGATGTGGATGGGCGAATGAGGATGTGGATATGGATGTATGAATGTGAATGTGGATGTGGATGTGCGAATGAGGATGTGGATGTGGATGTGTGAATGTGAATGTGGAATTGGATGTGCGAATGAGGATGTGGATGTGGATGTATGAAGGTGAATGTGGATGTGGATGGGCGAATGAGGATGTGGATGTGTGAATGTGAATGTGGATGTGGATGTGCGAATGAGGATGTGGATGTGGATGTGGATGTGGATGTGTGAATGTGAATGTGGAATTCGATGTGCGAATGAGGATGTGGATGTGGATGTATGAATGTGAATGTAGATGTGGATGTGGATGGCGAATGAGGATGTGGATGTGGATGTGGATGTGGATGTGGATGTGGATGTGGATGTGCGAATGAGGATGTGGATGTGGATGTATGAATGTGAATGTGGATGTGCGAATGAGGATGTGGATGTGGATGTGTGAATGTGAATGTGGAATTGGATGTGCGAATGAGGATGTGGATGTGGACGTATGAAAAAGATGTGGATGTGGATGTATGAATGTGAATGTGGATGTATGGATGTGAGTGTGGATGTGGATATGGATGTATGAATGTGGATGTGGATGTGGATGTATGGATGTGGATGTATGGATGTGAATGTGGATGTACGGATGTGGATGTGGATGTGGATGTGGAAGTATGGATGTGGATTTATGGATATGAATGTGTATGTGGATATGGATGTATAAATGTGGATGTGGATGTATAAATGTGGATGTGGATGTGGATGTGGATGTATGGATGTGGATGTGGATGTGGATGTGGATGTATGGATGTGGATGTATGGATGTGAATGTGGATGTGGATATGGATGTATGAATGTGGATGTATGGATGTGGATGTGGATATGGATGTATGAATGTGGATGTGGATGTGGATGTGGATGTATGAATGTGGATGTGGATGTGGATGTATGTATGGATGCGGACGTGGATGTGGATGTATAGATGTGGATATGGATGTGGATGTATAGATGTGGATGTACGAATGTGGATGTACGAATGTGGATGTATAGATGTGGATATGGATGTATGAATGTGGATGTATGGATGTGGATGTGGATATGGATGTATGAATGTGGATGTGGATGTGGATGTGGATGTATGGATGCGGACGTGGATGTGGATGTATAGATGTGGATGTGGATGTATAGATGTGGATATGGATGTGGATGTATAGATGTGGATGTACGAATGTGGAGGTGTAGGTGGAATAATGAATGCGAATGTGTATGTGAGATGATGTGATGTCAATAATATGAGTGAATGGATGAGATGTGATGACATGTGGATATGGATGTGGATGTATAGATGTGGATGTACGAATGTGGGGGTGTAGGTGGAATAATGAATGCGAATGTGTATGTGAAATGATGTGATGTCAATAATATGAGTGAATGGATGAGATGTGATGACATGTGGATATGGATGTGGATGTATAGATGTGGATGTACGAATGTGGGGGTGTAGGTGGAATAATGAATGCGAATGTGTATGTGAAATGATGTGATGTCAATAATATGAGTGAATGGATGAGATGTGATGACATGTGACGTCGATAATATGAGTGAATGGATGACATGTGATGACATGTGAATTGGGATGTGAACAAATGATATGTGATGAATCTGATGTGAAGAGATGGAAAATGATGTGATTGGATGAGAATGAGTACACATATGAATGGAATGTGGAATAAGTAATGTGGACTGATGAAGGATAATGTGGAAAGACGAGACTTCATTATAGAAACTGTATTTTGTGACCTGTTTGTAAAATGATTGTTTTATGTCAAGAATGCTGGGAAAGAATTTTTGACCGTCTTGTGATTAAGGTTGTGGAGACCTAACTGATAAAGTTGCAACAGCTGACGGAGAGTCAACAGAGGACGTCTCGCATAGCAAGGTCGGCGAAGGTCTTGACCAGCCTCGGTTCGATTTAAATGGTGAGCTTCCAGCATGGTGGATGAGGGACCAAAAAAGCGGTCTATGAGTGAAGCGCTAGGTGACCTGCGAAGGATCCTAGAGGGTGCTGACCATACGGCGCTCGGGCTTTGGGTCGTCGCGCCGAAGATACCCACACGTGCCTCGTGGAAGATATTGGAACAAGGAGTAAGAGTTGTTTTCTGGAACCGGGCATGGATCTGGTTGACTGACCTTGCTGGTCCTCAACGGATGAGTCCATGGCTCTTTTATATGGATATGTTGGTTGATCTTGCTGATCTTCAACGGAGATTCCAACTTGATTTTTATAAGTGATTATATTACCGGGTACTATGAGCTAGGAACTATTGAAAAGACCCCTAATAAGTGGATAGGTGGTGAGCGTTCTGGTTGCCTTTAAGGAGGCGCCTACTTCACATGCTTGAATGAGTTTTAAACTAAAAAATAATGTGATATTTTTATCTCTTCTCTCTCTTGGTTCAAACCGAATAAAAAAGAAACCAAACTAGGTCCAAATCTGGTCCAAATTCAATCAAACTGAAATCTGGAAAATTCTAGAAATCAGTTGGTCGTGGTTAGAGCTTCCCTCTCCTATAAATAGAACCTGAGCCTTTGTAAAAAAAATAGGAGAATTTTACTATACCAGAATTATGCTGAAATAATGATGAATATCCGGCTAGGGGGCCTGGGAACTCTTTTCCCTGGTACCCGGGACAAAACCTAACCAAATTCTAAAGTCGATCCCACCACTACAGTGGTTGGGCGGTTGGCTTGGGCGGTTGGCTAACCCATGGGACTGGATGGGGTTAGGCTAGACTGATGGATCCGTAAAATGAGACTCCTTTCTGTTATTACGATAGATAAAGTAAATCACAGGGGATAGTAATTGTTCTATGGATAGGAATCAACGGCGCGTTGATCTCTATGATCCAAGTGCAAGTTTATTCCTTGATCTGGCCGAGTATCTTAATAGGTGCGGTCGGATCAGTTTGGTCAGGTAATGATCTTGACTACATTAGAGTAAAATTTTATCTAGAGGAATCGCCCGTGCTTTCCGGGCAAGAGAAGTTTTTCCAAGTTTGGTTTTGGAAGAACCGAAGAATTAGTCACTTGTCCAGATATCCGTGGACGAGGCCCCGAGTGTAGGACCCTGCCCCGCGCTAGATGTACTACTTCCGCTGCTAGCACCCCGAATTGCGTGGTGGGGGACAAGGATCTTACAGTTGGTATCAGAGCGAATTGGCTAATGAGGATCAACTGAGAAGCCAAAAATGTCAAAAATTTATGAAGTAACAATAAAAGGTTGGAATTGTGTGATGAAATTCATACAAATTGATATTCAGACTGAAATTCATAAGTTAGTAATTGGGTCTTCAGATGGAAGTACTGCAATTGTATGGAATCCCTGACTTGCTTGAGGCCTAGACATGATGGTATTTACCTTATAATTCCAAGGACCGTGACCGTATATACCGAGGGTATAACTGCAGCTCTTTACTGGGAGTATATACGAGTAAATCTAAGACCTTGAAATTATAAGCTAAAATTCTATCCAGATTGTTAAAAGGACGGTAGAGGGGGAGGAGACACACACACAGGAGCAAAACCTAATGTATATTGCAAACCCTAACCATAGAGGGAAGCCATGTCCACTCTCACACAAAGCATAATGCACTAATCCATAATCCACACAACACACAATGAGTTGTGTCCACACTCTACTAACCCTAGCTAATGTCCACACACTATGACCAGCTGGACACGCGGTCATTTATGTCTCACACATGTTCCTACCTAATCTGCTAGCACATAGCATAGCTGGCTCATACTGACATCGAGCTTGAATATCTCAACAGCCCCTCTGAAGCTCATGATGTACTGCCGATGAAGATGTAGATGAGCTTGGGATATCAAGACTCTCAACACTCCCCCTCAAGCTCATCCCATGTACTCCCAACATAGTCCGGAAGTACTCAAACTTCTCCCTGCTAAGTGGCTTCGTAAAGATGTCTGCCACCTGCTCATCAGTCTTCACATAGTGAAGATCAACTATACCATCCAGCACCTTTTCTCTGACAAAGTGATAATGGACTTCTATGTGTTTGGTCCTCGCATGAAACACTGGATTCTTTGCCAACTGTATACTGCTCATGTTGTGACAATGAATGACAACTTTGCCATCAAGAGGCTCACATAAATCTGCCAAGAGACTCTTTAACCATATAGCCTCACAAGTAGCAATGGCTGCTCCTCTGTACTCAGCCTCTGTACTGGACAAAGCAACTGTAGGTTGCTTTTTGCTACTCCAACTCACCACGGCACTTCCAAGTGTAAAAGCATATCCACTAGTAGACCTCCTGTCATATGCGCTACCTGCCCAATCAGCATCTGTGTAGCCATGTATGTCCAAGCTTTTACCACTCTCATAAAATAGACCATAATGTGCTGTGGTCTTCACATATCTCATGATGCGTCTCACTGCATCCAAATGTGGTTTCCTGGGGCTCTGCATAAACTGGCTAACTAGCCCCATCGCATAACTCAAATCCGGGCGTGTGATAGTCATGTATATGAGACTACCAACCATCTTCCTGTACATAGAAAGATCATCCAATTCCTCGCCATAATCAGCCCGCAACTTCACATTTTGCTCCAATAGTGTACTCATAGGCTTACACCCTGTCATGCCATACTTTGCCAACATATCCAATGCATATTGGCGCTGTACTAACCAAGTACCTGCATGATCTTTCACCACTTCAATTCCAAGGAAGTATCTCAACTCACCAAGATCTTTCATGTCAAATTGCCCACTCAAAGCTTTCTTGACATGCATCACATCTGCACTATGATCACCTGTAATAATCAAGTCATCCACATAGATGACTAGTAAAACAATCCCATGCTGTGTCTTCTTCACATAGAGTGAAGAATCTGCTGTAGAAATCTGAAAACCAAGTGAGATAAGATATCTGCTCATCTTATCACTCCAAGCACGTGGTGCTTGCTTTAGACCATACAATGCCTTTTTCAACCTGCATACGTGAGTGGGATATCTAGGGTGTACATACCCTTCTGGCTGTGCCATGTATACTTCCTCTTGTAGATCTCCATTCAGAAATGCATTCTTAACATCCATCTGATGCATTTTCCAGCCATTAGCTGCAGCCATAGCAATGACTGCTCTCACTGTGCCCATCTTAGCCACTGGACTAAACGTCTCATCATAATCCAATCCTTGGGTCTGTGCATAACCCTTTGCTACCAATCTTGCCTTATGTCTTTCAATAGAACCATTAGATTTGCACTTCACTTTGTAAACCCATTTACATCCAATAACATTCTTGTCCTTTGGTAGTGCAACCAAATCCGATGTATCATTATGGACCAATGCGTCCATCTCCACATCCATTGCTTTTTCCCATACATGCTCTCCAATAGCCTCTGTATAGCATGTAGGTTCCACATGCTTCACCATAGATGTCATGTATGCATAGTGCATAGCAAAATCTCTATATATCAATCTGTTAACAGGATATCTGACCCTCTGGGATCTCCGCAATGCATGCGGGTCACTCTGTACACTTGTAACTCTAGCATGTGGTGGCACATATCTATCCTGTCTAGCACCAGGAGTGCGTAAAACAGGTATGCCAAGCTCCTCATCCAAACTCTCAGAACTAGATGACTCATAACCTGTGATTCCAATTCCTTCGACTTTCTTTTTGCCTTTGTCCATAGCACTACTCCCAGTGCTCACACTCTCATGCCTCAAACGTCCTGACCATGGACGTACACTGCTACTCTCAGCTTCTGCTCTGCTGGCCCAGACATAGTAGTAGAACTAGAACTTGCTTGTGATGGCAAGTTCACATGTACATCAGCCTCAAGTGACTCAATAACACCCTCATCTTTTTCTTTATACCAACTAGCAAGCTCATCAAACACCACATCACGTGAGATGACCACTTGTCTAGTTTGTGGATTATAACACTTGTAGGCCTTTCGATCTTGTGCATATCCAACAAATACACATTTCTCTGCTTTAGGATCCAACTTCCTTCTTCTTTCATCAGGCACATGCACATAAGCTATACATCCAAAAACTTTAAGATGTTCAATGTCTGGCCTGTAACCTGTGAGCCGCATCTCTGGCGTGCTTCCATGAATGGCTGCTGTAGGTGTTTTGTTCAATATATAAACTGCAGTAGCACATGCTTCTGCCCAATAGTAATCTGGCATGCTCTTTTCATTAAGCATTGCCCTTGCCACTTCACATATGACTCTATTCTTTCTCTCAGCTACACCATTCTGCTGAGGTGTATACCTGCATGTCAACTGTCTTCTTATTCCATGCTTCCTCAAGAAATGCTCAAAAGCTTTTGAGGTGTATTCACCACCTCCATCTGTCCTCAGACATTTAATCCAACAGCCATACTGCTTTTCTGCAAAAGCTTTGAAATCCATGAATTTTTCCAACACTTCACTCTTCTCTTTCAGAAAGTATATCCATGTCATCCTACTAAAGTCATCAATGAATGTAACATAGTATAAACTGCCTTTGATAGATGGGTTTTGTGCAGGACCCCATACATCACTGTGCACGATCTCAAGTGGCCTGTTACTCATATTTCCTTCTCTAGGAAACCTCAACCTTGCCTGCTTTCCAAACTGACAGGCTTCACAAACATGCATATGTCCATCATATTTGAACCTAGGCAATCCATTGACAATGCCTCTTGTTTGCATGTTCTTTAATCTCTGTATATTGACATGTCCAATCCTCTTATGCCACATATCGATTTCCTGTACCACATTCCTGCTCTTTGAGAACATGGCTGATTTTAGCTCAGGAATTCCAGCATCCCAGCTTAAACAATCTTCCTTCTTTCTTGCCTTTAGCAATCACTCTACATCCATGTTTGAAATCTTCAACGAAGCATCCATGCTCATTGAAGCGAACCTGTAATCCCTATTCCACCATTTGACCAACTGAGGCCAAGCTTTTAGTGATCGAAGGCACATACAGCACATCTGATATAGACTTTGTCTGACCATTATGCATGACCAATGGTACACTTCCAACATGTGTAATGACATGCTGGGTATCATC
This sequence comes from Cibotium barometz, assembly GCF_041138505.1. Classification (NCBI taxonomy): domain Eukaryota; kingdom Viridiplantae; phylum Streptophyta; class Polypodiopsida; order Cyatheales; family Cibotiaceae; genus Cibotium; species Cibotium barometz. The sequence goes on from NC_141055.1 coordinate 11,482,039, forward strand.
ACCTGTTTCCACATAGCCTTTTACATCCATAGGCTTCATGTGCTCAAACCATTCTCTATGACACGTCATATGGTTTGATGCTCCTGAGTCCATATACCATGTATCATCATTCTCAGCATTTGTTGTCATAGAACCCACAACATGCTTCATGGCAAACAAATGATTTGCAGTTCCATCATTGCTACTTGATGCATAGTACCACCATGTTGTGCATAGTTTCCACCATAATGACCACCACGTTGTGCTCTTCCCCCTCTCAAATCATTCTGTTTGCGAAAGCAATCTCTCGCCATATGACCATATTTGCCACAATAATAGCATTCCACATCTTGCATAGCATTTTGTTGGCCTTGCCAACGTCCTCGACCACGGGGGTTACCTCTGGCTCGCTGAGGTGCATAACCACAACCACCTCGAGCACCATATGAAGGCTGAAAATTCTGTTGTGGATGCCTATCCTGCCATCCACGACCATTACCACCACGTCCACGTGATGCGAATCTCCCCCTGCCTCTAAAGCCTCTCTGCGAGTAGAAAGCCTGATTTCTGCCATCATCATGGCTAGTAGATGCATCCAGAAATGAATCACTGAGCTTGATTTCCTCAACCAATAAGAGTGAAACCAACTCATCGAAGTCGGGTAAACCTGTACTCCTCTCACGGAGATAGATGTATCAAAAGATTTGTATTCCTTGCCAAGACCACGCAAGGTAATATCCACCAAATCATCATCAGGCATGGGGGCATTTATTGTGGCCAATGCATCTGCAAACTTCTTGATTTCTTGCACATAATCATGTATGCTCCTTTTATTCCTTTTCACATTGTGTATCTGCTGTCGCAATTGAGATTTGCGAGCACTCGTATCTGTATCAAACATCTTGACCAAAGTATCCCATGCATCTTTGGGATTCTCAGCATCCTGAATGTGTATGAGCATAGCATCAGATATACATATAGACAAATAATGCAGCACTTTGAATACTCTCTCTGACCATTGCTTATGAGCAATAAGCTGCTGCTGTGTAGGTTGCCGAGGTAGCTCAGGCTCAGGCTCAGGCTCAGGCTCAGCACCTATAATGAGATTCCAAAATCCTTTTCCTTTCAAGAAACTCTTTATCCTGTACTTCCATGCCTGGAAGTTCTTCCTATCCAGCTTTTCACCAACAATCTGAACTGGATTGTCCGACATGTTGCTCAATGCGTACACCTTCCGCACACTTCAAATCTGTAAATGAGCCTTCCTCAGCTCAACCACACTCCAATGAATGTTCCAGATACTCCAAGATAGCCAACAAACTCCAAATTTGATGTAGAAAATCAACCTGTAATCATCCAAGATGAACTGACTCACGCAGTGCGGGATACCCTGAATTGACACGCCTTCCAAGGCTCCAAATCGCAATGTAATGGTGCAATCAAGTATAGGCAACTTGCATTGACATCTAATGAAGCTCAATGTTGAGTATCAACTCCATCTGACATGTGTAATTACCAATTTTTGAAAACCCCTTTTTTTGTTTTTGGAAAAACCAGAAAAACCAGAGAAACCAGTAATGATTTGGCTCTAATTTCTTCAATATTTGACCAAATTGAGCAACCAGGCATTCATTGGCTTAGCAATAGTGTCCACCAACTCCATGTAAGAGGAATTTGTCCAATTGTAAAACACCAAAGATTAATTGCTCGATTAAAATGCTCTGTTTCTCTGCAACCAGTGGACAGGCTGTTTTAATCAGCTCATTCCCAGCTCAATTAAGCATCATTGACCAAACAAATCACATAGCCCTCTTCTCCAAGATGTAAAGCATCCAATTGCTAAGGAATTTGTGGAAGGAATCAAGCACCCGATGAGAAATTGACCTCCTCGTAGTGAAAAAACCAGAAAACTGCTCTGTTTTCACTAGTTGAGCTGCGCCGCCTGCAATTAGAGGATTTGGGAGTGTTTATAAAGTTGTTTGATGATGGTTATATGTGCCCAACACACCTAGGTACATGTGCAATCCACCAATGGTTCAATTTTTGCCAAAATCTCACTCCAAATGCATCAATTTTGGGCTTTCTCTTCTCTGTTTTGTAAGAGCTCAAAAAACCAGAATTTTCACACATTCAAATGCTTCCAAAATGATCCAAAATCACAATAGGGCTTGCATAAGAGTTGCCATTACATCTCTCATTGTCAAATACATGTTTGCTTTGCCAGATTTACATGTATTTCCACCATACATCAATGTTCCCAAGCTTTAATGGAAAGCTTCAAAAACCAGAATTTTGCTTTGCTTTGCTTTGCTCTAAAATGCTTTGCTTTTGCCTGTTTCACCTGCAATCTGCTCAAGGATGTTTAGAAGACCTTACCTAGTAGGCCAAGCTTTCAGATCTGATAGTATTTGGTGTGCTCCAAGCTTCACAGCTCCAATGGCAGCTTCACAGCTTGTGAGATCCCTGTCCCCACCATGCGACGGATTCGGGGTACTAGCAACGGAAGTAGCACTTCATGCGCGGGGCAGGGATCCACACTCGGGGCCTCGCCCACAGATATCCGGACAAGAGACTAATCCGTCGGTTTGTCCAAAACCGAAACCGGAAAAACTTCCTTTACCCGGAAAGCATGGGCGATTCCACCAGGATAACTCTTTACTCTATCGTAGTCAAGATCATTACGGATCAACTGATCTGACTGCACCTTTAACGGTACTTGGTCAATTCAAGGAAGAAACTTGCACTTGGATCATTGGGATCAACGCTTTTTTCCCCATCAAGAGGCACAGCCGTTGATTCCTATCCATAGAACAATTTCTATCCGGGATTTACTTCATCTATCGTAATAATAGAAATTAAATCTCGATTTACGGATCCATCAGTCTAGCCTAACCCCATCCGATCCCACGGGTTAGCCAACCGCCCAACCACTGTAGTGATGGGATCCAATTTGGAATTTGGTTAGGTTTTGTCTCGGGTACCAAGGAAAAGAGTTCCGAGGCCCCCTAGCCGGAAGTTCATGCAAACATAAAACTAGCCACACCACTTACACACCCAATATGAAATTGCCTTTTTCTTAGCATCAGCTAACTTTAAAACAATCCTTTAATGAAACCATAGTACCACTGATCACAATCTTCCAATTTATCCGGTTGATTCATAATTTCCCATCAATCCTTCATCAGAGTATCTATGGCATCATTGGCAACTAGAACGCTCACCACCTGTCCACACAGGGGCCTTTTCAATAGTTCCTAGCCCATAATACTCGACAAGATAATCACTTATAAAAATCAAGATGGACTCTCGTTGAAGATCAACAAGATCAACCAACAGATCCATATAAAGAGCCATGGACTCATCCATTGAAGACCAGCAAGGTCAGCAACCAGATCCATGCTCGGTTTCACAAAACAACTCTTACTCCTTGTTCCAATATCTTCCTCGACGCACGTGTGGGTATCCTAGGCGACCCAGATCCCGAGCACCGTATGGTCAGCACCCTCTAGGATCCTTCGCAGGTGACCTAGCGCTTCACTCATAGGCCGCTTCCTTGGTCCCTCATCCACCGTACCGGAAGCTCACCATTTTAATCGAACCGAGGCTGGTCAAGACCTCGGTCGACCTTGCTACGTGAGACGTCCTCCATTGACTCTCCGTCCAGCAGTTGCAACTTTATCAGTTAGGTCTCCACGACCTTAATCACAAGACGGTCAAAATGCTTTCCCAGCATTCTTGACATAAAACAGCCATTTACAAACAGCATTTACAAACAGTTTACAAATACAATTTCTATATTAACTCTCATTTTTCCACATTTCCCTCATTAATCCACATTACTTATTCCACATTCCATTTATATGTGTACTCATCCAATCACATCATTTTCCATCTCTTCACTTCAGATTCCTTCACATCACATATCATATATTCACATCCATATCCACATCCATACATCCACATCCACATCCACATTCACATCCATACATCCACATCCACATCCACATCCACATCCACATCCATACATCCATATCCACATCCATACATCCACATCCACATCCACATCTACATTCATACATCCATACCTGCTTATCCACATCCATACATCCACATCCACATCCACATCCACATTCACATCCATACATCCACCTCCACATCCACATTCACATCCATAAATCCACATCTACATGCTTACCTCCATTTTCACATCCTCATTTATACATCCACATCCCATATCCACATTCATACATACACATCCACATCCACATTCACATCCATACATCCACATCTACATGCTTACCTCCATTTTCACATCCTCATTTATACATCCACATCCCATATCCACATTCATACATACACATCCACATCCACATTCACATCCATACATCCACATCTACATGCTTACCTCCATTTTCACATCCTCATTTATACATCCACATTCATACATACACATCCATACATCCACATCCACATGCATACATCTACTATCACGTCCTCATTCATACATCCACATCCACATACATACATACATCCACATCCACATTCCCATTCACATCTATACATCCACATCTACATCCACATACATACATACATCCACATCCACATTCCACATTCACATCTATACAGCCACATCTACATCTACATTCACATCTATACATCCACATCTACATCCACATTCACATACATCCACATCCACCTTCCCATTCACATCTATACATCCACATCTACATCCACATACATACATACATCCACATCCACATTCCACATTCACATCTATATAGCCACATCTACATCCACATTCACATTCATACATATACATCTACATGTATACATCCACATCACATTCATACAACCATATTACATCCATTCTCGTCCTAACACATCCCATATGCATCTTAACACATCCTAACTCATCTTAACACATTCTATCACATCTCATACACATCTTATCACATCTTTTTACATCTCATACACCTCTTATCACATCCTATCACTTTCCATACGTATCTTATCAAATCTTATCACATCTCATACAAATCTTATCACATCTTTTTACATCTCATACACCTCTTATCACATCCTATCACTTTCCATACGCATCTTATCAAATCTTATCACATCTCATACACCTCTTATCACATCTTATCACATTTCATATCTTTTTTTTAGAAAGAGAATTCTTATATTTGATATAAGATTTCTCTACACATTTATTTATGTATGAATTCCATTTAAGGAAACTAACACTTTCGAAATTAAAATCAATCTTTTATGCATCTTCTTATGCATAAATTCAATTTGGTAGGAAATTACACTTTTAGAATAAAAGAATTTCTCTTATGCATCTAAGTTATGCATAAAATCCATTTATGAGGAAAATCACACTTTTAGTATAAAAAGAATATCTTTTATGCATACCTATATGCATGAAATCCAATATGATAAAAGTAACACTCTTACAATAAAATAATCAACTTTTATGCATACCTCTATGCATGAAATTCAATTATGATAAAAGTCACACTTTTATAATAAAATAATCAACTTTTATGCATACCTCTATGCATGAAATCCAATATGATAAAAGTAACACTTTTGATATAAAAAATTTTCCTTTATACATACTTCTATGCATGAAAATTAAAAATGATAAAAGTAACACTTTTGATATAAAAATTTTCCTTTATGCATACTTCTATGCATGAAAATTAAAAATGATAAAAGTAACACTTTTGATATAAAAAATTTTCCTTTATGCATACTTCTATGCATGAAAATTAAAAATGATAAAAGTAACACTTTTAATATAAAAAAAAGTATCCTTTATGCATACTTCTATGCATGAAAATTAAAATTTGATAAAAGTAACACTTTTATGTTAAAATAATAATCTTTTATGCATACCTCTATTATGCATGAAATCCAAATATGATAAAAGTAACACATTTATGTTAAAATAATAATATTTTATGCACAGCTCTATGCATGAAAATCAATAATGCATAATATAAAACAATTAATCTAGGATGATAATTCCTAGAATATGGTAGGAAGTCCTCTTTTTATGCTTTGGATGAAATTATTTTATGCATAATTTTTATAAAAATTTTGCCATAGCTCCGCTGCTCTATGACTGATAAATCTCAATTTTTCTAAGGGATAAAGCTTATCATTAAGAAAATAAATAAAATGATCTCTAATTGGATCATTAATCCATAATGGATTGAATCATCAATATACATAAACTAAAAGCATAGAAAAAAGCCATTAATTTGGCCTCAAACATAGCTTAATCTTGGGTTAAGGAAAAGCTTTATGAAAAGCTTGATTTGGATTGAGAATGGGTCATGAGTATGACCATTTCTTGAGTGAGAGAGAGAAATTACGTAAAAACCATTAGAATTTAAACATAAATGAAAATTAACTTCAATAGCATTTATTAAATTATGTAACTCTTCACTACTATTCACCAATTAACTTCAATAGCATTTAAAAAACCATACCAATTAAGCTTCTCAAGCTTGAGAGGGGTTGAGAAGAGAGAAACATTGAGAAATTATAGAAAAGATCAATATTCACTAATTACCTTACAAATTGCTTGATTCCTTGTTTCACGGTAGAGGCCCCCAACCAATCAATTGGTTAAGTATGTTGATGGAGCCACTAATGGGGATTGAAGAAAGAGGGAAGCTCCAAAAACTAGTGAATTATTAAATGAATTCACAGTTCTTGGCTTAGGTGGAGTAGAGTAACGATGCATAAACACTATCTATTTTTCAACAAGGGGGAGGCTTCTATTTATAGGAAAAATTGAGCTCCTAACCAAACAAACTGATTCTAGAATTTTCTAAATCAGTTTGGTCAATATTTGACCATTTTTAGGTCAGGTAAGCTAACTTTTTGGAACTAGACTTGAATGAGGAGAGAGGAGAGATGAAATATCTCAATTTTTATGAGTTTAAAACTCATTCAAGCATGTGAAATATGCACCTCCTTTAAAGAACTCCCCTTCCTTACATATGTGTCATAATGGAATCATTTTAATATTGCTCATAGTTTTTTTACTAATAAACCTTGTACATTTTCAACTCTTCATCTTATGTGAAATATGCACCTCCTTTAAAGAACTCCCCTTCCTTACATATGTGTCATAATGGAATCATTTTAATATTGCTCATAGTTTTTTACTAATAAACCTTGTACATTTTCAACTCTTCATCTTATGTGAGCATTTACTCATTTTTGGATACCCAAAATATCTCATATTTTTAATATTGCTCATAGTTTTTTACTAATAAACCTTGTACATTTTCAACTCTTCATCTTATGTGAGCATTTACTCATTTTTGGGTATCTTCTTTTACAAAATGGATTTATCTCCTCCCTACACATGGATTGATGCTATTGGCCCATAGGAACCTTAATTGGACCATAATCCAAAAATTTCAAAAAATCTAGACCCTTAGGCTAAGGTCCTTTATACCCATTTCCAATTAATTCCAATTGCACATTGGAAAGTTCTTTTTGAATTTCTGTTTCAGGGGAATTTATTTTAATAAGATGAGTTATTTTTCTATCCAAAAATATTCATAATCTGAATATTCTCTCTCTAGAATATTTTCTCTCTCTAGGTTAAAACAGCAGTTAGAAACAAGGTCTTTATATTTCTGAAGAGGGATTGATTATAGGGAAAGATACTGGACATCAAAAGAGGGTTGGGGGAGGAATCTTACACAGCTTCTTCTCTTCCCTCTTCACTCACTCACTCATAAACCTTAATAAACAGCACAAGGCTCTGATACCATGTTAAAAGAACGGTAGAGGGGGAGGAGACACACACACAGGAGCAAAACCTAATGTATATTGCAAACCCTAACCATAGAGGGAAGCCATGTCCACTCTCACACAAAGCATAATGCACTAATCCATAATCCACACAACACACAATGAGTTGTGTCCACACTCTACTAACCCTAGCTAATGTCCACACACTATGACCAGCTGGACACGCGGTCATTTATGTCTCACACATGTTCCTACCTAATCTGCCAGCACATAGCATAGCTGGCTCATACTAACATCGAGCTTGAATATCTCAACACAGATGATGAATTCGAATGTGGTTGATATGATTTTTAAATTCTGGTTATGAACTGATGAGTTGATTTGGATTCTGATTGAAAAATGATGATTCCTGAAATTTGGTTGAAATGTAACAAGCCGAGCAAAACCACAATGAGGATGAACGGGACAAGTCCTTGTGCTAATATTCGTAACTGGAATGATGATAGTGACTTCAAAAAATCACTATGAGATTAGTGGATTGTGCTGTCAGATTGCTACTATTAACACTTGACCTGGTGGATCAAGTTAATTGGATGACAAATTCAGGACTTGTTTGACTGAAATTCCCATGGAGGAATGTTCAGAAAGAAATTTTTTTCAGTCTAATGGACCATTATTGTGTTAAAAGTATGAATGTTATGATCTGAATGAATCGTTATCTGATGATGAGTTCTATATAAGGGGTCTTTATCCCAGGATTCTGATGGGTTGACCAGAATATAAGGATGTCATGAGAATATATTTTAAGTCCTCTAGAAAAATATTATTTATCCCCTCTTGAGTAATTTGGGGACGCATGTCATGAGAATATATTTTAAGTCCTCTAGAAAAATATTATTTATCCCCTCTTGAGTAATTTGGGGACGCATGTCATGAGAATATATTTTAAGTCCTCTAGAAAAATATCATTTATTCCCTCTTGAGTAATTTGGGGACGCCTAGGTTACGCTTGTGTCATGCCGGCTAGGTTAATATCGTGGGTGACACCACCATAAATATTAATACGTGTGGTATATGACATATGTTTGAGGCCATCTATGATTATTTCAGTTAGGTTTGTATGGTAGGGTGATTCCTAGGGTACTTACGCCTGGTAGTCATGAGTTGGTTATGATTTGTGCCTGTTTAATATTTGTGGGATTAATTTAATTATTAATTGGGCTTATATTTTCAGGTGATGAAGACTATGGGAATTGAAGAGTTTACTTTGGAAGAAATGTCTTGGTTCATCACATTTCATTTTTGGCAAGCATAGTAGCTTGCAACCTTAGCAAATGATTTTTCCATTTTGAACTTTAGGAAAGATACATTTATAATGTGGAATTTATTAAAGCCTATGGCTTTACCCTAGTTCTAATATTATACACTCTATTTTTGTTAAAGAAGAGTGCCGTGCTCTCTAAAAGCACATTTTGTATATTTTGGGACCCAACATGGTCTATTGAGCTAAGTATTTTAATTTTGTTAAGTGTTTGAATTTCAATTGATTTGATTTAGTTGAAGCTTGCAAAGCATTGGTTTTTATGGTTGAATCAATTCTTGTGAATTCTCTATTCTTCCACAATCTATCCTAGAATAAGATTCCGGTTGTAGTGGTATCGGAGCTTGGGCTAGGAGATTTGTGGGGAGAAGGTAGGAAAGGGCTTCAACTTCTCAAAAATCAAGAAAGTGCATGAATTTATCCATTGGACAGAAGGGTGCTTTGTAGGTCTTTACCCAAGGTCGAAAATTCAAAACTAGATCTACTCTCAAACCCACTCACCACCCTGCAAAACCATGCCTCTCTATCAAAAAGTGGTTTTTCTAAATACTCGGAGAAATCAAAATCTGACTGCATGGATGAAATCCCCATAGCCAGAAACAGTATTTTCTCAGAAATCAGAAAGCTTCAAGCACTAGCAAATCTATAATGGATGGAGCATATTTATATGTGTAAAAGCCATCCAAAAAAAAACACAAAAAAAAAATCCATGAAGAAGGCGCAACGTGGCAGCCTGCCCCGGCGCAAATCGGCGCTTGGGTGTGATTAAAAAAAATCCCATGAGCTTAATATCCATAAGCTTAATCACTCTTTACTCTAATCCTACTTTTCCCAAACCCCATGCAAGTCACATCACCTTTTTGAGCCTTTACTCCTCCTATTTTCAAATTTGAAGAGAAATTCAAAAAGGTTTCCAATTTTGAAATTTCTGGGTGCAGAAAAGTGATTTACAGGTTTTAAAAGGCTTAAAAATTGCCTAGAAAAGGCCAAAAATTTCCAAAATCATTTTTGAAAAATTCTAAAAATTTTCAAAAAATATTATAGAGATTGGGCAAGGCTTATAGGATTGTTTCAGTAGGTTTCAAAGTGAAAAAAATTATTTCATCAACAATTCAACTAGCCCAAGTCTCGTGAGTCACGCAGAATCGTTCGGGATTTGTTTGAAGCGACGAGAATTCAATTAAGCCATTGAATAGCATCTTTGTTCAGCTTCAACCAAGATCAAATTGCGAGAGAAAAATAAGATAAGTACTTACGTTTGCTTTATTTATTTACATCAAATAAAATAAAATTTTATTTATCTACATCATTTGCACAAGCACTATGGCAGATTTTCCTATCTCGCCCCATCAATTCAAGAGCAACTCCTTTCTTTACAACATCAAATTGTAGAAGAGAGAGAGAAGCGTATTGAATTGGAGAGACAGCTCACGAGTCGTAGACGCAAGCGTGACTCTTCGCTATCTTTTGATGATGAAGATTGAAAAGATGCAGGGGGGAAGAGAGCTTGAGCTCTTGCAAGCACACACACACGCTCACAAAACCCTAATAGAGAACTCACAAGGTGAGAGGCTGAAAATCTTCTTCTTCTCTACTCAACACTCAACACACCATATACAAAGATAAGAGTACACATAATATGAAAGGTACTCAACCAATACATACACGGGTTCTCTATAGTGTGAACCCGACTAAATGAGCTGGCGCTATAACTATTCCAGTCTCTAGAATGGCTATCACACAGCCTGTCATCCCACTGGCCGCATATCACCCAAGATCTCACCAACTATGCCAGTGGTGTAAGTGTGGGGCCTATCCCCCAGGCGGCGGGTCATTAGTGTCCACCGCCTCACTAGACGAGCTTGATATCTCAACACTCCCCCTCGAGCTCAACTCCATCTCATGTACACCAAGCGAAGCTCTGAATCTGCGGAGCTTCTCTGTACCCACCAATGCTTCGGTGAAGATGTCAGCTACCTGATCCTCTGTGCTGACATAAACAAGGTCAAGGTCTCCTGCTAAGACCTTCTCTCTGACGAAGTGGTAGTGAACCTCTATGTGCTTCGTACGAGCATGAAAGACTGGGTTCCTGGCCAACTGTATACTGCTAATGTTGTCACAGAAAATGACAACTTGTCTATCCACTGATAGACCCAAATCTGCAAGTAGCTTTCTCAACCAAGCTACCTCACATGCTGCCATAGCAGCTCCTCTGTACTCGGCCTCTATTGGATAGAGCAACTGTAGGCTGCTTCTTGCTGCTCCAAGTCACAGCAGCACTCCCCAAAGAAAACATGAATCCACTGGTACCAGCCCAATCAGCATCTGTGTACCCATGTACACATATCTGTGTCCCAGTCATAGAATAGTCCACAATGCAAGGTAGACCTCACATACCTCAGTATGCATCTCACTGCATCCAAATGCGGTTTTCATGGAACCTACATAAACTGACTCACCAACCCAATAGCATAGCTCAAATCTGGTCTGGTGATCGTCATGTAGATCAAACTTCCTACTATACGCCTATACATAGTAGGATCCTCCAAGATCTCTCCTAAATCTGCACTCAACTTGCCATTCTGATCCAATGGCACAGAAATAGGCTTACAGCCTGTCATACCATATTTGGACAACATGTCCAAGCCATACTGTCTCTGTAGTAATCCAATACCATGTGGTGACCTAATCACCTCAATGCCCAAGAAATATCTGAGCTCCCCCAGATCCTTCATCTCGAACTTCTGTCTAAGCAGGATCTTTACATCAAAGATCTCTGCATCATGGTCCCCCGTAATGATCAAGTCATCTACATAGATGACAACAAGCACAACTCCTCTATCACCATGTCTCACATACAGCGAGAAATCTGCATTGGCTACATGAAAGCCAATAGTGACAAGATATTCAGAAATCTTGTCAGACCATGCTCTTGGTGCTTGCTTTAAGCCATACAAGGCTTTCTTCAACCTGCAAACATGCTCAGGGTGACCCACATCCTCATAACCAGATGGCTGCAACATATACACCTCTTCTTGCAAATCCCCATGCAAGAATGCATTCTTTACATCCATCTGATGTAAAGACCATTGCTTTGACACAGCCACTGCTATCACAACTCTCACCATTGCCATCTTGGCAATGGGGCTAAAAGTTTCCTCATAATCAATCCCATATGTCTGTGCATATCCTTTGGCTACCAATCTAGCCTTGTACCTGTTTATGCTTCCATCACTGTTATGTTTAACTTTGTACACCCACTTGCATCCAATGGCTTTCTTGCCTTCAGGCAACTGCACTAAATCCCAAGTTTCATTTCCATATAATGCATCCATCTCCTCATCCATAGCTTTCTCCCAACACACATTTCCAACAGCCTCATCAATGCATGTGGGCTCTACAACCTGCACAACGTTTGCCATATATGCATAGTGATGTGCCACATAACCATCATATGTAAATCTCTGCACAGGGTTCTTCACTCTCCCTGATCTTCGCAGCTTTTCATTCATGGCTTCCATAGCCTTCTTTTACACCAGGTGTTCTCATAGCTGGGATCCCAAGCTCCTCATCAAGGCTCATATCTGAGCCACTAGACTCTCCATCAACATGAGAATGCCCTGCAGAAATGTCAGGCATACCAAGGGGCTCAATTACTTTCTCTTTTCCTTTACGTGATGTACTAATCACATTTACAGGACTGGTATTATGACGCAACCTGCTGCCACTCCATGGTCTATCAACAGACCCACTAGATGAGGACTCTCTTGGTCCACTCAAAGACTGTGATTGCTAACCTGCATTCTGTGCAAACACACTTCCACTCACATCAGCCCCAATAGCTTCTTTTTTAGCAGCATACCAGCTGCTCATCTCATCAAAAACAACATCCTTGCTTACCCTCAACTCACGTGTAGCAGGGTTATAACACCTGTATCCCTTTTGCTCAAGGGAATATCCAATAAACACACATTTTTCAGCTTTTGGATCGAGCTTAGTTCTCAGCTCATCTGGCACATGCACATATGCAATGCATCCAAAGACTTTCAAATGAGACAAATCTGGTTTTGTGCCAGCAAACCTCTCCTCTGGAGTTACATCATGTATGGCTGCAGCAGTTGGAGTCCTATTCATGATGTATACTGCTGTAGACACAGCCTCAGCCCAATAGCTATGCGGCATATTCTTCTCTTCCATCAATGCTCATGCAATCTCAGCAATGTGCCTGTTTTTCCGCTCAGCAACTCCATTTTGCTGCGGAGTGTATCTACATGTAAACTGTCTTCGAATACCATTCTTCTTCAAAAATTCAGAGAACTCATTGGAGAAGTACTCTCCCCCTCCATCTGGCACTTTACATATTTCCCTGTTTGCTTTTCAACCAAAACTCTGAAATTCTGAAAGTGAGTGAAAGTGAGTGAACACCTCACTCTTCTCCTTCATGAAATATACCCACACTTTCCTTGTGTGGTCATCAATGAAAGTCACATATAATACCTGTAGCCTCCCATAGATATGGTCTTCGTAGGACCCCATACATTTGAATGCACAACATCCAGTGCATTTCTGCTCACATATCTGTTACGTGGAAACACATGCTTTGTTTGCTTCCCAGATTGGCATGCTTCACATATTTTCTGCATACCTTCCACTTTAAATTTTGGCAGCCCTATCACAATTCCTTTTGTCTGCATAGACTTCAATCTCTGCACATTTACATGTCCAATCCTTTTATGCCAAATGTCTATGTCTGCAACAATTCCTGAACCATTTGCAAACATCGCAGCACTCATTTCAGGCATGTCTACATTCAACGTAAACATTTCAGGCATGTCTACATTCAACGTAAACATTCTGCCCACTCTGTTGCCTTTTGCAACCAACCTGCACTTGTCTTTGAAATCTTCAACATAACACCCATCAGGGTTAAACCAAACCTGCAAACCCTGCTCAATCATCTGGCCAATTGAAACCAGATTCTTTGTTATGTTCGGTACATGAAGTACATCTGCAAGGTACTTCACTTTGCCATCCTGCATAGACAATGACACATCTCCAACGTGGGCAATTGGATGAGCAGTGTCATCCCCTGTTTCCACAAAACCTGGTCTTTCTGGGTTTTTCATCTCCTTGAACCACTCCCCATGACTCGTCATGTGGTTCAAAGCGCCTAAATCCATATACCATACATTATCTTTTTTGTGCTGCATCAACATTTTCAGACATGGCATTCACGACATGCTGCATAACAAACAACCTTTCATTATCCTCATTATTTCTGCTTGAGGATGCATAGTTGTTTTGCTGCACTTTTCCATTTTGCATGTCAGCCTGCTTCTTATAACATTCTGCCTGCACATGTCCAGGCTTACCATAATAATAGCATTCACGTGCATCATTATATTGCCTTTGCCAATTTCCACGGCCTCTTTGACTCCCCCTGCCTCTGAATTTGCCTCTTCCACCTGCGTGTTATTGTTGTTGTTGATTCTGGGACAGTTGTTGTTGTTGCTGTTGCTGGCCATAATTCTGATTACCTGTTCGGCCACCTCCTTGACCGCCATGGCCTCCTCTACCTCGTCCTCTTCCTGAACTCGTGTAGAAGGCCTGTTGCTCTGAACTGTTTTTGCTTTGTGAAGACTGTTGGTCTTCACCCAAGCTCTTCTCTTCGATAATCAGCATAGACACCAAATCTGTAAAGTTGGGAATGTTTTCCCGAGTCTGAATGGACGTCTTGAATGCCTTGTATTGTGGCCCGAAACCACGTAGACAGACTTCCACCTTGTCATCATCATCCACTGACACACCAATAGATGCAAGGGATTCCACAATACCCTTTATCTTCAGCGCATAGTCATTCACAGACATGCTCTTTTTCTCCACAGTATGAAGTTCATTCTTCAACTGTATCTTACGTGCCTTGGTATTTGTTTCATAGAGCTTTACCAAGGTGTCCCATGCCTCCTTGGGGGACTTGGCATCCTGAATGTGCCCAATCATGGTGTCCTGTATACTAATGGAGAGCCAATACATAACCTTCCTGGCTCCTTGGTTTCAGTCTTTAAACTCTTTCACATCTGCAGCAGCAGTCGGCCGGTATCTCCGGTGCCTCTTCATGCTCACCTTCTATGTAGTCCCAATAGCCTTTTCCCATCAGGAAATTTGTCAACCTGAACCTCCAAGCATGGAAGTTATTCTTATCCAGCTTCTCAGCCACAATCTGTGTTATGCCATCATTAGACATCTTGCCAAACACACAATTTTACCAGAAACTGCACTCTGGTTTTTTTCTGCACAACTGCTGTATTTTCTGCAGCGGTACAAATGTCACAACCAGTGACTTCAAATGTGCATACATACACCCAATGGCAACTGTTGACCTCTTTGCAGCACCCACAGTGTCTGCACAGTCAATCTGTCTTCCTGCAGTTCTTAAAACAGAGTTCTGCAGAGAATTGATAACTTATCCACAGTGCTCGAAATCGCCTGCTTTCTGAAAAACGGAGGTCCAGACGCGTCCGAAACGCATTTTCGGCCCAAAAATATCAGTCCGATAGGACTCGGTCCGATAGGACTCGGTCCGATAGGACTCGGTCCGATAGGACTCGGTCCGATAGGACTCGGTCCGATAGGACTGTATAGTTGCCCTATAGCTTTACTCCCGCGAAGAAAGCTCCTCAATCAGAGACCGTTTGCTGGTGCCTCCTGTAGAGCTCCCGACAAGGGTGTAGTCACCAACACAATAGGGAAGAGTAGTTGAAGCTCTTACCCTCGTACCGCTTCCTGTGGTTCTCTTGCTTGCAGCTCAGCCCTTAGCATGAACCAGGCTCTGATACCATGAAAAGATGCAGGGGGGAAGAGAGCTTGAGCTCTTGCAAGCACACACACACACTCACAAAACCCTAATAGAGAACACACAAGGTGAGAGGCTAAAAATCTTCTTCCTCTCTACTCAACACTCAACACACCATATACAAAGATAAGAGTACACATAATATGAAAGGTACTCAACCAATACATACACGGGTTCTCTATAGTGTGAACCCGACTAAATGAGCTGGCGCTATAACTATGCCAGTAGAATGGCTGTCACACAGCCTGTCATCCCACTGGCCGCATATCACCCAAGATCTCACCAACTATGTGGTTTAAGTGTGGAGCCTATCCCCTAGGCGGGTCATCAGTGTCCACCGCCTCACTAGACGAGCTCGATATCTCAACAAAGATGACACTATCCAAAGGGCTGTAAATGCTACATTACAAGCACAAAGGTCACAAAAAGAATCCAAGATTAGTCGGAAAGCTTTCACATTTCTAAATTATGACGGAAAGAAGGATGCTAGGGTCATTCTATCTTGGCTTAGTCAACTAGATGACTATTTTTCAGGAGAAAAATTTTCAGAGAGTGATAAGATTAAATGTGCAGTCAATCATTTGGTAGACAGCGTAGCTTTATGGTGGAGTGTAATAAAGCAAGGTCGTGACAAGCCAGATTCTTGGAAAAGATTTCAACGACTGGTTAAAAAGCACTTTTTACCCTCACAATTCAAGTCTAAAGTTAGGCACCAATGGGACACTTTGCATCAACTTGAAAAGGAAACTATGTCACAGTATGTAGAAAAGTTCTGGAATACTTTATTACAAGTGCAGGTTGTGGAGAGAGTCAGTGAGAAGGACCAAAAGAGGAAATTCATTAGGGCCGATGTGAATATGTTTCGACCTCATTCACTATCTACTGCAATATCTTTGGCAACTAATTCTGAACGCAAAAAAACCATCCTATTGCTTATCAGAGTAGAAAGCTTAAGCTTGCAGAGCAAAATTATAGGACATATGACAAGGAAGTAGTAGTAGTAGTGCATGCTTTGAAAATCTAGAAGCATTACCTAATGGGTTCTGAATTTCTTATCACAAGACGGATCAACAAAGCATTAGGCATTTGCTTACGCAACCCCTTATTTCAGATAGGCACATCAAATGGGCATCTTTCATTCAAAGTTTCCAACCTATGATTCAATACCAACCTGGAAAAGAAAATGTTGTTGCCGATGCTTTGAGTCGAAGACCAAATATCAACAACATTTCCATTATTGAAAGTGAACCATTTGTACTTATGAAAGAAACTTATGAAGTTGATCCAGATTTTTCTGAAATATGGATCAAATTGCGTGAAAACAATTGGCCACCTCAAGGAAGTTATTCTCATAATGATGGCTATCTTTTCTTTGAGAAAAGATTGTGTGTTACTCAACCTTATAGATAACTTGTCTTGGAAGAGATGCACCAACCACCATTTGTGGGACATAGAGGAGTTTCCGCAACACTTCAAGTAGTTTCTCGAGAATTCTTTTGGCCTCATTTGAAGAATGATGTAGCTAAATTTATAGCTGAATGTAACATTTGCCAAGCAATTAAAAGCTACAAAGGCAAAGCTTTGGGATTGCTTATGCCTCTACCCATTCCAAATAGACCATGGGAACAAGTGTCTATGGACTTCATTACTGGCTTTCCTTCCAGTCATCATGACATGATTGGACAATAGTGGACAGGTTTAGTAAGCAAGCCTATTTCATTCCATGTAAAAAGACACTAACTTCTCAGCAAGCCACGAACATATTTGTCAAGCAAATCTTTGTTCATCATGGACTACCCAAAGTGATAGTTTCTGATAGAGATTCTAAATTTTATAGTCACTTTTGGGTTGCTCTTTTCTCAAACTTAGGCACTAAGTTAGATTTTTCCACGGCTTTCCATCCGGAATCGAATGGACAGATCGAAGTCACAAATAGCACTATCTTAGATATGCTTAGAGCCTATGTTTCCCAGCAACCTAGTGCATGGGATAAGTACATACACCTACTCCAATTTGCTTATAATAATACTCCTCATACTGCTACTGGTCGAGCACCATTTGAGATTATCTATGGTAGAGCTTTGCCTATTCCGGCTACTAGACTCTCCCATAAGATTGAAGCTGCCGACCAATATGTTAGAGACTTTGATCGCATTTTATCTGAAGTGCGTGATTGTATCACAAGAGCTCAAGAGAAGTATACATCTCAAGCAAATAGGAAGCGTAAAGATTTTTCATTTCAAGAAGGTGATTATGTACTTTTGAGAATTGAAAAATGACGATTAAAGAGTGTGGAAAAATTCCCTACAGTGAAGCTAGCGCCTAGATATTATGGGCCATTTAAAATCCTTCAAAAGATTAATGATGTGGCCTATAGACCAGAGCTTCCATCTAATTTGAATATCCACAATTCTTTTCATATCCATCTCTTGAAACCCTTTCGCGGAACACTTCCTACTCACCCAACATATGAGGAACCACCTCTTATTGAAGGAGAGGAAGAAGTACTGGTTCCTGATGCTATCATTGACCAAGAGATAACAACAACAAGAATAGGTAATCAATACTTCAAGTATCTTTTGACTTTCAAGAATCATCCTCAAGAAGATGCTAAATGGATGCCTGAGAGATTTTTTCGAGTTTACCCTGAAATTCTTCATTCTTTTCAAACCCAACAAATCTGCAATTGAGGACAATTGCAAACTCAAGCAAGAGGGATGTCATGAGAGTATATTTTAAGTCCTCTAGAAATATATTATTTATCCCCTCTTGAGTAATTTGGGGATGCCTAGGTTACTCTTGCATCATGCCGGCTAGGTTAATATCGTGGGTGACACCACTATAAATATTAATACGTGCGGTATATGACGTATGTCTGAGGCCATCTATGATTATTTCAGTTAGGTTTGTATGGCAGGGTGATTCCTGGGGTACTTACGCCTGGTAGTCATGAGTTGGTTATGATTTGTGCCTGTTTAATATTTATGGGATTAATTTAATTATTAATTGGGCTTATATTTTCAGGTGATGAAGACTATGGGAATTGAAGAGTTTACTTTGGAAGAAATGTCTTGGTTCATCACATTTCATTTTTGGCAAGCATAGTGGCTTGCAACCTTAGCAAATGATTTTTCCATTTTGAACTTTAGGAAAGATACATTTATAATGTGGAATTTATTAAAGCCTATGGCTTTACCCTGGTCCCAATATTATACACTCTATTTTTGTTAAAGAAGAGTGCCGTGGGGGCTATGGCCTAATTTTGGTGGAAAGAAAGCTAATAAAGAAATACTCTTGTGTGGGGAAAGGCCACGCACAAGAGGGGGAAAGATTGCACCCAGCATGGTCTATTGAGCTAAGTATTTTAATTTTGTTGAATTTCAATTGATTTGATTTAGTTGAAGCTTGCAAAGCATTGGTTTTTATGGTTGAATCAATTCTTGTGAATTCTCTTCTCTTCCACAATCTATCCTACAATAAGATTCCAGTTGTAAAGGAACCCCAGAATCAGTTGGATCTTAAGGGGAAGAGTTGTCCTCTAGTTGCAAGACGAGGACATCTCGCGTTTTTTAAGTGGGGTAGGATGTAAGATTCCTCCCTCCAGCTTTTTGAGGTGTGCATGTGTAAGAACCTCCCCTTCTGATCGTATAATTATTCCCCTCTCTGAAATAAAAGAAAGATTCTGTTTTACCCTATTTTGACCTAGAGAGAGAAAATGTCTAGAGAGAGATAGTCCAAAATTGAGATATTTTTGGATATAAAAATCCTCCTAGTGTCTAAAATGAATTCCCCTGAAATAGAAATTCAAAAAGAACTTTCCAAAGTGCAATTGGAATTAATAGGAAATGGGTATAAAGGACCTTAGCCAAAGGGTCTAGATTTTCAAAAAAATTTGGATTATGGTCCAATTAAGGTTCCTATGGGCCAATAAGATCAATCCATGTGTGGGAAGGAGATAAATCCAATTTATAAAAGAAAAATACCCAAAATGAGTAAATGCCCACATAAGATGAAGAGTTGACTATGTACAAGGGTTATTAGGAAAAAACTACGAGTATTACTAAAAAAATGAGATATTTTGGGTATAATGATTCCATTTTGACACATGTGTAAGGAAAGGGGATCCCTTTAAGGAGGCACCTTCTTCATATGCTTGAATGAGTTTTAAAATAAAAAATAATGTGATATTTTTATCTCTCCTCTCTCTTGGTTCAAACCGAATAAAAAAGGAACCAAACTAGGTCCAAATCTGGTCCAAATTCAACCAAACTGAAATCTAGAAAATTCTAGAAATCAGTTGGTCTTGGTTAGAGCTTCCCTCTCCTATAAATAGAACCTGAGCCTTTGTAAAAAAATAGGAGAATTTTACTACACCAGAATTATGCTGAAATAATGATAATTTTTACTATTCTCTAAAATTCTCTCCAAATTCAAGAAATTGGAGCTTCCCTCTTTCTTCAATCTCCATCGGTGGCTCCATCAACATAACAAATCAATTGATTGGTTGGGGGCCTCTACCGATCAAGGAATCAAGCAATTTGTAAAGTAAAGTATGAATTTTGATCTTTTTCCATAATTTCTCAATGTTTCTCTCTTCTCAACCCCTCTCAAGCTTGAGAAGCTTAATTGGAATGGCTTTTGAATGCTATTGAAGTTAATTGATGAATGATAGTAAAGGAATACATAAATTTTCATTTATGCTTAATTTTAATCGTTTTTATGTAATTTCTCTCTCTCACTCAAAGAATGGTCATTCACATGACCGATTCTCAATCCAAATGAAGCTTCTCATGAAGCTTTCCCTAATCCAAGAACAAATTCTATGCTTGTTTAATTGGAGGCCAAATTAATGGCTTTTTATGCCTTTAAGTTAGTTATTTCATGAGAATTTATGATTCAATCCTTAATGGGTTAATGATCCAATTAAGGATCATTCTAATCATATCTATAATGTTAAAGTTCATTCTTTTAAAATAAACTGAGATTTATCAGTAATAACAGCAGAGCTATGGCGAAATTTCTATAAAATTTACACATAAAACATTTTCATTCAAAGTATGAAAAGAGGACTTCCTACCATATTCTAGGAATTATCATCCTAGATTAATTGAAAGATTTTCATAGTAATCATGGAGAAATTGATTTTTATGTTTATGTATAATTATGGATTTAAGAAAAATAGAAATTTCTAGTAATTAAATTTTATATTAAAAGAGTAATCCCCATGACCTTGGGAATCCATGTATTCCATTGATTTAGAGAAAAGAACTAGAAGGCTAAGATTATGTATAATTTATGTAAACAAATTAAAGAAAGATTTTAGTTAAATTTATCTTTTTGTATAGATAAAGTTTTAAATGTTAAAAGAGGAATTCCCATTACATTTGGAATTCCATGATTAGATAAGAAAAGAGAATTTCTTATCATTTTGGAATTATGAGATAATTTATTTAATTTCAATGATGAAATTTATAGATAAACTTATTTATCTATGAGAAATAATTAAATGTTAAAAGAAGAATTCCCATTACATTTGGAATTCCATGAATAAATGAGAAAAGAGAATTTCTTATCATATTGGCATTATGGGATAATTTATTTAATTTCAATGATGAAATTTTTATATAAATTTATTTATCTATGAGAAATAATTAAATGTTAAAAGAGGAATTCCCATTACATTTGGAATTCCATGAATAGATGAGAAAAGAGAATTTCTTATCATATTGGAATTATGAAAAATTTTATTTAATTTCAATGATGAAATTTTTAAATAAATTTATTTATCTATGAGAAATAATTAAATGTTAACAGAGGATTTCCCATAACATTTGGAATTCCATGATTGGATGAGAAAAGAAAAATTCTTATCATATTGGAATTATGGGATAATCTATTTAATTTCAAAGATGAAATTTTTAGATAAATATTTAAATGTCAAAAGAGGAATTCTTACGACAATTGGAATTCCCTCATTTAGTTGGGCAAAGAGAAATTTCTAACATATCAAAATAAATGATATTTTAATCTAGATGAATTTACTATATAAGAAATACTTGTTGGGAAAAGAGGAATTCCCAAAACATTGGAATGTAATTAATTAAACGCAAAAAGAGGAATTCCCTTGGTAATTGGAAACCTAGAAATTAAATGGGAAGAAGAGGAAATTTTAGTATAAATTTGATTTATGGTTATTTTTACCAAATGAAGAAATATGGCTAGAATTGATTTCTAAAAATCCCATGAATTCCTTTATTCATCAAAAGAAGAATATGAAATAAAATTCAATTGAAGAATTGAGAAGCAATATGGAAATAGTCATCAAAAAAGAATCTTTAATTTAAACCAAGCAAGTGACTGAAGATTAGAAAGTCCTATTATCGGTATCAATCTAGAAAAAAGCTATTAAATAGTAATAACATGTAATAGTGATGTGATAAGATGTGTATCGGATGTGATAAGATGTGTACGGGATGTGATTGGATGAGATGATGCGATAAGATGTGTATGAGATGTGATAGGATGTGATAAGATGCATATGGGATGTGATAGGATGTGATAAGATGCATATGGGATGTGATAAGATGTGATAGGATGTGATAAGATGCGTATGGGATGTGATAGGATGTGATAAGATGTTTATGAGATGAGGTAAGAAGTGTATCTGATGTGATAAGATGTGTATGGGCTGTGAGATAGGATGAGAATGGTTGTGTTATAAAAGAATAGATGTGAAGGTGTATGTGAATGTATGAATATGAATGTAGAAATGGATGTATGGAATGTGGATGAGGATGTTTATGAATGTGAATATGGATGTATAGATCTGGATGTATGGATGTCGCTGCCTGTGGATGTATGAATGAGAATGTGGATATGGATGTGCGAATGAGGATGTGGATGTGGATGTGGATGGGCGAATGAGGATGTGGATATGGATGTATGAATGTGAATGTGGATGTGGATGTGCGAATGAGGATGTGGATGTGGATATGTGAATGTGAATGTGGAATTGGATGTGCAAACGAGGATGTTGATGTGGATGTATGAATGTGAATGTGGATGTGGATGGGCGAATGAGGATGTGGATGTGGATGTATGAATGTGAATGTGGATGTGAATGTATGTGAATGTGGAATTGGATGTGCAAACGAGGATGTTGATGTGGATGTATGAATGTGAATGTGGATGTGCATGGGCGAATGAGGATGTGGATGTGGATGTATGAATGTGAATGTGGATGTGAATGTGCGAATGAGGATGTGGATGTGGATGTGTGAATGTGAATGTAGAATTGGATGTGCGAATGAGGATGTGGATGTATGAATGTGGATGTGGATGTGGATGTATGAATGTCAATGTGGATGTGGATGTTTGAATGAGGATGTGGATGTATGAATGTGAATGTGGATGTGGATGTGCGAATGAGGATGTGGATGTGGATGTGGATGTGTGAATGTGAATGAGGATGTGGATGTGGATGTGTGAATGTGAATGTGCAATTGGATGTGGATGTGGACGTATGAATGAGATGTGGATGTGGATGTATGAATGTGAATGTGGATGTATGGATGTGAATGTGGATGTGGATATGGATGTATGAATGTGGATGTATGGATGTGAATGTGGATGTGGATATGGATGTACGGATGTGGATGTGGATGTGGATGTATGGATATGAATGTGGATGTGGATATGGATGTATAAATGTGGATGTGGATGTTGATGTATGGATGTGGATGTACGGATGTGAATGTGGATGTGGATATGGATGTATGAATGTGGATGTGTATGGATGCGGATGTGGATGTGGATGTATGGATGCAGATGTGGATGTGGATGTATAGATGTGGATATGGATGTGGATGTACGAATGTGGAGGTGTAGGTGGAATAATGAATGCAAATGTGTATGTGAAATGATGTGACGACGATATGAGTGAATGGATGAGATGTGAAGAAATGATATGTGATGAATCTGATGATGTGAAGAGATGGAAAATGATTGGATGAGAATGAGTACATATATGAATGGAATGTGGAATAAGTAATGTGGACTGATGAAGGATAATGTGGAAAGACGAGACTTCGTTATAGAAACTATATTTGTGACCTGTTTGTAAATGAATGTTTTATGTCAAGAATGCTGGGGAAGCATTTTTGACCGATGATTAAGGTCGTGGAGACCTAACTGATAAAGTCGCAACAGCTGACGGAGAGTCAACGGAGGACGTCTCGCGTAGCAAGGAGCCGAGGTCTTGACCAGCCTTGATTTAAATGGTGAGCTTCCGGCACGGTGGATGAGGGACCAAGGAAGCGGCCTATGAGTGAAGCGCTAGGTGACCTGCGAGCGAAGGATCCTAGAGGGTACTGACCATACGGTGCTCTCGGCAGGCTCTGGGTCGCCGAAGATATACACACGTGCATCGTGGAAGATATTGGAACAAGGAGTACGAGTTATTTTCTGGAACCAGGCATGGATCTGGGTGACTGACCTTGCTGGTCCTCAACGGATGAGTCCATGGCTCTTTTATATAGATCTGTTGGTTGATCTTGCTGATCTTCATCCAAGATTCCATCTTGATTTTTATAAGTGATTATATTGCCGGGTACTATGAGCTAGGAACTATTGAAAAGGCCCCTGATGAGTGGACAGGTGGTGAGCGTTCTGGTTGCCAATGATGCCATAGATACTCCGATGAAGGAATGATTGGAAATTAAGATTCAACCGGATATTTTGGAAGATTGTGATCACTGATACTATGATTTCATTAAATGATTGTTTTAAAGATGGCTGAATCTCTGAAAAATGCAATTTCATATTGGGTGTGTAAGTGGCATGACTGGTGTTAAATTTGCACGAATATCCGGCTAGGGGGCTTGGGAACTCTTTTCCCTGGTACCCAGGACAAAACCTAACCAAATTCTAAATTGGATCCCATCACTACAGTGGTTGGTCGGCTAACCCATGGGACTGATGGATCCGTAAAATGAGACTCCTTTCTGTTATTACGATAGATGAAGTAAATCACGCGTATGGATAGGAATCAATGGCTGTGCCTCTTGATGGGGAAAAAGGCGTTGATCTCTATGATCCAAGTGCAAGTTTCTTCCTTGATCCGACTGAGTATCTTTATAGGTGCGGTAGGATCAGTTTGGTCAGTACTACGTTAGAGTAAAATTTTATCTGGAGGAATCGCCTTTGCTTTTCGGGCAAGACAAGTTTTTCCGAGTTCGGTTTTGGAAGAACCGAGGAATTAGTCACTTGAATTAGTCACCTGTCTGGATATCCGTGGGCGAGGCCCCGAGTGTAGGACCCTGCCCCACACTAGATGTACTACTTTCTCTTTGCTAGCACCCCGAATCCGTTGCGCGGTGGGGGACATGGATTTTACAGTTGGTATCAGAGCGAATTGGCTAATGAGGATCAAATGAGAAGCCAAAAACGTCAAAAATTTATGAAGTAGCAGTAAAAGGTTGGAATTGTGTTATGAAATTCATACAAATTGATATTCAGACTGAAATTCATAAGTTAGTAATTGGGTCTTCAGATGGAAGTACCACAATTGTATGGAATCCCTGACTTGCTTGAGGCTTAGACATGATGGTATTTACCTTATAATTCCAAGGACCGTGACTACCCGTATATACGGAGGGTATAACTGCAGCTCTTTACTGGGAGTATATACGAGTAAATCTAAGATCTTGAAATTATAAGCTAAAATGCTTTCCAGATGATGAATTCGAATGTGGTTGATATGATTTTTAAATTCTGGTTGTGAACTGATGAGTTGATTTGGATTCTGATTGAAAAATGATGATTCCTGAAATTTGGTTGAAATGTAACAAGCCGACCAAAACCACAATGAGGATGAACGGGACAAGTCCTTGTGCTAATATTCGTAACTGGAATGATGATAGGTGACTTCAGCAAATCACTATGAGACTAGTGGATTGTGCTGTCAGATTGCTACTATTAACACGACCCGGTAGATCAAGTTAATTGCATGACAAATTCAGGACTTGTTTGACTGAAATTCCGGTGGAGGAAGAAAGAAAATTTCTTCGGTCTAATGGACCATTATTGTGTTAAAAGTATGAATGTTATGATCTGAATGAATCGTTATCCGATGATGAGTTCTATATAAGGGATTTTTATCCCAGGATTCTGATGGGTAGACCAGAATATAAGGAACCCCAGAATCAATTGGATCTTAAGGGTTCAAACCGAATAAAAAAGGAACCAAACTAGGTCCAAATCTGGTCCAAATTCAACCAAACTGAAATGTGGAAAATTCTAGAAATCAGTTGGTCTTGGTTAGAGCCTCCCTCTCCTATAAATAGAACCTGAGCCTTTGTAAAAAAATAGGAAAATTTTACTATACCAGAATTATGCTGAAATAATGATAATTTTACTATTCTCTTAAATTCTCTCCAAATTGAAGAAATTAGAGCTTCCCTCTTTCTTCAATCTCCATTGGTGGCTCCATCAACATACCAAACCAATTGATTGGTTGGAAAGAATCAAGCAATTTGTAAGGTAAAGTATGAATTTTGATCTTTTTCCATAATTTCTCAATGTTTCTCTCTTCTCAACCCCTCTCAAGCTTGAGAAGCTTAATTGGAATGGCTTTTAAATGCTATTGAAGTTAATTGATGAATGGTAGTAAAGGAATACGTAAATTTCCATTTATGCTTAATTTTAATGGTTTTTATGTAATTTCTCTCTCTCTCACTCAAAGAATGGTCATTCCCATGACCGTTCTCAATCCAAATGAAGCTTTTCCCTAATCCAAGAATAAATTCTATGCTTGTTTAATTGGAGGCCAAATTAATGGCTTTTTATGCTTTTAAGTTAGTTATTTCATGAGAATTTATGATTCACATAATGGATTAATGATCCAATTAGGGATCATTCTAATCATATCTATAATGTTAAAGTCCATACTTTTAAAATAAACTGAGATTTATCAGTAATAGCAGCGGAGCTATGGCGAAAGTTTTGTAAAATTTACACTTAAAACATTTTCATTCAAAGTATGAAAACAGGACTTCCTACCATATTCTAGGAATTATCATCCTAGATTAATTGAAAGATTTTCATAGTAATCATGGAGAAATTGATTTTTATGTTTATCCATAATTATTGATTTAAGAAAAAGAGGAATTTTTGGTAATTAAATTTTATATTAAAAGAGTAATCCCCATGACCTTGGGAATGCATGTATTCCATTGATTTAGAGAAAAGAATTAGAAGGGTAAGATTATGTATAATTTATGTAAAAAAATTAAAGAAAGATTTTAGTTAAATTTATCTTTTTGTATAGATAAAATTTTAAATGTTAAAAGAGGAATTCCCATTACATTCGGAATTCCATGAATAGATGAGAAAAGAGAATTTCTTATCATATTGGAATTATGGGATAATTTATTTAATTTCAATGAGATAAATTTATTTATCTATGAGAAATAATTAAATGTTAAAAGTGGAATTTCCATTACATTTGGAATTCCATGAATAGATGAGAAAAGAGAATTTCTTATCATATTGGAATTATGGGATAATTTATTTAATTTCAATGATAAAATTTTTAGATAAATTTATTTATCTATGAGAAATAATTAAATGTTAAAAGAGGAATTCGCATTACATTTTGAATTCCATGATTGGATGAGAAAAGAGAAATTCTTATCATATTAGAATTATGGGATAATTTATTTAATTTCAAAGATAAAATTTTTAGATAAATATTTAAATGTCAAAAGAGGAATTCTTACGACAATTGGAATTCCCTCATTTAGTTGGGCAAAGAGAAATTTCTAACATATCGAAATAAAGGATATTTTAATTTAGATGAATTTATTATATGAGAAATACTTATTGGGAAAAGAGGAATTCCCAGAACATTGGAATGTAATTAATTAAACGCAAAAAGAGGAATTCCCTTGGTAATTGGAAACCTAGAAATTAAATGGGAAGAAGAGGAAATTTTAGTATAAATTTGATTTATGGTTATTTTTACCAAATGAAGAAATATGGGTAGAATTGATTTCTATAAATCCCATGAATTCCTTTATTCAAAAGAAGAATATGAAATAAAATTCAATTGAAGAATTGAGAAGCAATATGGAAATAGTCGTCAGAAAAGAATCTTTAATTTAAACCAAGCAAGTGACTGAAGATTAGAAAGTCCTATTATCGGTATCAATCTAGAAAAAAGCTATTAAATAGTAATAACATGTAATAGTGATGTGATAAGATGTGTATCGCGGATGTGATAAGATGTGTAACATATGTGATAAGATGTGTATCTGATGTGATAAGATGTGTACAGGATGTGATTGGATGAGATGATGCGATAAGATGTGTATGAGATGTGATAGGATGTGATAAGATGTGTATGGGATGTGATAAGATGTGATAAGATGCGTATGGGATGTTACAGGATGTAAAAAGATGCCTATGGGATGTGATAAGATGTGTATGGGATGAGATAAGAAGTGTATCTGATGTGATAAGATGTGTATGGGCTGTGTGATAGGATGAGAATGGTTGTGTTATAAAAGAATAGATGTGAAGGTGTACGTGAATGTATGAATATGAATGTAGAAATGGTTGTATGGAATGTGGATGAGGATGTTTATGAATGTGAATGTGAATATGGATGTATAGATCTGGATGTATGGATGTATAGATCTGGATGTATGGATGTCGGTGTGGATGTATGAATGAGAATGTGGATGTGGATGTATGAATGAGAATGTGGATGTGGATGTGGACGTATGAATGTGAATGTGGATGTGCGATATGGATGTATGAATGTGAATGTGGATTTGGATGGGTGAATGAGGATGTGGATATATGAATGTAAATGTGGATGTGGATGTGCGAATGAGGATGTGGATGTGGATGTGTGAATGTGAATTTGGATGTGGATGGGCGAATGAGGATGTGGATGTGGATGTATGAATGTGAATGTGGATGTGGATGTATGAATGTGAATGTGGATGTGCGAATGAGGATGTGGATGTGGATGTGGATGTGTGAACGTGAATGTGGAATTGGATGTGTGAATGCGGATGTGGATGTGGATGTGTGAATGCGGATGCGGATGCGGATGTGGATGTGGATGTATGAATGTGAATGTGGATGTGGATGTGCGAATGGGGATGAGGATGTGGATGTGGATGTGGATGTGGATGTGGATGTGGATGTGGATGTATGAATGTGAATGTGGATGTGGATGTGCGAATGAGGATGTGGATGTGGATGTGTGAACGTGAATGTGGAATTGGATGTGTGAATGCGGATGTGGATGTGGATGTATGAATGTGAATGTGGATGTGGATGTGCGAATGAGGATGTGGATGTGGATGTATGAATGTTGATGTGGATGTATGAATGTGAATGTGGATGTGGAGGTAAAGTATGAATTTTGATCTTTTTCCATAATTTTTCAATGTTTCTCTCTTCTCAATCCCTCTCAAGCTTGAGAAGCTTAATTGGAATGGCTTTTGAATGCTATTGAAGTTAATTGATGAATGGTAGTAAAGGAATACGTAAATTTCCATTTATGCTTAATTTTAATGGTTTTTATGTAATTTCTCTCTCTCACTCAAAGAATGGTCATTTCCATGACCGATTCTCAATCCAAATGAAGTTTCTCTCATGAAGCTTTTTCCTAATCCAAGAATAAATTCTATGCTTGTTTAATTGGAGGCCAAATTAATGGCTTTTTATGCTTTTAATTTAGTTATTTCATGAGAATTTATGATTCAATCCATAATGGGTTAATGATCCAATTAGGGATCATTCTAATCATATCTATAATGTTAAAGTTCATTTATTTAAAATAAACTGAGATTTATCAGTAATAGTAGCGGAGCTATGGCAAAATTTCTGTAAAATTTACACATAAAACATTTTCATTCAAAGTATGAAAAGAAGACTTCCTACCATATTCTAGGAATTATCATCCTAGATTAATTGAAAGATTTTCATAGTAATCATGGAGAAATTGATTTTTATGTTTATGCATAATTATTGATTTAAGAAAAAGAGAAATTTTGAGTAATTACATTTTATATTTTTCATGAATAGATGAGAAAAGAGAATTTCTTATCATATTGGAATTATGGGATAATTTTTTTAATTCCAATGATGAAATTTTTAGATTCTGCAACCACGTCCGAGATGATGCCCCGCATCTTTCTTTCTGTCTTTTTCTTTCTCCCTTTCTTTATTTCCTTCATTATGGCTTGTGTTTCTATTAGGACAGCTTGGCCCTCTTGCATCTCTGCGTAGCTGTTTAGCACTAGTTGCGCTGGCAGTAATGCTAACTGCATCTACTCTGCTAGTTTGAGTTCTGGAAGAGGCCTTTTTGCCACATGGTTGAGGACCTGTGTCAGCAGGTAAGGGTTGCAGATCTTGGACCGATGGGCCTTGAGATAGTTTTCCACTTCCCTATGCATGTAGTATCAGTCTTCTTCCTTCTCTTCATGGACTTTAGCAATTCTATTCAGGGGGACCTTGTTGTAGCGGAACACTGGCTTCACCTGCATGATCAACGACATTGCTTTGCATGCCTTCTCCGTGGCCTCATCCCAGATACTCTCATATTCTGCCCCATTATTGGAGTTATATGAACTCTTCTTCAACATAGCGTCCAAGGGCATCTTGTCAAAGGCATGGGCGTGTACCTTGTGTGAGATCCCACTGCCCCCTCTGCGCATCGTGGATTCTCGAATGGTAGCAGTGGAAGTAGCTTCCTCTTGCACGGAGCAGGGTTTCTCACTCGGGGCCTCGCCCTCAAATGTCTGGGCAGGAGACTAAGCTGGTGGTCATTTTTGAAAATCGAAACCGGGAAAATTTCCCCTACCCAGAAAACGGGGATGATTCCACCATTTTTATTTTCTTAACAAATTTCTCTAACGAGGTCAAGATACTGAACTAACCTTCATCTAAATAAACTAGATAGAAGGGAAACTATTACAGACTTAACTTGAAGGGATCAACGTTTTTTTCCTAATTTAATCAGGCAGAGCCATTAATTAGAGAAGTCTTCAGGCTTTTATTTAACTGTTCGAGTTCTAAATGTATTCCTATCGATCAATTTTATTATTAAAACTCTACTGATTCCACCCTAACCCCATCCGGCCCATGGGTTAGCCACCACCCCCAACCACTGGAATTGGTAGAACCAGACAAGTACTCACCCACCCATAATTGAATGCCTTTCTTAACTTTTGCTTTAGAATACAGATACGCACACACTCCTCTTTAAACTTTAACTTTTAAAACAATCCATTGACAAACAATTATTGGTTACAGATGTCATAACTCAAGATTTTCAAATCAATCCTTGTTTCTCACAAAATAGTATCACTCTGGACTCTCCGTTGAGACAAGCAGGTCAGCAACAAGATCCAGTAATAGATTACAATAATTTTCTCGTCATATATATCTTCCATGAGATACGCATGGATGTCCTAAGCACCGCGAGCCCGTGCATCGCCTGGTCAGAACCCTCCAAGATCCTCCTTAGGTGTCCTGGAACTTCACTCAGGGACCGCTTCGTCAGCCGTCACCCATCGTACCGGAAGCACACCATTTTCACCATATCCAAGCTGGTCAAGACCTGGGTAGGTTTTTGCCGCGTGAGCCGTCCTTTGAACACTCCCGGCCAGCTATTGCAACCGAACTTCCCTTAGAAAAACACATATACCAAATGCTCCCTCCAGCATTTTGGCGTAAGATAGTCCTTTAAGAAAACAGGGTTTCTATGCAAGTTTTTAGTTTTGATTTTCTTTTGAATACAATGAGTATATCTTAATTTTGTATCCCAAGACTTCTAGATCACAGGTGTGGATTCCCAAGCAGAATTCCTTGAATTCTGTAATCTTGATCCTCAGATCAAAATCAAAGTTCTCAATTTAATTTTAGATTCGGTGGGTGATTTGATTGAATTTTCCTCAATTGGTCACATCGTCTTTTCTTGAAACTGACGAAGGAGATTAAGTCGTGGTCATAGTCTGATTCAGGGTTCGAGTTTGGAAAGGTTCTCCCTGAACTATCTTTCTTGAAGGAGGGTAATATTTCAATTTCTACTTTACTAAATTTCATTCATTGAGTATTTTTCTTAACTGAATTCAAAACTAAACACGTATTCCTATGAGGAAAAAATTAATAATTAAAGAAGCTCGTAGGCTAAGCCACCTACTTTCTTTGTGATTAGATATGGTCCACATTATCTGGGGGATAACTTCTTGTACTTCCCAAGAGATAGAGAACTTCTTTTGGGGCGTACTCGAATGAAGACCATATCTGCTTCTTTGAATTTTCTATCTTACCTCTTCTTATCTGCATACTACTTCTGTGTATCCTGGGCAGCTTTTATATCTTTGCGAATTGACTGCATCTACTGCTCCATGCCGTCAAGCATCTGTCTGGACATCTCGATCCTAATCAATGGGTTGGACCAAGTTAATGGAGTTTCGGTGATAAGAAGCATTGTAGGCAAATTCAACTAGGTGCAGATAGCTTAGCCACTTCTTGGGTTCCCTGCTACTACAGCATGACCAAAGTATATCTTCGATTACTTGGTTCACCCTTTCAGTTTGACCATCGATCTCGGGGTGGTAAGCTGTGCTGAGATCCAAGAAGATTTCTACTGCTTCGAAAAATGCAGTCCAGAATCTTGATGTGAACTTGGGATCTCGATCACTTAGTATTCTCCTGGGTAGGCCATGCAATCTGAAGATTTCCTTGAGGAACACATTGGCCACATCCACAGTGTAGGTTCCTTTTACTGGAATCAAATGGGCAACTTTGGTTGGTCTATCAACTACCATGAAGATGGAGTTGTAACCTAATTGCACTGAAGGTAATCCAGTAATAAAATCCATACTGATACATTCCCACTTCATCTGGGGGATGTCTAATGGATGTAGCTTCCTAGGCATTTTTACTCTCTCGGCCTTGACTTTGTTGACAGGTCCGACATTGACGTACATGATTAAGTACATCCTTTTTTAGACCAGGCCAAAAGAAGCTTTTCTTCACAGACATGTAGGTTTTGATGAAACTTGGATGTCTTGCAATAAGGCTGTCATGGGCGTCATTCAGAATTTGACCCTTAGTTCTCTCATCATTTGGGAATGCATAGCCTGCGATTATAATACATAATTCCATCATCCAGGCTATACCCTTGAACTCGGTTCAACTCTTGTGGAGTTTTGCTTTCCTGCATAAGTAGGGTAGCAATAGGGCCAAAAAATCTATCCTGCATGATCTTCTCTCTTGATTCAATAATCAAGGGATTTGACACTACAATAATTGCAAGCAAGGAGGCTTTTCTGCAGAGGGCATGTGCTACCACATTTTCTTTGCCTGGGCGGTACTTGATTTCAAAATCAAATTCCTGCAGGGTCTGCATTCACCTTCTTTGGCGCATGTTGAGATCCTTCTGAGTGAAGATCCACTTTAAGCTCTGATGATCTTTCTCATCAAAGTGAATCTCACAACTTCAGGGCATATATTGAAAGTAGTTCCAAGTCATGGACAACATAATTTTCTCTCATGCGTTCTGAGTTTTTGGGATTCATAGGCCACTGCATGACCTTCCTGCATGAGTGCACCTCCCAGGGCAAAACCACTGGCATTACTACCTCAAAGGGTAGAGAGAAATCTGGCAACTTCAAAACGGGATTGGTTACCAAGGTGGTCTTCAATTGATGGCTGTCTTTGGGATATCTTGCTCATTAATCCTCATCCGTCGATAATACCCTGATTTGAGATCTATCTTTGTGAAGATCTGGGCTCCACTTAGTCTGTCCAGAAGCTCATCAATTCTGGGGATAGGATACTTATTTTTTAACTGTCAGCTGATTCAGACCTTTGTAGTCCACACAGAGTCTTAGCGTTCCATCTTTCTTTTTCTGAAAGAGAACTGGCGCACCCCAAGGTGAAACACTGGGTCTTACAAACCCTTACTCTAACAGCTGTCTAAGTTGTTCCTTGAGTTTGATGGCTTCAAGAATTGGAATTTTGTACGTGCACAGGGCTACTGGCTAAGCTCCGAGGATCAATTCTATCTCACGATCTACTTCCCAAATTGGAGGCATCTCTGATAATTCTTCTGGGAATAAATCATCATATTCATTTAACCATTCAGGTTCTTTAGCTTTTAACTTTGTGTCTACTGGATTCATTTTAACAACATAAATGAGCTGCTTCTTTCTAAGTCATTTTAGTAACTTAGAAGCCTTTACTAATTGCAGACGGGGATCCTGAAATCCTGGTTCCTTGAACTTTATTTCCATGAAGGTCATGGAAGGAAATGGTTCCATTATGACAGTGAATGTCAGCTTGATTTTTGTGGAGCCAATCCATTCCAAGGATCCCGTCAAAAACTCCCAAAGGTATAACTCTGAACTCACAGTCAATTCAATTCCCATCTAGATTGAATTGAATATGATCTGTCTCAAGGTGAGTGAAAAGAATCTTCCCACTAGCCAATTCAACTTGTATAGGTTTCCCTGATTTCTGTTCTAAGACTAGCTTATGCAAGCATCCTGGGGAAATGAGAGAATGAGTACTGCCTGAATCAAACAAAAGCTTAAAATGCTTACCTTGATACTCAACTGGAGTATGGATGAGAAAGAATTGGCGATTTGGCCCTTGGTTTTCAATTGCTACATAAATCTATCCTCTTTCCTCTTCCACTACTTTTGCTATTGTGACTGCTCTGGCTATGCTGCAGTCTGAGGGTGGAACTCTTTCTCTTTGGTTGCCCCAGTTTTTTGGGAAGGAGTCCTAAGGCTACTCTAGACAGAGGCAGATGGCTGAGCTAGAGTTCTCCTGGGATTGCCCTTTTTTTGACGAGATGATTTGACTGATAGAGGAAGGGGCTGGTCTCTGCACTCTGGTCTCTGCACTCTCGGTCCTTCACTTCCCTGTCCCCTTGACATGGCAGGAGTCGGCGGGCAGTCTTTTAGCTAGTGACCAAAACCCTGACATCCAAAACATCGGTTCTCACTTCTGAGCTCATCCCTCTGAATCCTTGAAAGAGGTGGGGCTCTTGAGAAAGTGTTCTGTGGGAAGGGTCTTCCTTCACTTCTGAATCTCCCAGTATCTTGATTTCGATTTGGGCCTTGCTGTCTCTTTGGGGGAGGAAAGTTTGAAGTACTTCCTGGGGTTTGGAATCTTTTAAAATTAGATGGTGCAGGCTTCGACGGGACCTTAACTACAAAGGCTTTGGCAAAGTCCTTTGCCATTCTTACTACTTTGGCCATTGAGACAGGTTTGACATTCTTCACTAAGGTGTCCAATGGCTTGTTCATTCCTCAAATGAATCTGGCCATCAGCTGCTCTTCATCCAATTACGGCGGGGAATATTTAAGGAGAAGGGCAAAATCCTGATGGTACTCTTCAATTGTCTAGCTATCGTGCTTTAGTTCTCCAAGAACTCATTCATTTTAGTTTCAAGGAAGCCTGGAGGACAAAACCTCTTTCTCTGAGGTAAGCTTTAAGATCGTCCAAGTCTGGGTATTCCAGTCGAGATGGTTAGTCTCGCAGTGATTCCTCCAAGCGACCCTGGCCGTTTCCACAATCTTTAACTTGGCGAGAGCCATCTTGCTTCTCTCATTGTAGCCAGTTACATCAAAGTATTCTTCCATTGCCTCAATCCACTTTTCCACTACTTCACCTAACTTCTCCCCTTCACCCTTGAAGGGACCAGGTTGGGATCTGTGTAGGGCTTTTTGAACATCCGGATCTAACTCTTCGTCATCGGTTAGAGGATCCAGTTGCCTTGCACGGGCCGCGCACCTCATGACTTTGACAAAACGAGATTTTCGTCAACTTAACTTTGACAACAGATTTATGATTATTTAATTTTTACGATTTATTCTTTAAACAGATAATTATTTCATCATACTTCATGAAACAAGACTTACTCTGATAATTTTATTAACCATTCACAATCATGAAAATAATTTAGAATTTTTTTGTAAAACATTGTTTATTATTAAAAGCTTTCGATATATACATAGAGCATCACGGCTCCCAAAATCATTGCCTCAATCATATACGCATAAAGAAGAAAAATTGTGAAGGAGACATGCCATGGTACACACGATTCATTACAGAAAGAGGTGTAGTAATTCTACTTCTAGGGATAAAGCGGCTAAGAAACCTAAAAATTTGGCATGAAATTCTGAAGTTCCTGGGTGAATGATCAAAGAGTTGCACATGCTGAACAAGCCCTAGCCTTATCAAAATCATGGCTAAGGAAATATTTTGCCTAAGTCTCTGTGATGCTGACTGGTACTGACATTAATGCATCGTCTTCCACAAAATCACATATACCGATGTCGCTCAAGAGGATCAGAAAAGTAAAGACTCTCAAAATGACGTGCGAGTCTCACTCTGATTACTCGGGTCGTAGAGCAGAGTTGATGAGGTGCTCGAATGCAAAGGCTATCATATCCTGACTCTGGGAGAGTTTAGGAATGCCAGATAGATTCGGGGTATCCATCTATAAATTTCCAATTCAATTTATGAGTTTTCAATTTTTGAAGTCCATTCAACATAATATTAACAAGTGAAAACATTATTTCCCAGATTTACTTTAAAAATTTAAGCAATTTTTGCTGTTGTTACGTAAATTTACAATAGCGCTCTGATACCAACTGTGAGATCCCACTGCCCCCCTCTGCGCACCGCGGCAGATTCTCGGATGGTAGCAGCAGCGGAAGTAGCTTCCTCTTGCGCGGGGCAAGGTTTCTTGCTCGGGGCCTCGCCCTCGAATGTCCGGACACGAGACTAAGCTAGTGGTCATTCCGAAAACGAAAACCGAGAAAATTTTCCCTGCCCAGAAAACGAGGATGATTCCACCATTTTTATTTTCTTAATGAATTTCTCAAACGAGGTCAAGATACTGAACTAACCTTCATCTGAATAAACCAGATAGAAGGGAAACTATTACAGACTTAACTTGAAGGGATCAACGCTTTTTTTCCTAATTGAATTAGGCACAGCCGTTGATCTATTCGTTACAGAAGTCTTCAGGCTTTTATTTAACTATTCGAGTTCTAAACGTATTCCTATTAATCAATTTTATTATTACTCTACTGTTTCCAGCCTAACCCCATCCGGCCCATGGGTTAGCCACTGCCCCAACAACCACTGAAATTGGTAGAACCAGACAAGTACTCACCCACCCATAATTGAATGCCTTTGTTAACTTCTGCTTTAGAATACAGATACACACACACTCCTCTTTAAACTTTAACTTTAACTTTTAAAACAATCCATTGACAAACAATTATTGGTTACAGATGTCATAACTCAAGATTTCCAATCAATCCTTGTTTCTCACAACATAGTATCACTCTAGACTCTCCGTTGAGACCAGCAGGTCAGCAACGAGATCCAGTAATAGATTACAATAATTTTCTTGCATCATACATATATATATCTTCCACGACATACGCATGGGTGTCCTAAGCACCGCGAGCTCGTGCATCGCCTGGTCAGAACCCTCCAAGATCCTCCTTAGGTGTCCTGGCACTTCACTCAGGGACCGCTTCGTCGGCCCTCGCCCATCGTACCGGAAGCACACCATTTTTCACGATACCCAGGCTGGTCAAGACTTGGACAGGTTTTTGCCGCGTGACCAAACTTCCCTTAGAAAAATACATATACCAAATGCTCCCTCCAGCATTCTGGCATAAGACAGTCCTTTAAGAAAACAGGGTTTCTATGCAAGTTTTCAGTTTTGATTTTCTTTTGAATACAATGAGTATATCTTAATTTCGTATCCCAAGACTTCTAGATCACAGGTGTGGACTCCCAAGCAGAATTCCTGGAATTCTGTAATCTTGATCCTTAGATCAAAATCAAAGGTCTCAATTTAATTTCAGATTCGGTGGGTGATTTTATTTTCCTGATCTGGTCACATCATCTTTTCTTGAAACTGACGAAGGAGATTAAGTCGTGGTCATAGTCTGATTCAGGGTTCGAGTCTGGAAAGGTTCTCCCTGAACTATCTTTCTCGAAGGGTAATATTTCAATTACTACTTTACTGAATTTCATTCATTGAGTATTTTGCTTAACTGAATTCAAAACTAAACATCCTATGAGGAATAAATTAATCATTTATCTAAAATTCTGACTTCGATAGATCTTCAGAATTTTCTCATTACCATCCTAGAGAATATGAAACAATAGAATTTTCCTTCACAAAGTATTTACTTATTCATTTACCAATATTCATAGGATTTAAACAATGATTAAAGAGAACTCTCATTTTGATATTAAAAAAAATTCTGTATGCATCTATTTATGCATAAAATCCAACTATGGAAATAACACTTTTATATAAAAGAAAATCCTTTTATGCATCTATTTATGCATAAAAATCAATTTTGATGAAACTAACACTTTTATAATAAAAAAAATTCTTTTATGCATCTATTTATGCATAAAAACCAATATTGATGAAAGTAACACTTTTATAATTAAAAAAATATTTTATGCATCTATTTATGCATAAAAATCAATATTGATGAAAGTAACACTTTTATAATAAAAAAAACTCTTTTATGCATCTATCTATGCATAAAAATCAATATTGATGAAAGTAACACTTTTATAATAAAAAATTTTCTTTTATGCATCTATTTATGCATAAAAATCTATATTGATGAAAGTAACACTTTTATAATTAAAAATTTTCTTTTATGCATCTATTTATGCATAAAAATCAATATTGAGGAAGTAACACTTTTATAATAAAAAAATTCTTTTATGCATCTATTTATGCATAAAAATAAATATTGGTGAAAGTAACACTTTTATAATAAAAAAATTCTTTTATGCATCTATTTATGCATAAAAATCAATATTAGTGAAAGTAACACTTTTACAGTTAAAAAATATCCAATATGCATCTTTCTATGCATAGAATTTAAATCTAATGAAAATCACTCTCTTATAATAATAAAAAATAACCAATATGCATCTTTCTATGCATAGAATTTAATTTTAATAGAAATAACACTTTTATAATAAAAATATTTCTACTATGCATTTTTCTATGCCTAAAATGAAAATAACACTTTTAGAATACATAAACGGTGGGGATTACTCTTTTTGAATAATAAAAGATAAAACTTATTTCGTAAAATTTAGGAAAATTTTACCGTAACCTCCTTTGTACGGCTGAGCATTTTTTAATTTTTCCTATCCTTAAGTCACTTAAAAAATTATGCCCAAATGGTTTAAAGCATTCTAAACTAATCAAATTCCACTTTTAAAAGAGAAATAATATGAAAAGTTTATTTCCAACAATTAGATTACTTATCTAGGATAAAGAAAGGTTGAGTTTAAGACTGAGAGAGGGGGAAAGCCTTTCCAACAAGGCATAGCATCATTTTACATTTCAAAGAACACAAAAATTAGAAAACCATTAAAAAAGAATAAAGAAAATGTCGGATTTCTAGCTTACATGAATTTCTGAGAGCTTTCCTTTGGCTTGATGGTTTGAGGGATCTACTCTTGTTTGCAACAAGAGTGGACACCAATTCTTTAGAAGAGGGAATGGTCAAAAACTAATGAATTATTAAGAAATTCATAGTTTTTGGCTCTGGGGAGGAGTAGAGTAACAGTGCATAAAGCACTATTAAGCTTCTACAGAGGGGGAGGCTTCTACAAAGGGGGAGGCTTCTATTTATAGGAAAAAGTGAGCTTCTAACCAAGCAAACTAATTCTAGAATTTTCCAGATCAATTTGGCTAATTTTTGACCATTTTGGGTTTGTTTAGCTTACTTTTTGGAACTAGACTTGAATTAAGAGAGAGGAGAGATGAAATATCTCAATATTTGAGAATTTAAAACTCCACCACACATGTGAAATAGGTGCCTCCTTCATGAGGGGGAATCCCCACTCTGAGGTGTCAAAAATTCATTTTTTTAAGTATTTCCTTTGGTCCTTAGTCCACTCTTCATCTTATGTGAGTATTTACTCATTTTTGGGGGGATTTTCTTTATTTCTTCTATTTATCTCCTCCCTACATTTGGATGAATCTGATTGGCCCCTCAAAAAATTAATTTAAAATTTTTTGAAAATTTGGATCCCTAGGATAAGGCCTTTTGAACAGCTTATAATTGATTTCTAATGCACCTTGTGTTTTGAACTTCTGTTTCAGGGGAATTTTTTTTAATAAGAAGAGATATTTTTCCATCCAAAAATATCTAAAATCTGAATAATCTCTCTCTAGAATATTTTCTCTCTCTAGGCAAAAACAGGTAGAAACAAGATCTTTTATATTTTTGAAGAGGGATTTGATTACAGGGGAAGATACTGGACATCTTGAGGGGCTGGGAGGAATCTTACACCTTGATTGGTGTGGTGAGAGCTGTGGAGCTTCACGGATTAGTTCTTCTATGATTAGGACTTGCTCTGTTGTGCCATCAACCATCGTGAGTGTGCCTCGCTTGGTAGATTTTTCATAAGTCTTGATGTACTCAGCCGCACAGAGCTTTGTGTTGATGTTTGTTGGGAGAATATGTGCCAATCTACCTAGGCCCACTTTCTCCAGCTTTTCTTTTACTTTTGAATCTTCTAGGATTTGGAGGCACTTCGGGCTGTGATATTGCAATGCTACCTTTCCATGGGCCGTATATGGATCTCCTTACTGATGATGGCCCCATGGAAGGCTTGGGCATATGGGCCCAAGTAGTTCATCTTTGGTCTCTGCATCGGTTTCTTCTTCTGACTCACCGGGGAGCTTGTAGCGTTACCTTGGGTTACTGTGGGGGTCTCTAACGGCTTCAGTGTATGAGGTCCACATTTGTACATGAAAAGAAAATCAGTCTCCAGACTGGTGGGGTAGGTACCACTCCTTTTCTTTTCTTTTCTTTTTTAATAATGGCAAAATGGTTAGTTGAGATGAGAAGTGTGTTAGTGTAGGAGCAATAAACAAGGTGTGTTAATTGAACAGGTTAATGATGTAGTGTGAAGGTGTAGGATTTTGGTAGTTTCGTGAAATTGCAAGCCGTGAAGAGGGATTCCCATGAGGGATTTTGGTGTAGTGTGAAGGTGTAGGATTTTGGTAGTTTCGTGAAATTGCAAGCCGTGAAGAGGGATTCCCATGAGAGTTAGTCATGTGAAAGGGATTTCCGTGAGACGAAATCCTGTGAGAGTTTTACGTGAAAGGGATTTCCATGAGACGGAATCCTGTGAGATTTTGTTACGTGAAAAGGATTTCCGTGAGACGGAATCTCGTGAGGTTTAGTCACGTGAAAGGGATTTCGTGAGATGGAATCCCGTGAGATTCTGTTACGTGAAAAGAATTTCTGTGAGATGGAATCTCGTGAGGTTTAGTCAGGTGAAAGGGATTTCCGTGAGATGGAATCCCGTGAGAGTTTGTTACGTGAAAGGGATTTCCGTGAGATGGAATCCCGTGAGAGTTTGTTACGTGAAAGGGATTTCCGTAAGACAGAATCTTGTGAGACCAGGAGATGCACGGGCTCGCGGTGCCAAGGACATCCATGTGTATGTCGAGGAAGATATTATATGATGGACCTATGTTTATTGTAATCTATCTTTGGATCTCGTTGTTGACTCGCTGGTCTCAACGGAGAGTCTAGAGTGATACTGTTTTGTGAGAAACAAAGACTCAATGGAAATTTTGAAGTATGACATGTGTAACCAGTAAATTGTTGTCAATGGATTGTTTTATAGATTAAAGTTTTAAAGAGGAGTGTGTGCGTATCTGTTTTCTAAAGCTAAAGTTAGGAATGGCATTTCAATTATGGCTGGGTGAGTACTTGTTTGGTTCCACCGATTCCAGTGGTAGGGTGGTGGCTAACCCATGGGCCGAATAGATTGGAATTAGTGGAGTTTTAATAATCAAACTAAAAAATGTTAGGATTACGCTAGGATTCGAGTAGCT
This sequence comes from Cibotium barometz, assembly GCF_041138505.1. NCBI lineage: Eukaryota > Viridiplantae > Streptophyta > Polypodiopsida > Cyatheales > Cibotiaceae > Cibotium > Cibotium barometz. The sequence goes on from NC_141055.1 coordinate 11,523,934, forward strand.
AGTCAATTCCCTGATAAATTTTTCAAATGAGTGGACTGTGCCTGATCTTGATCAGGAAAAAACATTGAATTTACGTCTTTAACTCTCACGTTACAAAATCTCATGAGATTCCGTCTCACGAAAATCCCTTTCACGTCTTTAACTCTCACGCAGCAAAATCTCACGAGATTCCATCTCACAGAAATTCCTTTAACATGGCTAACCCTCACGGGATTCTGTCTCACAGAAATCCCTTTCATGTCTTTAACTCTCACGTAACAAAATCTCACGGGATTCCATCTCACAAAAATCCCTTTCATGTGACTAAACCTCACGAGATTCTGTCTCACGGCGGAAATCCTTTTCATGTAACAAAATCCTCTAGGATCCTCCTTAGGTGTCCTGGCACTTCACTCAGGGACCGCTTCGTCGGCCCTCGTCCATCATACCGGAAGCGCACCATTTTAACCATACCGAGGCTGGTCGAGACTTGGGCAGGCTTTGCCGCATGAGCTATCCCTTGAACACTCCCCGCCAGCTGTTGGCAATCAAACTTCCCTTAGAAAACATAAATGCCAAATGCTCTCTCCAGCATTCTGGCGTAAGACAATCCTTTTAAGAAAACAGGGTTTCTATATAAGTTTTCAGTTGTGATTTTGTTTGAATACCATGAATAATTCTTAAATCCGTATCCCAATACTTCTAGATCTAGGTCTAAATTCCAAACAGAATTCCTCGAATTCTGTTAACTTGATCCTCAAATCAAAATCAAAGTCTTAACTTAGTTTCAGATTCGGTGGGTGTTTTGAGTGTATTTTTCCTGAACTGATCACATTGTCATTGACGAAGGAATTAGGTCTTTGTCAATAGTCTGAATTAGAGTTTGGGTCTAGAAAGGTTCTTCCTAAACTATCTTTCTCGAAAGGTACTATTTCAATTTCTCTTTTTTTAAAAAAAAATTTCGTTTGACGAATATTACAGATTTCTAAAACACGGATTTCTTAAGAGGAAAAAAATAATCATTTATCTTGATCTCTGACTTTGATAGTTTAATTGAATTTTCTCATTAAACATCTTAGTGAATATGAAATGGTAGAATTTTCTCACATATTATCTACCTATTTATTTTTCCAATTTTTACGAAAATTAACAGAAGATTAAAGAGAACCCTTATTTAATTATAAAGATTCTATATGCATCTAATTATGCATAAAATCCAATTCTGATGAAAGTCACACTTTTATCATCATAAAAATCATTTATGATGGAAATCACTCTTTTAACATGAAAGAATTTCTTTTATTTATGCATATAAATTATTTATGATGAAAATCACACTTTTAATATAAAAAAATATCTTCTATGCATATGTTTATGCATAAAAATCTTTTATGATGAAAATCATATTTTTTAAATAAAAAAATATCTTCTATGCATATGTTTATGCATAAAAATCTTTTATGATGAAGATCACACTTTTAATATAAAAAAATATATTTTATGCATCCATTTATGCATAAAAATCATTTATGATAAAAGTAACACTTTTATAATAAAAAAATAATCTCTTATACATACTTTTATGCGTGAAAATCATAAAAAAATAATCTTTTATGCGTACTTTTATGCATGAAAATCAATTATGATAAAAGTAACACTTTTAAAAAAATAATCTTTTATGCATACTTTTATGCATGAAAATCAATTATGATAAAAGTAACACTTTTATCATAAAAAATTAATATTTTGATGAAAGTAACACTTTCATAATAAAAAGAAAACTATTCCTTTATGCATAAAATCTATTTTGATGAAACTAACACTTTCATAATAAAAGAAAATTATTCTTTTATGCATAAAAATCTATTTTGATGAAAGAAACACTTTCATAATAAAAAGAAAATTATTCCTCTATGCATAAAATCTATTTTGATGAAAGTAACACTTTCATAATAAAAAGAAAATTATTCCTTTAAGCATAAAATCTATTTTGATGAAAGTAACACTTTCATAATAAAAAGAAAATTATTCCTTTATTCATAAAATCTATTTGATGAAAGTAACACTTTCATAATAAAAAAGAAATTTATTCCTTTATGCATAAAAAATAATAATAATCAATATACATCTTCTATGTATGAAAATGACACTTTTTAGAGTATAGAATTGATAGGAATTACTCTTTTAGCATAATAAAAGATAATTCTTATTTCTAAAAATTTCGCCATAACCTCCTTTGTATGGCTGACCATTTTTCAAATTTTCCTACTTAATTTTGTCTTAAAAATTAACTCTAATTGATTTAAAGTAATCTATCTATACTAATCAAAATTCATTTATAAAAGAGAAAACATTATAAAAAGTAATCTATCTATACTAATCATAATTCATTTATAAAAGAGAAAATATTATAAAAAGTTTAATTCCAACAACTATCACTTAACTAGGATAAAGAAGGGTTGATTCTAAGAAGAGAGAGGGGAAAAGCCTTTGGATCAAGGCATAGCATCCATTTATCACTTCAAACAATCATAAACATTAGAAAAACATAAAATCAATAAAGAAAATTACAAGAATCTCTACTTACATAATTTCTTGGAGCTCTCCTTTGGCTTGATGGTTTGAGGGTTCAACTCTTGTTTGTAACAAGAGGGGCCACCAATCTTTGGAAGAGGAAAATATCAAAAACTAGTGAATTATTAATAAATTCACAGTTCTTGGCTTGGGAGAAGTAGAGTAACAGTGCATGAACACTATTGTTTTTCAACAAAGGGGGAGGCTTCTATTTATAAGAAAAATTGAGCTCCTAACCAAGAAAATTGATTCTAGAATTTTCCAAATTAGTTTGGTCAATTTTTGACCATTTTTAGGTCATTTTAGGTTACTTTTTGTAGGTTACTTTTTGGAACTAGACTTGAATTAGGAGAGAGGAGAGATGAAATATCCCAGTTTTTGAAGATTTAAAACTCAATTGCACATGTGAAGTAGGCGCCTCATTCATGAGGGGGGAATCTCCATTGTGAGGTGTCAAAAATTCATTTTTTAAGGTTTTTCTTTGGTTCTTAGTCCACTCTTCATCTTATGTGAGTATTTACTCATTTTTGGGGGTGATTTCTTTTATTTCTTCTATTAATATTCTCCACACATTTGGATGAACTCGATTGGCCCATCAAAACCTTAATTTGGAATTTTTCAAAAATCTGGACCCCTAGGATAAGGCCTCTTGAGTAGATTATACTTAATTTCTAATGCACCTTCTAAAAATCTTTTTGAACTTCTATCTTGGGAGAACTTATTTTAATAAGAAGAGATATTTTTCCATCCAAAAATATTCAAAATCTGAATATTCTCTCTCTAGAATATTTTCTCTCTCTAGGCCAAAACAATATCTTTTATATTTCTGAAGAGGGAATTGATTACAGGGGAAGATGCTGGACATCTTGAGAGGCTGGGGAGGAATCTTACATTCTCTCCCACTTGAAAAATGCAAGATGTCCTCATCTCGCAAACTGGGGGTAATCTCGCAACAACAGATCGGCTTCTTTCTCCCAGGTGGCATCTTCAAAAGGATAGAACTTCCATTTGACCAATAATTCCCTCAGAATTCTGTTCCTGAGAATCTTTTCTCAAACATCAAGGATTTCTTCAGGTTGGAGTTCTATCTGTCCTTGGGTTGAAGAAGTTAAGATTTCATCATCAAGCACATGATTCGGTTGGTATATACTTTTTAAGAAGGCTGACACGAAATACATTATGTACTTTAAGATGAGGAGGCAGAAGAAGCTCGTAGGCTAAGTCACCTACTTTCTTTGTAATTAGATATGGCGCACAATATCTGGGGGATAACTTCTTGTACTTCCCAAGAGATAGAGAACTTCTTTTGGGGGGTACTCGAATGAAGACCATATCTGCTTCTTTGAATTCTCTGTCTGCCCTCTTCTTATCTGCATATTGCTTCTATTGATCCTCGGCAGCTTTAATATCTTTACGAATTGCCTGCATCTGCTGTTCCATGTCGTCAAGCATCTGTCTGGACATCTCGACCCTAATCAATGGGTTGGACCAAGTTAATGGAGTTAAGCAATCTTGTCCATACAGAGCTTTAAAAGGACTCATCCCGATACTTCGGTGATAAGAGGCATTGTAGGTGAACTCGACTAGGTGCAGATAGCTTAGCCACTTCTTGGGTTCCCTGTATATCTTTGATTACTTGGTTTACCCTTTCAGTTTGACCATCTGTCTCAGGGTGATAAGCTGTGCTGAGATCCAAGAAAGTTCCCACTGCTTTGAAAAATGCAGTCCAAAACCTTGAAGTAAACTTGGGATCTCGATCACTTACTATTCTCCTGGGTAGGCCATGTAATCTGAAGATTTCCTTAAGGAACACTCTGGCCACCTCCACTGCAGTGTAGGTTTCTTTTACTGGAATCACAGATGGGCAACTTTGGTTAGTCTGTCAACTACCACGAAGATGGAGTCGAAGATGGAGTTGTAACCTGATTGCACTGAAGGTAATCCAGTAATGAAGTCCATCTGATATATTCCCACTTCATCTCCAATGGATGTAACTTCCTAGGCATTTTTACTCTTTCAACTCTGACTTTCTGGCATGTCAGACATTGACGTACATGATTCAGTACATCCTTTTTTAGACCAGGCCAAAAGAAGCTTTTCTTTACAGACATGTAAGTCTTGATGAAACCTGGATGTCCTGTATCATGGGCTTCATTTAGAATTTGCCCTTTGGTTCCCTCATCATTGGGAATGCATAGCCTGCGATTATAATACATAATTCCATCATCCAGGCTGTACCCTTGAACTCGGTTCACTCCTGTGGAGTTTTGCTTTCCTACATAAGTAGGGTAGCAATAGGGCCAAAGAATCTGTCCTGCATGATCTTCTCTCTTGCTTCAATAATCAAGGGATTTGACACTGCAGTAATTGCAAGCAAGAAGGCTTTTCTACTGAGGGCATCTGCTACCACATTTTCTTTGCATGGGTGGTACTTGATTTCAAAATCAAATTCCTGCAGGGTCTGCATCCACCTTCTTTGGCACATGTTGACATCCTTCTAAGTGTGAAGATCCACTTTAAGCTCTGATGATCAGTCACATCAACGTGAATCTTTGACCCAGTAGGTAATGTCTCCATAATTTCAGAGCATATACTACTGAAAGTAGTTCCAAGTCGTGGACAGCATAACTCCTCTCATGCGTTTGGAGTTTTCGAGATTCATAGGCCACTGCATGACCTTCCTGCATGAGCGCACCTCTCCTAGGGCAAAACCACTAGCATCAGTTACTACCTCAAAGGGTAGAGAGAAATCTGGCAGCTTCAGAATGGGATTGGTTACCAAGGCAGTCTTTAGCTTATCAAAAGCACTCTGGCACCTGGCAAACCATTGAAATGGGGTATTCTTTTTGAGAAGGTTAGTTAGGGGGAAGCTATGAGAGCATACTTTGGTATAAAAACTCTATACCAACCAGTCAATCCCAAGAATCCTTTGACTCACTGTCTTTGGTTCAGGTCAATCTATGACTACTTGGACTTTTGTGGAATTTGGAGAAATTCCATCTTTTGATACTAGAAAGCCCAAGTATTCAACATGGTCGGCAGAGAAAGTGCATTTGCTCTTTTTGGCAAAGAGTTGGTGCTTCCTTAGAATCTCAAGAAATTTTCTGACATGAGCTTCATGGTCAGCTGCATTCTTTCAGAATATCATCAAAGAAAACAAGAACAAAATCATCCAAGTATTCTCTGAGAATGTCCTACATCAAGCGATTGAATGTAGCTGGGGCATTTGTCAATCCAAATGGCATGACAATGAATTCATAATGCCCAACTCGAGTATTGATGGCTGTCTTTGGGATATCTTGCTCATTAATCCTGATCTGATAATACCCCGATTTGAGATCTATCTTTGTGAAGATCTAGAATCCACTTAGCCTGTCTAGAAGCTCATCAATTCTGGGGATAGGATACTTATTCTTAACTGTCAGTTGATTTAGACCTCTGTAGTCCACACAGAGTCTTAGCGTTCCATCTTTCTTTTTCTGAAAGAGAACTGGCGCACCCCAAGGTGAAACACTGGGTCTTACAAACCCTTGTTCCAACAGCTGTCTAAGCTATTCCTTGAGTTCGATGGCTTCAGGAACTAGCATTTTGTACGTGCGCAGGGCTATTGGCTGAGCTGTTGGGGTCAATTCTATCACATGATCTACTTCCCGTATTGGAGGCATATTTGTTAGCTCTGTTGGGAATAAATCATCATATTCACTTAACCATTTAGGTTCTTTAGCTTTTAACTTTGAGTCTACCGGATTCATTTTGACAAGATAAATGCGATATTTCTTTCTAAGTCCTTTTAGTAACTTAGAAGCCTTTACTAACTGCTGTAGACTTGGGGATTCTGAAATTCTGGTTCCTTGAACTTTGTTTCCGTGATGGTCACGGAAGGAAATGGTTCCATTATGACAGTGAATGTTAGGTTGATTTTTGTGGAGCCAATCCATTCCAAGGATCCCATCAAAAACTCCCAAAGGTATAACTCTGAACTGACAGACAGTTAAATTCCCATCTAGATGGAACTGAATACGATCTTTCTCAAGGTGAGTGAAAAGAATCTTCCCACTTGCCAATTCAACTTGCATAGATTTCCCTGACTTCTGATCTAAGACTAGCTTACGTAAGCATCTAGGGGAAATGAAAGAATGAGTACTGTGCCTAAATCAATCAAAAGCTTAAAAGGCTTACCCTGATACTCAGCTGGAGTATTGATGATGGAGAATTGACGATTTGGCCCTTGATTTTCAATTGCTGCATAAATCTGGCCTCTTTCTTCTTCCACTACTTCTGCTATTGTGACTGCTTTGGCTGCTGCTGTCCGAGAGGCGAAACTCTTTCTCTTTGGTTGCCCTAGTTTTGGGAAGGAGTTCTGAGGCTACTCTGGACAGAGGCAAATGGCTGAGCTGGAGTTCTCTTGGGATTTCCCTGATTCTGGCGCAGGGGACCCTGATTGGATTGATAAAAAGAAGGAGTCTGTCTCGAAACTCTGGGACCCTGGCTTCCTTGGCCCACAGAAGGAGATGGGCAGTCCTTGAGCTGGTGCCGAGACCTTGACATCCGAAGCATCTGTTCTCGTTTCGACGGTCTTCTCTTTGCATTTTGGAGAGAGCCGGAGTTCCGAAGAATGTACTTCGGCGGAGGAAAGGTCTTCCTTCATTTCTAAAGCTTCCCGTCTCCACATTTTGGTTAGGACCTTGGAGTCTCTTTGGAGGCAGAAAGTTGGAAGAACTTCGCGGTGTCTGAAATTTCTTGTTGAAGGATGAGGGAGCTGGCTTTAGCGGAACTTTTAAGATGAAGGCTTTGGCAAAGTCCTTCACCATTCTGACAGCTTTAGCCATGGACACTGGCTTGGCATTTTTGACCAATGTGTCCAAGGGTTCGTTCATTCCCCGAATGAACCTCGCCATGAGTTGCTCTTCATCTCAAGAGGTGGTGAATATTTGAGTAGAAGAGCAAAGGCCTGGTGATATTCCTCGATGGTTTTGCTCCCCTGCTTTAGCTCTAAGAATTTGTTTATTTTGGTTTCCAAAAATCCAAGGGGACAAAATCTCTTTCTCAAATAGGTTTTTAGGTCGGTCCAGGACTGAGTATTTCTGTCCAGACGGTTGGTGTCACAGTGATTCCTCCATGCTACCCGGGCTGTTTCCACTATTTTTAGCCTGGCAAGAGCCATTTTTCTCCGCTCATTGTAGCCTGTGACATCAAAATATTCTTCCATGGCTTCCACCCATTTTGCTCCGCTCATTGTAACCTATGACATCAAAAAATTCTTCCATGGCTTCCACCCATTTCTCCACAGCCTCGCCTAGGTTCTCCCCTTCTCCTTTGAAGGGTCCTGGCTGAGTCCTATGAAGAGCCTTATGAACATCAGGGTCAAGCTCGTCATCTTCAGAGAGAGGGTCTGGCTGACGGCCACGGTTTCCTCGTCTCATGATTCTACCAAAAATTATATATTATTAAATTTTTATATTGATATCGTCGTGAGATCCTAAGACTTAAGAGGTTCGGAAAACAATTTCTTAAACAAGACAATGATCTTATTGGAGATCTATGACATATGTCCGATAACAAATTTTTCTTTATTAGATCGTCCCATAAACAATTACTTATACAATAGGGAATTTTTCTCCAGAAAGCATTTCTTTATTTATATATAAGTTGCAATATGTACATAGAGCAGCTCGGCTCTAGAATTCAAAATCTCCTCGGGAGATGCATATGACGACGGTACTAGGCCATAGCCATGCCCTGATACAAACGTCCACTTATTGACAAGGGAGCTATTATCTTCCACTTAGGAATAAAGCAACTAAAGAGTCTGTAGACTTCACATACAAGTCTGAAATTTTGAGGCATCGAATGATATAGAATGACACCACGCACCATTTTCAGCTTTAACAGAATCATTGCCAAATGAGAGGTTCTGCCTTAACATTGCACGCCGGTCACAAGAGGCATGGACATACTGCCCTGCAAACCACTTATGTTGTCGTCTCTCCGCTGGGTCAGGAAAATATAATTCCTCGAAATGGCTTGCGAGTCTTGCTCGACTTGTTCGAGTTGAAGCGGAAGAGATGAGATAGATGAAGAGTTGACTGTGTACAAGGTTTATTAGTTAAAAATTTTGAGATATTACTAAAAAATGAGATATTTTAGAATAATGATGCATTTTTGACACCTTGATAAGGAAAGGGGAACTCTTGAGGTAGGTGCCTTTTTCACATGTGTGGAAGGGTTTTTAATTCAAAAAAATTATGATATTTTTTTCTCTCCTATCTCTTGGATCAAACCAAATAAAAAAGGGAGCCAAATTGGTCCAAATCTTGTCCAAATTGAGTCAAATTGAACTTGGAAAATTCTAGAACCCAGATGGACTTGGTTAGTGGCCTCCGTCACTTATAAATATACCCTTAGTCATTTGTATTTGGATATTGGAGCTATACCATGCTAGTATTATATTAAAATAATCATATTTTCTATTATCCCTTAAAATTTTCTCTTTCTTGGGAGCTTGGAGCTTTCTCACTCTCTACAACAACTCTTGGAGTTGCTCTTCTCCTCTTGGTGGACCAATTGATTAGTCGAGGCCTTCACTACTAATAAAGAATCAAGCCAAACTTAGAGATAAAATCGATTTTTATGGTTTTTTCCAATTTTCTCAATAACTTTCTTCTTCTCAACCCCTCTCAAGCTTGAGAGACTTTCTAAATGATTGTTTTAATTCAAATCAAGCTTTTCCTAAAAGTCTTAATGTTTAATTAAGAGAAAGTTAATGCTTATTTGTAATGCTTTCTTTAAGCAAAACTCTCTCTCTAAAAGAATAGCCATCTTTATGGCTAAATCCCTTGAAAAAGGATGCGTGTCAATGATAGTATCTTAATTCAAAGCTAAACTCTAGGCTTGATATTAAGAAAATGATATTTTCATGATTTTGTACTATTAAAATAATGGTAAATTCTTTTAGATTATTTATGAGTAGTTAAAAACTATTCTAATTCACTCTAAATGAGAAATGGATTATCCTAATAATTTGGGAAAAGAGGAATGTTAAAATTAGCTTAATCTAGTAGGATAATCATAGTTATGTTTAATTTTATGGGGGTTAAAATTATGATTTAAATTCATAGTTTGATTTTAAGCATAAGAGAGGAACTACTACCATATTTTCACTACAAGCTTTTATTCTTTTAGAAAAAAATTGAGAATTATCAGTAATAGCAGCGAAGCTATGGTAAAATTTTAAGAAAATAATACATATCTTATTTTTATGCATAATGCTAAAAGAGGACTTCCTACCATATTCTACAATTGGACATCCTATGCAAAAAGAATGATTTTCATCATATTGATGAGATATAAATTTTTGTAATTATGCATAATTAATGGATTATGAGAAAAGAGTAATTTTTGGTAAATATATTTTTATACAAAAAGAGGAATTCTCGTGATATTTGAGATCCAAGTAATTAAATGGTAAAAGAGGAATTTTTGGTAAATTTATTTTTATGCAAAAAAAGGAATTCCCATGATATTTGAGATCCAGGTAATTAAATGGTAAAAGAGGAATTTTTGGCATAATTCAAATTATGAGTATTTATCAAAAGTGGAATTCTGAGCATTATTAATTTTATTGGGAAATATGGGTAGAATTGATTTTTATAAATCCCATGAATCTTTTACTCGAAAAGAAGAATATTGAATATATTTTACTTGAGAAATTTGAGAAAGAATATGAAAATATCCATCGAGAAAACTTGGATAATTCTTATTCAGAAAAGAGAATCTAGAATCCTTGGGAGGATCGAGGATCGAGGATCTAATGAATCTAGAATCCCTGGGAGGATCAAGGATCTAATGAGTAAACGGAAGTTTAGATTTAGTTCTCATTAATGAAGCTTAAGGAATGAAAATACAATATGTAAATGCTCTTTGTGAATTTTTACTATTCAATTTTAATAAGGTTTATTTTCCCTTTTTAAACCTTCAACAAGCCTCTATTACATAGATTCAATGGGATCGAGAAAAAGTACCTTTAACTAGGCCAAGCAATTGACAAAAACTTAGAAAAGTCCTATCGGGATGGAAAGTAGAAAGGGGTACTACAAGTGGATGTGATAAGATGTGATGTGGAGCTGAATGAATGTAAATAAATGTAATGGGATGTAAATGGATGTAAATAAATGTGATGGGATGTAAATGGATGTAATGTGAATGTGATAAGAGGCGATGTGAATGCGATGTGATAAGATGTGAATGTGATGTGATAAGATGTGAATGTGATGTGATAAGATGTGAGGAGATGTGAGTGGATGTGATGAGATGATGTGATGTAAATAGATGTCGATATGAAAGTGATGAGATGTGATGATATGTGAATGGGTGTGATGTGATGTAAATGGATGAGAATGGTGTGATGTAAATAGATGTCGATATGAAAGTGATGAGATGTGATGATATGTGAATGGGTGTGATGTGATGTAAATGGATGAGAATAAGTTGTTAAGTGATAGTTGTGCATGTGAATGAATGAATGGATGTGGACAGATGTGAATGTGAATGAATGGATGGATGTGGATGAATGTGATGTGGATGCAATAATTGTGATGGATGTGAATGGAATGTGATGGAATGTGAATGGGAGTAATGAGATGTGAATGGGTGTGATGGAATGTGAATGGGAGTAATGAGATGTGAATGGGTGTGATGGATGTGAGATGTGAATGGGTGTGATGAGATATGAATGGATGTGATGAGATGTGAGTGATGTGATGTGATGTGAATGGATGCGATGAGATGTGAATGGATGCGATGAGATGTGAATGGATGCGATGAGATGTGAATGGATGCGATGAGATGTGAATGGATGTGAATGTGAGGTGATGATATCTGAATGGATGTGGTGAGATGCGGTGAGATGTGAATGTGACGTAATGAGATGGGAATGGATGTGATGTGATGTGAATGGATGTGATGTGGATCTGGGTACATGTGAATGGATAAGATGTGATGTGAATGGATGTGATGTGGATATGGGTAGGTGTGAGTGGATGTGATGTGATGTGAATATGATATGATGAGATGTAAATGGATGTGAATGTGATGTGATGAGATGTGAATGGATGAGATGTGATGTGGATGGATGTGATGTGATGAGATGTGGATCTGAATGAATATAAATGGATGTGATGTAATTTTAATCGATGGATGAGAATGAAGTAAGGTGAATGAATGTGATGTGATGTGGACCTACATAAATGTGAATGGATGAGATGTGATGTGAATGGATGTGATGTGGATCGGGGTAGATGTGGACCTACATAAATGTGAATGGATGTGATGTGGATCGGGGTAGATGTGACTGGATGAGATGTGATGTGGATCGAGGTAGATGTGACTGGATGAGATGTGATTGGGTGTGATGTGATGTGGATATAGGTAGATGTGAATGGATGAGATGTGATGAGGATGGATGTGACATGATGTGATGAGGATCTGAACAGATGTAAATGGATGTAATGAGATGTGATGTGATGTGGATACATGTGATGAGATGTAATATGATGTGATTGGATGAGAATGGATGAAGGATGATGCGAATAGATATGACCGGATGTGGAATAAGCAATGTGAACTGATGTAGAAGAATGTGGAATAACGAGAAATGATGTGGAACAATGTGGAAAGATGAGAGTTGGTTAGAAACTGTATTTATGAAACCTATTTTATAAATGATTGTTTTATTTCAAGAAAGCTGGGGAAGCATTTTGACCATCTTGTAAATGAGGTCATGGAGACCTAAGTGATAAAGTTACAACAGCTGGACGGAGAGTCAATGGAGGACGTCTTGGCCGAGGTCTTGACCAGATTTAAATGGTGAGCTTCCGGTATGGTGGATGAGGGACCAAGGAAGTGGCCTATGAGTAAAGTGCTAGGTGACCTGCGAGCCTAGAGGTGCTGACCATACTGTGCTCAGGCTTTGGGTCGCCAAAAATACCCACGCGTGTGTCGGGTAAGAAAATGGAATAAGGAGTTAGAGTTGTTTTTTGAACTCTAACTCGAATAAGGAGTTAGAGTTGTTTTTTGAACTCGAATATGGATCTAGTTGATTTGCCTTGCTGGCCCTCAACGGATGAGTCCATGGCTCTTTTATATGGATCTATTGGTTGATCTTGCTGATCTTCAATGGAGAATCCATCTGGGATTTTCTTATGTGATTATATTTCTGGGTACTATGAGCTAGGAAATATTGAAAAGGCCCCTGAGTAAATAGGCGGTGAGTGTTTTAGTTACCAATGATGCCATAGGTACACCGATGAAGGAATGATTGTAAATTGGAATTCAAGCTAGATATTTGGAGGATTATGATCAGTGATACTATGGTTTCATTAAAAGTTTGTTTTAAAGACAACTGAATCTGTGAAACTGGCAATTTTGTATTGGGTGCGTAAGTGGTGTGACTATCTTGAAGTTTGCTTGAAGCGCCGGCTAGGGGACCTAGGAAGTCTTTTCCCTAGTACCCGGGCCAAAACATAACCAAATTTCTAAATGGATCCTGTAGCTACAGTGGTTGGATGGTTGGCTAACCCATGGGATTGGATGGGGTTAGGCTAGACTGATGCATCCTTAAACTGAGACTCAATTCTGTTAAGTTACGATAATTGAAGTAAATCTCGGATAACCCTTGTTGTATGGAGAAGTATCAAACGGTTGTGTCTCTTGAGATGAGAAAGAAAGCGTTGGACCCTATGATCCAAGTGCAAGTCTCTTCCTTGATCTGACCATGAGACTTACAGGTTCCATTCGATCAGTCTGGTTAGTGATGACCTTAACTACATTAGAATAAAATATCCTAGAGGAATCTCCAGTGCTTTTTGGGCAAGGGACGTTTTTCCGGGTTCGATTTTGGAAGAACCTGAAAAGATGCAGGGGGGAAGAGAGCTTGAGCTCTTGCAAGCACACACACACTCACAAAATCCTAATAGAGAACACACAAGGTGCGAGGCTAAAAATCTTCTTCTTCTTCACTCAACACTCAACACACCATATACAAAGATAAGAGTACACATAATATGAAAGGTACTCAACCAATACATACACGGGTTCTCTATAGTGTGAACCCAACTAAATGAGCCGACGTTATAACTATGCTAGTCTCTAGAATGGCTGTCACACATCCTATCATCCCCTTGGCTACATATCACCCATGATATCACCAACCATGCCAGTGGTGTAAGTGCGCGAGGCCTATCCCCTAGGCGGGTCATCAGTGTCCATCGCCTCACTAGACGAGCTCGATATCTCAACACTCCCCCTCGAGCTCAACTCCATCTCATGTACCCTGAGCGAAGCCCTGAATCTGTGGAGCTTCTCTGTACCCAATGCTTTAGTGAAGATGTGAGCTACCTGATCCTCTGTGCTGACATAAACAAGGTCCAGGTCTCCTGCCAAGATCTTCTCTCTGACGAAATAGTAGTGGACCTCTATATGCTTCGTGCGAGCATGAAAAATTGGGTTCCTAGCCAACTGTATACTGCTAATGTTGTCACAAAAAATGACAACTTGTCTATCCACTGATAGACCCAAATCTGCAAGTAGCTTTCTCAACCAAGCTACCTCACATGCTGCCATAGTAGCTCCTCTGTACTCGGCCTCTGTACTAGATAGAGCAACCGTAGGCTGCTTCTTGCTGCTCCAAGTCACAGCAGCACTCCCGAAAGAAAACATGAAGCCACTGGTAGATCTTCTATCTGAGATACTACCAGCCCAATCAGCATCTATGTACCCATGTACACATATCTCTGTCCCACTCTCATAGAATAGTCCACAATGCAAAGTAGACCTCACATACCTCAGTATGCGTCTCGGCCTCTGTACTGTATCCACCTAGTACTCGGCCTCTATACTGGATAGAGCAACCGTAGGCTGCTTCTGGCTGCTCCAAGTCACAGCAGCACTCCCGAAAGAAAACATGAAGCCACTGGTAGATCTTCTATCTGAGATACTACCAGCCCAATCAGCATCTGTGTACCCATGTACACATATCTCTGTCCCAGTCTCATAGAATAGTCCACAATGCAAAGTAGACCTCACATACCTCAGTATGCGTCTCACTGCATCCAAATGCGGTTTTCGTGGAACTTGCATAAACTGACTCACCAACCCAACAGCATAGCTCAAATCTGGTCTGGTGTTTGTCATATAGATCAAGCTTCCTACTATGTGCCTATACATAGTAGGATCCTCCAAGATCTCTCCTGAATCTGCACTCAACTTGCCATTCTGATCCAATGGCACGGAAATAGGCCTACAGCCTGTCATACCATACTTGGACAACATGTCCAAGCCATACTGTCTCTGCAGTAATAATCCAATACCATGTGGTGACCTAATCACCTCAATGCCTTAGAAATATGTGAGCTCCTCCAGATCCTTCATCTCAAACTTCTATCTAAGCAAGATCTTTATATCAAAGATCTCTACGTCATGGTCCCCTGTAATGATCAAGTCATCTACATAGATGACAACAAGCACAACCCCTCTATCACCATGTCTCACATATAGCGAGAAATCTGTATTGGCTACATGAAAGCCAATAGTGACAAGATATTCAGAAATCTTGTCAGACCATGCTCTTGGTGCTTGTTTTAAGCCATACAAGGCTTTCTTTAACCTGTAAACATGCTCGGGGTGATCCACATCCTCATAACCAGCAGGTGGCTGCAACATATACACCTCTTCCTGTTGCAAATCCCCATGCAAGAATGCATTCTTTACATCCATCTGATGTAAAGACCATTACTTTGACGCAGCCACCACTGCTATCACAACTCTCACTGTTGCCATCTTGGCAACTGGGCTAAAAGTTTCCTCATAATCAATGCCATATGTCTGCGCATACCCTTTGGCTACCAATCTAGCCTTGTACCTGTTTATGCTTCCATCTCACTGTTATGTTTTACTTTGTACACCCACTTGCATCCAATGGCTTTCTTGCCTTCAGGCAATTGCACTAAATCCCAAGTCTCATTTCCATATAGTGCATCCATCTCCTCATCCATAGCTTTCTCCCAACACACATTTCATCAATGCATGTGGGCTTAACAATCTGCACAACCTTTGCCATTTATATAATTACATCTTGTCTTTGGTATGATTGTATTGTGTAAGAAGACTGTTTTAACGAACCTTGTGAAAAAGGGCCTTAATTAAGAAATATGTTTATTTATGTCAAACAGCGTGGTAGGATTAATTAGAAAATAAATTGATGCGTGAGTAGGGTGGAAAGTGGGAGGATGGAATGCCCTGACCCGATTAGTCGGGTAGCTTTCCAACAGATTAAGTGAAAGCCTACGCTAGATAGTTAGGTTCCTGGGCAACTCTATTCTAGAAGACTAGGCCAGCGGCTGTGCCTTGCATAAGATGAGGAAAAAAGCCTTGTCCCTAAAAATCAAGTCTAGTAGTTGCCCAATTTATGATCGATTACCCTATGGGTGATTTGATGTTTAGAAAATCACGCTCCCCCTGCGAGATAGAGCTAGGTCATACCTATAAATCGTATCCTTGAATCTCTGCAGGGTCAAGGTGTTGATGAATAGGAATTTTTTCCCAAGATAAGACTTAGCGGACTATCTTAAGTGTTTCTCTCATCTTGGAGGGGAGGAACTTACAATTGGTATCAGAGCAAGTTTGGCTCCTAGGAATTGCGGTTTAAGGACTGTTTTGTAATAAATGTTTTACCTAACATAATGCTAATTAGTAAAGACATCCTACTAAAACAAATAAGTTGAATTGATGTTTGAATGATTGTAGGAAGAGGAAGATGCCTACTCCAACGACAAATAAGTTGAATTCATCCTACTAAAACAAATAAGTTGAATTGATGTTTGAATGATTGTAGGAAGAGGAAGATGCCTACTCCAACGACAAATAAGTTGAATTCATGTTTGAATGATTGTAGGAAGAGGAAGATGCCTACTCCAAGTTTCTAGTTTTCCAATGCATCTTCGAGACTGCTAGTCACTCCTTGAATTTCGAGTTCCGCGACACCATGGTGCAGATATTAGAGAAGATATCCCTCCCTCATTTCTCTCGTATTCAAAGAGGATGGGGTAGAGATTTCTGGAGTCATGGGCCGAGATACTTCTTCATCCGAGCAGATCAGATTGGGAACCTCACCACCGACCTTAAGCGGATTCGTTGGATTGAGAAGCTGAAGATGATCCTCTTATTTTGGTTCGTCGGTACCCCCAGGGCCGACACCTCGGTGACTATAGAAGGGGTTTGCATACCTCAGGATCGTTGTGATGCAGGTCTTACCTGCTGATAGAGTAGCGGTGTTGGGATCTACCCCAATCCAGAGTTTACCATCCTTACCACATCAGTTTTTAGAGTCTTAGAAACTACAACGGAACCCCCATATTTCACCTATGTGGACCGCTCTACCCTTATGTCATAGTCAAGCCTAGGAATTCCCCTTGATGTCAAATAAGACTAATTATATTAGTCTCAGATCCTTGTAATAAAACTTGTCCTTGTAAATATTTGGAAATAAAATAATTTCAATGTTTTACTCTCCAAAAATTAAGCGTTGTGCAAATTTGAATCTTGTAATCTTAAAATTGTTTTTACGATGATGGCCAGGACGACCACCCTCCACTTCCCAATGCACTTTACACCGATACCCAGGAGAAGAAGCTCCTGCTCAAGCAAATGCAACCTCCCTCCTTTAAAGGAGAAGGTTCAAAGGTTGAGAAGGATGCTGAAGTCTGGATTGAGGCGATGGACGATTATTTTTTTGCTGCCGATACTGGAGTAGCAAATAAGTCTATGCTCACACGGTTTCGCCTCATTGGAGATGCTAAACTCTGGTGGAAACAGTGGTGCCGTGACAAGGAAGTCACCGAGCATTCTCAAACGTGGGAAGACATCAAGCAGGTAGTGAAGGAAAGATATCTTCCTCCATCCCATGAATCCATAAAGATGAATGAGTTTTTTAGTCTTAGACAGTGCAGCTTAACTCTTGAGGACTACTATTCCAAATTTATTACCCTTCGGAAGTATGCCCTAGCTATGACTACTTCCCAGCAAGTGGCTCGTTTCTGCCAAGGGCTAAATGAACCCCTAGATTCCCGCCTTGAAGCAATGAGGCCAAGCACATTACAGGATGCTCTCATACGAGCAAAGCCCCTTGTGAAAGAAATGAAGGCTAACAAACCGAAGAATCAAAAGAGATCTTACCCTGAGGCAAACCTTAGAGATCAACCCAACAAGAAACCTCAACAGAATTTCCCCTACTACAACAGAGGGCGACAAGGCAACTCTTTTGCCCCCCGCTCGTATGCTGCTTCTTCCAGAGAAGGCCCTCTGTGTTTTGAGTGCAATGAGCTGGGACACTTTAGAGCCAACTGTCCCAAGATGGCAACATCATTTTCCCAAGGTAACAGAGGAAATAAAGGCCGTGGAACCCCTACCCACCAAGGTGCAAGAGGCAGTGGCCGTGGGGTAGAGGCCGTGGAGGAACAGTTGCTAGAACTGCCTGTGTTATAAGTGAAGAACCGACCTTGGAAATGGCTGAAGAAGAGTGCGCCACCGTCCATGCGGCAGTAGAACACCAAGGTCCTAATATCTCGCCACTCTATAGGAAACCTTGATTTTGAGCTGGGTAATGAGCAAACTCATGCTCACTTTAGAGTCTTGCCACTAGGAATTTATGATGGAATCCTTGGGATCGATTGGTTAATTGCAAACAAAGCTAGCATTCATTGTAACCAGGGGAGTATCACTTTTGAAAATGAGCATGGCCAAGTAATATCTGTTCAGGGGATCACAAGAAAACCTAAGTCTAGGGTAGTCAAGGCAAAACATCTTCTCAAGGGAACACGTAAGGGTCAGCAAGTTTTCTTAGTCAAACTCAACAAAGTCATTGAACCTAGTATGGAGGCAGAACCCTCTTGGCTCCAAGAATTCTCTGACATCTTCCCTGACGAGCTTACACGGTTACCGCCTCCTCGAGAAGTCAACCATAAAATCGAGGTGATCCCTGGAGCTCAACCCGTCTCAAAAACTCCCTATAAAATGTCCCTTCCTAAAGCCATTGAACTTAAGGAGCAACTTTCCCAACTCATTGAACAAGGATTTGTACGCCCCAGTAGCTCTCCTTGGGGAGCACCTGTTCTTTTCCAAAAAAAGAAGGACGGGACTCTCCGCCTCTGCATAGATTATCGAGGGCTCAATCAAGTCACTGTCAAGAATAAGTATCCTATCCCTCGCATCGATGAACTTCTTGACAGGCTTCATGGGGCCAAAGTCTTCTCAAAAATAGATTTGAGGTCTAGTTACTATCAGATCAAAGTCAAGGAAGCAGATATACCCAAAACAGCCTTCAATACCCATTTATGGCCACTATGAGTTTATTGTAATGTCATTCGGGTTAACCAATGCTCCTGCAACCTTCAACCACCTAATGCAAGATATATTCTGTCCTTACTTGGATGAATTTGTGCTTGTTTTCTTTGATGACATCTTAATCTACTCCAAATCAATGGAAGAGCATGAGGAGCATGTGCGTAAAGTTCTGCAATTGCTGCGCAGACACAAACTCTATGCCAAGAAGAGCAAATGTACCTTCTTTACTCATCAAATTGAGTATCTTGGATTCATCGTCTCCAAAGATGGCATCTCAGTAGACCCTGCCAAGGTCAAGGATATTCTAGAATGGCCACCCCCTAAATCAGTTCGTGCAGTTCATGGATTTTTGGGAATCACGGGTTGGTATAGGATTTTTATCAAAGATTATGCCTTGGTAGCTGCACCTTTGATGACGGACCTTCTTAAGAAGGATTGCAAAATAGTGTGGTTGTTGCCAATCCATCAAAACAGCTTTGATCAGCTGAAAGTCATTATTACTTCTGCCCCAGTCTTAAAGCTTCCTGATTTCTCCAAGGAATTTGAAGTGGTTACCGATGCTAGTAGTCTAGCACTTGGTGGTGTCTTAGGCCAAGAAGGAAGGCCAGTCGCTTATACTTCCCGCAAGCTGAAGCAATATGAAGCAAACTATTCCACCCATGATTTGGAGCTCTTAGCAGTTGTTCATTGCCTCAAATTATGGAGACATTATCTCTTGGGAGGCAAATTCCAGCTTGTAACTGACCACAAAAGTCTAAAGTGGATCTTCACCCAGCCTAACCTCAACATGCGACAAAGGAGATGGATTGAAATTCTACAAGAATATGATTTCGACATCAAATTCCGCCTTGGGAAAGATAATGTGGTAGCAGATGCACTTAGCCGCAAATCTTTCTTGAGTGCTATTTCAATGCCAAATAATCCCATTCTGGTCAAGGTGGAAGAAGTCTCATCTCATGATCCAGATTATCAGAGGATGATAAAGTTAGTAGAAGAAGGGGGACATTCAAAGAAAGAGAAGAATCTAATCAAGGGGTACTCCACTCATGAAGGAAGCCTCTACTTCAATCACAGGCTATGTATCCCTAAGGATCCTGCTTTAAAGAAACTAATCCTCCATGAAGCTCATGATAGCCCTGCTGCTGCAGGACACCCAGGTTATGCAAAAACATTAAATGCTGTAAGAAGGAGCTTTCATTGGGCAGGCTTGAAAAATGATGTGCTTCGGTACTTGAAGCAATGTCTCTCATGCCAAAGTATCAAAGCTGAAAGGGTCAAGATGCCTGGAAAACTTCAACCCTTAGATATTCCCCAAATGAAGTGGGAGTGCATTAGTATGGATTTTGTCACAAGTCTCCCCACTGTTCAAGGAGGATATGACTCCATTCTAGTAGTAGTGGACTTACTTACCAAAGTAGCTCACCTTATACCAGCAAAGAAGACCTTCAAAGCTTCTGATGTTGCTCGAATATTCATCAAGGAAGTCCTCAAACTTCATGGTCTCCCAAAAAGGATAGTAAGTGATCGGGATTCTGACTTCACTTCAAAATTCTGGCAGTCTTTATTTCAAGCTATGGGAACCCAACTTTGCTTTAGCACAGCTTATCATCCAAAGACCGATGGCCAAACTGAGAGATTCAATCAAGTAATTGAAGACATTCTCAGAGCATACTGTGGACGGGAACCCAGAAGGTGGATTCAATACCTTCCTCTGGTAGAATTTGCCTACAATGGGTCTTATCATCAAAGCATAGGAATGTCACCATTCAAGGCACTCTATGGGCAAGAATGCCTATCTCCTCTGAATTTCTCTGATCCAACCATAAGAGTTGAGGCATCCAGGAAAATGCTCGAAGAAATGGAGGAACAAACCAAGGCGATCCAAAAGGATATGAAAGCTGCCCAAGATCGACAAAAGCATTATGCTGACAACAAGAGGTCTGAAAGGATCTTCAAGGAAGGAGACAAAGTTCTTCTACGACGAGTGCGACCCAAACGAAGTTCTCTATCACTTGGGAAATATAAGAACCTCAGCCCTAGGTATTGTGGTCCCTATACAGTTAAAAGTGTCTAGGTAAAAGTGCCTATAAACTCCAACTCCCAGCCCATATCAAAGTCCATAATGTATTTCATGTAAGTTTGTTAAAACCATATGTCCCCAGTCTCGATCATATTCTTGATGATGAACAAGTTGTAATCCCTACTCAAGGAGCCCTTGAATTACAGCCCAGTAGCATCATAGATTCTAGGGAAAGGCAACTCCGAAATAGAACTCTTGTAGAACATCTAGTTCAGTGGAAAGATTACCCTGAAGAGGATGCAACTTGGGAAGATGAAGCTACACTCTTAAAGGATTATCCCCAAATCATGACGAGATGAGGACATCTCGATTTCTTTAAGGGGGGAAGGATGTAACGTACCCATCTTCACTAATAAAGAAATGTCCATGTAATTATGAGTTTTTATGGTATACACTTACTAGGATGCCCGTACAATGGCCACCCAAGAACCAAAGGACGGCCGCCCACTGTATGGTCCACGCGTACCCTTAGGTGGACACCCATGCTGTCCCAAACCAGATAAGGTACATGCGTACCACTCCTTTCCCGGACAACCGACACCGTACCTTTCCCCTAGACCCATGCAGGCCACTGATCCATAGCCTTTGAAGGTACACCGTCCTTTCGTCCTTCCTTTGCGCAGCGCCCGTACCCTCACCCCTCGGCTATATAAACCCCCGGAACCCCCGGTGGTGCTCACGCATTTCTGTGTAGCGTATACCCTGTCCGTACCGCCGTCCGACCTTGCGTAGCGTACTTGCTGCAAGTACAGCCGCCCTTGCAGCCACCCCTCTCACACCCCCTCATTTGGCTCTTTTCAGATAAGCCAATTTTTCCTCCATTCCCCTCTTGCTAAGAGCCAGTGTCCTTAACTCTTCTCCCCCCCCGTGTGAATAGACTTATAGAGAGGCTTACAGCAACCCCTCCCAACCCTCTCCACGTTTTTTCCCTTTGCCCTTAAGGACATCTCACAATCCCCCCCCCATTTGCGTAGACTTTAGTAAGGGTTTTTTGACTCAAGCGAGGGTTCGTGCGCCATATTCTTTTGCTCATACGGTGAGCAAACGAGCTCGGAATTCAGATCCGACTGAAGCGTTTCGATCGCAGCAGCGAGCTCTACAAGGCGACGCCTAAGATGGCCTCATCTCGGAGATGACAAAATATTGCCTCAAGAGGAGCACGTAACAACGAGATGGGGGAAGAGGCGCCCAACGCGGCTCCAGTCCTCCCTTTTCAAGGCCCTCAAGGAAACGGTGGCCAGGTTAGCTTGGTTAATTTTTAAAAAGAAGAGATTTTCCTTAAATTAGTGTTAATGAATGGTGTCTTTTCCTTTTAAAACGATGACATAAAAATTATATGAAGTTACGAATTATGTGATGTTGTATTCGATAAATTGCGTTGAAATTGTCATCTTCATGAATTATGAATGCTATATTTAGTAAATTACATTGAAGTTATTATCTTTAGAATTCAAGATTTTTTTTGGCTTCAACGCTAACTCCATTCCGTGCTTGTGTAGCCGGGCGGCGTCGTTAGCAAAGCCCGGGAATAGCCCAAGGTATCCCTCATACATTTGGGAGAATAAGGATCGCCGATTGAGGCGAGAGATTATGAGGCTGCCTAGTTCTGAGGGCCCAGGCTAGTGCAGTAAATAAGCCCACCCTAGTGTGCAGACATCCCTCTGAGGGGCGGGAGGATCAAGCGATGGAGCCTGAGAGTCCTCGCTAGCGGCCGACGATGAGGTGTATGGTCCCGTAGGGTTTTGCCCAGCATGTAGAGGCTGGAAGGCCGAATTCTAGATCATCAGCAGAATAAGAATAAGAGAGCCAGTTTGGATTGTATGGAAATTGGTTCATGTATAAACTTTTTATATAATTACATCTTGTCTTTGGTATGATTGTATTGTGTAAGAAGGCTGTTTTAACGAACCTTGTGAAAAAGGGCCTTAATTAAGGAATATGTTTATTTATGTCAAACAGCGTGGTAGGATTAATTAGAAAATAAATTGATGCGTGAGTAGGGTGGAAAATGGGAGGATGGAATGCCCTAACGGCACCATCCTACGGAGGGGTGGACCCGATTAGTCGGGTAGCTTTCCAACAGATTAAGTGAAAGCCTACGCTAGATAGTTAGGTTCTTGGGCAACTCTATTCTAGAAGACTAGGCCAGCAGCTGTGCCTTGCATAAGATGAGGAAAAAAGCAATGTCCCTAGAAATCAAGTCTAGTAGTTGCCCAATTTATGATCGATTACCCTATGGGTGATTTGATGTTTAGAAAATCACGCTCCCCCTGCGGGATAGAGCTAGGTCATACCTATAAATCGTATCCTTGAATCTCTGCAGGGTCAAGGTGTCGATGAATAGGAAATTTTTCCCAAGATAAGACTTAGCGGACTATCTTAAGTGTTTCTCTCATCTTGGAGGGGAGGAACCTTACAAATTGATTGGTCGGGGGCTTCACTACTAATAGAGAATCAAGCCAAACTTAGAGGTAAAATCATTTTTATGGCTTTCTCCAATTTTCTCAATAACTTGCTTCTTCTCTACCCCTCTCAAGCTTGAGAAGCTTTCTAAATGATTGTTTTAATTCAAATCAAGCTTTCTCTAAAAGTCTTAATGTTTAACTAAGAGAAAGTTAATGATTATTTGTAATGCTTTCTTTAAGTAAATCTCTCTCTCTAAAAGAATAGCGATCTTTATGGCTAAATCCCTTGAAAAAGGATGCTTGTAAATGATAGTCTCTTAATTCAAAGCTAAACTCTAGGCTTGATAAGCTAGAGATTAAGAAAATGATATTTTCATGATTTTGTACTATTAAAATAATGGCAACTTCTTTTAGATTATTTATGAGTAGTTAAAAACTACTCTAATTCATTCTAAATGAGAAATGGCTTAAATTGTTCTCTTATAATGAGTTCTATATGTTCTTCTTGTAGAAGGGATCTTTATCCGGGGATTTTGTGTGGGTTGACCAGACTATAAGGAACCCCAGAATTAGTTGGATCTTAAGGTGAAAGAGTTTATTCTCTAGATGTGCTACTGCGAGATGATAACATCTCGCATTTTTTAAGTGGGGTAGAATGTAAGATTCCTCCCTCCAGCTTTTGAGGAGTAAAGGTATAAGAACCTCCCCTTCTGTTCTTATAATTATTTCCCTCTCTGAAATAGAAGAGTTTATTCTCTAGCTGTGCTGCTCTGCTGCGAGATGAGGACATCTCTCATTTTTTAAAAGTGGAGTAGAATGTAAGATTCCTCCCTCCAGATTTTGAGGAGTAAAGGTATAAGAACCTCCCCTTTTGTTCTTATAATTATTTTCCTCTCTGAAATAGAAGAAAGATCTTGTTTTGCCCTGTTTTGGCATAGAGAGAGAAAATATCTAGAGAGAGATAATCCAAAATTGAGATATCTTTGGATATGAAAATCCTCCTAGTGTCTAAAATAAATTCCCCTAAAACAGAAGTTCAAAATGAACTTTCCAATGTGCATTAGGAATTAATTAAAAATGTGTATAAGGGACCTTAGCCTAAGGGTCTACATTTTCAAAAATTTTTGGATTATGTTCCAATTAAGGTTCCAATGGGCCAATTGGATTAATCCAAGTGTTGGGATGAGATAAATCCAAAAGAATAAAAGAAAATTTCTAAAAATGAGTAAATGCTCACATAAGATGAAGAGTTGACCGAGTACAAGGTTTATTAGTTAAAAATTATGAGATATTATTAAAAAAATGAGATATTTTAGAATAATGATGCATTTTTGACACCTTGGTAAGGAAAGGGAGAGTCTTGAGGTAGGTTCCTTTTTGACATGTGTGGAAGGGTTTTTAATTCAAAAAAATTGTGATGTTTTTATTTCTTCTCTCTCCTGGATTAAACCAAATAGATAAGGAAGCCAAAATGGTCCAAATCTTGTCCAAATGGAGTCAAACTGAACCTGGAAAATTCTAGAACCCAGTTGGACTTGGTTAGTGGCCTTCCTCACCTATAAATAGACCCTTAATCATTTGTAATTGGATATTGGAGCTATACCATGCCAGTATTATATTAAAATAATCATATTTTCTATTATCCCTTAAAATTTTCTCTCTTGGGAGCTTGGATCTCTCTCTCTCTCTCTCTACAACAACCCTTAAAGTTGCTCTTCTCCTCTTGGTGGACCAATTGACTGGTCGGGGGTTCACTGCTAATAGAGAATCAAGCCAAACTCAGAGGTAAAATTGATTTTTATAGTTTTTTCCAATTTTCTCAAAAACGTGCTTCTTCTCACCCCCTCTCAAGCTTGAGAAGCTTTCTAAACAATTGTTTTAATTCAAATCAAGCTTTGCCTAAAAGTCTTAATGTTTCTTCTCACCCCCTCTCAAGCTTGAGAAGCTTTCTAAACGATTGTTTTAATTCAAATCAAGCTTTTCCTAAAAGTCTTAATGTTTAATTTTAAGAGAAAGTTAATAATTATTTGTAATGCGTTCTTTAAGTAAATCTCTCTCTCTAAAAGAATAGCCATCTTTATGGCTAAATCCCTTGAAAAAGGATGCTTGTCAATGATAATCTCTTAATTCAAAGCTAAACTCTAGGCTTGATAAGCTAGAGATTAAGAAAATGATATTTTCATGTTTTTGTACTATTAAAATAATGGTGAATTCTTTTAGATTATTTATGAGTAGTTAAAAACTACTCTAATTCATTCTAAATGAGAAATGGATTATCCTAACAATTTGGGAAAAGAGGAATGTTGAAATTAGCTTAATCTAGTGGGATAATCATAATTATGTTTAATTTTATGGTTAAAATTATGATTTAAATTCAAAGTTTGATTTTAAGCATAAAAGAGAAATTACTATCATATTTTCATTACAAGCTTTTATTCTTTTAGAAAAAAATTGAGAATTATCAATAATAGTAGCGAAGCTATGGCAAAATTTTCAAAAAATAATACATATCTTATTTTTATGCATAATGCTAAAAGAGGACTTCCTACCATATTCTAGGATTGGACATCCTATGCAAAAAGAATGATTTTCATCATATTGATGAGAAATATTTTTTTTGTAATTATGCATAATTAATTGATTATGAGAAAAGAGTAATTTTTAGAAAATTTATTTTTATACAAAAAGAGGAATTCCCATGATATTTGAGATCCAAGTAATTAAATGGTAAAAGAGGAATATTTGGTACATTTATTTTTATGCAAAAAGAAGAATTCCCATGATATTTGAGATCCAAGTAATTAAATGGTAAAAGAGGAATTTTGGGCATAATTCAAGTTATGAGTATTTATCAAAAGTGAAATTTTGAGCATTATTAATTGTATTGGGAAATATAAGTAGA
Organism: Cibotium barometz; assembly: GCF_041138505.1. Lineage (NCBI taxonomy): Eukaryota > Viridiplantae > Streptophyta > Polypodiopsida > Cyatheales > Cibotiaceae > Cibotium > Cibotium barometz. Next base: position 11,550,269 of record NC_141055.1, read on the forward strand.
ATTGATTTTTTTAAATCTCATGAATCTTTTACTCGAAAAGAAGAATATTGAATATATTTTACTTGAGAAATTTGAGAAAGAATATGAAAATATCCGTCAAGAAAACTTGGATAATTCTTATTCAGAAAAGAGAATCTGGAATCCCTAGAAGGATCCAGGATCCAATGAGTAAATAGAAGTTTAGATTTAATTCTCATTAATGAAGCTTAAGGAATGAAAATACAATATGTAAATGCTCTTTTTGAATTTTTACTTTTTAATTATGATAAGGTTTATTTTTCCTTTTTAAACCTTCAACAACCCTTTGTTACATAGATTCAATGGGATCGAGAAAAAGTACTTTAACTAGGCCAAGCAATTGGCAAAAACTTAGAAAAGTCCTATCGGTATCGAAAGTAGAAAGGGGTACTAAAAGTGGATGTAAAAAATTATGATGTGGAGCTGAATGAATGTGGATAAGAGGAGATGTGAATGCGATGTGATAAGATGTGAATGCGATGTGATAAGATGTGAATGCGATGTGATAAGATGTGAGGAGATGTGAGGAGATGTGAGTGGATGTGATAAGATGTGAGGAGATGTGAGTGGATGTGATGTGATGTAAATAGATGTCGATATGAAAGTGATGAGATGTGAATGGGTGTGATGTGATGTAAATGGATGAGATGTGAATGGGTGTGATGTGATGTAAATGGATGAGAATGAGTTGTGATGTGATGTAAATGGATGAGAATGAGTTGTGAAGTGATAGTTGTGCATGTGAATGAATCGCTGGATGTGGATAGATGTGAATGTGATTGAATGGATTGATGTGGATGAATGTGATCTTGATGGAATGTATGTGATGTGATGTGGATGTAATGAATGTGATGGATGTGAATGGGTGTGATGGGATGTGAATGGGAGTGATGAGATGTGAATAGGTGTGACGGATTTGAATGGGTGTGATGAGATGTGAATGGGTGTGATGGATTTGAATGGGTGTGATGAGATGTGAATGGGTGTGATGAGATGTGAATAGGTGTGATGGATTTGAATGGGTGTGATGAGATGTGAATGGGTGTGATGGATTTGAATGGGTGTGATGAGATGTGAATGGGTCTGATGAGATGTGAGTGGATGTGATAAGATGTGAATGGATGCGATGAGATGTGAATGGATGTGAATGTGATGTGATCTAATGATATCTGAATGGATGTGGTGAAATGCGGTGAGCTGTGAATGTGACGTAATGAGATGGGAATGGATGTGATGTGATGTGAATAAGTGTGATGTGGATCTAGGTAGAACGTGAATGGATGTGATGTGATGTGAATGGATGTGATGTGGATCTAGGTAGAATGTGAATGGATGTGATGTGATGTGAATGGATGTGATGTGGATCTAGGTAGAACGTGAATGGATGTGATGTGGATCTGGGTAGGTGTGAGTGGATGTGATGTGATGTGAATATGATATGATGAGATGTAAATGAAGATATGATGTGGATGGATGTGATGTGATGAGATGTGGATCTGAATGAATATAAATGGATGTAATGTAATGTGAATGGATGGATGAGATGTAAGGTCGATGAATGTGATGTGATGTGGACCTAGGTAGATGTGAATGGATGAGATGTGATGTGATGTGGATTGGGGTAGATGTAAATGGATGTGATGTGGATTGGGGTAGATGTAAATGGATGTGATGTGGATATGGGTAGATGTGAATGGATGAGATGTGATGTGGATGGATGTGACGTGATGTGATGAGGATTTGAACATATGTAAATGAGATGTGATGAGATGTGATGAGATGTGATGTGATGGGATGTGATGTGATGGGGATAGATGTGATGAGATGTAATATGATGTGATTGGATGAGAATGGATGAAGGATGATGGGAGTAGATATGATTGGATGTGGAATAAGCAATGTGAATTGATGTAGAAGAATGTGGAATAATGAGAAATGATGTGGAATAATGTGGAAATATGAGAGTTTGTTTTAGAAACTGTATTTATGAAACCTGTTTTTTAAATGACTGTTTTATGTCAAGAATGCTATGGAAGCATTTTGACCTTCTTTGTGAATGAGGTCGTGGAGACCTAAGTGATAAAGTTGCAACAGCTGTGATGGAGAGTCAATGGATGACGTCTTGCATAGCAAGGTTGGCCAAGGTCTTGACCAGCCTCGGTTTGATTTAAAGGGTGAGCTTCCGCGGTACGGTGGATGAGGGACCAAGAAAGCAGCCTATGAGTGAAGTGCTAGGTGACCTGTGAAGGAGGCTAGAGGGTGCTGACCATATGGTGCTCGGGCTCTAGGTCTCGCCAACGTTACCCACGCCTGCGTCGGGGAAGAAAATGGAATAAGGAGTTAGAGTTGTTTTCTAAACTCGGGTATGGATCTAGTTGATTAGCCTTGCTGGTCCTCAACGGATGAGTCCATGGCTCTTTTATATGGATTTGTTGGTTGATCTTGCTCATCTTCAATGGAGAGTCCATCTGGAATTTTCTTATGTGATTATATTTTCAGGTAGTATGAGCTAGGAACTATTGAAAAGGCCCCTGAGTGAACAGGGAGTGAACAGGTGGTGAGTGTTCTGGTTACCAATGATGCCATAGGTACACCGATGAAGGAATAATTGTAAATTGGAATTCAAGCTAGATATTTTAGAGGATTATGATCAGTGATACTATGGTTTTAAAGACAGCTGAATCTGTGAAGAAACAGGCAATTTCATATTGGGTGGGTAAGTGGTGTGACTATCTTGAAGTTTGCTTGAAGCACCGGTTAGGGGGCATGGGAACTCTTTTCCCTCATACCCAGGGAAAAACATAACTAGATTTCTATAAATGGATCCTATTACTACAATGGTTGGTGGGCGGTTGGCTAATCCATGGGATTGGATGGGGTTAGGGGTGGACTGATGGATCCTTAAGATGAGACTCAATTTTGTTAAGTTATGATAGTTGAAGTAAATCCCGGGATAACCCTTGTTCTATGGAAAAGAATCAACGACTATGCCTCTTGATGAGGAAAAAAGCATTGGACTCTATGATCCAAGTGCAAGTCTCTTCCTTGATCTCACCATGAGACTTAAGGGTCTGGTCGGATCAATTTGGTTAGTGATGACCTTGACTACGTTAGAATAAAATATCTTGGAGGAATTGCCCGTGCTTTCTGGGTGAGGGAAGTTTTTCCAGGTTCGATTTTGGAAGAACCGAGGGATTAGTCTCTTGTCCGGATATCCATGGGGCAAGGTCCTGGGTGAAAGGCTCTACCCTCTATGCAAGAAGTGCTACATCCCACTACTAGCACCCTCGAATTCGTTGCGCGGAAGGGGCATGGATCTTGCAAGATGCCTAGCTACAGTCTTGCGCCTCTTCTTGCTAAGTGGAAGGGTCCCTGACAATATGGCATTGACGACACAATATGGGTCCTTCCGCAAATGTAGTGAGTGCGAGCACTTTAGAAGGGTAACCCCCTTGGAAGGCAATGTACGCTGCAGGGTTGTGTGATGAGCACTATCTTGTCAACGTTTCTTGGAATCGTTGACAAGCATAGGACCTTGCTAAGTACTTTGAGGGCTAACATGTAGAAGCTTTCCATGGGGCTGAATGCATTGTGCACCACAACAAGGTGTTGAGGTGCAATACGACCCACGTAACGGGCCAACGTAGCATCTCTTCCAAAACCCTCATGCTGTGCCACCTTTGCGTTGAGCCCAAGCATCTACAAAGACTATATGCTGTACACAAGAAAGAGGATTAATGGAATTCTAGTAGTATTATTAATTATATTTATTAGATTCATACTTAATTTATCTTATTGTGTGTTTGAAATGAGAGCTGGCCACCTCAGGCTTGCAAATGTCAATGGAGGACTTGTGTTCCTCCAATGACACTAATGTAGCGTCCTCAAACCCTCTGGTCGGCGGCAATTGTTTTTGAGATTTTCTAAACTCCTCCTCAGTCACAAGGCTTTGATCAGCCTCTGTAATTGCTGATTTCAGGATCATCACAGACTCATGCACACCACCCGGAACAAGCCCTTGTTGCAAAGCCTCTGAGCCCTTGTTGTCGATAGGAAACTCATCATTCACACAGACAAGGAGTGGCACTCAGCTTGGTTGAGCTTGTAGACCTTTTCTAGGTCATGTAAAAAGAGGAATTCCTCCCCTTCAATCACCATAGAGCTAAGCTTACTAAGCTCAAGCTTCGGCATCTCATGTGTAGCCTTCTTTCCCTTGCCTACATCTGGTACATCTAGGGTACCCTCTATAGGACCCTCCTCCACCTCTTCTCCACCCTCTGTTGTGGCTGAGGCACTTGTCTCCATAGTATGGCACCAATGCCTTTGATGAGGATGCTTCACCATATTCAGGTGCCTCAATTTGGAGGAGGAGATCTTTGGCCATAACGGCCTTAACAAGTTGGTTGAGGACCTCAAGTTTAGGATCCTCCTCCTTGCCTTGTACCATGCCTCCAATTCAAAAATCCTCCACCTCTACCTCTTCATCAAAGTCTTGCTCACCACAAAGGTATATGAAGGTGGCAACCTAAGAGAGGAAATCAAGGCCAATATTCCCCCTCTGAAGTGCAAACATCTCCTCCTTGGTGATCTGCTTGTAGTGACCATCAAGGAGGACAATATCTTGGAATTTTTGCAACCTCATAAGGGCATTTGTATCATTCTTGTTGATATATCATAGGAGACTTCATGGCACCCAATCACCATCCTCCTATGGTAGCTTGATAGTCCAGGGCCTCACGTACTCCTATGGTAGCTTGATAGTCCAGGGCCTCATGTACTCCTCCATGTAGTCAAGAGTACCTGTGTAGTCCTCTTCTGCCAAGAGGATGGTTGTTCCAAAGTCAATCTTGTGAGAGAAGATGAAGAAAAGTTCCTCTATGTCAGGCCACTCGGTCCTCTTCAAGAACTCGAGAAACCTCTCTTATGCCATGTTTAGGTCCATGTTGGAAGGGAGTGACAAATGCTAGAAATGGAGAGATGAGTGGTGAAAGAGAGAGGAACTTTAAAACAAAGTGTTAGAAAATGAGAGAGGTCCTATATTTATAGACCTCAAAATTCAACATTGGGCATTTTAGACTATAACATAAGTGACCAATAAATAACCCCAAATTTATATAAAAATATAAATTAAATCGACAAGACAACACAAGTGGTCATTCACAAGGAACCATCATTTTATAATAGGTTTGATACAAACCATCTTAATATATATAAAAAAAGACAAATAGCCCCTCGATGACTTATGACACTAATTCTGAAGTTGAAATTTACATCCACCATTACTCTAGTCTTTGCAAACCTTCAAGCTCTTCTCCAAACGTCTTCCAATCCAAACAAGGAAATTCAAGTGTAATAAATAAAACAACATATTCAAAAAAACACAAAGCAATGCAAATTTACAAATATCAACGCTCACCTTTCATCGGGGCCAATGTTGATGCTTGCTTCTTGGACATCTCAATGAAATCCCAGAATGAGAAAATGCTCTCGAACATCTCCTAAGCTCCATTCATTGCTTGCATTCACCACCTCAATTGAACCATCAGGAAGAGTCACAGATAAATCTATGGGTGTATCCATGAAAAGATGCAGGGGGGAGGAGAGCTTGAGCTCTTGCAAGCACACACACACACTCACAAAACCCTAATAGAGAACACACAAGGTGAGAGGCTGAAAATCTTCTTATTCTCTACTCAACACTCAACACACCATATACAAGAATAAGAGTACACACAATATGAAAGGTACTCAACCAAATACATACACGGCCTCTTGTTGCAGCCATCTCCCTGCAAATTCAGTTTAAGGACACCTTCCCTCTCCCCCCCATTAGCGCGGTGACTTTAGTAAGGGATTTTAGTCTCTTATTAGAGGTGATTCACACTTAGGGGGTTTTTGCTCATAACTTGAGCAAACGAGCTCCAAATTGTGATCCGATTGAAGCGTTGGATTCGTGGCATCATAATCTACAAGAAGGAACGCAGAATGTCTCCTTCACAAAAGTGCCAAAATATCACCCTGAGAGCCACGCACATCAATGAGTCTTGAGAAGTTACTCCAGATACTGCCCCATCTCTCCCCTTGGGAGTCCCACAAAGAAATAATAACCAGGTTAGCTTGGTCATCGTTTAAAACAAGATTTTATTTATTATCAATCTTTAATGTTAACTTTAAAGACATTAAGAAAGAGAGGATATTCTTCTTTATACCAAGTGGTGAAATTGTTGTTTTCTCAAGGAAAGTGATGAAATCTATCATGTTCTAGAATTTTGTTGTAAAATGTTATCTTGATTGAGTTAAGAAGTACAGATTTCTCTCGCCTCAATGCTAACCCTGTTTCCGTGCTTGTGTAGCCGAGTGGCGACTTTAGCAAGGCCCAAGGTATCCCTCATACCATTGGGAGAATAAGATCTCGCCAATGGAGGCGAATATTGTGATGCTACCTAGTTCTGCGGCGGTGAAAAAGCCCTCCCTAGCGCGTAGACATCCCTCTGAGGAGCAGGAGGATCAAGAGATGGAGCCTGAAAGAGGGCGACAAGCTGGCTCGAGTCCTTGCCAACTGTCGCGACGATGAGGTGTATGGTCACGTAGGAAAATGCTCAGTACATAAAGGCTAGAAGGCCGAATTCTAGATCATCGACAGAATACAGTAAAGAGCCTGAAATTGGCTATGAGTAATTTTGAACATTGTACCTATATTTTTTAATAATATTTTATTTTGAACATTGTGTAAGTCTTTTAATTAAGGAACTTGTTTATTTATGTCAACAAACAGTGTGGTAGGATTAATTAGAAAATAAATTGACGTGTGAGTTGGGTGAAAGTGGGAGGATGAGACGCCCTGATGGAAACATCCTACACATGGGTGGACTCAATTAGTCGGGTAACTTTCCAATAAATTAATTAAATTATTACGTTAGATAAATAAATCCTTAGGAAACCCTACTCTAGAAGACTAGGTCAGCGGATGTGACTTGCATAGATAAAGAAAAAAGCATTGTTTTAAGAAGTTGTAACATACCCATCTTCACTAATAAAGAAATGTCCATGTAATAGATGAATTTTATGAGTTTTTATGGTATAAGAAATGTCCATGTAATAGATGAATTTATGAGTTTTTATGGTATAAAAATCAATGATTTTATTAAATGAGCCATTTCTACTTAGAATCTTCAAATTCTGAGCCCAAATTTGGAATCTACGTGTGATTTTACCCTACTACAGGATTTTACAGCATCCAAAATGGACACCGGATCAAGCTTATATGCAAATTTTGGTTATTTTTAATTTAAAAGCGACGACATTTAAACCTTAATAAATGCGCGATCGGGCATCCGATTGACAAACGGTCTGCACCCCAACGACCAAGAGAACATCCCGGACAAAAAAAAATTCACCCCTCGGGGCGGTCCGACACGCAAATCGAGGCCGACGTCCCAAATTTGGAGACCCCACCCCAAAATTTGGACCGTACACACCAGGGTGCTCGTACGATGACTGCACAAGAACCAAAGGATGGCCGCCGACTGTGTGGTCCACGCACCGCTACGTGGACACCCATGCTGCCCCTGACCAAATAAGGTACATGCGTACCACTCCTTCCCCCTGTTAACCGACACCGTACCTTTCCCCCTGAGCCATGCAGAGGCCACTGATCTATAGCCTTTGCTGGTACACCGTCCTTTTGTCCTTGCTTTGCGTAGCACCCATACCCATATCCCACAGTTATATAACCCCTCTCAGGGTGCTCCATGGGCAGCACGCATTTCTGCGTAGCCTATGCTCTACCGTGCCGCCATCCGTACCGCCGTCTGTCCCTGTGCAGTGTACTTACTGTAGTGCAGCCACCCCTCTCCACACCCCCTCATTTGCCACTTTTTAGATAAGGTAATTTTCTTCTATCCCCCTCTTGTTAGAAGGCAGTGTCCTTAATGATAAAAAACAGAAGCAGGATGAAACACACACAAGAGAAGCAAACCCTAATCCATATCCATCAATCATAAAGAAGGAGAGAAGCCATAGTCACCATCTCTCTCACACACACAAAGGAGAACACAACATAGTGTTATGTCCACACTACAAAGTAAACCTAATGTAATGTCCACACCACACATGACCAGCTGGACGTGGTCATAAACACACCACACGATATCTATCTACCATACTGTCACTCTGTCAGCACCCATGTGCTATCCTCCAGCTGTATACGAGCTTGAGATTTCAACACTCCCCCTCAAGCTCGACATGTCCATCTCTAGGACTCCCAATCTAGTACGGAAATACTCGAACTTATCCTTACCAAGTGCTTTGGTAAAGATATCTGCAACCTGCTCATCTGTCTGCACATATGTCAAATCAACATGCCCATCTAGCACTTTCTCTCTGATGAAGTGATAGTGGACCTCAATATGTTTGGTCCTGGCATGATAAACTGGGTTACTAGCAAGCTGAATACTACTCATGTTGTCACAATGAATGACAACTCTCATATCACTCTGTAACCTGACATCATCTAGCAACTTCTTCAACCACATAGCCTCACATGCAGCTATGGCTGCTCCACAATACTCTGCCTCTGTGGTAGATAAAGCAACTGTAGGTTGCTTTTTACTGCTCCAACTCACAGCTCCACTACCAAGGCTGAAAACATAGCCACTGGTAGACCTCCTGTCATATGCACTACCGGCCCAATCTGCATCTGTATATCCATAGACATGCATGTCTTTTCCTGCCTCATTGAAAAGACCATAATGCACGGTAGTTTTGACATATCTCAGAATCCGTCTCACAGCATCCAAGTGAGGTTTACGAGGACTCTGCATAAACTGACTCACCAAACCAACTGCATAACTGAGATCTGGCCTCGTAATGGTCATGTAGATAAGGCTACCAACCATTTTCCTGTACATGGTGATATCATCAAGCTCATCACCCAAATCAGCCCTAAGCTTCATGTTTTGCTCTAATGGTGTCAACATTGGTTTGCATGCCGTCATACCATACTTTGCCAGCATGTCAAGTGCATATTGCCTTTGCACCAACCATATACCAAGAAAGAACCTTAAATCACCAAGGTCTTTCATATCAAACTCTTTGCATAAAGAGGCCTTAACCTCATCAATGCCTTTCCCACAATCACCTGTGATAATCAAATCATCAACATAAATGACTATCATCACGATACCATCATGTGTCTTCTTCACATAAAGTGAAGAGTCTGCATTTCCAACCACAAATCCAATACTGACAAGATATCTGCTGATCTTGTCACTCCAACAGAGGTGCTTGCTTCAAACCATAGATTGCTTTCTTAAACCTACAAACAAAAGTCGGATATTTTGGATGTACATATCCTTCTGGCTGTTCCATGTACACCTCTTCTTGTAATTCACCATTCAAGAAAGCATTTTTTACATCCATTTGATGTAAAGCCCAACCTTTTTGTGCTGCTAGTGCAATGATAGACCTCACTGTAGCCATCTTAGCCACTGGGCTGAAAGTTTCATCATAATCAAGACCATAAGTTTGTGCATATCCTTTAGCAACCAGCCTTGCCTTATGTCTCTCTAGGCTGCCATCTGACTTGCACTTTACCTTATACACCCATTTGCAACCAATTGCATTCTTTCCTTGAGGTAACTCAGCCAATTCCCATGTATCATTTTTTTCCAAAGCATCCATCTCTTCATCCATGGCTTTCTCCCATACATGCTCTCCAATAGCCTCTGTATAGCATGTAGGCTCCACATGCTTTACCATAGATGTCATGTATGCATAGTGCATAGCAAAATCTCTATATGTCAATCTTTCAACTGGATATCTGACTCTCTGGGATCTCCACAATGCATGCGGGTCACTCTGTACACCTATAACTCTAGCATGTGGTGGCACATATCTGTCCTGCCTAGCACCAGAAGTGTGCGTAAAACAGGTATGCCAAGCTCCTCATCCAAGCTCCTCATCCAAGCTCTCAGAACTAGATGACTCATAACCTGTGATCCCAATTCCTTCGACTTTCTTCTTGCCTTTATCCACAGCACTACTCCCAGTGCTCACACTCCCATGCCTCAAACGTCCTGACCATGGACGTACACTGCTACTCTCATCAGCTGCTGGCCCAGACATAGTAGTAGAACTAGAACTTGCTTGTGATGGCAAGTTCACAGGCACATTAGCCTCAATTGTCAATGACTCCCTCATCTCTTGCTTTGTACCAACTAGCAAGCTCATCAAACACCACATCACGTGATGGCCCAGACATAGTAGTAGAACTAGAACTTGCTTGTGATGGCAAGTTCACAGGCACATTAGCCTCAATTGTCAATGACTCCCTCATCTCTTGCTTTGTACCAACTAGCAAGCTCATCAAACACCACATCACGTGAGATGACTACTTGTCTAGTTTGAGGGTTATAACATTTGTAGGCCTTTCGATCCTGTGCATATCCAACAAATACACATTTCTCTGCCTTAGGATCCAACTTCCGTCTTCTTTCATCAGGCACATGGACATAAGCTATGCATCCAAAGACTTTGAGATGTGCAATGTCTGGCCTGTAACCTGTAAGCCGCATCTCTAGCGTGCTTCCATGAATGGCTGCTGTAGGTGTTTTGTTCAGGATATACACTGCAGTAGAACATGCTTTTGCCCAATAGTAATCTGGCATGCTCTTTTCATTGAGCATTGCCCTTGCCACTTCACATATGACTCGATTCTTTCTCTCAGCCACACCATTCTGCTGAGGTGTATACCTGCATGTCAACTGTCTCCTTATCCCATGCTTCCGCAAGAAATGCTCAAAAGCTTTTGAGGTGTATTCACCACCTTCATCTGTTCTCAGACACTTAATCCAACAGCCATATTGTTTTTCTACAAGAGCTTTGAAATCCATGAATTTTTCCAGCACTTCACTCTTCTCTCTCAAAAAATATATCCATGTCATCCTGCTGAAGTCATCTATAAATGTCACATAGTATAGACTTCCTTTGATAGATGGGTTTTGTGCTGGGCCCCATACATCACTGTGCACTATCTCAAGTGGTCTATTACTCATGTTTCCTTCTCTAGGAAACCTCAACCTTGCCTACTTTCCAAACTGACAGGCTTCACAAACATGCATATGTCCATCATATTTAAATCGAGGCAATCCACTGACAATGCCTCTTGTTTGCATGTTCTTTAATCTCTGTATATTGACATGTCCAATCCTCTTGTGCCACATGTCAATGTCCTGCACAGTCCCATTGCTCTTTGAAAACATGGCTGAGCTCAATTCTGGTATGCCTGCATCCAATTTGAACAACCTTCCTTCCTTCTTGCCCTTGGCAATCAATCTACAGCCATGCTTAAAGTCTTCCACAAAACAGCCATTCTCATTGAATCTTACTTGTAATCCCTGCTCAACCATTTGGCCTACTAATGCCAAATTCTTTGTGATGGATGGTACATATAACACTTCTGACATATTCTTCACATTTCCATCATGCATCCTCAAAGGCACACTGCCAACATGTGTTATAAGATGCTGAGTATCATCTCCTGTGACCACATAACCATTTGTATCCAATGGTTGCATCTTCTCAAACCACTCACCATGACATGTCATGTGGTTTGAGGCACCTGAATCCATATACCATGACTCATCTCCTGCATTCTGAGAATCCATTGTCCCCATAACGTGCTTCATTGCAAAAAGATGATTTGAACTCCCATCATTGTTACTGGTAGATGCATAATTTCCATGTTGTGGTCTTCCATTCCTGACATCATTTTGCTTTTTGTAACAATCTTTTGCCATATGTCCAAGTTTGCCACAATAGTGACATTCAATCCCATTCAAATTTTGTTGAGGACCTTGCCATCGTCCTCTACCATGAGCACCTATTCCAAATCTCCCCCTATGGGATTGAAATCCACGACCTCCACGTGATCCAAATGATAACTGTGAATTCTGAAAATTCTGATGTGATTGCGACAATTGAGTAGACTTGTCATTCCAACCACGTCCTCCACGGCCTCGAGGGGTAAATCTCCCCCTACCTCGAAAGCCTCTAGATGAGTAAAAAGCCTGATTCCTTGCATGCTCATCATTACTGGATGAGGATGCACCACCTGTAATATTCATGCCACCAAGTCCTAGCTTCAATTCTTCCACAATGAGCAATGACACAAGCTCATTAAAGTATGGCATTCCTCCCAACCTTACTGAGATGGAAGTATCAAAAGATTTGTATTCTTTGCCTAAACCATGTAATGTGAGAGCAACCAAATCATCATCATCCATTGGGGCATGGATTGATGACAAGGAATCTGCATAACCCTTGATTTCCTGAACATACTCATGTATACTCCTATTCCTTTGTGTTACACTGTGAATCTGTTGCTTTAGTTGTATCTTCCTTACACCAGTGTCTGTCTCATACATTCGGCACAATATACCCCATGCTTCTTTTGGTGTATCTGCATCTTGGATGTGAATAAGCAAGGCATCTGTTACACATATGGAAAAATAATGCAACACCTTCGAAGACCGCTCTACCCATTGCTTGTGAGCCAGTAACTGAGCATTATTTGGTTGAGGAGGTAGGTATGGCTCCGGGTCTTCCTCCGAGACGAGACTCCATAAACCTTTGCCTTTCAAAAAACTCTTCATTCGAAACTTCCACACTTGAAAGTTAGTGCGATCAAGCTTCTCTCCAACAATCTGTATCGGACCATCTCCCATTGTTGCAAAAAATATAGTAGATGTACCCCTTTGACAAGTTGTATGCCGGACCTGTAAAGCTTCAAATCTCTCCAAATCACATCAAATGCTTGCAAATTGTGTGCATTAACATCCCACAATGATTCACCAACAATGTACACTCGATCAAAGTTGAAACCAAATGATACTCCTTCACAAAAAAATTTCTGGTTTTTTTCTCGCCAGTAACCAGTTAAGATTATGCTCTAAATCCTTCAAATCTTGTCCAAATTCAATGATTCAACTTGCATTGGCTTCCCAACACATTTCTCCAACATATCCTAGAAGGGTTTGATCAAATTCTTCAAGATGAATGAGAACCACCAATTTTTTGTAGCTCCCTGGTTTGCTTTTTTCTGCATCTGTCAGGTACCACCTCTCACTAAAAGTGCTCTATCTCCTTTAGATCTTATCCAAATCCAAAACTTTTTGAATCAAAAGTTTAGCAACTCATAGGACTTTACTTGTACCAAAGGAATTAGGCCAATTTGATATAGACAAGGATTAATGCCTTGATTAAAAATGCTCTGTTTCTGGATAGACTTTCTGCAAACCTGCACACCTCTGATAAATGACTTCAATGAGCTCCAGATACATCAAATGAGCTGCAACCAGGCATCATAAGGCCTTAGCAATGTCTTTGCTAAACTCCCCAAGCTTTGAATGGCATCAAATGGACTAGTAATGAGTGAATGGCATGAATTCTATTCAAACTGTCTTCAATTCTGCTCCAGAATGCGCCGCCTGCTCCTGAGGGCTGTAGAGGAAGGGCAAATCACAATTGAGTTGATAGGATGCTTAGCAATGACCTAATCTACCTTGTGCTTGAAGGGTTTGGCTCAATTCTTCCTCTAGCTCCTCCACGGGTATGTCCACTGTTTTTGTGAAAAACCAGAAACTTTTGCATAAGTTCACTTCCACTTGATTTTCCTCAAATCTGTATGCATCAATCTGCTTCAAGATTCTATATGTTGCTTCTGCCCACTTTGCTAATACATGTGCTAGTTCAAATACACGTGCCTTTGTGTATACATTTGCCAAGAGTACATTCACTTCAAGTTTTCCATGAAAGCTTAGAGAAAAACCAGAAATTTTCTGCTTGCTTTATGCACTTCAATCTTCACACTGAACCTGCTCTTTGGCACCTACAATCCGCTCAAGGGAGTTTTGCTACTCTTACCAGTTAGGCCAAGCTTCATATCTGTAACCGAGGAGAGCTCCACAGCTTTCTTTTGCTCCACAGCTTCAATGGCTTCCTTCACAGCTTTTTCTTCTTCTTCCTTCTTCTCTCACTCACTCACACAACACAGCTAATGAGCTCTTGGCTCTGATATACCATGATAAAAAACAGAAGCAGGATGAAACACACACAAGAGAAGCAAACCCTAATCCATATCCATCAATCATAAAGAAGGAGAGAAGCCATAGTCACCATCTCTCTCACACACACAAAGGAGAACACAACATAGTGTTATGTCCACACTACAAAGTAAACCTAATGTAATGTCCACACCACACATGACCAGCTGGACGCGGTCATAAACACACCACACGATATCTATCTACCATACTGTCACTCTGTCAGCACCCATGTGCTATCCTCCAGCTGTATACGAGCTTGACATTTCAACACTTAACTCTTCTCCCCCCATTTGTGTGGACTTTAGCAAGAGGTTTTAGCCTTAGAGAGGGTTCATGCATTGTGGTCTTTTGCTCATATGGTGAGAAAACGATCTCAGAATTGAGATTTGAAATTGTTATCTTTAAAGAGTGCAAGTTTTTCTTGGCTTCGACGCCAACTCCGTTTCGTGCTTGTATAGCCGGGCGACGTCGTTAGCAAAGCCCGGGAATTGCCCTGAGAGATCCCTGTCCCCACTGCACAACAATTTCAGGGGTGCTAGCAGCGGAAGTAGCACTTCTTATGCCGGGCAGGGTCCCACACTCGGGGCCTCGCCGACCACCCACGGATATCCAGACAAGAGACTAATCCATCCATTTTTCCAAAACCGAACCCGGAAAAACTTCCTTTGCCCAGAAAGCACGGGTGATTCCACCAGGATAACTTTTCCCTAACGTAGTCAAAAGCCTTAATTAACTGAACTGATCTGACCGAACTCGTAAGTTCCATAGTCAGATCAAGGGACAGATTGCACTTGGATCATAGAGACCAATGCTTTTTTCTTCATCGAGAGGCACAGCCGTTGATTCTTTTTCCATAGAACAATTTTTGTCTGGGATTAACTTCATCTATCGAACTAAACAGAAATTGAGTCTCGATTTACGGATCCATCAGTCCAGCCTAACCCCATCCAGTCCCATGGGTTAGCCAACTGCCCAACCACTGTAGTGATGGGATCCAATTTAGAATTTGGTTAGGTTTTGTCCCGGGTAACAGGGAAAAGAGTTCCCAGGCCCCCTAGCCGGATGTTCATGCAAACATAAACTAGTCACACCAGTTACACACCCAATATGAAATTGCCTTTTTCTCAGCATCAGCTATCTTTAAAACAATCCTTTAATGAAACCATTGTGTCACTGATCACAATCCTCAAAATTTTAGGTTGAGTCCTTATTTCCAATCATTCCTTCATTGGAGTATCTATGGCATCATTGGCACAACCAGAACGCTCACCACTTGTCTACTCAGGGACCTTTTCAATGGTTCCTAGACCATAGTACCTGGTAATATAGTCACTTATAAAAATCAAGATGGAATCTCCATTGAAGATCAGCAAGATCAACCAACAGATCCATATAAAAGAGCCATGGACTCATCCGTTGAGGACTAGCAAGGTCAATCAACCAGATCCATGCCCGATTTCAGAAAACAACTCTTACTCCTTGTTCTAATATCTTCCACAATGCACGTGTGGGTATCTTCGGCGACCCAGAGCCCGAGCACCGTATGGTCAGCACCCTCTAGGATCCTTCGCAGGTCACCTAGCGCTTCACTCATAGGCCACTTCCTTGGTCCCTCATCCATCGTACCGGAAGCTCACCATTTAAATTGAACCGAGGCTGGTCTACGCGAGACGTCTTCCATTGACTCTCCGTCCAGCAGTTGCAACTTTATCAAGTAGGTCTTCATCACGATCACATTCTCAAGATAGTCAAAATGCTTCCCCAGCATTCTTGACATAAAACAGTCATCTACAAACAGTTCACAAATACAGTTTCTATAATGAACTCACATCTTTCCAGATTGTTCCACATCAATCCATATTACTTAATCCAATTCAAAATCATATGTGTATCCATTCTTGACTAGATACATCATTTTCCATCCCATCACATCAGATTTATTCACTTCACATAACATCCATTCCTGCCTTTCTTAATTTACATTACGTCTCATCACATCCATTTCTCATTATATCTCATTCGTTCAGATCTTATATTATTCATTCACATTCTGATTCACATGACATCTCATCTCATCCATTCGCTCATATCGACTTCATATCCATTCACATTCATATTTGCATTCCTTATTCCACACACACATCCACATTCACATCTACATCCATACATCCATTTTCACATCCACATTCATACATCCACATCCACATCTACATTCATACATCCACATCCACATTCACATCCATACATCCATACCCACATTCCACATTCATACATCCATATCCACATTCCAATTCATACATCCACATTCACATTCACATCCATACATCCATACCCACATTCCACATTCATACATCCATATCCATATTCCAATTCATACATCCACATTCACATTCACATCCATACATCCATATCCACATTCACATTCACATCCATACATCCATATCCACATTCCATATCCTCATTCACATTCACATACACCCACATCTACATTCCATATCTACATCCATATCCTCATTCACATTCACATCCATACATCCATACCCACATTCCACATTCATACATCCATATCCACATTCCAATTCATACATCCACATTCACATTCACATCCATACATCCATATCCACATTCACATTCACATCCATACATCCATATCCACATTCCACATCCTCATTCACATTCACATACATGCACATCCACATTCCATATTCACATACATGCACATCCACATTCCACATTCACATACATGCACATCCACATTCCATATTCACATACATGCACATCCACATTCCATATCTACATCCATATCCCCATTCACACATCCACATTCACATTCACATACATCCATATTCACATTCACATTCACATCCATATCCACATTCACATACATCCATATTCACATTCACATTCACATCCATACATCCATACCCACATTCCACATTCATACATCCATATCCACATTCCAATTCATACATCCACATTCACATTCACATCCACATTCACATTCCACATTCATACATCCACATTCACATTCACATCCATACATCCATATCCACATTCACATTCACATCCATACATCCATATCCACATTCCACATCCATACATCCATATCCACATTCCACATCCTCATTCACATTCACATTCACATTCACATTCACATCCATACATCCTTATCCACATTCCACATCTACATCATTTCTTTCACATACATATACTACATCCATTCTTTCACATACATACATCTCCATCTATTCCTCGTTCATTTTCATCTATTTGATTCGTTTCACATCCTCATATCTATTTATAGAATACAAGAGAATTCTTATTTTTGATATAAGATTTCTTTACGCATCTATTTATGCATAAATTCCATTTTAAGGAGACTAACACTTTCGAAATAAAAATCAATCTTTTATGCATCTTCCTATGCATAAAATCAAAATTGACGAAAATAACTCTTTTGAACTAAAAATAGATTTCTTTATGAATCTTTCTATGCATAAAATCAAAATTGATGAGAATAACTCTTTTGGGTTAAAATAAATTCTTTATGCATCTTTCCGTGCATAAATCCAATTTAGTAGGAATTACACTTTTAGAATAAAAGAATTTTTCTTATGCATCCTATTTATGCATAAAATCATTTATGATGAAAATCACACTTTTAATATAAAAAATATCTTTAATGCATATGTTTATGTATACAATCATTTGTGATGAAAATCACTCTTTTAATATAAAAGAATTTCTTTTATGCATATGATTATGCATAGATGAAAATCACTCTTTTAATATAAAAGAATTTCTTTTATGCATAAAATCATTTATGATGAAAGTAACACTTTTATAATAAAAAATAATCTTTTATGCATAAAAATCAAATATAATAAAAGTAACACTTTTATAATTAAAAAAAATCTTTTATGCATACTTCTATGCATGAAAATCAAATATGATAAAACTAACACTTTCATAATAAAAAAAATCTTTTATGCATACTTCTATGCATGAGAATCAAATATGATAAAAAGTAACACTTTTATAATTAAAAAAAATCTTTTATGCATACTTCTATGCATGAAAATCAAATATGATAAAAGTAACACTTTTATAATTAAAAAAAATCTTTTATGCATACTTCTATGCATGAAAATCAAATATGATAAAAGTAACACTTTTATAATAAAAATAATCATCTTTTATGCATACTTTTATGCATGAAAATCAAATATGATAAAAGTAACACTTTTATAATAAAAAAAATAATCTTTTATGCATAAAAATTAAATATAATGAAAGTAATACTTTTATAATAATACTAGTTTTCTTTTATACAAATAATCAAAATGCATCTTCTATGCATGAAAATGATACTTTAGAATATAGAAACCATAAGGATTACTCTTTTAGAATAATAAAAGATGAAATTTATTTCACTAATTTCTAAAAATTTCACCATAACCTCCTTTGTATGGCTGGCCATTTTTTAATTTTTAAGTCTCTAAAATTAATTACCAAGAGTATTGAAATTATTCTAAAGTAAACATTTTTCTACTTATTTATGACAAACATTATAAAAAACTTGACTTTAATCATTAATCATTCACCTAGGATAGAGAATGGTTGGATTTACTAGAGAAGAGAGGGGAATGCCTTTTGCAATGAGGCATAACATCACTTGCAATTTTAGAGAAGACAAAAAGCATAAAAAACCATAAAAACCATAAAATAAATGGAAAGACAAGAGTGGCCACCAATCTTTTGGAAGAGGGAAGGTCAAAAACTACTGAATTATGAATACAATTCACTATTTTTGGCACTTGGGAGAGATAGGGTAACACTGCAAAATACTATTAAGTTTCAACAAAGGGGAGGGCTTCTATTTATAGGAAAAAGTGAGCCTCTAACCAAGCAAACTGATTCTAGAATTTTCCAGATCAGTTTGGTCAATTTTTTACCATTTTTAGGTCAGTTTTGCTCACTTTTTGGATCTAGTTAAAATAGGAGAGAGGAGAGATAAAAATATCTCATTATTTGGGAGTTTAAAACTCATTCAAGCATGTGAAATAGGCACCTCCTTCATGAGGGGAATTCCCCCATGCAGAGGTGTCAAAAATGCATCATTACTTCTAAATATCTCCCTTTTTTAACTATTAACCTCGTCCTTAGTCAACTCTTCATCTTATGTGAGTATTTACTTCTAAATATCTCCCTTTTTTAACTATTAACCTCGTCCTTAGTCAACTCTTCATCTTATGTGAGTATTTACTCATTTTTGGGGGATTTTTCTTTTATTTCTTCATTTATCTCCTCCTTACATTTGGATGAATCTTATTGGTCCATAGGAACCTTAATTTAAAATTTCGAAAAAATCTTCACTCCCAGGATAATGCCTCTTGAACAGATTATACTTAATTTCTAATGCACCTTCTGAAAATCTTTTTGAACTTCTGTTTTAGGGGAACTTATTTTAATAAGATGAGGTATTTTTCTATCCAAAAATATTTAAAATCTGAATATTCTCTTTCTAGAATATTTTCTCTCTCTAGGCCAAAACTGGTAGAAACAAGATCTTTTATATTTCTGAAGAGGGATTTGATTACAAGGGAAGATATTGGACATCTTGAGAGGCTGGGGGAGGAATCTTACAGGCCCAAGGTATCCCTCATACCATTGGGAGAATAAGGTTCGCTGATTGAGGTGAGAGATTATGATGTTGTCTAGTTCTGAGGGCCCAGGCTAGTGCGGTGAATAATCCAACCCTAGTGTGCAAACATCCCTCTGAGGGCAGGAGGATCGAGTGATGGAGCCTGAGAGGGCAATAGGCCGGCTTGAGTCCTCGCCCCAACGGCCGCCGATGATGAGGTGTATAGTCCCGTAGGGTTTTGCCCAGCATGTAGAGGCTGGAAGGCCGAATTCTAGATCATTGTTGGTATAAAGGAAAAGAATAAGAGAGCCGATTTGGCTTGTATAAAATTGATTCCTATATATATATATTTTTATAAATCTTCTTTGGCATTATTG
This sequence comes from Cibotium barometz, assembly GCF_041138505.1. Taxonomy (NCBI): domain Eukaryota; kingdom Viridiplantae; phylum Streptophyta; class Polypodiopsida; order Cyatheales; family Cibotiaceae; genus Cibotium; species Cibotium barometz. The sequence continues at coordinate 11,570,413 of NC_141055.1, forward strand.
TATTGTGGAAAAAGGCTGTTTTAAAGGGCCTTGTTGCGTGATGAGTGGTGATCAATGCAAGGATGCAACACAAAGATGGAAGCAGGAAAACAAGAGACTTGACACTCTTATTTAGGGCTCTTGTAAAGAGTTCCAAGTTGTAGGTGAGTGTGGGAGTGGGCTTGAGAATAATCCCACATGGGAAGTTTTGGGAGTTTTAGGAGTTTTAGTATAAAAAGTGGCTCATTTGAGAGCTTGTGGACATTGGGCTACACTCATGCTTGAGCTCTCTTGAGACTAGCTCTCCCTCTTGTTCATAGAGGTGCAAGCTCTTCTCTCTCCCCATCTACACTATTGTATGAGCAATGCTCTTCTAATTCAATGCAATGAGATGATGTTTTTCTCTCTTCTCATTTCTATTCTCTAGTGTGCATGCTTCTTTGTTGATGCTTGTGGATTCTCAATTAGACTTTGTGTGGTAGTGGATTCAAGCTTAAGCTTCTCCATAGCTTGTAGCAAGGCATTGCTTGAGTAGTGATTGAGAATGCATGTTTATTTCAAGTTCCATTAAGCTTCAAGGTTTGTGTACATGCTAGGGAAGTAAGTGCTTGAGAATGAAGTATGCTTTGAGCTTGTGTATGCATTAGCTTAGTTTTCTTCTTGTATTGGATGCATGAATGAGTGGGATGATGAGTGAATGAGCTATGGCAAGATTGAGCCTGTGTGTAAAGTCTATGTCAAGGTAGTGGTGTTAATAGCATTCTCTCCATTTGTGGATAAGCTTCCGTGCACCAGTATACGGGTTGAATCCCTAGCTCCAAAAGGGATGCAAATCCCATTGGATTGAGCTACACACGGATCATGCTACTCTTGCTAGTGTAGAGAGTCTACCGTCTCTCCATTGGTGCCGCTGCTGCTGCCGGGGAAAAGACTCAAAACCGGTTGAGAATGAAAAGATGCAGGGGGGAAGAGAGCTTGAGCTCTTGCAAGCACACACACACACTCACAAAACCCTAATAGAGAACACACAAGGTGAGAGGCTGAAAATCTTCTCTTCACTCAACACACTCAACACACCATATACAAGAATAAGAGTACACACAATATGAAAGGTACTCAACCAAATACATACACGGGTTCTCTATAGTGTGAACCCAACTAAACGAGCTGGCGCTATAACTATGCCAGTCTCTAGAATGGCTGTCACACAGCTTGTCATCCCACTGGCCGCATATCACCCAAGATCTCACCAACCATTCCAGTGGTATAAGAGTGGGGCCTATCCCCCAGGCGGGTCATCAGTGGCCACCGCCTCACTAGACGAGCTCGATATCTCAACACTCCCCCTCGAGCTCAACTCCATCTCATGTATACCAAGCGAAGCCCTGAATCTACGAAGCTTCTATGTACCCAATGCTTTGGTGAAGATGTCAGCTACCTGATCCTTTGTGCTGACATAAACAAGGTTAAGGTCTGCCAAGACCTTCTCTCTGACGAAGTGGTAGTGGACCTCTATGTGCTTCGTACGAGCATGAAAGACTGGGTTCCTGTCCAACTGTATACTGCTAATGTTGTCACAGAAAATGACAACTTGTCTACTGATAGACCCAAATCTGCAAGTAGCTTTCTCAACCAAGCTACCTCACATGCTGCCATAGCAGCTCCTTTTTACTCAGCCTCTATACTGGATAGAGCAACCATAGGCTGCTTCTTTTTGCTGCTCCAAGTCACAGCAGCACTCCCCAAAGAAAACATGAATCCACTGGTAGATCTTCTATCTGAGATACTACCAGCCCAATCAGCATCTGTGTACCCATGTACACATATCTCTGTTTCAGTCTCATAGAATAATCCACAATGCAAAGTAGACCTCACATACCTCAGTATGCGTTTCACTGCATCCAAATGCGGTTTCCGTGGAACCTGCATAAACTGACTCACCAACCCAACATCATAGCTCAAATCTGGCCTGGTGATCGTCATGTATATCAAGCTTCCTACTATGTGCCTATACATAGTAGGATCCTCCAAGATCTCTCTTGAATCTGCATTCAACTTGCCATTCTGATGTAATGGCACGAAAACAGGCTTACAGCCTGTCATACCATACTTGGACAACATGTCCAAGCCATACTGTCTCTACAGTAATCCAATACCATGTGGTGACCTAATCACCTCAATGCCCAAGAAATATCTGAGCTCCCCTAGATCCTTCATCTCGAACTTCTGTCTAAGCAAGATCTTTACATCAAAGATCTCTGTATCATGGTCCCCCGTAATGATCAAGTCATCTACATAGATGACAACAAGCACAACTCCTCTATCACCATGTCTCACATATAGCGAGAAATCTGCATTGGCTACATGAAAGCCAATAGTGACAAGATATTCAGAAATCTTGTCAGACCATGCTCTTGGTGCTTGGCTTTAAGCCATACAAGGCTTTCTTCAATCTGCAAACATGCTCGGGGTGACCCACATCCTCATAACCAGGTGGCTGCAACATATACCTCTTCTTGCAAATCCCCATGCAAGAATGCGTTCTTTACATCCATCTGATGTAAAGACCATTGCTTTGACGTAGCCACTGCTATCACAACTCTCACCGTTGCCATCTTGGCAACTGGGCTGAAAGTTTCCTTATAATCAATCCCATATGTCTGCGCATATCCTTTGGCTACCAATCTAGCCTTGTACCTGTTTATGCTTCCATCACTGTTATGTTTAACTTTGTACACCCACTTGCATCCAATGGCTTTCTTGCCTTCTGGCAATTGCACTAAATCCCAAGTTTCATTTCCATATAGTGCATCCATCTCCTCATCCATAGCTTTCTCCCAACACACATTTCCAACAGCCTCATCAATACATGTGGGCTCTACAACCTGCACAACCTTTGCCATATATGCATAGTGATGTGCCACATAACCATCACATGTAAATCTCTGCACAGGGTTCTTCACTCTCCCTAATCTTCGTAGCTTTTCATTCATGGCTTCCATAGCCTTCTTTACACCAGGTGTTCTCATATAGCTGGGATCCCAAGCTCCTCATCAAGGCTCATATCTGAGCCACTAGATTCTCCATCAACATGAGAATGCCCTGCAGAAATGTCAGGCATACCAAGGGGCTCAACCACTTTCTATTTTCCTTTACGTGATGTACTAATCACATTTGCAGGACTGGTATTGTTACGCAGCCTGCTACTCCATGGTCTATCAATAGACCCACTAGACAAGAACTCTCCTGGTCCACTCAAAGACTGTGATTGCTGACGTGCATTCTGTGCAACCACACTTCCACTCACATCAGCCCCGACAGCTTCTTTTTCAGCAGCATACTAACTGCTCATCTCATCAAAGACAACATCCCTGCTTACCCTCAACTCACGTGTAGCAGGGTTATAACACATATATCCCTTTTGCTCAAGGGAGTATCCAATAAACACACATTTTTCAGCTTTTGGATCCAGCTTAGTTCTCAGCTCATCTAGCACATGCACATATGCAATGCATCCAAAGACTTTCAGATGAGACAAATCTGGTTTTCTGCCAGTAAACCTCTCCTCTGGAGTTACATCATGTATGGCTGCAGTTGGAGTCCTGTTCATGATGTATACTGCTGTAGAAACAGCCTCAGTCCAATAGCTATGCGGCATATTTTTCTCTTCCATCAATGCTCGTGCAATCTCAGCAATGTGCCTGTTTTTTCGCTCAACAACTCCATTTTGCTGCGGAGTGTATCTGCATGTAAACTGTCTCCGAATACCATTCTTCTTCAAAAATTCACAGAACTCATTGGAGAAGTACTCTCCCCCTCCATCTGACCTTAGGCACTTTACATATTTCCCTGTTTGCTTTTCAACCAAAACTCTAAAATTTTGAAAGTGAGTAAACACCTCACTCTTCTCCTTCATGAAATATACCCACACTTTCCTTATGTGGTCATCAATGAAAGTCACATAATACCTGCAGCCTCCCATAGATATGGTCTTCGTAGGACCCCATACATCTTAATGCACTAGTGCATTTCTGCTCACATATCTGTTACGTGGAAATGCATGTTTGTTTGCTTCCCAAATTGGCATGCTTCACATATTTTCTGCATACCTTCCACTTTAAATTTTGGCAGCCCTGTCACAATTCCTTTTGTCTGCATAGACTTCAATCTCTGCACATTTACATGTCCAATCCTTTTATGCCAAATGTCTATGTCTGCAACAATTCCTGAACCATTTGCAAACATCGCAACACTCATTTCAGGCATGTCTACATTCAATGTAAACATTCTGCCCACTCTGTTGCCTTTTGCAACCAACCTGCACTTGTCTTTAAAGTCTTCAATATAACAACCATCAGGGTTAAACCGAACCTGCAAACCCTGCTCAATCATCTGGCCAACTGAAACCAGATTCTTTGTTATGTTCGGTACATGAAGTACATCTGCAAGGTACTTCACTTTGCCATCCTGCATAGACAATGGCACATCTCTAACATGGGCAATTGGATGAGCAGTGTCATCCCCTGTTTCCACAAAACCTGGTCTTTTCGGGTTTTTCATCTCCTTGAACCACTCCCCATGACTTGTCATGTGGTTTGAAGCACCTGAATCCACATACCATACATTATCTTTTTGTGCTGCATCAACCTTTTCAGACATGGCATTCATGACATGCTGCATAACAAACAACCTTTCATTATCCTCATTATTTCTGCTTGAGGATGCATAGTTGTTTTGCTGCACTTTCGCATTTTGCATGTCAGCCTGCTTCTTATAACATTCTGCCTGCACATGTCCAAGCTTACCACAATAATAGCATTCACGTGCATCATTATATTGCCTTTGCCAATTTCCACGACCTCTTTGACTCCCCCTGCCCCTCTGAATTTGCCTCTTCCACCTGCATGTTGTTGTTGTTGTTGTTGATTTTGGGACTGTTGTTGTTGTCGCTGCTGTGCTGACCATAATTGTGATTACCTGTTCGGCCACCTCCTTGACCGCGTCCACGGCCTCCTCTACCTCGTCCTCTTCCTAAACTTGTGTAGAAGGCCTGTTGCTCTGAACTGTTTTTGCTTTGTGAAGACTGTTTGGTGTTCACCCAAGCTCTTCTCTTCGATAATCAGCATAGACACCAAATCTGTAAAGTTGGGAATGTTTTCCCGAGTCTGAATAGACGTCTTGAACGCCTTGTATTGTGGCCCGAGACCACGTAGACAGACCTCCACCTTATCATCATCATCTACTGACACACCAATAGATGCAAGGGATTCCACAATACCCTTTATCTTCAGCGCATAGTCATTCACAGACATGCTCTTTTTCTCCACAGTATGAAGTTCATTCTTCATCTTACGTGCCTTGGTATTTGTTTCATAGAGCTTTACCAAGGTGTCCTCCTTGGGGGACTTGGCATCCTGAATATGCCCAATCATGGTGTCCTGTATACTAATGGATAGCCAATACATAACCTTCCTGGCTCCTTGGTTCCAGTCTTTAAACTCTTTCACATCTGCAGCAGTCAGATTTATATCCGGTATCTACGGTGCCTCTTCATGCTCACCTTCTATGTAGTCCCAATAGCCTTTTCCCATCAGGAAATTCGTCAACCTAAACCTCCAAGCATGGAAGTTATTCTTATCCAGCTTCTCAACCACAATCTGTGTTATGCCATCATTAGACATCTTGCCAAACACATAATTTTACCAGAAACTGCACTCTGGTTTTTTTCTGCACAACTGCTGTATTTTCTACAAAACGGTACTGTAGTACTCTCAAATGTCACAACCAGTGACTTCAATGTGCATACATACACCCAATGGCAATTGTAGACCTCTTTGCAGCACCCACAGTGTCTGCACAGTCAATCTGTCTTCCTGCAGTTCTTAAAACAGAGTTCTGCAGAGAATCGATGACTTACCCGCAGTGCTCGAAATCGCCTGCTTTATGAAAAACGGAGGTCCAGACGCGCCCAAAACGCGTTTTCGGCCAAGAAAATTTTGTCCGATAAGACTCTGATAGGACAGTATAGTTGCCCTATAGCTTTACTCCCGCGAAGAAAGCTCCTCAATCAGAGATCGTTTGTCGGAGGGTGTAGTCACCAACACGAATAGGGAAGAGTAGTTGCAGCTCTTACCCTCGTACCGCTTCCTGTGGTTCTCTTGCTTTGCAGCTCAACCCTTAGCACGAACCAGGCTCTGATACCATGAAAAGATGCAGGGGGGAAGAGAGCTTGAGCTCTTGCAAGCACACACACACACTCACAAAACCCTAATAGAGAACACACAAGGTGAGAGGCTGAAAATCTTCTTCTTCTTCACTCAATACTCAACACACCATATACAAGAATAAGAGTACACACAATATGAAAGGTACTCAACCAAATACATACACAGGTTCTCTATAGTGTGAACCCGACTAAATGAGCTGGCGCTATAACTATGCCAGTCTCTAGAATGGCTGTCACATAGCCTGTCATCCCACTGGCTGCATATCACCCAAGATCTCACCAATCATGCCAGTGGTGTAAGAGTGGGGCCTATCCCCCAGGCGGGTCATCATCAGTGGTGGCCACCGCCTCACTAGACGAGCTCGATATCTCAACAGAGAAGCTTGCATTACTACCACTAATTCTTTTTGTTTTTAGGTTTAGGGTTAGCACAAGTGTGGAATCTCGGAGCTTAGAAGAGAAAAAGTAGATTACAAAGAGAGAGGAGGGGCCGGATAAGGCCACAGGTGTTTTTTTTAAAATTTAGTAAGAAAACCATACATAAAAAATAATAAAACAAAATGCACAGTGCCTAAACACAGGCAGCGCAGTTCACAAACCATAGTTTGCTACGCGAATTCACATTCACTTGTCGGGGCCAAAGTTTGTGTCGTAAGCCCAGGCGTTGTGGACGGCGGGGTGTGGAAGCGAAGGTGGCTGGCTGAGTGGCCGCAAGTAAGCAAGGCCGATGGCTGAGCTGAGGTGCTTGCAGCAGCTGAGGAGGCGAGCGCAGCTACAGTGGCCAACGTAGACAGCAAGGGGGCGGAGGTTGTGGCTGTGAAGGCTGTGCGGTTGCCAACGGTGGTTAGGTGGCTGCCGCCGCCGCCGCCGCGCTGAAGGCCGAAAGCAAAGAAAGTGAAGGCCCAGGCGCCGTCGACGGTGGGGCCAGAAGGCAAGAAGGCGAAGGTGAGGCTACGCCGGCGGAGAAGGGGCGACGAAGGAGCGACGCAAGTAGCCACAGCAGACAAGAAGGCGGCTGCAGCTGTGAAGGGCCACAAGGAAGGTGAGGAGGCGAAGAGAGAGCGAGGAGGTGGCCGTCTTTGCCTCACCCGAAGAAGAGGAGGCGAAGGTTGGCGCAGCGTCAGCAGAGGAGGGCATCTAAGCCGGCGAAGGTCTGCAGAGAACGTGAGGCACCGAAGAAGATAAGGATGTCGGCGCAGAATTCGAAAGAAGATAAGGTGGCCGGCCCAAAAAGGTGTGTTTTATTTTTTATTTATTTTATTTTATTTTTGTTTTGTTAGTCTTAAAAAAAATCTACAATTTCTGCATACTAGATAGTTTTTAGTTTTTTTTTTTGCATTCAAAAAAAAAATAAAAACAAAATCTGCAAATTATGTGTTTTATTTTGAGTCCACATTTTCTGTAAATTTTGCATTTTTTTTAAATTTTTGTAATTTTCTACATAATTAGTATAATTTACATAATTAGTATTTTTAGCATAATTTATATTTTTATATAATTATTAAAAAAAATAATAATAAAATAGGTATTTACACACATATTCATGTTAGTTGCATTTAGTGGTTAGGTAGGGTTTATAAAAAAATAAAAAAAATAAAAAAAATACATATATATATATATATATATATATATTTGTTTAAAAAAAATCCTAAAAAAATAAAAAGCTGGACATTGCTACGAGCTAAAAATAGCGTATGCATCTACGCTCAGGAATAATACTAGGGGGACGTAACACTAGTGCACCATCTAGGGTAACCACTCAAGGGAGCGGCACTCAATCGGTTGTTGGCAACTTGGAGAGCATTCTCGAGACATCTTCGGAGTCTCAAACAACAGAGAGCCTCTCAAGAACCGAGAGTGATATTTCAATGGACATAAACGAGTCACTTGGCATGAATAGACCATCCACACCCATTGGTATGGCAGATTTTGCTAATCCATTTGCAATCCCAGATGGGGAGTTGATTGACAACATGAGACTCCATTTCTTGTATACAAACGCGCATGGCGGTGAGATCTACAAAGATCCAATGAGCCGGTTTGTTGTTAAAATTGCAGACATTCATTCTGCATTTGAACCAACACCATGGGTAAACTACCAAGACGATATGTACATGGGTAGAAATGGAGTACGCTACGAGGTCACCAAAAATCCTGAACAAGTGGATGCTATGGGTGTACTTCAACCTAGCGCACAAGCAAAGCAGAAAAAGGAGCTCCAAATGTGCCAGGAACATCACGCAGACCTGGTACGCCCATTTCTTTACTTGAAGAATTGTTTTTCGATAGGAATTAGGAGGATAGAAAAATGAGAAAAGAAAAAGAGACCAAGAAAAACCCATGGGACATAGTAAAAGAAATTCCAGTAGTTAAAATCTATCAAGACAACCCAATTAAAGAGGTGTATAGGGATGTGGTAGAAACCTACTATGCAACCACTAAGCACCCGAGCTTAGAGCTTCCAATCACGCATAAAATAACTGTAGAGCATCTAGATGGTTTCACTAATTAAGCGTGTTCATGATAGATGGGGGAGCGACTTTAGAACCCTTGAATGGCCAGAGGTTAGGGAAATGACATGGAAAGGAAGGCCCCTTTTCACTGAGGTGTCTACCTTAGACATGGCACGTCCAGATGAATCTGCCTTTCGAGGAGAAACACCTAGCACCACCATGGGCTAGAACCCTAAGTGTGGCTCGGCCAGCACCTTCCATGCGAACAACTGCTCAAGGACCAGTCTTTCCAACGATTGATCCTACGAGGAGACCCGGGGCTATTAGAGAATCTAGGGGAGAAGAAAGACCACAAGCAACAAGTGGATATGTACCTCTAAGAGAACCCCATAGACCAAGTGAACTGACATTTGAAGAGCCTAGATTTAGAGGCCGGGACTCATATAGGAGACATGAAGATGAATATTCTAGAAAAGTGAGACCATCTCTGCTCCAAAAGCTTGTCAAGAAGTATGATGGATCCGGTGACCCATATGACCATATAGCAGCTTTTAAGCAAGCTATACATGCGGAGCAAGTCACGGATACGCATACGCAAATCGAAGGATTTGGCTTGATGCTAGAGAGTAAGTCTTTACGCTTTTAAGAAAAAAGATCAAGAATCTGTGCGAGATTGTGTAAATAGGCTAAAGTAATACATCAATCGATGCCCTAACGATGAGAAGCCAAGCCAAGGAAGATTAATTCCTATCTTCCTGGAAGGCTTACGAAACAAGACGCTTCACGCTCACTTGTACGCAAAGAAGCATGTCATCTTCAATGAGTGTTGCATGGATGCCATGGATTATGATGACAACTTTAACATGACTAGCATGGGAAACCAAAATAGTCATTCGGATGATAAATGTAGCTTTGGGAAGGGCTCTGACTCTAGTGTGCCATTAGTTAATCCAAATCAGATTACCGAGATAGTATTGAAGACCCCAACCATCATACATGCATACTGTACCTACAGGCCCTTACGTCTGGAGGATGTGGAGGTAGCCATAAAATCGAGCAGTGCCCAACCTTTTCACCATTGGTTGGCAATCAACCAACAAAGAAGTGGTGCCAGCTTTGTAAATGGAACTACACACATGTGACTTCGGACTGCAATCACATTGCAAGGATACAAAGGGAACAAGCAAATAAATCTGCACCTAGGCAGCAAGTTGTGAACCATGAGAGAACCTTAGTTGCTCAAGAGCAAGCACGGCCGGTGCTAGGAGCTCAACCTCCTCCACCATGCACAGCTTCCTTTAGATATGTGGAATATGAGAATCCTGAATTAGGTATGGAGATGGTTAGCTCTCAACCATACTACATCGAAGTGGAGCATCCTCTTGTCGAACCCTACTTTGAGAACCCAACCGGACCAAGCCTAGTTCATGACTTTAATGGAGACCCAAGCTCTTTGATGCTTATAGGATCTCAGCCAACCAAGACTCAAGGTTATCCAGGACCATATCCTACAAAGAGACTATACCCCACGCAACAAACAGGACCATGCTACGAATGTGGTGGACCACATTGGGCGAGAGAATGTCCAAACAAGAAATGACCCCTCTTAACTAACATAGGCACAACATCTACGTTTCCACCTATAGAGAGGTTTTGCCAAGGGTGTAGCATTGACCATCTACCAAAGGATTGCTTGTTGAAGCCTGCGGATCTACAGCACAAAAAGCTAAAGCGGTTCTATCCAAAGATGGAAAAGAGAGAAAGAAATAAACTCGACGTAAACCATGCAGCAAGGGGAGTAAGAAGTCAAAGGAGTAGAAGAGCTCTGATGGAGGAAATTCTATCCCAAAAGAGCTAGAAGGAATGTTGAAAACAAAACAAATAGGAGAAAAAACGCAAAATGAGCAAAAGGAAAAAGCATCCGAGTCTGAGGAAAGCTCAGGAGGATCAGTCCTTGTGGACAAGGTGTATGAGCCTTTAGATGCAGCGCTTCAAGCGTATAACAGTAGGATCACAGCTCTGACCGAGCTGCCTAAGAAGCTACAAGAATATCCCAACCCTTGTGAGTGAAGAGACAATCAACTTGGCTATCCATAAGCAGTTGATTAGGGATACTCAGACACTAATAGATGGCCCACCACCTATGTACACAAGAGGACCTTCTTCTCTTCTGAAGCCTAACTTAGAGACGATACCAGAAGCCACGCCAAGCATGGAAAAGGGAAGTGAAGTTGTATCTCTACATTTCCCAGAAATGCCTAAAGGAGATGATTTACCTCATACCAATGCAGACGAGTCAAAACCATTGACTACCATGGATTTTGGAGATGAAATTCCTGAAATAGAGGAAGCACTAGCAAGGGAGATGTGGGAAGTGGTGCAAAAACAAGTTGAGGATCTAGCATCTTCTGACAAGTCACCACCGTTCTCTATAGTAGAATTCTCAAATCAAAGGGTTTAAAAATTAGATGCTTTATCTCTACCAGATGATGCTCAGACTATTGTCTCAGCTCGGAGCAACAAGCTCACATGCAAGACACTGCCCTCATATTTAGGACTGTACCATTAGGGCCAAAAACGGCTAGAAAAGGGCTGTTTGTTAATCTAAGGATTAAGAAATTATCCAATTATGAATTGACACGTATACAAAAGTATGGCATTCTTGTCTCCTCTAAATGTCTTCTTAACAGTTCTATTTTAGTGGCGAACGGCTAAAACGGCTTAATTTAGACGTTTACGATGGCTAACATTAAAGTTTGGGTCCAAAATAGTGACATCTTGTTCCATTTTATATTTCAAAAAATCAAGCAGGAAGATACGAAATCTTCTCTTTTCAGGCTCTGAAAACAACGCTATTAATGACAAATCACCAAATTTTTTCAAACGTCTACTTTCCACCTTCCCTCCATTTTGGTATGGCTCATTCCCTTTTCCACCTTTCCTCCATTTTGGCATATGGCTTATTCTCCTTTCTTTGAATTTTCAAAAGACTCACTATTTTTCTCTCATCTGTGAGCTTCTATGGCATCCTACTCTTGAATGCTATTTTGCAAGATGGTTATGACATGAAGGTATACGTAGATGCAGTGGAGATATTCAATCTAAGGTTTGTTCTTTCAGATGTTTTGATGAAGCTTAAGGACATTCTTGAAGAGGAGAACAAACAATTTGAAATGTCAATTGAAGCTCATTGTTTTCATATCGGAGACAATGATTTTTGTCACCTTACCGATTTTACTCAGCTGTCAGTGGAGAAAGCCAAATTTACAAAGAGGTTCAGTAGATTTTCAAATAGAATCTCTTTCACATGCCCTTCATCCATTTCTTGTCCAATTCATAAAAAGCTTTGTAACCTTGTCCCCAAAGATGTCTCCTTTCTTTTTTTTCTATTTTTGAGAGCAGAAATACAAGATAAAGAGCAAGAATTAGAAATTGATGCAGAGAAGGAGGAAGAAAACTTAAATGTCACCACAGTCTCAAAGCTAGAGAAAAGTGAGATTTTAGAAGAGGAAGAAATTGATGTTCAAGATGAGGAGAAAGAAAGTGCAAATCTTCATGTTGCTGAATTTAGGGCTTTCACTGTTACTGAAGAGCCCTCAGAGGAAGCAAGCATATCTGAATCCTCTGTTACTATTCCAAGCCTTCCTTTCTTCTATATCAATGAGAAAGATTTTATTCCTTTGTCCTATCTTTCAATGTCTCTTCAATATCAGGGAAGACTACTGTATTGCAACAATTTCAGAAGCTTGTGAGGTGACCAAAGACTTTATTGATACAGAAGTAGAGTCAAAGGAAGAGTTTTTGGCACTTGATTTGCAAACATCTGACCACTCATTTATCCCTACTCCTGATGCACTTGTGCCTTAAAAGAGTGGATGAGGAGAAACCTTCCCTTTAGAGATGAGGATTTTGAGAACAGGCTTATTGAGTTAGGTGTAGAGTCTTTTGGTAGAGATTTCAAGCTTCAGGTAGACTCTGATAAAGTGGAAAGGGTTGGCTCATGCGACTTGATGAAAGACAAAGTAGTAAGTGAGGATGAGTTGTAGAAGGTAGTTTCCTTTTAATCTTTTGCAAAATGTTATTGTGATTGTAATTTTTTTAAAGTGAGGTTTTTGTCTTGCAGATTGAATTGCTTGATAAGGATGATTTTCTAGGAAGAGCTAAAGGCAGCAGAGTGAAAGCTATAGAGACTAGGTCAAGAAGGCTTTCATCTGCTCTCATGCACTACTTACCTACATTGGATAAGGTTGTGTTCTGTGCATTCCACATGAACTTCTCTAAAGATGCTGAGTTGCCAATATTTGCCTTGAAGGTGTTGTCAAGGTTCATGGGATACACTCCCCTTCAAATAAATGCTAACAAGGTCTTGCTTCTAGAGAGAGCTGCTGCTCTTAGAATCTTTGGATATGTTGCAGGTTTCAATGCCTCAAGAGGAGGATACTTTCTTTGCTACTCTAGCTATGTAGCTGCACAGCTGAGGAGTTAGATATCAATCTTCTTGGAGGTTATAGAAGGAGAAAATTTTTGAGATACAGAGGTGACATGCCAAATAGTCCCAAGAGAATCAAAAACTAATATACACACAATATTTTGCAAGGATTGATTATAATTCAGCAAATATTTTGTAAGAGATACAAATGTGTTAGTAAATCATTAGTCTCTATCTTGAGGTGTTTGTGTAGTTTCAAATTGCTGGTTCTTTGATCTCATCCTTTGTAATTGCCTCCTGTAGAACCAATTGAATAATTCTTTAAGTGCATTGCTTCTTCTTTGACCACCTCCTCTTTTGGTACATGTGAAAAAGGAAATTCTCGCTTGATAGTGAGACTTTTCCATTCCTTGTGTGTTCCATGTTGCAAGGGGTCCTTCTGTAGCAAAATATGGTCCATGCAAGTAAAGAATATGCTACAAAGACAATTCTTTGTTAGTAAATTTAAGAAATTACACTTTAATTTTAACTATTTTGATAAGTCTGAACACTCACCAAGTAATAAGTTATGTCTTTTAGCTTTTATTAAAAGCTCTATTGCTTTTTTGAAATCATCTACATAAGTATTTGAACCAACTTGTTGTCTTAGGAATGAAAAAATTGTCGAGTTTTTTTCAAACTTCCATACGTTTGTTGGCTACATCTGGTCTACTTTTGACATTTGTGGTAATGACACATAGATGTTACCAGCAGTTCCACATTGCATTGACTTGTTTGGTGTCATGGTTGCTCAAAAATCTTCTTGCTTTTGCTCCTCCCATTGAAACATCTTGTAGAACATCACATGTACCTCTAGAAAGAACAGGATCTTTTTTAAGATGCACTTCGCCACCATGGAAACCCATTTGAGAGAGCAAGGCTTTGCATTTTTCTATGCACTCATCTGCAAGTTTAGTCGGCTTAATAGAATATGCATAGTCCAGATGAAGTCAGAGCAATTTGTCCAAGATTCTTATCTCTGCATGATGCAATGTACATATATGCACATTTTTTAAATGTATTGGTAGAATTGGATCCCAAATTTTAACAGAAGTTGGATAATAGACAACATTCACATTATTTCTGGATGGTGGTTTTCCAATCTCATTTTCTACAAGCCATTCTCTTGTCCCTGTGCTTGCCATGCAATAAAGACATGGATATTTGGTATTTGCTCCTCCACATACACCAAACATACACTTCAACGCCTTGAGGTCGGCACTCAAATGCCATTCCACAATGAAATCACCTATGTCGTCTACATGAAGGTGTTCACCTGCATTTTGGCTCTGAATAACTGAAGGAATGTCTATATGTGAAAAGAGCCAGTTTAATGTTTCATGACTCTCTACTGGCACATGAGCTGATCCAATCCACCATAGCTCCATTTCTGATTGAGTTTTGTGGTATGGAGAATTAAGCTTACCTTGACTATAGTCCAATGCTTTATTCATTAGGGATATAGATATTCTTTTCATTTTTTGACATTTTTGGATTTGAGCTTCATCTAATTTTATAACAAATACAAGTTTTCCTTCACAATCTATTTCTCGAATGTTGTAATATCTCACCATAAAATATTGGACTTTTCTAATGTTCATCCAAATATTATTATAAACGTTGTATTCAAAAGATGATTTTTTTTTTGTCTCTCATATGGCATTGTTCCCTCAATATAGAAATACTCTCCAAAATGTTTGGAAATTTTCTCATTTAACAGAGTTCTATATTTTCCAACATTGTGAGGTCTTGGCAACCCAAAAGCTTTGATTTTGTAATACTTAAGGACCCTGAACCAGGTTTTAGAGATGGCTCTGTATCCCTTTCTACTCACTCCAACTGTGTCACAAACTTCTTGCATTTGGGAAGGTTGGACCAATAAGTCCATATCTTTTAGTAGATGTTGAAAGACT
The DNA here is from genome assembly GCF_041138505.1 of Cibotium barometz. Classification (NCBI taxonomy): domain Eukaryota; kingdom Viridiplantae; phylum Streptophyta; class Polypodiopsida; order Cyatheales; family Cibotiaceae; genus Cibotium; species Cibotium barometz. The sequence goes on from NC_141055.1 coordinate 11,585,452, forward strand.
AGTTTTTTTTTAGTCTGATTTTCAGGAAGTTTCAAAAGTTTCAAGATATCCGACCTATTCATAAGCTCATTCAAAAATCTTACCCTTTCCTGAGCATTAGACATGTCAAATCCTAGAAGGGTAGTAACATGATCTCTTACAAGTTTTAACCTTTTTTTCCTTTGTCCAGATCTCTCTGTCAAGTTAACTACATCCCGCATTCGTTTTACTCGTGCTCTTAACCGTATTGGAGTTTCTTTTAAGGTTTTCAATTGATCATTTTCTTGTTTCAAAGACACTATTTTGTTTTCAAGTTCTATAATTTTTGTTGCATTCAAAGATAAAGTATTTTGAAGATATGTAATATATTCTGCATGTGATTGAGATAGTCTTGAACTATAACCAAGTAAGCCATCCACCCCATCACCAACAAATCTAATCAAATCATGTGGTGTGTGAAAAGAAGGATACCTTCCTGTTCTGGGATCCGGTGGATATAGACTTCCATCTGTCCATAGGTCAATATGCTTCTTTCCTTCGTTTTGCGAAGATGTTGAGCTTCATTCGCACATGAAAGGGGTCTTTGGTAGACACTCCGTGTAGTTGCATACTCTTGGTTGAGCTTGATATTCAAATGAAACTTACGATTAGATGTATCACTCATTACTAACAGAGCTAAAAATATTAGCAGAGCTATTAGAAGATGAGAGACGCAGAAGAATGAGAATGAGACGTAGCTTGTGAAATTCTTAGAGAAGTAGAGGAGTGAAACTAAGAATAAGCTTGTGAAATTTTTTGGAGAATGGATGAGAGCGCGTTCAGAGGGAATGGTCATTCAAAAGTAAGAGAAATAAGTATTTGCCGCGAAGTCACTAAAAGAGGACAAATTTTGAGACGAGCCATTAAAGAGTAGCATGAAAACGATATATTTTTTTAGATTTTAAAATATGTACTTAGATACGTGTTCAATCACATAGATACGCTTTAACACTAGTTTGGTATCAAAACAGGACACTTGAGTGTCCTTTTTTGGGGGTTGCAAAAAAAAATCAAACTCCTAATGTAGGCTTTAAAAACCAAAATGCTTCATTGGGCATGTAGAACATAACCCTATGCTTATGTAAAAAATGCTAAACATATAAAATGCCTTTTTATTTGGAAGTACATAAGCAACAAAGTAGCATATGTCTTGAAAATGAACATTTTTCAGGATTTTTCAGGATTTTTTCAAATATGCAAGCATCATTCTCTCAAAAAAAAATCCAATGATATCAATAGCATTTTTTCCAAGATATTTTGATATCATAAATCAGTCCAAGGAGGTAGAAGTTTACCAAAAAAATCATTTTCCTTTCCTAGAATTTTTTCCAAAAAAGTTGTATAAAATCAGCAAAAGTAATGCGTATTATCAAAACTCAATCACGCCACTAAAAAAAATTGTAGCCCTATCAATGAGAATGTTGATTATTGGTTTTCATGCTTGAGATGAGATAAATAAGCCATAATTTGATGTGTATGACACTAACTTAGCCTCCACTTAAGTAGGTTCTTATCGCCTAGTTCTAAAAAAACTGTAAAAAATAAAAATACAAAATTTGATCATCTTTTTTCAAAAACTAATCATAACTATGCTTGCACAAGTAGTCTACACCTATAGTTACAACAAATAATGCACTTACACAGCTTTCCCCTTTGATGAAAATCAAAATTAGGCTCATAATTAGACATTTTACGTATTAAAAATAGGTTGCGCAAAAAGGCCATGTATGAGAAGAGGCCCAAAAAGTGGCTCTAAAGTTTTGGAAAATTCAAAACAAACAAAGTAGTATTTACCCTATATAACATGGGTGCACCTCAAGTTTTACATTATTAGCTTGCATATGGAAGGAGAAAAATTCATGCTCCACCTGTATAAAAAACATCATTTCAATATTAGCGAGTCAAAAATTTATCCAATAATTATCGTTTGATGATTCCAAGATTTAGTTTACATCATGGGCTTTCCATCAAGCCAAGTTTCATGATCAAACTATGTCCCTTCTAAAAGTTATGTACAAATTACTACTATTTTGAAAACAGCAAAAATAATGCGTTTTATCAGCATGCGTCTAAGAAAATTAAAATATTGCCTTGCAAAAGCTAAGAAAAGTGCAATTTAAAAAATCTCAATTTTTTTTGGGGTCTTGAGGAACATCTGTGGATGTTAAGCATTTCAAAAATCTTAATAGATTGCCCACAAAAATTCAAGAAAAATGCTAACTTTCAAGACACTTTAGTGTCCAATTACAGAACTAGTGTCCAATTACAGAACTAGTGTTAAATATCTAAAACGACCAAATTTGGAGCCGTTTTGACCATCAACGTTCTACTAATTAGCAAGTTAGCGAATTCCTTACACAGCCCATTTTGAGACGTTTTTGGCCCTAATGGAGGCACATAGACAAATCATGCGAGTACCATCAATGACATGACAATCTCATCAAGAATGAGACATAGGGAGTTTACAAGTTTTAATGTCGGCACCAGTTACGTGTACCATTCCACTCGCAGAGTTCTTAAAGCTTAGGCCAAGATTGTGGAGAAGTGGCTACACAATTAACTGAGCAAGGTTTGTGGAACCAGAACATCCAGGTTAAGGAGTTGTTGAAGGCAAAGGCAAAGGCTTCTGAGCTAATGCTTAAGCAAACAATTCCGGTTCCTGTGAACAAAGTTGGCAAGCATTGTGAGGAACGATGAAGGAAATACTATGCTTCCTGTGGAGATCAACAAGATTGAATCTATAGCTATTCTAGATAGGGGAGCAGGGGTGAGTATAGCAACAAAAATTGTATGGGAGATGTGGGGAAGACCTGCAATTAGAAGTACAAGGATGAGTTTGCAATTGACAGACGGAAATCTAGAGAGTCCCATAGGATTGCTTGAGAATGTTATAGTCAAGTCATGTGGCATTGAGTACGGACATACCTTTGCTATCGTAGACTTTGGCAAGAACACAAATTACGAAGTGATCCTAGAAGGCCATTCATGCGCCAATTCAAAATGATTCAAGACTGGGGTTACAATTACTTGTACCTCAGACATGAAAATGTAACCACGAGGGTGAATCTCAAAAACCATGCTTATCGAGATGTGACACACTCTCTTGTGGATGAGTTTGATTCCGCTTCTTCAAAAGCATCGAGAGCAACTATGTGTGAAGGAAGAGCTGATCTATGGATCTGTGGAGCATCTTGTCGAGACTTGCAACCTGGAAATGTTACCATAGACAAAAGTGTGATGGATGAGGCGTATATCCCTATACCTTTTCTTGAGAACTTGATAGATCCCTTAGAATGGAACCATGTTTTAGCTACCATAGACACTTGTGCATTGCCAAGGAAAACATAGTTCTGTGATCCAGATGGGTATGACATTATTCCCGTAAGAATGCTAAGACCAATCTATGCAGAGGAACCTCAAGAAGCCCCTAGGTATGAAGTAAACAAATCATTATTGCTAGGAGATATGGTATCTGTAGAGGAAGTATCCCCTCTTGAGTACAGCTCAGCTGACGAAGGAGATGAGGATAGATGCTTAGAATCCATTGATGGGAAGGATTCTGATGACGATGCCATAGTACCTGAATCAGAGTTAGAGAAGATAAGATTGTTGTTAAAGGGCAGAGAGGTCTTGCTGAGTATTCCTAGTGACAAACCAAAACATAAGTTTTGCAAGAGTCATCGGAAGTTTCGCAAACAGAAAGTCAAGGAAAAGAGAAAACAACAACAAAAAGAAAGAGAAGATGTGGATAAAGAAGACTTTATTCCACCTCCAACCTTTGTAGGGAAGAACGAGTACTTATACTACTTGGGAGCTGATGATTGCATCAGACGAGATGAAATGGAGATACGGCTTTCAATTAGTGCAAAAGCTAAACGAGAAGGATAGTGACAACCCAAAGAAGAAGAGGAAACGGAAAATGAAGCTAAAATCTAAGGCTTCAGTGCATTCAGTCATCAAGACTGAATAAAGCACCATGACGAGAGTGGAGCGTAAAGCTCTAGTGCAAGAATGGAAGAGAATGCTAAAAGCAACATGGTCTTCCATGAGTGATGACTCAAAGGAAGAAGAGGATACCACAAATATCCCCTCAAACTTCAAGAAATTCACCATACAAGATCGAAAATAGACCTGGCAGAACCAAGCGAAGAGCCACGTAGCGTGTGGATTGCCACAGACTTAACCCAAGCGGAGGAAGAATTGCTAATCTCTACTCTGAGAGAGTATTAAGATATATTTACTTGGAGTTACAAATACCTTAAGGGGGTAGATCCAAAGATCTGCCAACATACAATTCCCATGCGAGAGGATGCCAAGCCGTCCAAGCAGCGTCCTTACACATATAATGATAATTTTGCCAAAAAGATCAAAGAAGAGATTGACAAGCTATTAGCAGCTGAATTTATTTATGAGATTGAACATACAGAATGGGTTTCACTGATTGTGGTAGTACCTAAGAAGAATGGAAAACTACGAGTATGTGTCAATCTAAAGAAAGTAAATGCTGCTCTACTGTCCGGGACCACTATACGAGTATGTGTCAATCTAAAGAAAGTAAATGCTGCTCTACTGTCCGGGACCACTATCCGCTTCCACTCACTGATCATGTATCCGCTTCCACTCACTGATCATGTATCCGCTTCCACTCACTGATCATGTATTGGAGAGGGTAGCTAGTAAGAAGGCATACAGTTTTCTTGATGGATTTTCGGGCTACAATCAGGTATCTATTGATACCAAGGATCAACACAAAACCACATTTGCTCTACAGAATGGGGAGTGTTTGCATATAGAGTCATGCCTTTTGGTTTGACTAACGCTCCAGCCACCTTTCAGAGGTTGATGAGCCATGCGTTCAAAGAATACCTGCGATTATTTCTTGAAATATTCATGGATGACTTGTGTGTGCATTCCATAAATAGAGAAGAACACATAGAGCATCTCAAAAAAATCTTTGAGAAATGGAGAGTGTATCGCATATGCCTTAACCCTGATAAATGCAAGTTTATGGTTAGGCAAGGGAAGATTCTAGGCCACATTGTGTCTAGGAATGGTATATCCACGGATGCAGAAAAGATAGCTGTTATTGTTGAGCTACCTAGACCTTAAAATGCAAAAGGGGTACAAGTTTTCATGGGTCATTACAGCTACTATCGTAGATTTATCTACATGTACGCTGAAATAGCACGGCCATTGTACGCACTCCTTGCTGTATTTGAATGGACAGAGTATTGTGAAGAAGCCTTTGAAAAGCTGAAGAAAGCATTAGTGACGGCACCTATTCTCAGGTCGCCGGATTGGGATAATTTATTCCACGTACATATAGATACTTCGGCTTTTGCAATTGGCTGTATTTTAGCTCAACCAGGCGAGAACAAAATGGACTTTCCAGTCTCATATGCTAGCCGCCAGTTGAATAGTGCTGAAAAGAATTACACCACCACGGAAAGAGAAGGCTTAGCTATGATCTATGCTGTGAAGAAGTTTCGGCATTACCTTTTGGCTAACAAATTTACATTCTTCGTAGATCATCAAGCTCTGCTCTACCTTGTGAACAAGCCATGTGCAATCGGAAGGATTGTACATTGGTTTGTTATTCTACTTGAATTTGAATTTGAAGTAGCGGTAAAGAAGGAAAAAATGCATCAGCGGGCTGATCATCTTTCCAAGATAACTTCAAGAGAAGCACCCATTGGTATAGATGATGATATTCCTAATGCTACTCTATTCTTGGTTGAGACAGCACCAAGATGGGCAGAACCCATCATTCAAGTTTTAACGACAGGATTTGTTAACTCCATTAGTCCCACCAATGAAAAGATAATGACCATAGAGCATTGTGCTCCTTATAAGCTTCTTTCTGGACGATTGTATAAATTGGAAAAAGATGGAATACTTCGTCTATGCCCTGACCCTGATCAATATGATGAGATTATCTCATATGTCCACGTGAGCTTAGGAGACAGACATGTCTCTAGAAAGGATACGGTTAAAAGAGTTTTGTGGGAAGGATATTGGTGGCCAAAACTTCATGCTGATATAGAAGAGTATGTACGGAATTGTGAAATTTGTCAACAAAGGAAACCCATTCCTCATGTGACTCTATTTTATATTTCAACAACACCCAATTGGAGTTCGTACATTGTGAAGTATTTGACGCAGGGTCATACGGACGATAAGATGCCTAGGCATAGAAAGAGAGCCATAGAGGTAGAAGCAGCGAGTTTTCAGATAATTGAAGGCCAGCTGTACAAAAGGGGCAAAGATGGAAACCTACGGGCTTGTGTTTGTGAGAGTGACTACCTTAGCGTATTGACTCATGCACATTCAGGAGTTGGGGGTGGACATTTCTGTGAAGAAACAACTGCCAAACTTATACTATGGTCAGGACGATGGTGGCCTACGCTTTTTCATGATGCAACAGAGTATGTCAAACGATGTGATCAATGTCAAAGAGCCAAACCTCCTACCAAGTATGAGGACATGCCTTTGAGACCAATTATGGGGGTTAGAGCTTTTGCCAAATGGGAAATTGATTTTGTGGGACCGATTAAACCACCTGCACGCCATACACATGCTGAGTATATCATTGTAGCCACAGATTATCTTACAAAGTGGGTAGAAGCAAAAGCCATGGTAAAAAAACGATGCTAGGACCACTGCAAAGTTTTTATACGAACATGTGTTTACACGCTACAGTTTACCTATTGAGATTGTGAGTGACCAAGGTGTGCATTTTATCAATGAAGTCATTACCTTTCTTTTGGAAGACTTTATGGTCATCCATAAGAGGTCAGCGCATTATCACCCGCAAGAAGCAAATGGTCAAGCTGAGAGCACAAACAAGATTCTTTGCACTGCGCTTACAAAGATTATTGAGGGACATATAACAGATTGGGAACAGAAACTTCACTCAGTTCTATGGGCTTACCGAATTGCTTACAAAACATCCATAGGCACGACACCTTTCAATCTAGTTTTTGGATTGGATGCTATCCTTCCGATAGAATTTATTGTACCTACACTTCGAGTTGCAAAACAACTTGAGTGGATGGATCATGAATTCTCTTCATAGACCGATGAATTGGAGAGGCTAGATGAAGACAGGCTATTGGCAGTCTCATTGGCATGTATGCTGAAAAACGACGCCAAAAGCGTTGGCATGATACGCATGTGAAGAAAGGTCGCTTCACGAGAGGTGATCTAGTGTTGCTTTACACATTGAAGAAATAAAAACGCAAGCTGAAAATGCAAGGACTTGGTCCATTTGTGATCAACGAGCAGTAAGGTTTGAAACCTTAGATGGAGAGCCAATGACTAACTTCATCAATGGTAGCCGCTTGAAGCACTATGAAGAATCTCTAACAGATGATATGCTGATACGCATACATGCTAGTCAGACACGTAAACAAGCTCAAGCTTTGTTACAAAGTCAAGTAAAAGAAGAAGCTAAGGCTAGAGTAGCACTAGCACGAGAGCGCCGCAAGGCAGCTATCATGGCCATCCACTTGAATGATGATAAAGACTTTGTAGATCCCTTTCATATTGATGTAAGGATCCCTACTCAAAGAGCAATCTTTATAGCGTCTGCACTTATAGATTCGGGAGCCGACTGGAATGTTTTGTCTTATGAAGCGTGGACATCATTAGGCCAACCTTTGCTCACAAATGCATCATTGAACTTCCAGAGTTTCTTTGGTGATGAAACCCCAGCCCTAGGCAAGTGCTGTATTAATATGTCCATTCAAGATCAATCTATGCATGTGACTTTTTATGTTGCTAACAAGAGTCAAGCAGTGGTGGGTGTTGTTCTAGGCAGATCATGGATTAGAACCACCAGATGTGGTATAGACTGGAACTCATGACAATACACCTTGTTGGTAAATTCTACTCACCTTACAGGATCAAGTGCTTCGGCACTCCCATCTTTTCAAAAAGTGGAAACCATCCCTACTGTGATAGAGACATCCTCAAAAGATCCAATGATTTGGGTGAATAATGACAATGACAATACTCAAGGATGGCATGTGCCAATATCTCTCTTATATGCACAAGGCTACGGAAGGGGGGAAGCACTTAGAATTCAAATCTGGTTACCTAAAGCAGCTCGCAAGCCAAGACCCAATGCTGTCAAGGAACATCCAAGGAATACAAAGCTAAAGAGGAGGTTCACCAAAACCAACAGTTCCACCTCCAACAAGACCACTCAACACAACGGTGGATCCCAAAGAAGGTTCTGCAAGCACAAGGCTACTACGAGGGTGCTACTACCTTGTGGTTACCAAAAAAGAATGCAGGGACTACTGCAGCAAAACATAATTATGTTCTTGAATCTATTCAAGAACAAAAGCAGTCAATACCACCTCACTTATAGAAACCAAATCAATACTGGAAACCATGCCTTACCAAGCCTGGAAGAGTCCAGGTGGAAACACAAGCTGACACGTCAATCAGACATCATCAGAAGGTCTTGAACAGGAAGGGATACTCCAAACTGACATGGGAAGAAAAAGGCAAGTGGGTACCATTACTCACTTCTATCTCAGAGGCAACACATTAGAAGGAGGATATTGCAACCGAATCAAGTTCAGAGTCTATTCCTCAAAACACAAGCAATGTCAAAGTTTGTCTTACAAAGCCAACAACTTTCAATCAGGCTCCTACACAAGTAGACTCCCTGACTATCAAGGAAAGAGCGTTCTTCCTACAACTCCAACTATTTGGAATGTCGTCGGTATTCTACTCTTTCCCTAATCAAATTACATTACCAGCCACCATAAGTCTACAGGCATAGGTGTTAGAGTTGGGCACTCTGAAGACCCCAGAAAATTCTAAAAGCCCAATGGGATGGCAAGAACACGGCTGCTATATGGTTGCCAAATCTCAGAAGTGTTCAAACATCTCCATTCACACCTCCTTCTATTGGTCCCAATGCATTTCCTATGCCTATCACTAAAATCTCACCTCCGAATAAAATTCAATCTCTTACAAGTACTCTGAAAGGGGTACCAAAAAGAGTCCAACAAAAAGGAGCCTGTGCCATACGTCAACACCCCACAAACAATTTGCATAATGTTACATCCAAAAACAAACTCATTCTTGAAAGAGCTATCATACTACAAAAGCTACTTTTTGGCAATTCATCTATCGAATCTATTGGCTCTATTTCCGTCATGCCTGTACATACTAGCATTCTTCGTTCAACTTGCATTAAAATCTGAACACTCCCTTATGTGTTGTGTAGAATAACCAAATGGAGACTTGGCTGGACACATGCAGTCCATCTTTGGACCTAGATAGCACTCACCTTGACCATCAAGGGTGCTACAACATTGCACCTTTTCAGACGCACTCCCGATATTTTTATGCCCGAGTGGGTGAGGATTGCAGTGGAAGACAATTTGTGGAGTTATACTACCAGCAACATCATCCGTTTCCACACCGCCGCAACTGTGCTCGTATGGTATTGGGGAATGCTTCCCATATATGTTGGCAGTGTCGCACATACTTCCGTCACTATGGCACTCGTATGATGCAGCAGATTATGGGGGTCACTCCTCAACGACATAATCTCTGGGCAATTATGATGCCGCAACGTGGACCCAACCAACAAAGACTCCCAGAAGAGGAAAGAGCTCAAACATGGCGCGAAGACACCCTTCATTTGCTAACCCCTCCCATTTTGTAGGTTCTTCTTCCCCATGAATCTACATGTCAGTTTTGGCTCAATATGTGAGTGAGTCTTTAGAACGGTTTCAAAACCATAGGTGCCTCTTTAGCCTTCCTACTGTGCCCATACCATATGTTAGTGAAGATGCACTTCTTCCCTTGCCATCTTCTCCATGGGTAGAATTACGTTCTGGGTTATCTTTACATCCTGAAGCTATTGATGTCCACCCACCTGAGAATGCAGACATACATACTCTCTTAATAAGAACTAGAAGCCAGGGCACCTTTTTCCCATTGGGTTTTTCCCCTCGGCCAAATCCGGTGTTTTAGCACCAATGTTTTTTATTTTTGTCCTTTTAATTTTCTTTCTCTTTAGTTTGTTTTGTCGGAATAAAACAGATACAAGCACCAAACTACATCTTCTGCTTCAGTACCGCAACCAACAGTCATACAATCAAGTGCAAACAATTCTTCACCAACCAGGGCTTTAAAAGAAACAGGTGAACTCATGAACACCATATTAGTGAATTTGGGAATCTCCCAAATTTCCATTTTTGAATACTAGAAAAGTGGAACTTGATTAACATGCCTATAAGTTTCTCAAAATCCTATCATGTGACCTATCATTGGAAAGCGGTTGAAAAATGAGATCTAGTGAGCTATAGTGCACTCAATTTGGAGTAGTGATGTTCAAGTTATGGAAGATCCAAAGTTTTGACCATGTGTCCCAAACTTGTGGGAAATTCCCATATTCCCCAATATAGTGTTCATGCCAATCTCTAGTGTTTTTTGTATTTTTCTTGTTGCTTGATTGTTTATAAATTTCACTTGACTAAGCATGGCAATATGCATCTCCTTTGGTCTAGAGTAGGGATAGCATTCTAGTGGCTTTAGACTTGATAGTGTAAGTTTAACCGTAATTGTTTTTACCCATTTAGCAATACAAAGTATTTAGTGTTTTGTGCTAAAGGTAGAGTTCCAGACCTAGGACAAAGAGACTAAACTAATCATAAGACTGTCACTGGATATCTTGCCCTTACTAGGACATTGCTTAGGGACAATCTAATAAACCTTCCATAACAAAAATTGGCATGAAATAAATAAAAGAAAAGTGTATATGTTTGTGGCCTATTGCCTTGTTATTCATGGTAGGCGAGGGAGGTCTATACCTTTCCCAGACCAATGCCTTGAGTAGCAAGGAATAGCCATACCGCGGGTGTGCAAACATACTCTTGAAGAGAGCCCTGTCCAAAAAAAAAAAGAGGACAGAAAGGCACCAAGAGAAATGCTTGTCTAATCCAGGATGGTCACCGTTGTGCTTAAAATATTAAACCTTAACACTAAGAAATATCAAGAGTCTGCTAATACATAATTATGTTAGATTTATAAGTGTTGAACCGACATCTTTGACTTAGCATAGGCTAGGTATACTACTTGATAGTCCCTCGATTAACTGTTGTCTTTTGCCTTCTAGGAAAATAACAATACATTTGGCATAAAACATTCTTTACTTTAGTTAGCTGTAGGTAGTAATTATTAAGGCTTGAACTAACCTATTCAATCTCTACACTGCTTCAATGTTTCCTTCCTCTAGCTAATTGGATGTTTATTGCCATGTCTTATTCAGTAAAATTGCTTGTTTTGTTATTGTCTGACAGTACTTTTGATTTCAAAAAAAAAAAAGAGAACACACAAACCACCTATCATTTTGCTTGCACACTGGAGATTCTACTCTTCCTTGGCATCTACGCGCTGGAGGACGTGCACAAAATAGGAAGGGGGGAATGTTGCGTGATGAGGGGTGATCAATGCAAGGATGCAACACAAAAATGGAAGCAGGAAAACAAGAGACTTGACACTCTTATTTAGGGCTCTTGTAAAGAGTTCCAAGTTGTAGGTGAGTGTGGGAGTGGGCTTGAGAATAATCCCACATGGGAAGTTTTGGGAGTTTTAGTATAAAAAATGGCTCATTTGAGAGCTTATGGACATTGGGCTACACTCATACTTGAGCTCCCCCTCTTGTTCATAGAGGTGCAAGCTCTTCTCTCTCCCCATCTACACTCATGCTTGAGCTCTCTTGAGACTAGCTCTCCCTCTTGTTCATAGAGGTGCAAGCTCTTCTCTCTCCCCATCTACACTATTGTATGAGCAATGCTCTTCTAATTCAATGCAATGAGATGATGTTTTTCTCTCTTCTCATTTCTATTCTCTAGTGTGCATGCTTCTTTGTTGATGTTTGTGGATTCTCAATTAGGCTTTGTGTGGTAGTGGATTCAAGCTTAAGCTTCTCCATAGCTTGTAGCTTATCCATGGGCAAGGCATTGCTTGAGTAGTGATTGAGAATGCATGTTTATTTCAAGTTCCATTAAGCTTCAAGGTTTGTGTGCATGCTAGGGAAGTAAGTGCTTGAGAATGAAGTATGCTTTGAGCTTGTGTATGCATTAGGAAACATTGAAGCAGTGTAGAGATTGAATAGGTTAGTTCAAGCCTTAATAATTACTACCTGTAGCTAACTAAGTAAAGAATGTTTTATGCCAAATGTATTGTTATTTTCCTAGAAGGCAAAAGACAACAGTTAATCGAGGGACTATCAAGTAGTATACCTAGCCTATGCTAAGTCAAAGATGTCGGTTCAACACTAATAAATCTAACATAATTATGTATTGGCAGACTCTTGATATTGCTTAGTGTTAAGGTTTAATATTTTAAGCACAACGGTGACCATCCTGGATTAGACAAGCATTTCTCTTTGTGCCTTTCTGTCCTCTTTTTTTTTTGGACAGGGCTCTCTTCAAGAGTATGTTTGCGTACCCGTGGTATGGCTATTCCTTGCTACTCAAGGCATTGGTCTAGGAAAGGTATAGACCTCCCTCGCCTACCATGAATAACAAGGCAATAGGCCACAAACATATACACTTTTCTTTTCTTTTTGTCATGCCAATTTTTGTTATGGAAGGTTTATTAGATTGTCCCTAAGCAATGTCCTAGTAAGGGCAAGATATCCACTGACGGTTCTATGATTATTTTAGTCTCTTTGTCCTAGGTCTGGAACTCTACCTTTAGCACAAAACACTAATTACTTTGTATTGCTAAACGGGTAAAAACAATTACGGTTAAACTTACACTATCAAGTCTAAAGCCACTAGAATGCTATCCCTACTCTAGACCAAAGGAGATGCATATTGCCATGCTTAGTCAAGTGAAATTTATAAACAATCCAGCAACAAGAAAAATACAGAAAACACTAGAGATTGGCATGAGTTCACCTGTTTCTTTTAAAGCGCTAGTTGGTGAAGAATTGTTTGCACTTGATTATATGACTGTTAGTTGCAGTATTGAAGCAGAAGATGTAGTTTGGTGCTTGTATCTATTTTATTCCGACAAAACAAACTAAAGAGAAAGAAAATTAAAAGGACAAAAATAAAAAACGTTGGTGCTAAAACACCGGCGGATTTGGCCAAGGGGAAAAACCCAATGGGAAAAAGTGCCCTGGCTTCTAGTTCTTATTAAGAGAGTACAAGTGCTAGTCTTGCACTGGGGGTGGATGTATGTCTGCATTCTCAGGTGGGTGGACATCAATAGCTTCAGGATGTAAAGATAACCCAGAACATAATCCTACCCATGGAGAAGATGGCAAGGGAAGAAGTGCATCTTCACTAACATATGGTATGGGCACAGTAGGAAGGCTAAAGAGGCACCTATGGTTTTGAAACCGTTCTAAAGACTCACTCACATTGAGCCAAAATTGACATGTAGATTCATGGGGAAGAAGAACCTGCAAAATGGGAGGGGTTAGCAAACGAAGGGTGTCTTCGCGCCATGTTTGAGCTCTTTCCTCTTCCGGGAGTCTTTGTTGGTTGGGTCCACGTTGCGGCATCATAATTGCCCAGAGATTATGTCGTTGAGGTGTGACCCCCATAATTTGCTGCATCATACCAGTGCCATAGCGACGAAAGTATGTGCGACACTGCCAACATATATGGGAAGCATTCCCCAATACCATACGAGCACAGTCGCGGCGGTAGTATGGAAACGCATGATGCTGCTGGTAGTATAACTCCACAAATTGTCTTCCACCGCAATCCTCACCCACTTGGGCATAAAAATATCAGGAGTGCATCTGAAAAGGTGCAATGCTGTAGCCCTCTTGATGGTCAGGGTGAGTGCTATCTAGGTCGAAAGATGGACTGCATGTGTCCAGCCAAGTCTCCATTTGGTTATTCTACACAACACATAAGGGAGTGTTCAGATTTTAATGCAAGTTGAACGAAGAATGCTAGTATGTACAGGCATGACGGAAATAGAGCTAATAGATTCGATAGATGAATTGCCAAAAAGTAGCTTTTGTAGCATGATAGCTCTTTCAAGAATGAGTTTGTTTTTGGATGTAACATTATGCAAATTGTTTGTGGGGTGTTGACGTATGGCACAGGTTCCTTTTTGTTGGACTCTTTTTGGTACCCCTTTCAGAGTACTTGCAAAAGATTGAAGTTTAGTCGGAGGTGAGATTTTAGCGATAGGCATAGGAAATGCATTGGGACCAATAGGAGGAGGCGTGAATGGAGATGTTCAAACACTTCTGAGCTTTGGCAACCATATAGCAGCTATGTTCTTGCCATCCCATTGGGCTTTCAAAATTTTCTTGGGTCTTCAAAGTGCCCAGATCTAACACCTATGCATGTAGACTTATGGCTGGTAATGTAATTTGATTAGGGAAAGAGTAGAATACCGACGACATTCCAAATAGTTGGAGTTGTAGGAAGAACGCTCTTTCCTTGATAGTCAGGGAGTCTACTTGTGTAGGAGCCTGATTGAAAGTTGTCGGCTTTGTAAGACAAACTTTGACATTGCTTGTGTTTTGAGGAATAGACTCTGAACTTGATTCGGTTGCAATATCCTCCTTCTGATGTGTTGCCTCTGAGATAGAAGTGAGTAATGGTACCCACTTGCCTTTTTCTTCCCATGTCAGTTTGGAGTATCCCTTTCTGTTCAAGACCTTCTGATGATGTCCGATTGACGCGTCAGCTTGTGTTTCCACCTGGACTCTTTCAGGCTTGGTAAGGCGTGGTTTCCAGTATTGATTTGGTTTCTGTAAGTGAGATGGTATTGACTGCTTTTGTTCTTGAATAGATTCAGGAACATAATTACGTTTTGAATGCAGTAGTCCCTGCATTCTTTTTTGGTAACCACAAGGTAGTAGCACCCTTGTAAGATTCCTCCCCAGCCTCTCAAAATGTCCAACATCTTCCCCTGTAATCAATTCCCTTTTCTGAAATATAAGAGATCTTGTCTCTGCCTGTTTTGGCATAGAGAGAGAAAATATTCTAGAGAGAGAATATTCAGATTATGAATATTTTTGGGTAGAAAAATAACTCATCTTATTAAAATAAGTTCCCCTGAAACATAAATTCAAAAAGAACTTTCCAATGTTCAATTAGAATTAATTGAAAATGGATATGAAGGACCTTAGCCTAAGGGTCTAGATTTTCAGAAATTTTTGGATTATGGTCCAATTAAGGTTCCTATGGGCCAATAGCATCAATCCATGTGTAGGGAGGAGATAAATCCAATTTGTAAAAGAAGATACCCAAAAATGAGTAAATGCTCACATAAGATGAAGAGTTAAAAATGTACAAGATTTACAAAGTGGATAGAAGCAAAAGCCACGGTAAAAAACGATGCTAGGACCACTGGAAAGTTTTTATACGAACATGTGTTTACACGCTACGGTTTACCTATTGAGATTGTGAGTGACCAAGGTGTGCATTTTATCAATGAAGTCATTACCTTTCTTTTGGTGGAAGACTTTATGGTCGTCCATAAGAGGTCCGCGCCTTATCACCCGCAAGAAGCAAATGGTCAAGCTGAGAGCACAAACAAGACTCTTTGCACTGCGCTTACAAAGATTGTTGAGGGACATAG
The DNA here is from genome assembly GCF_041138505.1 of Cibotium barometz. Taxonomy (NCBI): domain Eukaryota; kingdom Viridiplantae; phylum Streptophyta; class Polypodiopsida; order Cyatheales; family Cibotiaceae; genus Cibotium; species Cibotium barometz. Next base: position 11,601,061 of record NC_141055.1, read on the forward strand.
AACAGATTGGGAACAGAAAATTCACTCAGTTCTATGAGCTTACCGAATTGCTTACAAAACGTCCATAGGCACGACACCTTTCAATCTAGTTTTTGGATTGGACGCTACCCTTCCGATAGAATTTATTGTAACTACACTTCGAGTTGCAAAACAACTTGAGTGGATGGATCATGAATTCTCTTCACGGATCGATGAATTGGAGAGGCTAGATGAAGACAGGCTATTGGCAGTTGTCAGGCGTTTTTCTGAGTGGTAATCTGGGCTCGTGTATATATGTGTGCGTGGCAGTTGTGAAGAGTTTGCTTTTGAGGGCGTTGCCAGGTGTTCAGCATGGATGGTTTTGATTTGGGTTTGTTGCAGGCCTGTCCGGAACGTAGTTCACTGGAAATGGTTTCAGCTGTTTGTAGCAGCCTGGTTGTGTACGCGTCCCTTTAAATGAATGGGCACTAGCAGGTTTTATTTGAAGGTGTATGGAGTGGGCACTCGTATGCTACATCTTGAAAAGTGTATGGAAGGCATGGACAATTTAAAGGTAAGAGGGCCTTTGTTGCCTTTAAATTGGTGGGTGTGAAAGCATTATGTGGCCATCCATTAGGCTTTAGGCAAAATTTAAAAAAAAATATTTGAGTGGCCGAAAAAGCAAAGAGGACGTGGAGGTTTATTGAGTTGGCCATCACATCTTCTGGAAGCCGGCACAGAGCTGAAAAGGTGGCCGCCTCCTATGACTGAGAGCCGGGGTCATTCTGAAGGGAGCCGCCTGACGGAGAGCAGCTTGGACGTGTGCAGCCACACAGGACCAGGAGAGAGTGTGGTCGTGGTGTGTGGCTAGGTGCAGCCGAAAGCCCTAGAGCGGACAAAGCCGACGCAGTGGGGATGCTAGGGCGACGGGCTGGTGAGCTAAAGCCCGCGCAGAGCTGCTAAGGTAGCCGTCGTGCAGAGAAGGGGGGTTCTCGGGCGTGTGCAGCCACAAGCGCAGTGCAGAGAGAGACGCCAGAAAGCGTGTGGCCATCGTAGAAGCTAGGAGCCTCCCTTGTGAAGTGCAGCGAAGAGGCTGGAGGGAGACAGAGCTGTGGACGCCGACGTGTGGGAGAAGGCCAGGTGGTCGCGTGGAGATTGCTGCTGGGTGTGAGAGGCGAAGACAACAGAGTGGTGAGTAGCCGCCTCGAGGGACGCTGCAGCAGACAGCTGGCGTCAAGACGTGTGGGTTGGTAAGCTGAAGCAAGGAACACGCTGGTGAGTGCGCAGGCAAAAGAGTGCCGACGTGTGTGATGGTCGTCAGCGAGTGGAGCTCACGCGTGTGTGGGAGCCGGGGGTCCAGGTGAGAAGGCTTGCTATGCAAGCAGAGACGTAAGAGGAGGTTGCGGCCTCTGTGTGCAGCTGGTGGCTGACAGAAGGCATCGACTTGTGGGAGGCGACGGGCTGGTGTGAAGGGAGCATGATGTAGAGGAGATGCAAGGGTTCGTGTGGCTAGGCGCAGCTGCTGGTGGGGCGCTGCCTGTGGGAAAGAGACGGAAGCTGGCAAAGATTGGAGCGGCTAGAGATGCTGATGCAGCTGGTGTTAAAGCGTGGGCTTGTGAAGTGAAGTGCAGTGGCTAGCATGGGAGGACAGCGCAAGGCAAGAAGCAACTGTGTGGAAGCGAGGCTGTGTGAAAGCAGAGAGGCTGGCCGTGTGGGAGCCAGTGGGACGAGCTGATGTGGTGTGGCTGCCTAGAGGCTGGGGGCTTCTCGGTTGGTGTGAAAGCAGAGAGGCTGGCCGTGTGGGAGCCAGTGGGACGAGCTGATGTGGTGTGGCTGGTGTGAAGACTGAAGGGTGGCGACTAGTGAGGAAGTCGTCTTGGTTTTGGGCATGAAGGGCAGTGGTTGGTGCAGAGCAGCTGACAAGGAGCTGTGAAAGTGGATGCGTAGGCTGGTGTGGGCCGCGTAGGTGAAGCCGCCGACAGAAGGCAGAGCAGGGTACTGAGTGAGGCAAAGAGAAAGACAGGTATTGCTGCTTGGTGGTGGGCCGGTAGCATTGCAGAGGATGGGTTTGAAGTAGCTGACAGAGGATCAGCACAGAGAGAGAGAGATGTGTTTGGGTAGGTGCTGCTGGTGACGACACATACAGAAGTGATGGGCTGCAGAGAGTTGAGGGTTAGCTGGTGGGGCGCCTTCTGAAGAGTGAGTGGCCGGGTTCTTTTTGGTGTGATTGGTATAGCACGCAGGTGAGTGGATCATGTGGTGATTGGGGATGTGGTGTATCCTCGGCAGAGTGACAGGTCTGAGTGAGTGTTTTTATGGTTGTGTGAGTAAGGCTTGTGTGTCGTCGGGAGAAGCTTGTATGAAGTGTTGTGACTGGAAATATATTGCTGGGTGTTTGCTTTGTCTATGGTGCCCTTGTTTTTATGCTGTCTGTCTGCGTGGGTTGGGTGGTGAAGTGTGAGAAACGTTCCAGCCGCGCCGCCGTGGCTGGTGGTGCCTCCGTTCGTGTTGTTGTTTCCAAGTTTGCGAGGTGAAGGGCTATAGAGGCAGTGGTCTTTCTTTCTTTTTTTTCACCTCACATCCATCATTGGCATGTATGCTGAAAAACGACGCCAAAAGCGTTGGCATAATACGCATGTGAAGAAAGGTCACTTCAGGAGAAGTGATCTAGTGTTGCTTTACACATTGAAGAAACAAGGACTTGGTCCATTTGTGATCAATGAGCTTAGTGCGAGTGGTGCAGTAAGGTTGGAAATCTTAGATGGAGAGCCAATGACTAACTTCATCAATGGTAGCCGCTTGAAGCGCTATGAAGAACCTCTAAACAGATGATATGCTGATACGCATACATGCTAGTCAGACACGTAAACAAGCTCAAGCTTTGTTACAAAGTCAAGCAAAAGAAGAAGCTAAGGCTAGAGTAGCACTAGCACGAGAGTAGCTATCGTGGCCATCCACTTGAATGATGATGAAGACTTTGTAAATCCCTTTCATATTAATGTAAGGATCCCTACTCAAAGAGCAATCTTTGCAGCGTCTGCACTTATAGATTTGGGAGCCGACTGCAATGTTTTGTCTTATGAAGCGTGGACATCATTAGGCCAACCTTTTCTCACCAATGCATCATTGAACTTCCAGAGTTTCTCTGGTGATGAAACCCCAGCCCTAGGCAAGTGCTGTATTAATATGTCCATTCAGGATCAATCTATGCACGTGACTTTTTATGTTGCTAACAAGAGTCAAGCAATGGTGGGTGTTGTTCTAGGCAGATCATGGATTAGAACCACTAGATGTGGTATAGACTGGAACTCACGACAATACACCTTGTTGGTAAATTCTACTCACCTTACAGGATCAAGTGCTTCGGCACTCCCATCTTTTAAAAAGGTGGAAACCATCCCTACTGTGATAGAGACATCCTCAAAAGATCCAATGATCTGGGTGAATAATGACAATGACAATACTCAAGGATGGCATGTGCCAATATCTCTCTTATATGCACAAGGCTACGGAAGGGGGGAAGCACTTAGAATTCAAATCTGGTTACCTCCTAAAGGAGCTCGCAAGCCAAGACCCAATGCTGCCAAGGAACATCCAAGGAATACAAAGCTAAAGAGCAGGTTCACCAAAACCAACAGTTCCACCTCCAACAAGACCACTCAACAACGGTGGATCCCAAAGAAGGTTTTGCAAGCACAAGGCTACTACGAGGGTTGTAAGATCCCACTGTTCCCACCGAGCAACGGATTCAAGATACTGGCAGCGGAAGTAGCACTTCTCGCGCGGGACAGGGGTCCCACATTCAGGGCCTCACCCACGGATATCCGGATAAGAGACTAATCTGTCAGTTATTCCAAAACCGAACCCGGAAAAACTTCCTTTACCGGAAAGCACGGGTGATTCCACCAAGAAAACTTTTTACTCTAGCGTAGTCAAGATCATTTCTGATCAAACTGATCCAATTACATCTTCAAGATACTTGATCAGATCAAGGAAGAAACTTGCACTTGGATCATTGGGATCAACGCTTTTTTCCCCATTCAAGAGGCACAGCCCGTTGATTCCTATCCATAGAACAATTACTGTCCGGGATTTACTTTATCTATCGTAATAACAAAAGTTGAGTCTCGATTTATGGATCCATCAGTCCAGCCTAACCCCATCCAATCCCATGGGTTAGCCAACCGCCCAACCACTGGAGTGATGGGATCCAATTTGGAATTTGGTTAGGTTTTGTCCCGCGGGTACCAAGGAAAAGAGTTCCAAGGCCCCCTAGCCGGAAGTTCATGCAAACATAAAACTAGCCACACCACTTACACACCCAATATGAAATTGCCTTTTCCTTAGTATCAGCTAACTTTAAAACAATCCTTTAATGAAACCATAGTACCACTGATCACAATCTTCCAATTTATCCAGTTGATTCATAATTTCCCATCATTCCTTTATCAGAGTATCTATGGCATCGTTGGCAACTAGAACGCTCACCACCTGTCCACACAGGGGCCTTTTCAATAGTTCCTAGCCCATAATACTCGACAATATAATCATTTATAAAAATCAAGATGGACTCTCGTTGAAGATCAGCAAGATCAACCAGCAGATCCATATAAAGAGCCATGGACTCATCCATTGAAGACCAGCAAGGTCAATCAACCAGATCCATGCCCGGTTTCACAAAACAACTCTTACTCCTTGTTCCAATATCTTCCTCGATGCACGCGTGGGTATCCTGGGCGACCCAGAGCCGAGCACCGTATGGTCAGCACCCTCTAGGATCCTTCACAGGTGACCTAGCGCTTCACTCATAGGCCGCTTCCTTGGTCCCTCATCCACCGTACCGGAAGCTCACCATTTTAATCGAACCGAGGTTGGTCAAGACCTCGGCCGACCTTGCTACGCGAGACGTCCTCCATTGACTCTCCGTCAGCAGTTGCAACTTTATCAGTTAGGTCTCCACGACCTTAATCACAAGACGGTCAAAATGCTTTCCCAGCATTCTTGACATAAAACAGCCATTTACAAACAGCATTTACAAACAGTTTACAAATACAATTTCTATATTAACTCTCATTTTTCCACATTATCCCTCATATAATCCACATTACTTATTCCACATTCCATTTATATGTGTACTCATCCAATCACATCATTTTCCATCTCTTCACTTCAGATTCCTTCACATCACATATCATATATTCACATCCATACATCCACATCCACATCCACATCCACATCCACATCCACATCCACATCTACATGCTTACCTCCATTTTCACATCCTTATTTATACATCCACATCCCATATCCACATTCATACATACACATCCATATCCACATCCATACATCCACATCCACATACATACATCCACTATCACGTCTTCATTCATACATCCACATCCACATACATACATACATTTACATCTACATCCACATTCACATACATCCACATCCACATTCCCATTCACATCTATACATCCACATCTACATCCACATACATACATACATCTATATCCACATTCCCATTCACATCTATACATCCACATCTACATCCACATACATACATCCACATCTATATCCACATTCACATACATCCACATCTATATCCACATTCACATACATCCACCTCTATATCCACATTCACATACATCCACCTCCACATTCCCATTCACATCTATACATCCACATCTACATCCACATACATACATACATCCACATCTATATCCACATTCACATACATCCACCTCCACATTCCCATTCACATCTATACATCCACATCTACATCCACATACATACATACATCCACATCCACATTCCACATTCACATCTATACAACCACATCTACATCCACATTCACCTCTATGCATATACATCTTCATGCATACATCCATTTTCACATTCATACATCCACACTCATCTTCATGCATACATCCATTTTCACATTCATACATCCACACTCCCATCTCCACATCCACACATCCACATACATACATCTCTTATCGCATCCATTTTCACATCCATACATCCACATCCACATTCCACATTCACATCTATACAGCCACATCTACATCCACATTCACCTCTATGCATATACATCTTCATGCATACATCCATTTTCACATTCATACATCCACACTCATCTTCATGCATACATCCATTTTCACATTCATACATCCACACTCCCATCTCCACATCCACACATCCACATACATACATCTCTTATCGCATCCTATCCCTTCCCATATCTATTTATAGAATATGAGGGAATTCTTATATTTGATATAAAATTTCTTTACGCATCTAATTATGCATAAATTCCATTTAAGGATACTAACACTTTCGAAATAAAAATCAACCTTTTATGCATCTTCCTATGCATAAATTCATTTTAAATGAGAATGACACTTTGAATTAAAATTCAATCTTTTATGCATCTTCCTATGCATAAATTCATTTTAGATGAGAATGACACTTTTAAATTAAAATCAATCTTTTATGCATCTTCTTATGCATAAATTCAATTTAGATGAGAATGACACTTTTGAATTAAAATCAATCTTTTATGCATCTTCTTATGCATAAATTCAATTTAGTAGGAATTACACTTTTAGAATAAAAGAATTTCTCTTATGCATCTAATTTATGCATAAAATCTATTTATGATAAAAATCACACTTTTAGTATAAAAATATCTTTTATGCATAACTCTATGCATGAAATCCAATTATGATAAAAGTAACATTTTTATAATATAATAATCATCTTTTATGCAAACCTCTATGCAAGAATTTCAAATGTGATAAAAGTAACACTTTTACAATAAAATAATCATTTTTTTTCATATCCCTATGCATGAAATTCAATATGCTAAAAGTAACACTTTTGATAAAAAAAATTTATCCATTATGCATACTTCTATGCATGTAAATAAAAATGATAAAAGTAACACTTTTGATATAAAAATTTATCCATTATGCATACTTCTATGCATGTAAATAAAAATGATAAAAGTAACACTTTTGATATAAAAATTTATCCATTATGCATACTTCTATGCATGTAAATAAAAATGATAAAAGTAACACTTTTGATATAAAAATTTATCCATTATGCATACTTCTATGCATGTAAATAAAAATGATAAAAGTAACACTTTTGATATAAAAACTTATTCTTTATGCATAATATAAAAATTTAATTTCTCCATGATTATAATGAAATTCTTTCAATTAATCTAGGATGATAATTCCTAGAATATGGTAGGAAGTCCTCTTTTTATGCTTTGAATGAAATTATTTTATGCGTAATTTTTATAAAAATTTTACCATAGCTCCGCTGCTATGACTGATAAATCTCAATTTTTCTAGGGGATAAAGCTTATCATTAAGGAAATAATTAGAATGGTCTCCATTTGGATCATCAATCCATAATGAATTGAATCATCAATATGCATAAACTAAAAGCATAGAAAAAAAAGCCATTAATTTGGCCTCAAGCATAGCTTAATCTTGGATTAAGGAAAAGCTTTATGAAAAGCTTCATTTGGATTGAGAATGGGTCATGAGTATGACCATTTCTTGAGTGAGAGAGAGAAATTACATAAAAACCATTAGAATTTAAACATAAATGGAAATTAACTTCAATAGCATGTATTAAATTATGTAACTCTTCACTACTATTCACCAATTAACTTCAATAGCATTTAAAAAACCATACCAATTAAGCTTCTCAAGCTTGAGAGGGGTTGAGAAGAGAGAAACATTAAGAAATTATAGAAAAGATTAATATTCACTAATTACCTTACAAATGGCTTGATTCTTTGTTCACGGTAGAGGCCCCCAACCAATCAATTGGTTAAGTATGTTGATGGAGCCACTAATGGGGATTGAAGAAAGAGAGAAGCTCCAAAAACTAGTGAATTATTAAATGAATTCATAGTTCTTGGCTTAGGTGGAGTAGAGTAACGATACATAAACACTATCTTTTTCAACAAGGGGGAGGCTTCTATTTATAGAAAAAATTGAGCTCCTAACCAAACAAACTGATTCTAGAATTTTCTAAATCAGTTTGGTCAATATTTGACCATTTTTAGGTCAGTTAAGCTAACTTTTTGGAATTAGACTTGAATGAGGAGAGAGGAGAGATGAAATATCTCAATTTTTATGAGTTTAAAACTCATTCAAGCATGTGAAATATGCACCTCCTTTAAAGAACTCCCCTTCCTTACATATGTGTCATAATGGAATCATTTTAATATTGCTCATAATTTTTTACTAATAAACCTTGTACATTTTCAACTCTTCAACACCATATTAGTGAATTTGGGAATTTTCCAATTCCCATTTTTGAATACTTAAAAAAGGGGACATGGATAACATGTTTGTAAGTTTCTCAAAACCCTATCATATGACCTATCGTTGGAAAGCCCTTGAAAAGTGGAATCTAAAGAGCTATAAAGCGCTCATTTTGGATTAGTGGTATTCAAGTTATGGTTAATCCAAACTTTTGACCACGTGTCCCAAACTTGTGAGAAATTCCCATATTCCCCAATATGGTGTTCTTCATCTTATGTGAGCATTTACTCATTTTTGGATACCCAAAATATCTCATATTTTTAATATTGTTCATAGTTTTTTACTAATAAACCTTGTACATTTTCAACTCTTCATCTTATGTGAAATATGCACCTCCTTTAAAGAACTCCCCTTCCTTACATATGTGTCATAATGGAATCATTTTAATATTGCTCATAACTTTTTACTGATAAACCTTGTACATTTTCAACTCTTCATCTTATGTGAGCATTTACTCATTTTTGGATACCCAAAATATCTCATATTTTTAATAGACCATTATCGTGTTAAAGATATGAATGATATGATTTGAATGAATTGTTATTTAACGATGAATTCTATATAAGGGATATTTATCCCCATATTCTGTTGGGTTGACCGGAATATAAGGAACCCCAGAATAAATTGGATCTTAAGCAAAAAAGTTGTCCTCTACTTGCGAGATGAGGACATCTTGCACCTTTTAAGTGGGGTAGAATGTAAGATTCCTCCCCCAGTCTTAGAGGTATACAGGAGTAAGAATCTCCCTTTCTGATCTTATAATTATTCTCTCTCTAAAATAAAAGAAAGATTTTGTTTAAAAAAAAGGAAGAACCTTTTTCTTGAATACTTCTCAAGAGTCCCACCTGTTTTAAGATTCAGAACAATGAGTTCAGAAGTGAGAATCAATGTTTTGGATATCAAGGTTTTGGTCTTCATTCGAGTACGGCCCAAAAGAAGTTCTTTATCTCTTGGGAAGAAGTTATCTCCCAGATATTGTGGACCAAAGAAAGTAGGTGATTTAGCTTACGAACTTCTTTTATCTCCTCATCTCAAAGTTCTGAATGCCTTCTATAGAAAAATGTGCCAAACCCAAATCATGGAAAGACGGTAAAACTTCAGTGGCAAGATACCGTTGGCTTCTAAGTTACGCTAGCTCCTTCCTTTATATAAGTCGTAACTTTTACTTGTCGTTCACAGTAATCTTAATTCCATCGATCTTCTTTCTTTCTTAATCTCCTTCATGGCTTGGCAACAAGAACTAGTTTTATCCATAATGATTCCTCACCTTCAAGACGCAAGTGAATCTGTAAAGAAGGATTTTATAGAGCAGTATGAGCGCTCACTTTTCCCTCACTTGGGAACTTCTGTAGCGCAAACCAAATGGCGGACCTATCAAAACATAACTAGGGTAACACCCTGGGGTCAGCAGCACTTTCGTAACAATGTCCGCTTGGCCATGGTTATTGAAGCTTTGGGTTTGGGTCCCCGATACTACTGCATCATGAGATCAAGGCATCCTGGGTTTTCTGAGCGGGTCTTCTTACTGGCGTGTTTTCTTCCTCATGAGAAGATATGCCTTTACCCCGTTTTTGGCTTGCCTCTCAGAGGTCCTTTTGTTAGAACACCTCATACCACTGAGATAGGCGCAGCAATAACCCACAGAATCATTCCCATAGATGAGTTACCTTATACTTGTGCAGCTTGTGAGGACTGCTTTTGTGACCATATGATGGACGGGCTTATGGAAGTGTAAAGAGTTCCTCTATCTTTACTGTATAAGTTCCGAGAATGAATAAAGTTTAAATCTTGTTCGTATTTTGAATCTTGCTCTCTTTAAGACTTATCTTGGTGGTTAATCTTGATTAAATTTTTTTTTCTAAGTCTCATATTCGTGAATCTTGCGAAATTATCACAAGTTGCGAGATGAGGACATCTCGCGTTTTTTAAGTGGGGTAGAATGTAAGATTCCTCCCCCAACCCCTTTTTGATGTCTAGTACCTTCCCCTGTAATCAATCCCTCTTCAGAAATATAAAAGACTTGTTTCTAACTGTTTTAACCTAGAGAGAGAAAATATTCTAGAGAGAGAATATTCAGATTTTGAATATTTTTGGATAGAAAAATATCTCTTCTAATTCAGATGAGTTCCCCTGAAACAGAAATTCAAAAAAGAATTTTCAATGTGCAATTGGAATTAATTGAAAATAGCTATAAAGAACCTTAGCCTAAGGGTCTAGATTTTCAGAAATCTTTAGACTATGGTCCAATTAAGGTTCCTATGGACCAATAGCATCAATCCATGTGTAGGGAGGAGATAAATCCAACTTGTAAGAAGAAAATACCCAAAAATGAGTAAATGCTCACATGAGGTGAAGAGTTGAAAATGTACAAGGTTTATTAGTAAAAAAACTATGTGCAATATTAAAAATATGAGATATTTTGGGTATAATGATTTTATTATGACACATATGTAAGGAAGGGGAGTCCCTTAAATGCTCACATAAGATGAAGAGTTGAAAATGTACAAGGATTATTAGTAAAAAACTATGAGCAATATTAAAAATATGACATATGTAAGGAAGGGGAATTCTTTAAAGGAGGTGCATATTTCACATAAGATGAAGAGTTGAAAATGTACAAGGATTATGAGTAAAAAAACTATGAGCAATATTAAAATGATTCCATTATGACACATATGTAAGGAAGAGGAGTTCTTTAAAGGAGGTGCATATTTCACATGCTTGAATGAGTTTTAAACTCATAAAAATTGAGATATTTCATCTCTCCTCTCTCCTCATTCAAGTCTAGTTCCAAAAAGTTAGCTTAACTGACCTAAAAATGGTCAAATATTGACCAAATTGATTTAGAAAATTCTAGAATCAGTTTGTTTGGTTAGGAGCTCAATTTTTCCTATAAATAGAAGCCTCCCCCTTGTTGAAAAATATATAGTGTTTATGCATCGTTACTCTACTCCACCTAAGCCAGAAACTGTGAATTCATTTAATAATTCACTAGTTTTTGGAGCTTCCCTCTTTCTTCAATCCCCATTAGTGGCTCCATCAACATACTTAACCAATTGATTGGTTGGGGGCCTCTACCGTGAACAAAGAATCAAGCAAGTTGTAAGGTAATTAGTGAATATTGATCTTTCTATAATTTCTCAATGTTTCTCTCTTCTCAACCCCTCTCAAGCTTGAGAGGTTTAAATGGTATGGTTTTTTTTAAATGCTATTGAAGTTTGGATAGTAGTGAAGAGTTACATAATGCTATTGAAGTTAATTTTCATTTATGTTTAAATTCTAATGATTTTTATGTAAATTCTCTCTCTCACTCAAGAAATGGTCATACTCATGACCCATTCTCAATCCAAATCAAGCTTTTCATAAAGCTTTTCCTAAACCAAGATTAAGCTATGCTTGAGGCGAAATTAATGGCTTTTTTCTATGCTTTTAGTTTATGTATATTAATGATTCAATCCATTATGGATTGATAATCCAATTAGAGATTATTTTAATTATTTTCTTAATGATAAGCATTATCCCTTAGAAAAAATTGAGATTTATCAGTCATAGCAGCGGAGCTATGGCAAAATTTTTATAAAAATTATGCATAAAATAATCTCATTCAAAGCATAAAAAGAGGACTTCCTACCATATTCTAGGAATTATCATCCTAGATTAATTGAAAGAATTTCATTACAATCATGGAGAAATTGAATTTTAATATTATGCATAATGGATAAATTTTTATATCAAAAGTGTTATTTTTACCATTTTTGTTTCATGCATAGAAGTATGCATAATGGATAAATTTTTATATCAAAAGTGTTATTTTTATCATTTTTAATTTTCATGCATAGAAGTATGCATAAAAGAAATTTTTTTTATATATCAAAAGTGTTACTTTTATCATTTTTAATTTTCATGCATAGAAGTATGCATAAAGGAAAATTTTTATATCAAAAGTGTTACTTTTATCATTTTTAATTTTCATGCATAGAAGTATGCATAAAGGAAAAATTTTTATATCAAAAGTGTTATTTTTATCATTTTTAATTTTCATGCATAGAAGTATGCATAAAAGAAATTTTTTTTATATATCAAAAGTGTTACTTTTATCATTTTTAATTTTCATGCATAGAAGTATGCATAAAGAAAAATTTTTATATCAAAAGTGTTACTTTTATCATTTTTAATTTTCATGCATAGAAGTATGCATAAAGGAAAAATTTTTATATCAAAAGTGTTACTTTTATCATTTTTAATTTTCATGCATAGAAGTATGCATAAAAGTTGATTATTTTATTATAAAAGTGTGACTTTTATCATAATTGAATTTCATGCATAGAAGTATGCATAAAGGAAAAATTTTTATATCAAAAGTGTTACTTTTATCATTTTTAATTTTCATGCATAGAAGTATGCATAAAAGTTGATTATTTTATTATAAAAGTGTGACTTTTATCATAATTGAATTTCATGCATAGAGGTATGCATAAAAGATGATTATTTTATTGTAAGAGTGTTACTTTTATCATATTGGATTTCATGCATATAGGTATGCATAAAAGATATTCTTTTTATACTAAAAGTGTGATTTTCCTCATAAATGGATTTTATGCATAAATTACATGCATAAGAGAAATTCTTTTATTCTAAAAGTGTAATTCCTACCAAATTGAATTTATGCATAGGAAGATGCATAAAAGATTGATTCAAAAGTGTCATTCTCATCTAAATTGAATTTATGCATAGGAAGATGCATAAAAGATTGAATTTTAATTCAAAAGTATCATTTTCATTTAAAATGAATTTATGCATAGGAAGATGCAAAAAAAAAGATTGATTTTTACTTCGAAAGTATTAATCTCCTTAAATGGAATTTATGCATAAATAAATGTGTAAAGAAATCTTATATCAAATACAAGAGTTCTCTTGTATTCTATAAATAGATATGAGAAGTGATAGGATGTGATAAGAGGTGTATAAGATGTGATAAGAGGTAATAAGATGAATTAAGATGTGATAAGATGTGTATGAGATGAGGTAAGAAGTGTATGTGATAGGATAAGATGTATATGGGTTGTGATGATAGGGCAAGAATGGATGTGATGTAAAAGATTAGATGTGAAGGCATATGGGGTTATATGAATGGGAATGTGGAAATGGATGTATGTATGTGGATGTGTGGATGTGGAGATGGGGATGTGGATGTATGAATGTGAAAATGGATGTATGCATGAAGATGTATATGCATAGATGTGAATGTGGATGTAGATGTGGTTGTATAGATGTGAATGTGGAATGTGGATATGGATGTATGTATGTATGTGGATGTAGAGGTGGATGTATAGATGTGAATGAAAATGTGGATGTGGATGTATGTGAATGTGGATGTAGATGTGGATGTATAGATGTGAATGTGGAAAGTGGATGTGGATGTATGTATGTATGTGGATGTGGATGTGGATGTATGTATGTATGTGGATGTAGAGGTGGATGTATAGATGTGAATGAAAATGTGGATGTGGATGTATGTGAATGTGGATGTAGATGTGGATGTATAGATGTGAATGTGGAAAGTGGATGTGGATGTATGTATGGATGTGGATGTGGATGTGGATGTATGTATGTATGTGGATGTAGATGTGGATGTATAGATGTGAATGGAAATGTGGATGTGGATGTATGTGAATGTGGATGTAGATGTGGATGTGGATGTATGTGAATGTGGATGTATGTGAATGTGGATGTAGATGTGGATGTATAGATGTGAAAGTGGAATGTGGATGTGGATGTATGTATGTATGTGGATGTAGATGTGGATGTATAGATGTGAATGAGAATGTGGATGTGGATGTATGTATGTATATGGATGTGGATGTGGATGTGGATGTATGAATGAGGACGTGATAGTGGATGTATGCATGTGGATGTGGATTTATGGATGTGGATATGGATGTGTATGTATGAATGTAGATAAGGGATGTGGATGTATAAATGAGGATGTGAAAATGGAGGTATGCATGTAGATGTGGATGTATGGATGTGAATGTGGATGTGGATGTGGATGTATAAATGAGGATGTGAATGTGGATGTGAATGTGAATGTGGATGTGGATGTGGATGTTGGATGTGGATATGGATGTGTATGTATGAATGTGGATATGGGATGTGGATGTATAAATGAGGATGTGAAAATGGATGTATACATGTAAATGTGGATGTATGGATGTGAAGGTGAATGTGTATGTGAATTAATGTGTCATCGATATGAGGAAATGGATGAGAATGAGTACACATTGAATGGAATGTGGAATAAGTAATGTGGACTAAGGAGGGATAATGTGGAAAGACGAGAGTTCGATTTAGAAACTGTATTTTGTGACTGTTTGTAAATGACTGTTTTATGTCAAGAATGCTGGGGAAGCATTTTGACCGTCTTATGGATTAAGGTCATGAAGACCTAACTGTTAAAGTTGCAACTGCTGACGGAGAGTCAATGGAGGACGTCTCGCGTAGCAAGGTCGACCGAGGTCTTGACCAGCCTCGGTTCGATTTAAATGGTGAGCTTCCGGTACGGTGGATGAGGGACCAAGGAAGCGGCCTATGAGTGAAGCGCTAGGTCACCTGCGAAGGATCCTAGAGGGTGCTGACCATACGGTGCTCGGGCTCTGGGTCGCCGAAGATACCCACACGTGCGTCGTGGAAGATATTGGAACAAGGAGTAAGAGTTGTTTTGTGAAACCGGGCATGGATCTGGTTGATTGACCTTGCTGGTCTTCAATGGATGAGTCCATGGCTCTTTATATGGATCTGTTGGTTGATCTTGCTGATCTTCAACGAGAGTCCATCTTGATTTTTATAAATGATTATATTGCCGAGTATTATGGGCTAGGAACTATTGAAAAGGCCCCTGTGTGGACAGGTGGTGAGCGTTCTAGTTGCCAATGATGCCATAGATACTCTGATGAAGGAATGATGGGAAATTATGAATCAACTGGATAAATTGGAAGATTGTGATCAGTGGTACTATGGTTTCCTTAAAGGATTGTTTTAAAGTTAGCTGATGCTAAGAAAAAGGCAATTTCATATTGGGTGTGTAAGTGGTGTGGCTAGTTTTATGTTTGCATGAACTTCCGGCTAGGGGGCCTTGGAACTCTTTTCCTTGGTACCCGGGACAAAACCTAACCAAATTCCAAATTGGATCCCATCACTACAGTGGTTGGGCGGTTGGCTAACCCATGGGATCGGATGGGGTTAGGCTGGACTGATGGATCCGTAAATCGAGATTTAAATTCTATTATTACGATAGATGAAGTAAATCCCGGATAGAAATTGTTCTATGGATAGGAATCAACGGCTGTGCCTCTTGATGGGGAAAAAAGCGTTGATCCCAATGATCCAAGTGCAAGTTCTTCCTTGATTTGACCAAGTACCATTAAAGGTGCAGTCAGATCAGTTTGATCAGTAATGATCTTGACTACGTTAGAGTAAAGAGTTATCCTGGTGGAATCGCCCGTGCTTTCCGGGTAAAGGAAGTTTTTCCAGTTTCGGTTTTGGACAAACCGACGGATTAGTCTCTTGTTCGGATATCCGTGGGCGAGGCCCCGAGTGTGGGACCCCTGTCCCGTGCGAGAAGTGCTACTTCCGCTGCTAGTACCCCGAATCCGTTGCTCGGTGGGAACAGGGATCTTACATTGTATGTAGAAGTTATGGAGGTCCGAAAATTGTAAAATTGCCCCCCTCCCTTTTTGGGGGAAAAAGTGCACCCTTTGACCACTCTTACACCTCATTTCAGTCCACATTTCAGTCCACATGGCAACCCCCCATTTGGCTATTCCTTAATCACCTTGATTAGGCTTGGGCAAATTAAAGGGCCCAAGAAGACCCCATTCACTTCCTAATGAGAGGACAACTCTTTTTCTTAAGATCCAATTTATTCTAGGGTTCCTTATATTCTGGTCAACCCAACAGAATACGGGGATAAATATCCCTTATATAGAACTCATCATTAAATAACAATTCAATTCAGATCATATCATTCATATCTTTAACACGATAATGGTCCATCAGATCGAAAATTTTTCTTTCTGAACATTCCTCCACGGGAATTTCAGTCAAGCAAGTTTTCAATTTGTCATCCCTTAACTTGATATACCGAGTCAAGTGTTAACAGTAGCACTTTGACAGCACAATCCACTAATCTCATAGTGATTTGTTGAAATCACTATCATCATTCCAGTTATGAATATCATCACAGGGACTCGTCCCATTCATCCTCATTGAGGTTTCGCTTAGCTTATTACACTTCAACCAATTTTCAGGGATCATCATTTTTCAATCAGAATCCAAATCAATTCATCAATTCTCAAACAGAATTAAAAATCATATCAACCACATTCGAATTCATCATCTGGATAGCATTAACGCTTATAATTTCAAGTCTTAGATTTACTCGTATATACTGTCAGTAAAGAGCTGCAGTTATACTCTCGGTATATACCGATAGTCACGGCCCTTGGAATTATAAGGTAAATACCATCATGTCTAGGCCTCAAGCAAGTCAGGGATTCTATATAATTGCGGTACTTCCATCTGAAGACCCAATTACCAAATTACGAATTTCAGTTTGAATATCAAATTGTATGAATTATATCACACAATTACAACCTTTTTTGTGCTTCTTGATAAATTTTTGACATATTTGGTTTCTCAGTTGATCTTTATTAGCCAAATGCTCTGATACCAACTGTAAGATCCCACTGTTCCCACCGAGCAACGGATTCAAGATACTGGCAGCGGAAGTAGCACTTCTCGCGCGGGACAGGGGTCCCACATTCAGGGCCTCACCCACGAATATTCGGATAAGAGACTAATCCATCAGTTGTTCCAAAACCGAACCCGGAAAAACTTCCTTTACCGGAAAGCACGGGTGATTCCACCAAGAAAACTTTTTACTCTAACATAGTCAAGATCATTTCTGATCAAACTGATCCAATTACATCTTCAAGATACTTGATCAGATCAAGGAAGAAACTTGCACTTGGATCATTGGGATCAACGCTTTTTTCCCCATTCAAGAGGCACAGCCGTTGATTCCTATCCATAGAACAATTACTGTCCGGGATTTACTTTATCTATCGTAATAACAAAAGTTGAGTCTCGATTTACGGATCCATCAGTCCAGCCTAACCCCATCCAATCCCATGGGTTAGCCAACCGCACAACCACTGTAGTGATGGGATCCAATTTGGAATTTGGTTAGGTTTTGTCCCGGGTACCAAGGAAAAGAGTTCCAAGGCCCCCTAGCCGGAAGTTCATGCAAACATAAAACTAGCCACACCACTTACACACCCAATATGAAATTGCCTTTTCCTTAGCATCAGCTAACTTTAAAACAATCCTTTAATGAAACCATAGTACCACTGATCACAATCTTCCAATTTATCCAGTTGATTCATAATTTCCCATCATTCCTTTATCAGAGTATCTATGGCATCGTTGGCAACTAGAACGCTCACCACCTGTCCACACAGGGGCCTTTTCAATAGTTCCTAGCCCATAATACTCGACAATATAATCATTTATAAAAATCAAGATGGACTCTCGTTGAAGATCAGCAAGATCAACCAGCAGATCCATATAAAGAGCCATGGACTCATCCATTGAAGACCAGCAAGGTCAATCAACCAGATCCATGCCCGGTTTCACAAAACAACTCTTACTCCTTGTTCCAATATCTTCCTCGATGCACGCGTGGGTATCCTGGGCGACCCAGAGCCGAGCACCGTATGGTCAGCACCCTCTAGGATCCTTCTTCGTCGCGCAGGTTACCTAGCGCTTCACTCATAGGCCGCTTCCTTGGCCCCTCATCCACCGTATCGGAAGCTCACCATTTTAATCGAATCGAGGTTGGTCAAGACCTCGGCCGACCTTGCTACGCGAGACGTCCTCCATTGACTCTCCGTCTCAGCAGTTGCAACTTTATCAGTTAGGTCTCCACGGCCTTAATCACAAGACGGTCAAAATGCTTTCCCAGCATTCTTGACATAAAACAGCCATTTACGAACAGCATTTACAAACAGTTTACAAATACAATTTCTATATTAACTCTCATTTTTCCACATTATCCCTCATATAATCCACATTACTTATTCCACATTCCATTTATATGTGTACTCATCTAATCACATCATTTTCCATCTCTTCACTTCAGATTCCTTCACATCACATATCATATATTCAGATCCATACATCCACATCCATATCCACATCCACATTCACATCCATACATCCACATCTACATGCTTACCTCCATTTTCACATCCTCATTTATACATCCACATCCCATATCCACATTCATACATACACATCCACATCCACATCCATACATCCACATCCACATGCATACATCCACTATCACGTCCTCATTCATACATCCACATCCACATACATACATACATTTACATCTACATCCACATTCACATACATCCACATCCACATTCCCATTCACATCTATACATCCACATCTACATCCACATACATACATACATCTATATCCACATTCCCATTCACATCTATACATCCACATCTACATCCACATACATACATCCACATCTTTATCCACATTCACATCTTTATCCACATTCACATACATCCACATCTATATCCACATTCACATACATCCACCTCCACATTCCCATTCACATCTATACATCCACATCTACATCCACATACATACATACATCCACATCCACATTCCACATTCACATCTATACAGCCACATCTACATCCACATTCACCTCTATGCATATACATCTTCATGCATACATCCATTTTCACATTCATACATCCACACTCATCTTCATGCATACATCCATTTTCACATTCATACATCCACACTCCCATCTCCACATCCACACATCCACATACATACATCTCTTATCGCATCCTATCCCTTCCCATATCTATTTATAGAATATGAGGGAATTCTTATATTTGATATAAAATTTCTTTACGCATCTAATTATGCATAAATTCCATTTAAGGATACTAACACTTTCGAAATAAAAATCAACCTTTTATGCATCTTCTTATGCATAAATTCATTTTAAATGAGAATGACACTTTGAATTAAAATTCAATCTTTTATGCATCTTCCTATGCATAAATTCATTTTAGATGAGAATGACACTTTTAAATTAAAATCAATCTTTTATGCATCTTCTTATGCATAAATTCAATTTAGATGAGAATGACACTTTTGAATTAAAATCAATCTTTTATGCATCTTCTTATGCATAAATTCAATTTAGTAGGAATTACACTTTTAGAATAAAAGAATTTCTCTTATGCATCTAATTTATGCATAAAATCTATTTATGATGAAAATCACACTTTTAGTATAAAAATATCTTTTATGCATAACTCTATGCATGAAATCCAATTATGATAAAAGTAACATTTTTAGAATATAATAATCATCTTTTATGCAAACCTCTATGCAAGAATTTCAAATGTGATAAAAGTAACACTTTTACAATAAAATAATCATTTTTTTTCATATCCCTATGCATGAAATTCAATATGCTAAAAGTAACACTTTTGATATAAAAATTGATCCATTATGCATACTTCTATGCATGTAAATAAAAATGATAAAAGTAACACTTTTGATATAAAAATTTATCCATTATGCATACTTCTATGCATGTAAATAAAAATGATAAAAGTAACACTTTTGATATAAAAATTTATCCATTATGCATACTTCTATGCATGTAAATAAAAATGATAAAGGTAACACTTTTGATATAAAAACTTATTCTTTATGCATAATATAAAAATTCAATTTCTCCATGATTATAATGAAATTCTTTCAATAAATCTAGGATGATAATTCCTAGAATATGGTAGGAAGTCCTCTTTTTATGCTTTGAATGAAATTATTTTATGCGTAATTTTTATAAAAATTTTGCCATAGCTCCGCTGCTATGACTGAAAAATCTCAATTTTTCTAAGGGATAAAGCTTATCATTAAGGAAATAATTAGAATGGTCTCTAATTGGATCATCAATCCATAATGGATTGAATCATCAATATGCATAAACTAAAAGCATAGAAAAAAAAGCCATTAATTTGGCCTCAAGCATAGCTTAATCTTGGATTAAGGAAAAGCTTCATTTGGATTGAGAATAGGTCATGAGTATGACCATTTCTTGAGTGAGAGAGAGAAATTACATAAAAACCATTAGAATTTAAACATAAATGAAAATTAACTTCAAGAGCATTTATTAAATTATGTAACTCCACTACTATTCACCAATTAACTTCAATAGCATTTAAAAAACCATACCAATTAAGCTTCTCAAGCTTGAGAGGGGTTGAGAAGAGAGAAACATTGAGAAATTATAGAAAAGATCAATATTCACTAATTACCTTACAAATTGCTTGATTCTTTGTTCACGGTAGAGGCCCCCAACCAATCAATTGGTTAAGTATGTTGATGGAGCCACTAATGGGGATTGAAGAAAGAGGGAAGCTCCAAAAACTAGTGAATTATTAAATGAATTCACAATTCTTGGCTTAGGTGGAGTAGAGTAACGATGCATAAACACTATCTTTTTCAACAAGGGGGAGGCTTCTATTTATAGGAAAAATTGAGCTCCTAACCAAACAAACTGATTCTAGAATTTTCTAAATCAATTTGGTCAATATTTGACCATTTTTAGGTCAGTTAAGCTAACTTTTTGGAACTAGACTTGAATGAGGAGAGAGGAGAGATGAAATATCTCAATTTTTATGAGTTTAAAACTCATTCAAGTATGTGAAATATGCACCTCCTTTAAAGAACTCCCCTTCCTTACATATGTGTCATAATGGAATCATTTTAATATTGCTCATAATTTTTTACTAATAAACCTTGTACATTTTCAACTCTTCATCTTATGTGAGCATTTACTCATTTTTGGATACCCAAAATATCTCATATTTTTAATATTGTTCATAGTTTTTTTAATAATAAACCTTGTACATTTTCAACTCTTCATCTTATGTGAAATATGCACCTCCTTTAAAGAACTCCCCTTCCTTACATATGTGTCATAATGGAATCATTTTAATATTGCTCATAATTTTTTACTAATAAACCTTGTACATTTTCAACTCTTCATCTTATGTGAGCATTTACCCATTTTTGGATACCCAAAATATCTCATATTTTTAATATTGCTCATAGTTTTTTTACTAATAATTGCTGGTGGTTTAATTGGTCCCACAAAATCAATTCCCCATTTGGCAAAAGCTCTAACCCCCATAATTGGTCTCAAAGGCATGTCCTCATACTTGGTAGGAGGTTTGGCTCTTTGACATTGATCACATCGTTTGACATACTCTGTTGCATCATGAAAAAGCGTAGGCCACCATACTTGGTAGGAGGTTTGGCTCTTTGACATTGATCACATCGTTTGACATACTCTGTTGCATCATGAAAAAGCGTAGGCCACCATAGTCCTGACCATAGTATACGTTTGGCAGTATTTTCTCCACAGAAATGTCCACCCCGGGTTGTCTCTTTTCCTTGACTTTCTGTTTGCGAAACTTCCGGTGACTCTTGCAAAACTTACGTTTTGGTTTGTCACTAGGAATACTCACAGCAAGACCTCTCTGCCCTTTAACAACAATCTTATCTTCTCTAACTCTGATTCAGGTACTATGGCATCGTCCATGAGAATCCTTCCCATTAGAGGATTCTAAGCATCTATCCTCATCTCCTTCGTCATCTGAGCTGTACTCAAGAGGGGATACTTCCTCTACAGATACCATATCTCCTAGCAATAATGATTTGTTTGCTTCATACCTAGGGGCTTCTTGAGGTTCCTCTGCATAGATTGGTCTTAGCATTCTTACGAGAATAATGTCATACCCATCTGGTGTTGGTAAAAGCATAATGAGTGATAATGCAAGCTTAATGTGAGCAAGGGATGATAAATGAGCTATGGTGGTTCAAGATAAACCATGGTGGTCACATGAGCAAAAAGGTAATTAACTAGCACTTAATCAAGGATTAAGGAAACACAATGGCAGCATGATGAGGAGCTTCACATAGCATAGAAATTCGTGTATTTCTCATTAGGAGGGCCATCATTTTATAGCCAAAGTGTACAAGGTTGAGTGACATCATTGCTTACATATCATCAAGGGCATCCAAGGCCATCTCCCCCCACATGGCTCCCTAGAATATAGCCTCCAGAGCATCTTCTGAAACTCGCCTATTCCAAGTGGGGGTTTACCCTTCATTCACCTAGATTCTCTTCATATTACATGGTCCTTTTACATTTCATTGTGTGCATTAACCTTAGGCCATGACATTCATCACATATTCCAACACCCTCCCTTGATCATGGCATGGTATATTGCCCTCCCTTGATCCAAACATTACATAAAGAAAAGAAGCTTAACTCATAAGGAGTATAGCTCTACAGTACATAAAAGAAGTTAGCATAGCTCATAGGGAGCATGGCTTCTACATAGCTCATATGGAGCATGGCTTCTACATTGTGAAAAGAAAATAGCATGACATGAAAACATTCCTCTCCCATACCCCATCATCATCATAGCATCATCATCATCCATGGGCATCATCATCATTTGTTGGTCATGGAGACCCAACTCCTACATGGCCTACTGAGAGATATTGTGGGCATCATAAAAATAACACATAACCTACATCCTCGGTGGTTAGTGGTGTCCATACATAAACATTTGGGTAAGAGAGGGCATAAACATTGTTGGCTTTAGTAAGCCCAATCTGCATCTACTGCTTCATCAAAAGAGATAGTAACATTGTTACATGCTTGAATTGCTTCTTCGGAATCATTCAAAGTGCTTGCCATATTTGCCTGGTTGGTGTAGCATTTGTCGGCGAGGTGACCTGGCTTTCCACATTTGCTTTGGCTTGTCTTTATAGTAGCAATTCTTGAGAAGATGGCCTGTCCTTCCACAGTGTGTACATTGGAGTGGTTTGCCGGCTTGCTTTTGAACAAGGTATGCCTGGGTTGAGACAAGATCAATGGCCCTACCTTTCAACTTCTTCTCTTCTTCCAAGAGAACACTCTCTATCCCCTCCAAAGTGGGATCCTGCATGTACTTTAAGGTCGGCATGAGTGTATCATACTCGGATGGCATTGACTTTAGGAGGATGGCTATGGCATCACTCTCCTTGACTGGTTCATTGATGGCTTCGAGCTGGGCCATCAAGCTCTTCATGGTGTTGATGTGAGATGCAAGTGTCTCATCAACCTTGAACTCTAGACTGTAAAAGTCTACTTTGAGACTGATTTTGCTGTGGAGGCCTTGAGCACCAAAGGATTTATCCAATGAATTCCAAGCAATTTGTGAAGATGTTCCATTACCAATGTAATGTATATAACTATCTTCAACTCCAAGGGCAATGAGAGCTAATGCTTTCTCATCCTTGGTTTGCCAAGAGACTTCTCCTTCTCGTGTGGCAGGTTTAGGTATAGTACCATTGACTATGCCCCAAACTCCTTCTTTCATTAGTAAGAACCTCATTTTGACTTGCCAAGTGTGGAAGTCATGACCGTTGAATTTCTTGATGAAAGAGGACGATGAAAATGTTGACTCCATGATTGAAATTGAACAATGCAAAGTATTAAAAGCTAGAATCCCCCATCACCATATAGGTGCATGTTATTACTCAAGAATTCCCCAAACCCATAATCCTTTGCATAATAATAATAACTGGGCCTAGACTTGATTTTCATCCTACGTTTTCTAATCAATGATTTCTTGATATAAGCTTCATTAGATGATTCTGCATCCAAAGGCATGATTGCAAAGAGGTATTCAAGTCAATATGCATATTAAAATGTCATCACAATAGATAATTACTATTAGGTACATGATGATTAGTGGAGGTGATTAATTCAAAGAGGGAAAATTGCCCCAAAAAACAGAGTGAGCTTTGAGCAATTGAATGAAGCTCTTCCCAAACATAAAATGCTTTAAACCAAGTGAAAACCAAGGTATTGGCTTTAAACTCAGCACTCAAACATATCAAGATGCTGCTTCAATCTCTGGAAATCTTCTCTGCAACACAGCATGTACTGCTCTACTGATAAATTAGTTCAAACAGCAGCTACAGTGGACCATTGCTCATGAAAATCAACACGTGGAGGCTTCATAGCATCAATATTATGCTCACAAGAGGAATTAGCAAACCATTCACCGTACAGCGTGAATTTGAAAAAATTTCGCTAGAAAGCAGCGTGTTGTTGCAGAGTTGATTGCGTCGCCGCGTAGACAGCGTGGGAGCTCACATGGAGCTAGGCGTCGATGGAGCCGGCTGCTAGCTTTCTTTTGAATCAAGAAGCTTGTGATTTGATGGATTATAGAGCCCGTATGAAGCAAAAAACCAGCAGGGGGTGAGTTGGAGCTTTAATGGAAAGCTTGCTAAAGTGAGAAATATGATTAATGGTGTTAATTACTATGCCTAAGGATAATCATGGCTCTGATACCATGTTGGTAATGAGTGATAATGAAAGCTTAATGTGAGCAAGGGATGATAAATAAGCTATGGTGGTTCAAGATAAACCATGGTGGTCACATCAGCAAAAAGGTAATTAACTAGCACTTAATCAAGGATTAAGGGAACACAATGGCAGCATGATGAGGAGCTTCACATAGCATAGAAATTCGTGTCTTTCTCATTAGGAGGGCCATCATTTTATAGCCAAAGTGTACAAGGTTGAGTGACATCATTGCTTACATATCATCAAGGGCATCCAAGGCCATCTCCCCACACATGGCTCCCTAGAATATAGCCTCCAGAGCATCTTCTGAAACTTGCCTATTCCAAGTGGGGCTTTACCCTTCATTCACCTAGATTCTCTTCATATTACATGGTCCTTTCACATTTCATTGTGTGCCTTAACCTTAGGCCATGACATTGATCACATATTCCAACATCTGGATCACAGAACTGTGTTTGCCTTGGCAATGCACAAGTGTCTATGGTAGCTAAAACATGGTTCCATTCTAAGGGATCTATTAAGTTCTCAGGAAAAGGTATAGGGATATACGCCTCATCCATCACACTTCTGTCTATGGTAACATTTCCAGGTTGCAAGTCTCGACAAGATGCTCCACAGATCCATAGATCAGCTCTTCCTTCAGACAAAGTTGCTCCTGATGCTTCTGAAGAAGCGGAATCAAACTCATCCACAGGAGAGTGCGTCACATCTCGATAAGCATGGTTTTTCACATTCACCCTCGTGGTTACATTCTCATGTCTAAGGTACAAGTAATTATAACCCCAATCTTGAATCATTTTGAATTGGCGCATGAATGGCCTTCCTAGGATCACTTCGTAATTTGTGTTCTTGCCAAAGTCTATGATAGCAAAGGTTTGTCTGTATTCAATGCCACATGACTTGACTATAACGTTCTCAAGCAATCCTATGAGACTCTCTAGATTCTTGTCTGCCAATTGCAAACTCATCCTTGTACTTCTAATTATTACAGGTCTTCCCCACATTTCCCATACAGTTTTTCCTCCACATCCTCCACAGACGTAAGGGCCTGTAGGTACAGTATGCATGTATGATGCTTGGGGTCGGTAGGAAGGTCTGTAATATTGCCCCATCTTTTTCAATACTATCTCGGCAATTTGATCTGGATTAACTAATGGCACACTAGAGTCAGAGCCCTTCCCAGAGCTACGTTTATCATCCGGATGACTATCTTGGTTTCCCATGCCAGTCATGTCAAAGTTGTCATCATAATCCATGGCATCCATGCAACACTCATTGAAGATGACATGCTTCTTTGCGTACAAGTGAGCATGAAGCATCTTGTTTTGTAAGCCTTCCAGGAAGATAGAAATTAATCTCCCTTGGCTTGGCTTCTCATTGTCAGGGCATCGATTGATGTATTGCTTTAGCCTATTTACACAATCTCGCACAGATTCTTGATCTTTTTGCTTAAAAGCGTAAATTTGAGCTACCGCATTGTGCTTAATTCCCATTTTTGAAAATGTAGCTATAAAGCTCTTTTCTAGCCCATCGAAAGGCCGCTTTGCCTCAGGCTCTAAAGTCTAAAACCATGATAAAGACTTACTCTCTAGTGTCAAGCCAAATCCTTCGATTTGCATATGCGTATCCGTGACTTGCTCCGCATGTATAGCTTGCTTAAAAGCTGCTATATGGTCATATGGGTCACCGGATCCGTCATACTTCTTGTGACAAGCTTTTACAGCGTAGATGGTCTCGCTTTTCTAGAATATTTATCGTCATGTCTCCTATATGAGTCGTCCCGACCTCTAAATCTAGGCTCTTCAAATGTCAGTTCACTTGGTCTATGGGGTTCTCTTGGAGGTACATATCCACTTGCTCGTGGTCTTTCTTCTCCCCTAGATTCTCTAATAGCCCCGGGTCTCCTCGTAGGAGCAATCATTGGAAAGACTGGTCCTTGAGCAGTTGTTCGCATGATGGAAGGTGCTGGTCGACCGAGCCACACTTGGGATTCTAGCCCATGGTGGTGCTAGTGTTTCTCCTCGAAAGGCAGATTCATCTGGACGTGCCGTGTCTAAGGTAGACACCTCAGTGAAAAGGGGCCTTCCTTTCCATGTCATTTCCCTAACCTCTGGCCATTCAAGGGTTCTAAAGTCGTTCCCCCATCTATCATGAACATGCTTAGTGAAACCATCTAGACGCTCTACAGTTATTGTATGCGTGACTGGAAGCTCTAAGCTCGGGTGCTTAGTGGTTGCATAGTAGGTTTCTACCACATCCCTTAATTGGTTCGTCTTGATAGATTTTAACTACTGGAATTTCTTTTACTATGTCCCATGGGTTTTTCTTGGTCTCTTTTTCTTTTCCCGTTTTTCTATCCTCCCAATTCCTGTCGAAAAACAATTCTTCAAGTAAAGAAATGGGCGTACCAGGTCTGCGCGATGTTCTTGGCACATTTGGGTTCGATGGAAGCTCCTTTTTTTGCTTTGCTTGTGCGTTAGGTTGAAGTACACCCATAGCATCCACTTGTTCAGGATTTTTGGTGACCTCGTAGCGTACTCCATTTCTACCCATGTACATATCGTCTTGGTAAGGCATTATCCAGGAATCTATTAGTTCACCTTAGGCAAGGCTACCCCCTACCAACCAAGGCATCGGTCTGGAGTAGAATACTTCTCGCCTACCAAGTATCAATAAGGCGATAGGCCAATATTAAAGCACATCATAGACTTGTATTGCCATTTATTGTAGGCTTTTTTTTTAATTTATTTCTTTTGATCTTCGCTCCTGAACTATAATTTGTCTTGCATCCTTTCGACAAAGGGGTAAAAGCTATGTCCTAGAGGTCAACACACACATGGCCAGGTGTCAAACATTAAGATGGTTTGACCCTAGACCTAAGACAATCGTATTCCAAGGTTAACTAAAGACTGCATGCATTCTCAAGAATATATCCAATAAGGTTAAACTCATTAATGATTCACACTAGCATGTGCAACTTCAAAAACTAAGTAGTACATTGACAATTTCCATGTGGTCATGCATTATAGTTCATGCAATTAATTGAACAGTAAAAACAAAAGAGAGTGGGTATGGAAGAATTACACCTGTATTTTGGAGATCTCCTTCATTCGATGAGAAAAATGCCTACAATTTGATGAGATATTTATGTATGAGCGTTGCGGCTATCTCAGGACTTGAAAGCGAACCCACCTCAAACTTTTCCACCTGTACAACCAACTAACAAGCACTGTACCTCGAGAGGCACATCAGTGTGAAAAATTAAAGACTCGTTTAAGGAATCCAAACTAGAAAAAACTTGAAAACACTAACCTACCTACCAGTCACCACACTACTACTGAGGATACGGTAAGAGGATGTTGTAGAGCCGTAGCTCTAGCCCTAAGGCTAAGCCTCTATCCGCATCATCCAAATAAATTAAGTCAACCTTAGTAGTGCCATGAGTTTCATCCGTCCATTCATCATTGTCAGATATTTCCTTTTCATTTTTCCATCCACATATACTCATCAAGAATGTAACCATGCGAGGATAGTCATCTTGTGGAAAAGGAAAGCATTGGTCAGTCATGGTCAATAGGCGAATTAGCCATTCTAATTCCTCAACATTTTCCTCTCTGGCTAGTACATCTATATAATCCCATTCAGTTTCAATTACAGGATAGCACATGTGGAATATCTGAGAAAGGTACAGATGATACCTCTCACCAAAGGTGGATGAAGTGTGCGATGCTCTTGCATTTGCCATATCTGCAAACACAGATATAGCATCAGTAGGTTTATGATAGGTCAATCTAGTTCCTGATTGTATATGGATATTTCTCCTCTTTTGTGCTCTTGCTCTTTTTACTATTTTTTGTTTTTCTTTTCTATGTATGAAGCTATATATATACATCCTCTTGAATTTGGCAATTACATGGTCAAGGGAGAAGGTTAGGGAGGAAGCAATAGAATGTCGAGCGTGAGTACATTCTCCCCCTTTCCTTGGGTAGATCATATTTTCTGCAATGATGTTGCAGCCTCTTGGAACCAATTTGTCCAGTGGGTCATAGATTGTGATGTGGGCAGATAGCTTTTTATGACCCTTGTGGCCACATCCACCAATTGCAGAGATGTTAGTGTACGCTCCCATTGACGAATGGAGGAAATGGTTTCCGACGATACTTTTACAAAGGGAGACATAGACTCATTGTTGGGTGTTGACAAGAGTAGGTGTAGAGCATGTAGAAACTTCTATATCAGCATGTGCCTAGCATGAGGAGCTAGAAGCTTCATGTGGCTCCCCCCTTCCTGAGCTAGGTGGTAATGATCGATATCGTTTGGGAATCCAAACTAACTCTGGAAGAAGTGGTGCGGAGCACTTTGTTACCTTTCCCTTATGTGAGATCCCTGTTCCCACCGAGCAACGGATTCAGGATACTGGCAGCGGAAGTAACACATCATGCGCGGGTAGGGGTCTCACACTCGGGGCCTCGCCCACGGATATCCGGACAAGAGACTAATCCGTTCGGTTTGTCCAAAACCGAAACCGGAAAAACTTCCTTTACTCGGAAAGCATGGGCGATTCCACACCAGGATAACTCTTTACTCTAACGTAGTCAAGATCATTACGGATCAACTGATCTGACAGCACCTTTAACGGTACTTGGTCAAATCAAGGAAGAAACTTGCACTTGGATCATTGGGATCAACGCTTTTTTCCCCATCAAGAGGCACAGCCGTTGATTCCTATCCATAGAACAATTTCTATCCGGGATTTACTTCATCTATCGTAATAATAGAAATTAAATCTCGATTTACGGATCCATCAGTCCAGCCTAACCCCATCCCAGTCCCATGGGTTAGCCAACCGCCCAACCACTGTAGTGATGGGATCCAATTTGAAATTTGGTTAGGTTTTGTCCCGGGTACCAATGAAAAGAGTTCCAAGGCCCCCTAGCCGGAAGTTCATGCAAACATAAAACTAGCCACACCACTTACACACCCAATATGAAATTGCCTTTTTCTTAGCTTCAGCTAACTTTAAAACAATCTTTTAATGAAACCATAGTACCACTGATCACAATCTTCCAATTTATCTGGTTGATTCATAATTTCCCATCATTCCTTCATCAGAGTATCTATGGCATCATTGGCAACTAGAACGCTCACCACCTGTCCACACAGGGACCTTTTCAATAGTTCCTAGCAATAATACTCGGCAATATAATCACTTATAAAAATCAAGATGGACTCTCGTTGAAGATCAGCAAGATCAACCAACAGATCCATATAAAGAGCCATGGACTCATCCATTGAAGACCAGCAAGGTCAATCAACTAGATCCATGCCCGGATTCACAAAACAACTCTTACTCCTTGTTCCAATATCTTCCTCGACGCACGCGTGGGTATCCTGGGTGACCCAGAGCCCGAGCACCGTATGGTCAGCACCCTCTAGGATCCTTCGCAGGTGACCTAGCGCTTCACTCATAGGCCGCTTCTTTGGTCCCTCATCCACCGTACCGGAAGCTCACCATTTAAATCGAACCGAGGCTGGTCAAGACCTCGGTCGACCTTGCTACACGAGACGTCCTCCATTGACTCTCCGTCAGCAGTTGCAACTTTAACAGTTAGGTCTTCATGACCTTAATCCACAAGATGGTCAAAATGCTTCCCCAGCATTCTTGACATAAAACAGTCATTTACAAACAGTCACAAAATACAGTTTCTAAATCGAACTCTCGTCTTTCCACATTATCCCTCCTTAGTCCACATTACTTATTCCACATTCCATTCATTCTCATCCATTTTCTCATATCGACGACACATTAATTCACATACACAGTCACATTCACATCCATACATTCACATTTACATGCATACATCCATTTTCACATCCTCATTTATACATCCACATTCATACATACACATCCATATCCACATCCATACATCCACATCCATATCCACATTCACATCCATACATCCACATTCACATCCATACATCCATATCTACATGTATACCTCCATTTTCACATCCTCATTTATACATCCATATCCCATATCTACATTCATACATACACATCCATATCGACATCCATACATCCACATCCACATCCACATTCATATTCACATCCATATATCCACATTTACATGCATACATCCATTATCACGTCCTCATTCATACATCCACATCCACATTCATATCCATATATCCACATCTACATGCATACATCCATTATCACGTCCTCATTCATACATCCACATCCACATTTCCATTCACATCTATACATCCACATCTACATCCACATTCACATACATCCATATCCACATTCCCATTCACATCTATACATCCACATCTACATCCACATACATACATACATCCACATACATTCATACATACATCCACATCCACATTCCCATTCACATCCATACATCCACATCTACCTCCACATTCACATCCACATTCCCATTCACATCTATACATCCACATCTACATCCACATTCACATCTATGCATATACATCTTCATGCATACATCCATTTTCACATTCATACATCCATACTCCCATCTCCACATCCACACATCCACATCCACACATCCATTTCCACATTCCCATTCATATAACCCCATATACCTTCACATCTAATCTTTTACATCACATCCATTCTTGCCCTATCACAACCCATATACATCTTATCCTATCACATACACTTCTTACCTCATCCCATACACATCTTATCACATCTTAATTCATCTTATCACCTCTTATCACCTCTTATACACCTCTTATCACATCCTATCACATCTCATATCTATTTATAGAATACAAGAGAATTCTTATATTTGATATAAGATTTCTTTACACATTTACTTATCCATAAATTCCATTTAAGGAGATTAATACTTCCGAAGTAAAATCAATCTTTTATGCATCTTCCTATGCATAAATTCATTTTAAATGAAAATGACACTTTTGAATTAAAATTCAATCTTTTATGCATCTTCCTATGCATAAATTCAATCTTTTATGCATCTTCCTATGCATAAATTCAATTTAGATGAGAATGACACTTTTGAATTAAAAATCAATTTTTTATGCATCTTCTTATGCATAAATTCAATTTAGTAGGAATTACACTTTTAGAATAAAAGAATTTCTCTTATGCATCTAAGTTATGCATAAAATCCATTTATGAGAAAAATCACACTTTTAGTATAAAAAGAATATGTTTTATGCATACCTCTATGCATGAAATCCAATATGATAAAAGTAACACTCTTACAATAAAATAATCAACTTTTTATGCATACCTCTATGCATGAAATTCAATTATGATAAAAGTCACACTTTTATAATAAAATAATCAACCTATATGCATACCTCTATGCATGAAATTCAATATAATAAAAGACACACTTTTATAATAAAATAATCAACTTTTATGCATACCTTTATGCATGAAATTCAAATATGATAAAAGTAACACTTTTGATATAAAAATTTATCCATTATGTATACTTCTATGCATGAAATAAAAATGATAAAAGTAACACTTTTGATATAAAAATTTATCCTTTATGCATACTTCTATGCATGAAAATAAAAATGATAAAAATAACACTTTTGATATAAAAATTTATCCTTTATGCATACTTCTATGCATGAAAATAAAAATTGATAAAAATAACACTTTTGATATAAAAATTTATCCATTATGCATACTTCTATGCATGAAAATAAAAATGGTAAAAGTAACACTTTTGATATAAAAATTTAACCATTATGCATACTTCTATGCATGAAATAAAAATGATAAAAATAACACTTTTGATATAAAAATTTATCCATTATGCATACTTCTATGTATGAAAATAAAAATGGTAAAAGTAACACTTTTGATATAAAAATTTAACCATTATGCATACTTCTATGCATGAAATAAAAATGGTAAAAATAACACTTTTGATATAAAAATTTATCCATTATGCATACTTCTATGCATGAAAATAAAAATGGTGAAAGTAACACTTTTGATATAAAAATTTAACCATTATGCATACTTCTATGCATGAAATAAAAATGGTAAAAATAACACTTTTGATATAAAAATTTTTCCTTTATGCATACTTCTATGCATGAAAATTAAAAATGATAAAAGTAACACTTTTAATATAAAAAATTATCTTTTATGCATACTTCTATGCATGAAAATCAATTATGCATAATATAAAAATTAATTTCTCTATGATTACAATGAATATCTTTCAATTAATCTAGGATGATAATTCCTAGAATATGGTAGGAAGTCCTCTTTTTATGCTTTGAATGAAATTATTTTATGCATAATTTTTATAAAAATTTTACCATAGCTTCGCTGCTATGACTGATAAATCTCAATTTTTCTAAGGGATAAAGCTTATCATTAAGGAAATAATTAAAATGATCTCTAATTGGATCATTCATCCATAATGGATTGAATCATCAATATACATAAACTAAAAGCATAGAAAAAAGCCATTAATTCGGCCTCAAGCATAGCTTAATCTTGGGTTAAGGAAAAGCTTTATGAAAAGCTTGATTTGGATTGAGAATGGGTCATGAGTATGACCATTTCTTGAGTGAGAGAGAGAAATTACATAAAAACCATTATAGAATTTAAACATAAATGAAAATTAACTTCAATAGTATTTATTAAATTATGTAACTCTTCACTACTATTCACCAATTAACTTCAATAGCATTTAAAAAACCATACCAATTAAGCTTCTCAAGCTTGAGAGGGGTTGAGAAGAGAGAAACATAGAGAAATTATAGAAAAGAACAATATTTACTAATTACCTTACAATTTGCTTGATTCTTTGTTCACGGTAGAGGCCCCCAACCAATCAATTGGTTAAGTATGTTGATGGAGCCACTAATGGGGATTGAAGAAAGAGGGAAGCTCCAAAAACTAGTGAATTATTAAATGAATTCACAGTTTCTGGCTTAGGTGGAGTAGAGTAACGATGCATAAACACTATATATTTTTCAACAAGGGGGAGGCTTCTATTTATAGGAAAAATTGAGCTCCTAACCAAACAAACTGATTCTAGAATTTTCTAAATCAGTTTGGTCAATATTTGACCATTTTTAGGTCAGTTAAGCTAACTTTTTGGAACTAGACTTGAATGAGGAGAGAGGAGAGATGAAATATCTCAATTTTTATGAGTTTAAAACTCATTCAAGCATGTGAAATATGCACCTCCTTTAAAGAACTCCCTTTCCTTACATATGTGTCATAATGGAATCATTTTAATATTGCTCATAGTTTTTTTACTAATAAACCTTGTACATTTTCAACTCTTCATCTTATGTGAAATATGCACCTCCTTTAAAGAACTCCCCTTCCTTACATATGTGTCATAATGGAATCATTTTAATATTGCTCATAGTTTTTTTACTAATAAACCTTGTACATTTTCAACTCTTCATCTTATGTGAGCATTTACTCATTTTTGGATACCCAAAATATCTCATATTTTTAATATTGCTCATAGTTTTTTACTAATAAACCTTGTACATTTTCAACTCTTCATCTTATGTGAGCATTTACTCATTTTTGGGTATCTTCTTTTACAAAATGGATTTATCTCCTCCCTACACATGGATTGATGTTATTGGTCCATAGGAACCTTAATTAGACCATAGTCTAAAGATTTCTGAAAATCTAGACCCTTAGACTAAGGTTCTTTATACCTATTTCCAATTAATTCCAATTGCACATTGGAAAATTCTTTTTGAATTTCTGTTTCAGGGGAACTCATCTGAATTATAAGAGATATTTTTCTATCCAAAAATATTCAAAATCTGAATATTCTCTCTCTAGAATAATTTTTCTCTCTCTAGGCTAAAATAGTTAGCAAACAACAGGGTCTTTATATTTCTGAAGAGGGTTGATTACAGGGGAAGATACTAGACATCAAAAAGGGGTTGGGGGAGGAATCTTACATTCTACCCCACTTAAAAAACGCGAGATGTCCTCATCTCGCAACTTGTGATAATTTCGCAAGATTCACGAATATGAGACTTAGAAAAAAAAATTTAATCAAGATTAACCACCAAGATAAGTCTTAAAGAGAGCAAGATTCAAAATACGAACAAGATTTAAACTTTATTCATTCTCGAAATTTATACAGTAAAGATAGAGGAACTCTTTACACTTCCATAAGCCCGTCCATCATATGGTCACAAAAGCAGTCCTCACAAGCTGCACAAGTATAAGGTAACTCATCTATGGGAATGATTCTGTGGGTTATTGCTGTGCCTATCTCAGTGGTATGAGGTGTTCTAACAAAAGGACCTCTGAGAGGCAAGCCAAAAACGGGGTAAAGGCATATCTTCTCATGAGGAAGAAAACACGCCAGTAAGAAGACCCGCTCAGAAAACCCAGGATGCCTTGATCTCATGACGCAGTAGTATCGGGGACCCAAACCCAAAGCTTCAATAACCATGGCCAAGCGGACATTGTTACGAAAGTGCTGCTGACCCCAGGGTGTTACCCTAGTTATGTTTTGATAGGTCCGCCATTTGGTTTGCGCTACAGAAGTTCCCAAGTGAGGGAAAAGTGAGCGCTCATACTGCTCTATAAAATCCTTCTTCACAGATTCACTTGCGTCTTGAAGGTGAGGAATCATTATGGATAAAACTAGTTCTTGTTGCCAAGCCATGAAGGAGATTAAGAAAGAAAGGAGATCGATGGAAGTAAGATTACTGTGAGTGACAAGTAAAAGTTACGACTTATATAAAGGAAGGAGCCCTAGCGTAACTTAGAAGCCAACGGTAACTTGCCACTGAAGTTTTACCGTCTTTCCATGATTTGAGTTTGACACATTTTTCTATAGAAGGCATTAAGAATTTTGAGATGAAGAGATAAAAGAAGCTTGTAGGCTAAGTCACCTACTTTCATTGAATTCAGATATAAGGCTCACAATATCTGGGGGATAACTTCATATACTCCCCAAGAGATAAAGAACTTCTTTTGGGCCGTACTCGAATGAAAACCAAAACCGTGGTATCCAAAACACCGATTTTCACTTCTGAACTCATTGTTCTGAATCCTTAAAACAGGTGGGACTCCTGAGAAGTATTCTAGGAAAAGGATCTTCTTTTTTTTTTCTTTTTTTTTTCTTTATTTTTTTTACAGAATCTTTCTTTTATTTTAGAGAGGGAATAATTATAAGATCAAAAGGGATATTCTTACTCCTATATACCTCGAAGGTTGGGGAGGAATCTTACATTCTACCCCACTTAAAAAAGTGCGAGATGTCCTCATCTCGCAAGGTAGAGGATAACTCTTTTTCTTAAAATCCAATTTTATTCTGGGGTTCCTTATATTCTGGTCAACCCAACAGAATACTGGGATAAATATCCCTTAGAACTCATCAACAATTCATTCACATCATATCATTCATATCTTTAACATGTAGATCGAAAAATTTCCTTCTGAACATTCCTCAACGGGAATTTTAGTCAAGTAAGTTCCTTCTGAACATTCCTCAACGGGAATTTTAGTCAAGTAAGTTCTCAATTTGTCATCCTTTAACTTGATCTAACGGTCAAGTATTAATAGTAGCAATCTGACAGCACAATCCACTAATCTCATAGTGATTTGCTGAAATCATTATCATCATTCCAGTTATGAATATCATCACAGGGACTCGTCCCATTCATCCTCATTGAGGTTTCGTTCAGCTTATTACATTTCAACCAAATTTCAAGGATCATCATTTTTCAATCAGAATCCAAATCAATTCATCAATTCTCAAACAGAATTAAAAATCATATCAACCACATTCGAAATCATCCTCTGGATAGCATTAACGCTTATAATTTCAAGTCTTAGATTTACTCGTATATACTGTCAGTAAAGAGCTGCAGTATACTCTCGGTATATACGGGTAGTCACGGCCCTTGGAATTATAAGGTAAATACCATCGTCTAGGCCTCAAGCAAGTCAGGGATTCTATATAATTGCGGTACTTCCATCTGAAGACCCAATTACCAAATTACGAATTTTAGTTTGAATATCAAATTGTATGAATTATATCACACAATTACAACCTTTTTGTGTTTCTACATAAATTTTTGACATATTTGTCTTCTCAGTTGATCTTTAATAACCAATTCGCTCTGATACCAACTGTGAGATCCCTGTTCCCACCGAGCAACGGATTCAGGATACTGGCAGCGGAAGTAACACATCATGCGCGGGTAGGGGTCTCACACTCGGGGCCTCGCCCATGGATATCCGGACAAGAGACTAATCCGTTCGGTGAGATCCCTGTTCCCACCGAGCAACGGATTCAGGATACTGGCAGCGGAAGTAACACATCATGCGCGGGTAGGGGTCTCACACTCGGGGCCTCGCCCATGGATATCCGGACAAGAGACTAATCCGTTCGGTTTGTCCAAAACCGAAACCGGAAAAACTTCCTTTACCCGGAAAGCATGGGCGATTCCACACCAGGATAACTCTTTACTCTAACGTAGTCAAGATCATTACGGATCAACTGATCTGACTGCACCTTTAACGGTACTTGGTCAAATCAAGGAAGAAACTTGCACTTGGATCATTGGGATCAACGCTTTTTTCCCCATCAAGAGGCATAGCCGTTGATTCCTATCCATAGAACAATTTCTATCCGGGATTTACTTCATCTATCGTAATAATAGAAATTAAATCTCGATTTACGGATCCATCAGTCCAGCCTAACCCCATCCAGTCCCATGGGTTAGCCAACCGCCCAACCACTGTAGTGATGGGATCCAATTTGAAATTTGGTTAGGTTTTGTCCCGGGTACCAAGGAAAAGAGTTCCAAGGCCCCCTAGCCGGAAGTTCATGCAAACATAAAACTAGCCACACCACTTACACACCCAATATGAAATTGCCTTTTTCTTAGCTTCAGCTAACTTTAAAACAATCTTTTAATGAAACCATAGTACCACTGCTCACAATCTTCCAATTTATCTGGTTGATTCATAATTTCCCATCATTCCTTCATCAGAGTATTTTATTATAAAAGTGTGACTTTTATCATAATTGAATTTCATGCATAGAGGTATGCATAAAAAGTTGATTATTTTATTGTAAGAGTGTTACTTTTATCATATTGGATTTCATGCATAGAGGTATGCATAAAACATATTCTTTTTATACTAAAAGTGTGATTTTTCTCATAAATGGATTTTATGCATAACTTAGATGCATAAGAGAAATTCTTTTATTCTAAAAGTGTAATTCCTACTAAATTGAATTTATGCATAAGAAGATGCATAAAAAATTGATTTTTAATTCAAAAGTGTCATTCTCATCTAAATTGAATTTATGCATAGGAAGATGCATAAAAGATTGAATTTATGCATAGGAAGATGCATAAAAGATTGAATTTTAATTCAAAAGTGTCATTTTCATTTAAAATGAATTTATGCATAGGAAGATGCATAAAATATTGATTTTACTTCGGAAGTATTAATCTCCTTAAATGGAATTTATGTATAAGTAAATGTGTAAAGAAATCTTATATCAAATATAAGAATTCTCTTGTATTCTATAAATAGATATGAGATGTGATAGGATGTGATAAGAGGTGTATAAGAGGTGATAAGAGGTGATAAGATGAATTAAGATGTGATAAGATGTGTATGGGATGAGGTAAGAAGTGTATGTGATAGGATAAGATGTATATGGGTTGTGATAGGGCAAGAATGGATGTGATGTAAAAGATTAGATGTGAAGGTATATGGGGTTATATGAATGGGAATGTGGAAATGGATGTGTGGATGTGGATGTGTGGATGTGGAGATGGGAGTATGGATGTATGAATGTGAAAATGGATGTATGCATGAAGATGTATATGCATAGATGTGAATGTGGATGTAGATGTGGATGTATAGATGTGAATGGGAATGTGGATGTGAATGTGGATGTAGATGTGGATGTATGGATGTGAATGGGAATGTGGATGTGGATGTATGTATGAATGTATGTGGATGTATGTATGTATGTGGATGTAGATGTGGATGTATAGATGTGAATGGGAATGTGGATATGGATGTATGTGAATGTGGATGTAGATGTGGATGTATAGATGTGAATGGAAATGTGGATGTGGATGTATGAATGAGGACGTGATAATGGATGTATGCATGTAGATGTGGATATATGGATATGAATGTGGATGTGGATGTATGAATGAGGACGTGATAATGGATGTATGCATGTAAATGTGGATATATGGATGTGAATATGAATGTGGATGTGGATGTGGATGTATGGATGTCGATATGGATGTGTATGTATGAATGTAGATATGGGATATGGATGTATAAATGAGGATGTGAAAATGGAGGTATACATGTAGATATGGATGTATGGATGTGAAAATGGAGGTATACATGTAGATATGGATGTATGGATGTGAATGTGGATGTATGGATGTGAATGTGGATATGGATGTGGATGTATGGATGTGGATATGGATGTGTATGTATGAATGTGGATATGGGATGTGGATGTATAAATGAGGATGTGAAAATGGATGTATGCATGTAAATGTGAATGTATGGATGTGAATGTGACTGTGTATGTGTATGTGAATTAATGTGTCGTCGATATGAGAAAATGGATGAGAATGAATGGAATGTGGAATAAGTAATGTGGACTAAGGAGGGATAATGTGGAAAGACGAGAGTTCGATTTAGAAACTGTATTTTGTGACTGTTTGTAAATGACTGTTTTATGTCAAGAATGCTGGGGAAGCATTTTGACCATCTTGTGGATTAAGGTCATGAAGAGCTAACTGTTAAAGTTGCAACTGCTGACGGAGAGTCAATGGAGGACGTCTCGCGTAGCAAGGTCGACCGAGGTCTTGACCAGCCTCGGTTCAATTTAAATGGTGAGCTTCCGGTACGGTGGATGAGGGACCAAAGAAGCGGCCTATGAGTGAAGCGCTAGGTCACCTGCGAAGGATCCTAGAGGGTGCTGACCATACGGTGCTCGGGCTCTGGGTCACCCAGGATACCCACGCGTGCGTCGAGGAAGATATTGGAACAAGGAGTAAGAGTTGTTTTGTGAATCCGGGCATGGATCTAGTTGATT
Organism: Cibotium barometz; assembly: GCF_041138505.1. NCBI lineage: Eukaryota > Viridiplantae > Streptophyta > Polypodiopsida > Cyatheales > Cibotiaceae > Cibotium > Cibotium barometz. The sequence continues at coordinate 11,641,024 of NC_141055.1, forward strand.
GACCTTGCTGGTCTTCAATGGATGAGTCCATGGCTCTTTATATGGATCTGTTGGTTGATCTTGCTGATCTTCAACGAGAGTCCATCTTGATTTTTATAAGTGATTATATTGCCGAGTATTATTGCTAGGAACTATTGAAAAGGCCCCTGTGTGGACAGGTGGTGAGCGTTCTAGTTGCCAATGATGCCATAGATACTCTGATGAAGGAATGATGGGAAATTATGAATCAACCAGATAAATTGGAAGATTGTGATCAGTGGTACTATGGTTTCATTAAAAGATTGTTTTAAAGTTAGCTGAAGCTAAGAAAAAGGCAATTTCATATTGGGTGTGTAAGTGGTGTGGCTAGTTTTATGTTTGCATGAACTTCCGGCTAGGGGGCCTTGGAACTCTTTTCCTTGGTACCCGGGACAAAACCTAACCAAATTTCAAATTGGATCCCATCACTACAGTGGTTGGGCGGTTGGCTAACCCATGGGACTGGATGGGGTTAGGCTGGACTGATGGATCCGTAAATCGAGATTTAATTTCTATTATTACGATAGATGAAGTAAATCCCGGATAGAAATTGTTCTATGGATAGGAATCAACGGCTGTGCCTCTTGATGGGGAAAAAAGCGTTGATCCCAATGATCCAAGTGCAAGTTTCTTCCTTGATTTGACCAAGTACCGTTAAAGGTGCAGTCAGATCAGTTGATCCGTAATGATCTTGACTACGTTAGAGTAAAGAGTTATCCTGGTGTGGAATCGCCCATGCTTTCCGGGTAAAGGAAGTTTTTTCGGTTTCGGTTTTGGACAAACCGAACGGATTAGTCTCTTGTCCAAATATCCGTGGGCGAGGCCCCGAGTGTGAGACCCCTACCCGCGCATGATGTGTTACTTCCGCTGCCAGTATCCTGAATCCGTTGCTCGGTGGGAACAGGGATCTCACAGTATATAAAAATTAATTTCTCTATGATTACAATGAATATCTTTCAATTAATCTAGGATGATAATTCCTAGAATATGGTAGGAAGTCCTCTTTTTATGCTTTGAATGAAATTATTTTATGCATAATTTTTATAAAAATTTTGCCATAGCTTCGCTGCTATGACTGATAAATCTCAATTTTTCTAAGGGATAAAGCTTATCATTAAGGAAATAATTAAAATGATCTCTAATTGGATCATTCATCCATAATGGATTGAATCATCAATATACATAAACTAAAAGCATAGAAAAAAGCCATTAATTCGGCCTCAAGCATAGCTTAATCTTGGGTTAAGGAAAAGCTTTATAAAAAGCTTGATTTGGATTGAGAATGGGTCATGAGTATGACCATTTCTTGAGTGAGAGAGAAATTACATAAAAACCATTATAGAATTTAAACATAAATGAAAATTAACTTCAATAGTATTTATTAAATTATGTAACTCTTCACTACTATTCACCAATTAACTTCAATAGCATTTAAAAAACCATACCAATTAAGCTTCTCAAGCTTGAGAGGGGTTGAGAAGAGAGAAACATAGAGAAATTATAGAAAAGAACAATATTTACTAATTACCTTACAATTTGCTTGATTCTTTGTTCACGGTAGAGGCCCCCAACCAATCAATTGGTTAAGTATGTTGATGGAGCCACTAATGGGGATTGAAGAAAGAGGGAAGCTCCAAAAACTAGTGAATTATTAAATGAATTCACAGTTTCTGGCTTAGGTGGAGTAGAGTAACGATGCATAAACACTATATATTTTTCAACAAGGGGGAGGCTTCTATTTATAGGAAAAATTGAGCTCCTAACCAAACAAACTGATTCTAGAATTTTCTAAATCAGTTTGGTCAATATTTGACCATTTTTAGGTCAGTTAAGCTAACTTTTTGGAACTAGACTTGAATGAGGAGAGAGGAGAGATGAAATATCTCAATTTTTATGAGTTTAAAACTCATTCAAGCATGTGAAATATGCACCTCCTTTAAAGAACTCCCTTTCCTTACATATGTGTCATAATGGAATCATTTTAATATTGCTCATAGTTTTTTTACTAATAAACCTTGTACATTTTCAACTCTTCATCTTATGTGAAATATGCACCTCCTTTAAAGAACTCCCCTTCCTTACATATGTGTCATAATGGAATCATTTTAATATTGCTCATAGTTTTTTTACTAATAAACCTTGTACATTTTCAACTCTTCATCTTATGTGAGCATTTACTCATTTTTGGATACCCAAAATATCTCATATTTTTAATATTGCTCATAGTTTTTTACTAATAAACCTTGTACATTTTCTACTCTTCATCTTATGTGAGCATTTACTCATTTTTGGGTATCTTCTTTTACAAAATGGATTTATCTCCTCCCTACACATGGATTGATGTTATTGGTCCATAGGAACCTTAATTGGACCATAGTCTAAAGATTTCTGAAAATCTAGACCCTTAGACTAAGGTTCTTTATACCTATTTCCAATTAATTCCAATTGCACATTGGAAAATTCTTTTTGAATTTCTGTTTCAGGGGAACTCATCTGAATTATAAGAGATATTTTTCTATCCAAAAATATTCAAAATCTGAATATTCTCTCTCTAGAATAATTTTTCTCTCTCTAGGCTAAAATAGTTAGCAAACAACAGGGTCTTTATATTTCTGAAGAGGGTTGATTACAGGGGAAGATACTAGACATCAAAAAGGGGTTGGGGGAGGAATCTTACACCTTACCACGATCTTGAATTGTCGTTGGGATGGCAACAATTGGTTTGCAAGGTTTTACAGGTGATGTAGAGGGATTCAGCTTATGTTTAGGGACCCAAATCTGGTCATTCCCCTCGTAGTACCCTTGGGCTACTAATAATTTTGAGGGATCCATCGTGATGTTACATTGCCCTTTCTCGGGTGGGTAGCTGTTTTCTTCCTATGAGGCTTCTTGTCTAAACGAGATTGAGCAAGGGAAGTAGCTATTAACGAAGATTTTGGGACCCATTTGTATGTACTCTTTGGCATAGTAAGCGGAGCTTTAGAGACCACCCTACATGTTTCCACTCTTGGCGTTGAAGCATTAGAGGGGTGGCAAATAATCAAAGATGGTTTTGCCACCACTGAACTTTGTGATTTTTCGTTATCCAGCATTTTGTCCAGAGTCGATGGCTTAGGAGTAGGATTTTGAGCGGTCATACTGAGTGTTGGTTATTGCGTTGTGACTTGTCTGGTTGCCCAATCGATATTGCACTTGGTGGCCAACATCCATTTGTGCCCTAAGTTTACAGTGCCTTCCATGGTACCAGAGCAGGCATAACCAAAAAGCTTTGAATTACGTGAAAAGATGCAGGGGGGAAGAGAGCTTGAGCTCTTGCAAAGCACACACACACACTCAAAAAACCCTAATAGAGAACACACAAGGTGGGAGGCTGAAAATCTTCTCCTTCTTCACTCAACACTCAACACACCATATACAAGAATAAGAGTACTCATAATATGAAAGGTACTCAACCAATACATACATGGGTTCTCTATAGTGTGAACCCAACTAAATGAGCTGGCGCTACAACTATGCCAGTCTCTAGAATGGCTGTCACATAGCCTGTCATCCCACTGGCCGCATATCACCCAAGATTTCACCAACCATGCCAGTGGTGTAAGTGTGGGGCCTATCCCCCAGGCGGGACATCAGTGTCCACCCCCTCACTAGACGAGCTCGATATCTCAACACTCCCCCTCGAGCTCAACTCCATCTCATGTACACCAAAAGCAGATCCCTGAATCTGCGAAGCTTCTCTGTACCCAATGCTTTGGTGAAGATGTCAGCTACCTGATCCTCTATGCTGATATAAACAAGGTCAAGGTCTCCTGCCAAGACCTTCTCTCTGACGAAATGGTAGTGAACCTCTATGTGCTTCGTACGAGCATGAAAGACTGGGTTCCTGGCCAATTGTATACTGCTAATGTTGTCACAGAAAATGACAACTTATCTATCCACTGATAGACCCAAATCTGCAAGTAGCTTTCTCAACCAAGCTACCTCACATGCTGCCATAGCAGCTCCTTTGTACTCGGCTCTGTACTTGATAGAGCAACCGTAGGCTGCTTCTTGCTGCTCCAAGTCACAGCAACACTCCCCAAAGAAAACATGAATCCACTCGTAGATCTTCTATCTGAGATACTACCAGCCCAATCAGCATCTGTGTACCCATGTACACATATCTCTGTCCCAGTCTCATAGAATAGTCCACAATGCAAAGTAGACTTCACATACCTCAGTATGCATTTCACTGCATCCAAATGCGATTTCCGTGGAGCCTGCATAAACTGACTCACCAATCCAACAGCATAGCTCAAATCTGGTCTGGTGATCGTCATGTAGATCAAACTTCCTACTATGCGCCTGTACATAGTAGGATCCTCCAAGATCTCTCCTGAATCTGCACTCAACTTGCCATTCTGATCCAATGGCACGGAAATAGGCTTACAGCCTGTCATACCATACTTGGACAACATGTCCAAGCCATACTGTCTCTGCAGTAATCCAATACCATGTGGTGACCTAATCACCTCAATGCCCAAGAAATATCGGAGCTCCCCCAGATCCTTCATCTCAAACTTTTGTCTAAGCAAGATCTTTACATCAAAGATCTCTGCATCATGGTCCCCCGTAATGATCAAGTCATCTACATGGATGACAACAAGCACAACCCCTCTATCACCATGTCTCACATAGAGCAAGAAATCTGCATTGGCTATATGAAAGCCAATAGTGACAAGATATTCAGAAATCTTGTCAGACCATGCTCTTGGTGCTTGCTTTAAGCCATACAAGGCTTTCTTCAACCTACAAACATGCTCGGGGTGACCCACATCCTCATAACCAGGTGGCTGCAACATATACACCTCTTCTTGCAAATCCCCATGCAAGAATGCATTCTTTACATCCATCTGATGTAAAGACCATTGCTTTGACGCAGCCACTGCTATCACAACTCTCACCGTTGCCATCTTGGCAATTAGGCTGAAAGTTTCCTCATAATCAATCCCATATGTCTGCGCATATCCTTTGGCTACCAATCTAGCCTTGTACCTGTTTATGCTTCCATCACTGTTATGTTTAACTTTGTACACCCACTTGCATCCAATGGCTTTCTTGCCTTCAGGCAATTGCACTAAATCCCAAGTCTCATTTCCATATAGTACACCCACTTGCATCCAATGGCTTTCTTGCCTTCAGGCAATTGCACTAAATCCCAAGTCTCATTTCCATATAGTGCATCCATCTCCTCATCCATAGCTTTCTCCCAACACACATTTCCAATAGCCTCATCAATGCATGTGGGCTCTACAACTTGCACAACCTTTGCCATATATGCATGTGTGCCACATAACCATCATATGTAAATCTCTGCACAGGGTTCTTCACTCTCCATGATCTTCGCAGCTTTTCATTCATGGCTTCCATAGCCTTCTTTACACCAGGTGTTCTCATAGCTGGGATCCCAAGCTCCTCATCAAGGCTCATATTTGAGCCACTAGACTCTCCATCAACATGAGAATGCCCTGCAAAAATGTCAGGTATACCAAGGGGCTCAACCACTTTCTCTTTTCCTTTACGTCATGTAGTAATCACATTTGCAGGATTGTTATTATGATGCAGCCTGCCACTCCATGGTCTATAAACAGACCCACTAGATGAGGACTCTCCTGGTCCACTCAAAGACTGTGATTGCTGACCTGCATTCTGTGCAACCACACTTCCACTCACATCAGCCCCGATAGCTTCTTTTTCATCAGCAGCATACCAGCTGCTCATCTCATCAAAGACAACATCCCTACTTACCCTCAACTCACGTGTAGCAGGGTTATAACACTTGTATCCCTTTTGCTCAAGGGAGTATCCAATAAACACACATTTTTCAGCTTTTGGATCCAGCTTAGTTCTCAGCTCATCTGGCACATGCACATATGCAATGCATCCAAAGACTTTCAGATGAGACAAATCTGGTTTTTTGCCAGTATACCTCTCCTCTGGAGTTACATCATGTATGGCTGCAGTTGGAGTCCTGTTCATGATGTATACTGCTGTAAAAACAGCCTCAACCCAATAGCAATGCGGCATATTCTTCTCTTCCATCAATGCTCGCGCAATCTCAGCAATGTGCCTGTTTTTCCGCTCAGCAACTCCATTTTACTGCGGAGTGTATCTGCATGTAAACTGTCTCCAAATACCATTCTTCTTCAAAAATTCAGAGAACTCATTGGAGAAGTACTCTCCCCCTCCATCTGACCTTAGGCACTTTACATATTTCCCTGTTTGCTTTTCAACCAAAACTCTGAAATTCTGAAAGTGAGTGAACACCTCACTCTTCTCCTTCATGAAATATACCCACACTTTCCTTGTGTGGTCATCAATGAAAGTCACATAATACGTGCAACCTCCCATAGATATGGTCTTCGTAGGACCCCATACATCTGAATGCACAACATCTAGTGCATTTTTGCTCACATATCTGTTACGTGGAAACACATGCTTTGTTTGCTTCCCAAATTGGCATGCTTCACATATTTTCTGCATACCTTCCACGTTAAATTTTGGCAGCCCTGTCACAATTCCTTTTGTCTACATAGACTTCAATCTCTGCACATTTACATGTCCAATCCTTTTATGCCAAATGTCTGTGTCTGCAACAATTCCTGAACCATTTGCAAACATCGCAGCACTCATTTCAGGCATGTCTACATTCAACGTAAACATTCTGCCCACTCTGTTGCCTTTTGCAACCAACCTGCACTTGTCTTTAAAATCTTCAACATAACACCCATCAGGGTTAAACCAAACCTGCAAACCGTACTCAATCATCTGGCCAACTGAAACCAGATTCTTTGTTATGTTCGGTACATGAAGTACATCTGCAAGGTACTTCACCGCATAGACAATGGCACATCTCCAACGTGGGCAATTGGATGAGCAGTGTCATTCCCCCCCTGTTTCCACAAAACCTGGTCTTTTCGGGTTTTTCATCTCCTTGAACCACTCCCCATGACTCGTCATGTGGTTCGAGGCGCCTGAATCCACATACCATACATTATCTTTTTGTGCTGCATCAACATTTTCAGACATGGCATTCACGACATGCTGCATAACAGACAACCTTTCATTATCCTCATTATTTCTGCTTGAGGATGCATAGTTGTTTTGCTGCACTTTTCCATTTTGCATGTCAGCCTGCTTCTTATAGCATTCTGCCTGCACATGTCCAGACTTACCACAATAATAGCATTCACGTGCATCATTATATTGCCTTTGCCAATTTCCACGACCTCCTTGACTCCCCCTGCCTCTGAATTTGCCTCTTCCACCTACGTGTTGTTGTTGTTGATTCTGGGACTGTTGTTGTTGTTGCTGGCCTGCTGGCCATAATTCTGATTACCTGTTTGGCCACCTCCTTGACCGCGTCCACCACGGCCACCTCCTTGACCGCGTCCACCACGTCCACCACGGCCACCACGGCCACCTCCTTGACCGTGTCCACGGCCACCTCCTTGACCGTGTCCACGGCCTCCTCTACCTCGTCCTCTTCCTGAACTCGTGTAGAAGGCCTATTGCTCTAAACTGTTTTTTCTTTGTGAAGGCTGTTGGTCTTCACCCAAGCTCTTCTCTTCGATAATCAGCATAGAAACTAAGTCTGTAAAGTTGGGAATGTTTTCCCGAGTCTGAATGGACATCTTGAATGCCTTGTATTGTGGCGAGACCACGTAGACAGACTTCCACCTTGTCATCATCATCTACTGACACACCAATAGATGCAAGGGATTCCACAATACCCTTTATCTTCAGCGCAGTCATGTGCCTCTTCATGCTCACCTTCTATGTAGTCCCAATAGCCTTTTCCCATCAGGAAATTCATCAACCTGAACCTCCAAGCATGGAAGTTATTCTTATCAAGCTTCTTAGCCACAATCTGGGTTATCCCATCATTTGACATCTTGCCAAACACACAATTTTACCAGAAACAGCACTCTGGTTTTTCTGCACAAACTGTTGTATTTTCTGCAGCGGTACTGTAGTACTCTCAAATGTCACAAACCAATGACTTCAATGTGCATACATACACCCAATGGCAACTGTAGACCTCTTGCAGCACCCACAGTGTCTGCACAGTCAATCTGTCTTCCTGCAGTTCTTAAAACAGAGTTCTGCAGAGAATCGATGACTTACCCGCAGTGCTCGAAATCGCCTGCTTTCTGAAAAACGGAGGTCCAGACGCGCCCTATAGCTTTACTCCCGCAAAGAAAGCTCCTCAATCAGAGACCGTTTGCCGGTGCCTCCCGTAGAGCTCCCGACAAGGGTGTAGTCACCAACACAAATAGGGAAGAGTAGTTGAAGCTCTTATCCTCGTACCGCTTCCTGTGGTTCTCTTGCTTGCAGCTCAGCCCTTAGCACGAACCAGGCTCTGATACCATGAAAAGATGTAGGGGGGAAGAGAGCTTGAGCTCTTGCAAGCACACATACACACTCAAAAAACCCTAATAGAGAACACACAAGGTGAGAGGCTGAAAATCTTCTCCTTCTTCACTCAACACTCAACACACCATATACAAGAATAAGAGTACTCATAATATGAAAGGTACTCAACCAATACATACACGGGTTCTCTATAGTGTGAACCCAACTAAATGAGCTGGCGCTATAACTATGCCAGTCTCTAGAATGGCTGTCACACAGCCTGTTGTCCCACTGGCCGCATATTACCCAAGATCTCACCAACCATGCCAGTGGTGTAAGTGTGGGGCCTATCCCCCAAGCGGGTCATCAGTGTCCACCGCCTCACTAGACGAGCTCAATATCTCAACATTACGGTCCCGTTGTCATAGGCAACCGGAGTGTGCAGAATTCCTGAGACAGGCATTTTCTTCTTGTTGATACCTTGAACTTGGATAGCACTCTTGGATATAAAGGTGGTTTTCCAAGTTGACACCACACGCCATATGATAGCAAATTGTGTTGAGCTCCTGTATCCAATAATGCATTATATAGCACCTCCCCGTAAGGACTCTGTAACTCAATTGGGTATCTTAGAGGTGGGTCAGATTCCACTTAATCCTCCTCTGCCTCCTCGAAAAATACTTGCGTAATTCCCAAGTTGGCTTCTCGTTGGCGCCTAGCACGCTGTTGACGTTCTTTGGCTTCAACTCTCGCTTGTATTTTCTTAAGTTCAGCTTGTTCTTTAGCTGCCTTCTTTTGATGGATTGCATGTAACTCCTCTTGGCTCAGGGGGTCATAGTACCTTTTGAATTTACTCCCATTAAGGAATCCAATGGTTTCAACTCCGTCGAGAGTCTCCACTCGGATGGTACCTTGCGGGGTAATTTCACATACTCTATACGATCCCTTACCAGCATATTTGAGCTTCTTCTTTTCGTTACGCACTCCATACATTAGGACTTTATCCCCAACCTTGATGTCCTTGTCCTTCAGGTAGCGATCAAACCATTTTTTCCTTCTATCCTTCTCCACAAGGGCATTGTATACAGCCAATTGTCTTTCTTCGTTAAGCCGCTCAAGGATATATAGACGCTCTACTAAGGGATTACCATCCCAACCCTCTTGAGAAGCAACACGAAGACTAGGAATGACAAATTCCCACGGCATGACTGCTTCTTGGCCATATACCATTTTGAATGGTGTGCAATTAATAGCCACTTTGTACGCAGTACGATAGGCCCATAAAGTTGTTGTAAGCTTTAGATCCCAATCCGTGCGATGAGCTTCAACTGTCTTTGTCAAAACAGAGATTAAGGTCTTGTTGGTACTCTCGGCTTGGCCATTCGCTGCGGATAGTAAGGAGTAGATTTATGATGGGATATCATGAAATTTGTTGTGAGCTCCTTAATCACTTCATTTATAAAATGCGTACCATTGTCGCTCACAAGTTCAAAAGGACAACCGAAGCGTGTGATTATATTTTCAAAGAGGAACTTGGCTGTTGTCCTTGCATCTGCCTTACGTGTCGCCTTCGCTTCAACCCATTTGGTCATATAGGCCACAATAATATAGCGAGATTGTGTGTTTCGGGCCGCGGGCTAATTGGACCTACAAAGTCTAAACCCCACTTTTCAAATGGTTGGTTTACTTTGATCGGATGTAGGGGCATCTGATCTTTTTGCTGGGGTTTCTTGTATCGTTGGCATTCATCGCAACCCTTCACAAAGAGTGATGCATCTTGGAACATAGTGGGCCACCAATACCCTGATTGTAAGATCTTTCGCGCAGTTAAGTCTCCTGAGAAGTGACCACGGCTACACCCATATGTGTCTCTTGCAAAATGTATAGATACTCATCCTCTCGGGCACAACACCTAAGAACGTCATCCTTTCCTCTTTTATAAAGAGTCCCGGCTATCAGGCAATAGGGTTCGCATTCTTTGATCAGCTTTCGAGCTAGATCTTTACGAAGCTCCTTGGGTGGAAAGCCATTAACCAAAAAGTTAACAATCTTCTCACTCCATTCAGGCATTGTCTCCACCATGAACAGGGAAGTGTCAGGTAAGTCATCATCAACCCCTGTAGGAGCCTTACCATTAGGTATGCGAGACAAATGATCAGCCATAACATGTTTTTTGCCAGGTCTCACAACAACAGTGAAATCAAACTCAAGAAGAATCAATAGCCATCGTGTGATTCTTCCTGTGGAGCATGGTTTGTTTACCAGATACAACAATGCTTGATGATACACATAGAAAACAAACTTGGTGGCAAGGAGGTAATAATGAAATTTCCTTACTGTATATATCATTGCCAACCCTTCTCACTCCGTAGTGGTGTAGTTCATCTCAGCATCGTTCAACTGGCAAGATTGGCAAAGCTAATGGGGTAGTCTAGCTTGTGTTCTCCAGGTTGAGTTAACACACACCCAATAGCAAAGTTTGATGCATCAATATGCACATGGAAGAGTAAATCCCAGTTAGGCATTCTCAAGATTGGAGCACTTGCCAAGGCCTTCTTTAATAGCTCATAGGCACGGTCACATTCTTCGGTCCAAATAAACTCGATGAGAAGCTTATACAATGGTCGAGCTATCTCGGGGAAGAATAGGATAAATCTTCGATAATAACCAACGTGGCCCATAAAGCGTTGGACTCCCTTATAGTTGGTGGGTGGGGGTAATTCTAGAATGACCTTGATTTTACTCTTATCAGTGGAAATCCCATTTTTGTACACTATATGCCCTAAGATAACTCCGTGTTTAACCCAGAATTGGCATTTGAAAGGATTCAATGAGATGCGATATAATCTACACCTTTCAAATATTTTTTGTAAACACATCAAGTGCTCGTCCCAAGAGGAATGAACACAAAGATCATCTACGAAAGCTTCACAGAAGTCCCTTAGATATTCCTTAAAGGCCGTGTTTATCAATCGTTGGAATGTTGCAGGTGCATTGGTTAAGCCAAAAGCCAGGACACGAAAGGCAAACACTCCAAACTCCGTGAGATAAATGTTGTTTTAGCTTGGTCCTCGATTGCAATTGTGATCTGATTGTAACCTGAGTACCCATCTAAAAAGCTATATGCCTCCTTGCCTGCCACTCTTTCAAGCACATGTTCAGAATATGGCAAGGGGTAATGATCCCTTCAAGTGGCTGCATTAACCTTTTTGAGATCAACACACACTCTGAGTTTCCCATTCTTCTTTGGTACGATGACTATCGGAGAAACCCATTCTGAGTGCTCAATAGGGTATATGAATCTACATTTTACAAGCTTTTCAATTTCCTCTTGTACAATCTTTGCGTACTTAGGATTCATTGGGTAGGGACGTTGCTGGACTGGTTTAGCAGTGCTAATCATTAGAATTGGGTGTTCCACCAAGGGTGGAACACCCTTCATATCATGATATGTCTAAGCAAATATGTCCTTGAATTCTTTAAGAAGCTTCTTAAGTGCATCTTCCTCTGACTGGGTGAGGTCTTGAGAGCAATAAAAATTGGTTTAGACTCCTCACTCGGATCTGCTAAGTCTATCTCCTTAACTACCGCCGCCGCAGGGCCATCGTAGACACCGCTACTCCCATTGGTAGGCGTTCGTTGGGCTTTTGTGTAGACCACTTTACGTTCCCCTGTGGTGAATGATTTGAAATGCTCGGGTGTGGGATGTAAGTCTACTGGTTCTTGTTGTGCCAGTCTTTTTCTTTCAATTCTGCCTCCTTTTGTTATACTGAGCTAACTCTTGGTTTTGACGCCTTCTTGCAGTACGACTTAGTTTCGGCTTCTCTTCAATCTCTAATTGGGCGACGTCATGAGGTTGTGGAATACACCACATGACACTTTGGAGGTATTCTCCCCAATTACCCGCTAACTTCCGATGAGCGTCAATAGCTCCTACATAACTAAGCCATTCTGCAGTGGATCTCTCCTTGTTTATTGTGGTTCGCACATTAGCTCGATAGCGTTGGCGCTTATGTCTCGTTTTCTTCTTACCAAGTTTTTGATTTTTGTTTCTATCAGACTCGAACTCACTTGGTTGATCTTCACTTGTGTCCCCCTCACTCTCGGATGATTTGTAGGAGGTCACTATCCTAGGCCTTGAGCACCTTGCTTCCACATTTGGGTGAATATTCGATTCATCCCCCCCATCAGGCTCAGAGTCAGTTTGTTCTTGAGATTCATACTCAGAGTTACATTGGTCAGAGTCTTCGCTACTGTCAGTTGAGTTTGCCACTTTCTTACCATCAGGAGTCAAGTGCATAACACCTATCATGTTTATTGGCACTCACGGTGACATATCTTGCCCCTCAGGTATTACCCAACTTGTGCCTCTTGTAAGATTCCTCCACAGCCTCTCAAAATGTCCAGCATCTTTCCCTGTAATCAATTCCCTCTTCAGACATATAAAAGATCTTGTTTCTAACTGTTTTAACATAGAGAGAGAAAATATTCTAGAGAGAGTATTCAGATTTTGAATATTTTTAGATAGAAAAATTTCTCATATTATTAAAATAAATTTCCCTGAAACAGAGATTCAAAAAGAACTTTCCAATGTGCAATTGGAATTAATTGGAAATGGGTATAAAGGACCTTAGCCTAAGGGTCTAGATTTTCAGAAATTTTTGAATTATGGTTCAATTAAGGTTCCTGTGGGCTAATAGGATCAATCCATGTGTGGGGAGGAGATAAATCTAATTTGTAAAAGAAGATACCCAAAAATGAGTAAATGCTCACATAAGATGAAGAGTTGCCTATGTACAAGGTTTATTAGTAAGAAACTATGAGTAATATCAAAAATATGAGATATTTTGGGTATAATGATTCCATTTTGACACATATGTAAGGAAGGGGAGTCCCTTAAAGGAGGTGCATACTTCACATGCTTGAATGAGTTTTAAACTCAAAAAAATTGTGATATTTTTATCTCTCCTCTCTCTTGAACCAAACCAAATCAAAATGGAACCAAACCGAATCAAAAAGAAACCAAACTAGGTCCAAATCTAGTCCAAATTCAACCAAACTGAAATCTGGAAAATTTTAGAAATTAGTTAGCTTTGGTTAGAGCTTCCCTCTCTTATAAATAGAACATGAATCCTTTGAAAAAAATAGGAGAATTTTACTATACTAGAGTTATGCTAAAATAATGCTAATTTCTACTATTCTCTAAAATTCTCTCCAAATTGAAGAAATTGGAGCTTCCCTCTTTCTTCAATCCCCATTGGTGGCTCCATCAACATACTTAACCAATTGATTGGTTGGGGGCCTCTACCGTGAACAAAGAATCAAGCAATTTGTAAGGTAAATGGTGAATTTAGATCTTTTCTATAATTTCTCAATGTTTCTCTCTTCTCAACCCCTCTCAAGCTTGAGAAGCTTAATTGGAATGGTTTTTGAATGCTATTGAAGTTAATTGATGAATGGTAGTGAAAAGTTACATAATTTGATGAATGCTATTGAAGTTAATTGATTAATGATAGTTAAGAATTACATAAATTTCTATTTATGCTTAATTCTAATGGTTTTATGTAATTTCTCTCTCTCACTCAAGAAATGGTCATACTCATGACCCATTCTCAATCCAAATGAAGCTTTTCATAAAGCTTTTTCTTAATCCAAGATTAATCTATGCTTGAGGCCAAATTAATGGCTTTTTTCTATGCTTTTAGTTTATGTATTTCATGAATATTGATGATTCAATCCATTATGGATTAATGATCCAATTAGGGATCATTCTAATTATTTTATTAATGATAAGCTTTATCCCTTAGAAAAATTGAGATTTATCGGTCATAGCAGCGGAGCTATGGTAAAATTTTTATAAAAATTACACATAAAATAATTTCATTCAAAAGCATGAAAAGAGGACTTCCTACCATATTCTAGGAATTATCATCCTAGATTGATTGAAAGATATTCATTGTAATCATAGAGAAATTGATTTGTATATTATGCATAATTGATTTTCATGCATAGAGGTATGCATAAAAGATTATTATTTTAACATAAAAGTGTTTCTTTTATTATATTTGAATTTCATGCATAGAGGTATGCATAAAATATTTGAATTTCATGCATAGAGGTATGCATAAAAGATTATTATTTTAATGTAAAAGTGTTTCTTTTATCATATTTGGATTTCATGCATAGAGGTATGCATAAAAGATTATTATTTTAATATAAAAGTGTTACTTTTATCATATTTGGATTTCATGCATAGAGGTATGCATAAAAGATTATTATTTTAATGTAAAAGTGTTACTTTTATCATATTTGGATTTCATGCATAGAGGTATGCATAAAAGATTATTATTTTAATGTAAAAGTGTTACTTCTATCATATTTGGATTTCATGCATAGATGTGAGATCCCTGTTCCCACCGAGCAACGGATTCGGGGTACTAGCAGCGGAAGTAGCACTTCTCGCATGGGACAGGGGTCCCACACTCGGGGCCTTGCCCACGGATATCCAGACAAGAGACTAGTCCGTCGGTTTTTTCAAAACTGAACGCGGAAAAACTTCCTTCACCTGGAAAGGCACGGGCGATTCCACCAGGATAACTCTTTACTCTAACGTAGTCAAGATCATTTCTGATCAAGCTGATCCAATTGCATCTTCAAGATACTTGATCAGATCAAGGAACAAACTTGCACTTGGATCATTGAGATCAACGCTTTTTTCCCCATTCAAGAGGCACAGCCGTTGATTCCTATCCATAGAACAATTACTATCCGGGATTTACTTTATCTATCGTAATAACAGAAATTGAATCTCGATTTACGGATCTATCAGTCCAGCCTAACCCCATCCGATCCCATGGGTTAGGCAACCGCCCAACCATTGTAGTGATGGGATCCAATTAGGAATTTGGTTAGGTTTTGTCCCGGGTACCAGGGAAAAGAGTTCCAAGGCTCCCTAGCCAGAAGTTCATGCAAACATAAAACTAGTCACACCACTTACACACCCAATATGAAATTGCCTTTTTCTCAACATCAGCTAACTTTAAAACAATTAATGAAACCATAGTATCACTGATCACAATCGTCCAATTTATCCGATTGATTCAATTTCCCATCATTCCTTCATCAAAGTATCTATGGCATCATTGGCAACTAGAACGCTCACCACCTGTCCAGGGGCCGTTTCAATAGTTCCTAGCCCATAATACTCGGCAATATAATCACTTATCAAGATGGAATCTCGTTGAAGATCAGCAAGATCAACCAACAGATCCATCTAAAGAGCCATGGACTCATCCATTGAAGACCAGCAAGGTCAATCAACCAGATCCATGCCCGGTTTCAAAAAACAATTCTTACTCCTTGTTCTAATATCTTCCACGACGCACGTGTGGGTATCTTCGATGACCCAGAGCCCGAGCACCGTATGGTCAGCACCCTCTAGGATCCTTTGCACAGGTGACCTAGTGCTTCACTCATAGGCCGCTTCCTTGGTCCCTCATCCACCGTACCGGAAGCTCACCATTTAAATCGAACCGAGGCTGGTCAAGACCTCGGTCGACCTTGCTACGCGAGACGTCCTCCATTGACTCTCCGTTTGGCAGTTGGCAACTTTAACAGTTAGGTCTTCATGACCTTAATCCACAAGATGGTCAAAATGCTTCCCCAGCATTCTTGACATAAAATAGTCATTTAGAAACAGTCACACAATACAGTTTCTAAATCGAACTCTCGTCTTTCCACATTATCCCTCCTTAGTCCACATTACTTATTCCACATTCCATTCAATGAGTACTCATTCTCATCCATTTCCTCATATCGACGACACATTAATTCACATACACATTCACATTCACATCCATACATCCACATCTACATGCATACATCCATTTTTACATCCTCATTTAGTAACACTTTTATAATAATAAAAATTCTTTTATGCATCTATTTATGCATAAAAATCAATAATGATGAAAGTAACACTTTTATAAATAAAAAAAATCTTTTATGCATAAAAATCAATATTGATAAAGGTAACTCTTTTATAATAAAAAAATTCTTTTATGCATCTATTTATGCATAAAAATCAATATTGATGAAAGTAACACTTTTATAATTAAAAAAATTCTTTTATGCATCTATTTATGCATAAAAATCAATATTGATGAAAGTAACACTTTTATAATAAAAAAATTCTTTTATGCATCTATTTATGCATAAAAATCAATATTGATGAAAGTAACACTTTTATAATAAAAATTTTCTTTTTTGCATAAAAATCAATATTGATGAAAGTAACTCTTTTATAATAATAAAAATTCTTTTATGCATCTATTTATGCATAAAAATCAATATTGATGAAAGTAACACTTTTATAATAACAAAAATTTCTTTTATGCATCTATTTATGCATAAAAATTTCTTTTTATGCATCTATTTATGCATAAAAATCAATATTGATGAAAGTAACTCTTTTATAATAATAAAAATTCTTTTATGCATCTATTTATGCATAAAAATCAATAACGATAAAGTAACACTTTTATAATTAAAAAAATTCTTTTATGCATCTATTTATGCATAAAAAAAATAATGATGAAAGTAACACTTTCATAATAAAAAAAATTCTTTTATAATAAAAAAATTAACCAATATGCATCTTTCTATGCATAGAATTTATATCTAATGAAAATCACTCTTTTATAATAAAAATCAATCAATGTGCATCTTTCTATGCATAGAATTTATATCTAATGAAAATGACTCTTTTATATTAAAAAAATAACCAATATGCATCTTTCTATGCATAGAATTTAAATCTAATGGAAATAACACTTTTAGAATAAATATATTCCTACTATGCATTTTTCTATGCATAGAATGAAAATGACACTTTTAGAATACACAAACGATAGGGATTATTCTTTTAGAATAATAAAATGATGAAACTTATTTCACAAAATTTTAGAAAATTTTGCCATAACCTCCTTTGTATGGCTGACCATTTTTTAATTTTTCCTACTTTATTTTACTTAAAAATTAACCCCAATTGGTTTAAAGCATTCTAGACTAATCAAATTTCACTTTTAAAAGAGAATAATATGAAAAGTTTAATTCCAACTATTATATCACTTAACTAGGATAAATAAGGGCTAATTTTAAGAATGAGAGAGGGGGAAAGCCTTTCCAACAAGGCATAGTATCCATTTATCAGTTCAAACAAAATAAAAATTAGAAAACCATTAATAAAGAAAAATATAAGATTTCCAACTTACATGAATTCTGGGAGCTTTCCTTTAGCTTGATGGTTTGAGGGATCTACTCTTGCAACAAGAGTGGCCACCAAATCTTTAGAAAGAGGGAATGGTCAAAAACTAGTGAATTATTAAGAAATTCACAGTTCTTGGCTCTTGGGAGGAGTAGAGTAACAGTGCATAAAAAACTATTAAGCTTCAACAAAGGGAGAGGCTTCTTTTTATAGGAAAAAGTGAGCTCCTAACCAAGCAAAATGATTCTAGAATTTTCCAGATCAGTTTGGTCAATTTTTGACCATTTTTAGGTCAATTTAGCTTACTTTTTGGAACTAGACTTGAATTAGAGAGGAGAGATGAAATATCTCAATTTTTGATGATTTAAAACTCCACCACACATGTGAAATAGGCACCTCCTTCATGAGGGGGGAATTCCCATTGTGAGGTGTCAAAAATCCATTCTTTTAGTATTTTCTTTGGTCCTTAGTCCACTCTTCATCTTATGTGAGTATTTACTCATTTTTGGGGGGATTTTCTTTATTTCTTCTTCTATTTATCTTCTCCACACATTTGGAAGAATCAGATTGCCCCCTCAAAACCTTAATTTAAAATTTTCAGAAAATCTGGACCCCTAGGATAAGGCCTCTTGAACAGATTATACTTGATTTCTAAAGCACCTTCTGAAAATCTTTTTGAACTTTTATTTTGGGGGAACTTATTTTAATAAGAAGAGATATTTTTTCATCCAAAAATATTCAAAATCTGAATAACCTCTCTCTAGAATATTTTCTCTCTCTAGGACAAAACAGCAGGTAGAAACAAGATCTTTTATATTTTTGAAGAGGACAGTTTGGCTTCTTTCTCCCAGGTGGCATCTTCAAAAGGATAGAACTTCCATTTGACCAATAATTCTCTCAGAATTTTGTTCTTGAGAATCTTTTCTCGAACATCAAGGATTTCTTTAGGTTAGAGTTCCATCTGTCCTTGGGTTGCTGAAGAAGTTAAGATTTCATCATTAAGCACATGATTCGGGCTTGGTACATACTTTTTAAGAAGGCTGACATGAAATACATTATGTACTTTGTGATGATGAGGAGGCAGAAGAAGCTCGTAGGCCAAGTCACCTACTTTCTTTGTAATAAGATATGGCCCACAATATCTAGGGGATAACTTCTTGTACTTCCCAATAGATAGAGAACTTCTTTTGGGGCATACTCGAATGAAGACCATATTTGCTTCTTCGAATTTTCTGTCTGTCCTCTTCTTATCTGCATACTACTTCTGTCTATCCTAGGCAGCTTTTATATCTTTGCGAATTGACTGCATCTACTACTACTCCATGTCGTCAAAGCATTTGTCTGGACATCTTGACCCTAATTAATGGGTCGGACCAAGTTAATGGAGTTAAGCAATCTTGTCCATACAGAGTTTTGAAAGGGCTCATCCCAATACTTCGGTGATAAGAAGCATTGTAGGCAAACTCGACTAGGTGCAGATAGCTTAGCCACTTCTTGGGTTCCCTGCCACAACATGATCGAAGTATATCTTCGATTACTTGGTTCACCCTTTCTGTTTGACCATCGATCTCAGGGTGGTAAGCTGTGCTGAGATGCAAGAAAGTTCCTACTGCTTCAAAAAATGCAGTCCAGAATCTTGACGTGAATTTGGGATCTCGATCACTTACTATTCTTCTGGGTAGGCCATGCAATCTGAAGATTTCCTTGAGGAATACTCTGGCCACATCCACTGTAGTGTAGGTTTCTTTTACTGGAATCAAATGGACAACTTTAGTTAGTCTATCAACTACCACGAAGATGGAGTTGTAACCTGATTGCACTGATTCAGGTAATCCAGTCCATACTAATGTATTCCCACTTCATCTCGGGGATGTCTAATGGATGTAACTTCCCATGCATTTTTACTCTCTCGACCTTGACTTTCTAATAGGTTAGACATTGACGTGCATGATTAAGTACATCCTTTTTTAGACCAAGCCAAAAGAAGCTTTTCTTCACAGACATGTAGGTTTTGATGAAACCTAGATGTCCTGCAATAAGGTTGTCATGGGCTTCATTCAGAATTTGACCCTTAGTTCCCTCATCATTTTGGGAATGCATAGCCTACAATTATAATACATAATTCCATCATCCAGGCTGTAACCTTGAACTCGATTCAACTCCTGTGGAGTTTTGCTTTCCTACATAAGTAGGGTAGCAATAGGGCCAAAGAATCTATCCTGCATGATCTTCTCTCTTGCTTCAATAATTAAAGGATTTGACACTACAGTAATTGCAAGCAAGGAGGCTTTTTTGTTGAGGGCATCTGCTACCACATTTTCTAATCAAATTCTTGCAGGGTCTGCATCCACCTTCTTTGATGCATGTTGAGATCCTTCTAAGTGAAGATCCACTTTAAGCTCTGATGATCTTTCATCAAAGTGAATCTTTGACCCATAAACTACTGAAAGTAGTTCCAGGTCATGGACAGCATAATTCCTCTCATGTGTTCAAAGTTTTCGGGATTCATAGGCCACTGCATGACCTTCCTGCATGAGTGCACCTCCCAAGGCAAAACCACTGGCATCAGGTACTACCTCAAAGGGTAGAGAGAAATTTGGCATCAGTTAATACTACCTCAAAGAGTAGAGAGAAATTTGGCAGCTTTAGAATGGGATTGGTTACCAAGGCAGTCTTCAGCTTATCAAAAGCACTCTGGCACCTGGCAGACCATTGAAACGGGATATTCTTCTTGAGAAGATTAGTCAGGGGGAAAGCTATGAGAGCATACTTTGGTATAAAAATTCTATACCAACCAGTCAATCCCAAGAATCCTCTGACTTCTTTCACTGTCTTTGGTTCAGGCCAATCTATGAATGCTTGTACTTTAGCAGAGTCTGGAGAAATTTCATCTTTGGATGCCAAAAAGCCCAAGTATTCAACATGGTCAGCAGAGAAAGTGCATTTGCTCTTTTTTGCAAAGAGTTGGTGCTTCCTTAGAATCTCAAGAACTTTTCTGACATGAGCTTCATGGTCAGCTGCATTCTTTGAGTAAATCAGAATATCATCAAAGAAAACAAGAACAAAATCATCCAAGTATTCTCTGAGAATGTCTTGCATTAATCGATTGAATGTAGCTGGGGCATTTGTCAATCCAAACAGCATGACAGTGAATTCATAATGCCCATACCGAGTATTGATGGCTGTCTTCGGGATATCTTGCTCATTAATCCTGATCTGATAATACCCTGATTTGAGATCTATCTTTGTTGTGAAGATCTGGGCTCCACTTAGCCTATCCAGAAGCTCATCAATTCTAGGGATAGGATACTGTCAAGCTGATTGAGACCTCTGTAGTCCACACAGAGTCTTAGCATTCCATCTTTCTTTTTCTGAAAGAGAACTGGCGCACCCCAAGGTGAAACACTGGGTCTTACAAACCCTTGTTCTAACAGCTGTCTAAGGTGTTCCTTGAGTTTGATGGCTTTAAGAACTGGCATTTTGTACGTGTGCAGGGCTACTGGCTGAGCTCCGAGGGTCAATTCTATCACATGATCTACTTCCCGAATCGGAGGCATCTCTGTTAAATCATCATCATAATCACTTAACCATTCAGGTTCTTTAGCTTTTAACTTTGAGTCTATCGGATTCATTTTGACAAGATAAATGTGTTGCTTCTTTCTAAGTCCTTTTAGTAACTTAGAAGCTTTTACTAACTCCAGACATGGGGAGGATCCAGAAATTTTGGTTCCTTGAACCTTGTTTCCGTGAAGGTCATGGAAGGAAATGGTTCCATTATGACAGTGAATGTCAGCTTGATTTTTGTGGAGCCAATCCATTCCAAGGATCCATTCCAAGGATCCCGTCGAAAACTCCCAAAGGTATGACTTTGCACTGACAGTCAGTTAAATTCCCATCTAGATTGAACTGAATACGATCTGTCTCTCAAGGTGAGTGAAAAGAATCTTCCCACTTGCCAATTCAACTTGCATAGGTTTCCCTGATTTTTGATCTAAGACTAGCTTTTGCAACAAGCATCTAGGGGAAATGAAAGAATGAGTACTGCCTGAATCAATCAAAAGCTTAAAAGGCTTACCTTGATACTCAGCTGGAGTATGAATGACGGAGAATTGGCGATTTGGCCCTTGGTTTTCAATTGCAGCATAAATCTGTCCTCTTTCCTCTTCCACTACTACTGCAATTGTGACTGCTCTGGCTGTTATAGTTTGAGGAGGCGGAACTCTTCCTCTTTGGTTGCCCCAGTTCTACGGCTGAGCTGGAGTTCTCCTGGGATTTCCCTGATTTGGGCGAGATGGACCTTGATTTGACTGATAGGAAGGGGTTGGTCTTTGCACTCTCGGTCCTTGACTTCCTTGTTCCCTTGACATGGCAGGAGTCGCAGGCAGTCTTTCAGCTAGTGACCAAAACCCTGGCATCCAAAACACCGGTTCTCACTTTTGAGCTCATCCCTCTAAATCCTTAAAAGAGGTGGGGCTCCTCAGAAAGTGTTCTGTTGGGAAGGGTCTTCCTTCACTTCTGAATCTTCCCGTATCTTGATTCTGAATTGGGCCTTGCTACCTCTTTGGGGGAGGAAAGTTTGAAGTACTTCCTGAGGTTTGGAATCTTTTAAAGTTAGAGGGTGTAGGCTTTGGTGGGACCTTAACAACAAAAGCTTTGGCAAAGTCCTTTGCCATTCTTACTGCTTCGGCCATTGAAATAGGTTTGGCATTCTTTACTAAGGTGTCTAATGGCTCGTTCATTCCTCGAATGAACCTGGCCATTGAAATAGGTTTGGCATTCTTTACTAAGGTGTCTAATGGCTCGTTCATTCCTCGAATGAACCTGGCCATCAACTGCTCTTCATCCAACTGAGGGGAATATTTGAGGAGAAGGGCAAAAGCTTGATGGTACTCTTCAATTTTCCAGCTATCCTGCTTTAGTTTCCAAGAACTCATTCATTTTAGTTTCAAGGAAGCCCGAAGGACAAAACCTCTTTCTGAGGTAAGCTTTAAGATCGGTCCAGGTCTGGGTATTCCGGTCGAGATGGTTAGTCTCGCAGTGATTCCTCCAAGCGACCCTGGCCGTTTCCACAATCTTTAACCTGGGCGAGAGCCATCTTGCTTCTCTCATTGTAGCCAGTTACATCAAAGTATTCCTCCATTGCCTCAATCCACTTAGCCAGTTACATCAAAGTATTCCTCCATTTTCTCAATCCACTTTTCCACTACTTCACCTAACTGTTCCCCTTTACCCTAAAGGGGAACAGGTTGGGATCTGTGCAAGGCTTTTCAAACATTCGGATCTAACTCTTCGTCATCAGCTAGAGGATCCGGTTGCCTTGCACGGGCCGCGGCCTCATGACTCTGACAAAACAAGATTTTCGTCAACTTAACTTTGACAACAGATTTATAATTATTTAATCTTTGTAATTTATTTTTTTAAACAGATGGTTATTTCATCATACATCATGAAACAAGGTTTACTCCTCTGATAATTTTACTAACCATATTCACAATCATGAAAACAATTTAGAATTTTTTTGCAAAACATCGTTTATCATCAAAAGTTTTCGATATATACATAGAGCATCACGGCTCCCCAAAATCAATGTCTCAATCGTATACGCATAAAGAAGCAAAATTGCAAAGGAGACATGCCATAGTACACAATTCATTATAGAAAGAGGTGCTGTAATTCTACTTCTAGGGATAAAGCGGCTAAGAAGCCTAAAAACTTGGCATGAAATTCTGAAGTTCCTGGGTGAATGATCAAAGAGTTGAACATGCTGAACAAGCCCTAGCCTTATCAGAATCATGGCTAAGAAATTATTTTGCCTAAGCCTCTGACGCTGACTGGTACTAACATTAATACATCATCCTCCATAAAACCACATATACCGACGTCGCTCAAGAGGATCAGGAAAGTAAAGACTCTCAAAATGACGCGCGCGAGTCTCACTCTGCTCACTCGGATCGTAGCAGAGTTGATGAGGTGCTTAAATGCAAAGGCTATCATATCCTGACTCTAGGAGAGTTCAGGAATGCCATATAGATTCGGGGTATCCATCTATAAATTTCAATTCAATTTATGAGTTTTCAATTTTTGAAGTTCCTTCAACATAATATTAACAAGTGAAAACATTATTTCCCAGATTTACTTTAAAAATTTAAGCAATTTCTGTTGCTGCTATTACGTAAATTAACAACAGTGCTCTGACACCAACCTTGAGATCCCACTCCCCCCTCTACGCACCGGCGGATTCCTAGCAGCAGCGGAAGTAGCTTCCTCTTGCGCGAGGCAGGGTTTCTCACTCGGGGCCTCGCCCTCGAATGTCCGAGCACGAGACTAAGCTAGTGGTCATACTGAAATCGGGAAAATTTCCCATGCCCGGAAAGCATGGATGATTCCACCATTTTTATTTTCTTTAACGAAACCGGGAAAATTTTTCGGTTCCGAAAAGCAAGGACGATTCCACCATTTTTCTTAATGAATTCTTTAACGAGGTCAAGATACTGAACTACCTTCATCTGATAAAACCAGATAGAAGGGAAACTATTACAGACTTAACTTTGAAGGAATCAATGCTTTTTTCCTAATTGAATCAGGCACAGCCGTTGATTTATTTTTTAGAGAAGTCTTTAGGATTCTAATTAACTACTTGAGTTCTAAGCGTATTTCTATTAATCAATTTTATCATTAAAACTCTACTGATTCCATCCTACCATCCGGCCCATGGGTTAGCCAACCGCTGGAATAGTAGAACCAGACAAGTACTCACCCACCCATAAGTGAAAGCCTTTCTTAACTTTTGCTTTAGAATATAGATACTCACACACTCCTCTTTAAACTTTAATTTATAAAACAATCCATTGACAAACAATTACTGGTTACAGATGTCATAACTCAAAATTTCCATTCAATCCTTGTTTCTCACAAAACAGTATCACTCTGGACTCTCCATTGAGACCAGTGGGTCAGCAACGAGATCCAGTAACAGATTACAATAATTTTCTCGTCATCATTCATATATACATCTTCAACGACATACGCATGGGTGTCCTAAGCACCGTGAGCCCGTACATTGCCTGGTTAGAACCCTCCAGGATCCTCCTTAGGTGTCTTGGCACTTCACTCAGGGACGCTTCGTCAGCCCTCGCCCATCGTACCGAAAGCACACCATTTTACACCATACCCAGGCTGGTCAAGACCTGGGCAGGTTTTTACTGCGTGAACCGTCCTTTGAACACTCCCTGCTAGCTGTTGCAAACCAAACTTCCCTTAGAAAAAACACATATACCAATGCTCCCTCCCCAGCATTCTGGCGTAAGACAATCCTTTTAGAAAACAGGGTTTTGTATGCAAGTTTTCAGTTTTGAATACAATGGGTATTTCTTAAATCTGAATCCCAATACTTCTAGATCACAGGTCTGGATTCCCAAGTAGAATTCCTCGAATTCTGTAATCTTGGTCCTCATATCAAAATCAAAGGTTTTAACTTAGTTTCAGATTCGGTGGGTGATTTGAGTGTAGATTACTAAACTGGTCACATCGTCTTTTCTTGAAACTGACGACGAAGGAGTTACGTCTTGGTTATAGTCTGATTCAGGGTTTCAGTCTGGTAAGGTTCTCCCTGAACTTTCTTTCTCGAAGGGTAATATTTCAATTACTACTTTACTGAATTTCATTCATTTAGTATTTTGCTTAACTGAATTCAAAACTAGTCACGAATTCCTATGAAGAATAAATTTAATCATTTATCTAAAATTCTGACTTCGATAGTTTTTCTGAATTTTCTCATTACTATCCTAGAGAATATGAAACGGTATAATTTTCCTTCACTGTGAGTATTTACTTATTCATTTTTCCAATATTCATGAGATTTAAACAAAGGATAAAAGTGAACTCTTATTTTGATATAAAAAATTATGTATGCATCTATTTATGGATAAAATCCATTTTGATGAAAGTAATACTTTTATAATTAAAAAATATTCTTTTATGCATCTATTTATGCATAAAAATCAATAATGATGAAAGTAACACTTTTATAATAAAAAAATTCTTTTATTCATCATTTTATGCATAAAAATCAATATTGATGAAAGTAAGACTTTTATAATTAAAAAAATTCTTTTATGCATCTATTTATGCATAAAAATCAATATTGATGAAAGTAACACTTTTATAATTACAAAATATTCTTTTATGCATCTATTTATGCATTATCAATAATGATAAAAGTAACACTTTTAAAATAAAAAAACTCTTTTATGCATCATTTTATGCATAAAAATCAATATTGATGAAAGTAACTCTTTTATAATTAAAAAAATTCTTTATGCATCTATTTATGCATAAAAATTAATATTGATGAAAGTAACACTTTTATAAATAAAAAAATTTTGTATGCATCTATTTATGCATAAAAATCAATATTGATGAAAGTAACACTTTTATAAAATAAAAAATCAATATTGATGAAAGTAACACTTTTACAAAATAAAAAAATTCTTTTATGCATCTATTCATGCATAAAAATCAATAATGATGAAAATAACACTTTTATAATATAAAAAAATTTTATGCATCATTTTATGTATAAAAATCAATATTATGCATCTATTTATGCATAAAAATCAATATTGATGAAAGTAACTCTTTTATAATAATAAAAAATTCTTTTATGCATCTATTTATGCATAAAAATCAATATTTAGGCATCTATTCTTTTATGCATCTATTTATGCATAAAAATCAATATTGATGAAAGTAACACTTTTATAATAAAAAAATTCTTTTATGCATCTATTTATGCATAAAAATCAATATTGATGAAAGTAACTCTTTTATAATTAAAAAAATTCTCTAATGCATCTATTTATGCATAAAAATGAATATTGATGAAAGTAACACTTTTATAATTAAAAAAAATCTTTTATGCATCTATTTATGCATAAAAATCAATAATGATGAAAGTAACACTTGAAAAGAATTCTTTTATGAATCTATTTATACATAAAAATCAATATTGATGAAAGTAACACTTTTATAATTAAAAAAAATCTTTTATGCATCTATTTATGCATAAAAATTTATAATGATGAAAGTAACACTTTTATAATAAAAAAATTCTTTTATAATAAAAAAATTAACCAATATGCATCTTTCTATGTCTAGAATTTATATCTAATGAAAATCACTCTTTTATAATAAAATAATAATAAATATGTATCTTTCTATGCATAGAATTTATATCTAATGAAAATCACTCTTTTATATTTAAAAAAACAACCAATATGCATCTTTCTATGCATAGAATTTAAATCTAATGGAAATAACACTTTTCGAATAAATATATTCCTACTATGCATTTTTCTATGCATAGAATGAAAATGACACTTTTAAAATACACAAACGATAGGGATTATTCTTTTAGAATAATAAAAGATGAAACTTATTTCACAAAATTTTAGAAAATTTTACTATAACCTCCTTTGTATGGCTGAACATTTTTTAAATTTTCCTACTTTAGTTTACTTAAAAATTAACCCCAATTAACACCATATTGGGGAATATGGGAATTTCTCACAAGTTTGGGACACGTGGTCAAAAGTTTGGATTAACCATAACTTGAACACCACTAATCCAAAATGAGCGCTTTATAGCTCTTTAGATTCCATTTTTCAAGCGCTTTCCAATGATAGGTCATATGATAGGGTTTTGAGAAACTTACAAACATGTTATCCATGTCCCCCTTTTTTAAGTATTCAAAAATGGGAATTGGAAAATTCCCAAATTCACTAATATGGTGTTAATTGGTTTAAAGCATTCTAGATTAATTAAATTTCACTTTTAAAATAGAACAATATGAAAAGTTTAATTCCAACTATTAGATCACTTAACTAGGATGATAAAGAAGGAATGAGAGGGGGGGAAAGCCTTTCTAACAAGGCATAGCATCCATTTATCATTTCAAACAAAACAAAAATTAGAAAACCATTAAAAGAATAAAGAAAAATATAAGATTTCTAACTTACATGAATTCTGAGAGCTTTCCTTTGGCTTGATGGTTTGAGGGATCTACTCTTGTTTGCAACAAGAGTGGCCACCAAATCTTTAGAAGAGGGGATGGTCAAAAACTAGTGAATTATTAAGAAATTCACAGTTCTTGGCTCTTGGGAGGAGTAGAGTAACAGTGCATAAAACACTATTAAGCTTCAACAAAGGGGGAGGCTTCTATTTATAGGAAAAAGTTAGCTCCTAACCAAGCAAACTGATTCTAGAATTTTCCAGATCAGTTTGGTCAATTTTTGACCATTTTTAGGTCAATTTAGCTTACTTTTTGGAACTAGACTTGAATTCAGAGAGACGAGAGATGAAATATCTCATATTTTGATAATTTAAAACTCCACCACACATGTGAAATAGGAAACTCCTTCATGAGGGGGGAATTCCCATTGTGAGGTGTTTAAAATCCATTCTTTTAGTATTTCCTTTGGTCCTTAGTCCACTCTTCATCTTATGTGAGTATTTACTCATTTTTGGGGGGGATTTTCTTTATTTCTTCTTCTATTTATCTTCTCCACACATTTGGATGAATCTAATTGGTCCCTCAAAACCTTAATTTAAAATTTTTAGAAAATTTGGACCCCCTAGGATAAGGCCTCTTGAACAGATTATACTTGATTTCTAAAGCACCTTCTGAAAATATTTTTGAACTTTTATTTCGGGGGAACTTATTTTAATAAGAAGATATATTTTTCCATCCAAAAATATTCAAAATCTAAATAATCTCTCTCTAGAATATTTTCTCTCTCTAGGCCAGGTAGAAACAAGATCTTTTATATTTCTGAAGAGGGATTTGATTATAGGGGAAGATGCCATGTACCTTTTAGCTTTTTTATTGATTGATTGAGAGAGAGACAAAGAAAGAGAGAGAGAGAGAGAGAGAGAGAGAGAGAGAGAGAGAGAGAGAAAGTGTAAGATTCCTCCCCCAACCCCTTTTTTGATGACTAGTATCTTCCCCTGTAATCAACCCTCTTCAGAAATATAAAGACCCTGTTGCTAACTATTTTAGCCTAGAGAGAGAAAAATTATTCTAGAGAGAGAATATTCAGATTTTGAATATTTTTGGATAGAAAAATATCTCTTATAATTCAGATGAGTTCCCCTGAAACAGAAATTCAAAAAGAATTTTCCAATGTGCAATTGAAATTAATTGGAAATAGGTATAAAGAACCTTAGTCTAAGGGTCTAGATTTTCAGAAATCTTTAGACTATGGTCCAATTAAGGTTCCTATGGACCAATAGCATCAATCCATGTGTAGGGAGGAGATAAATCCAACTTGTAAAAAGAAAATACCCAAAAATGAGTAAATGCTCACATGAGGTGAAGAGTTGAAAATGTACAAGGTTTATTAGTAAAAAAACTATGTGCAATATTAAAAATATGAGATATTTTGGGTATAATGATTTTATTATGACACATATGTAAGGAAGGGGAGTCCCTTAAATGCTCACATAAGATGAAGAGTTGAAAATGTACAAGGTTTATTAGTAAAAAAACTATGAGAAATATTAAAAATATGACATATGTAAGGAAGGGGAATTCTTTAAAGGAGGTGCATATTTTACATAAGATGAAGAGTTGAAAATGTACAAGGATTATTAGTAAAAAAACTATGAGCAATATTAAAAATATGACATATGTAAGGAAGGGGAATTCTTTAAAGGAGGTGCATATTTCACATAAGATGAAGAGTTGAAAATGTACAAGGATTATTAGTAAAAAAACTATGAGCAATATTAAAATGATTCCATTATGACACATATGTAAGGAAGAGGAGTTCTTTAAAGGAGGTGCATATTTCACATGCTTGAATGAGTTTTAAACTCATAAAAATTGAGATATTTCATCTCTCCTCTCTCCTCATTCAAGTCTAGTTCCAAAAAGTTAGCTTAACTAACCTAAAAATGGTCAAATATTGACCAAACTGATTTAGAAAATTCTAGAATCAGTTTGTTTGGTTAGGAGCTCAATTTTTCCTATAAATAGAAGCCTCCCCCTTGTTGAAAAATATATAGTGTTTATGCATCGTTACTCTACTCCACCTAAGCCAAGAACTGTGAATTCATTTAATAATTCACTAGTTTTTGGAGCTTCCCTCTTTCTTCAATCCCAATTAGTGGCTCCATCAACATACTTAACCAATTGATTGGTTGGGGGCCTCTACCGTGAACAAAGAATCAAGCAAGTTGTAAGGTAATTAGTGAATATTGATCTTTCTATAATTTCTCAATGTTTCTCTCTTCTCAACCCCTCTCAAGCTTGAGAAGTTTAATTGGTATGGTTTTTTTTTAATGCTATTGAAGTTTGAATAGTAGTGAAGAGTTACATAATGCTATTGAAGTTAATTTTCATTTATGTTTAAATTCTAATGATTTTTATGTAAATTCTCTCTCTCACTCAAGAAATGGTCATACTCATGAACCGTTCTCAATCCAAATCAAGCTTTTCATAAAGCTTTTCCTTAACCCAAGATTAAGCTATGCTTGAGGCCAAACTAATGGCTTTTTTCTATGCTTTTAGTTTATGTATATTAATGATTCAATCCATTATGGATTGATAATCCAATTAGAGATTATTTTAATTATTTTCTTAATGATAAGCATTATCCCTTAGAAAAATTGAGATTTATCAGTCATAGCAGCGGAGCTATGGTAAAATTTTTATAAAAATTATGCATAAAATAATTTCATTCAAAGCATAAAAAGAGGACTTCCTACCATATTCTAGGAATTATCATCCTAGATTAATTGAAAGAATTTCATTATAATCATGGAGAAATTAAATTTTAATATCATGCATAAAGGATAAGTTTTTATATCAAAAGTGTTATTTTACCATTTTTATTTCATGCATAGAAGTATGCATAATGGATAAATTTTTATATCAAAAGTGTTATTTTTACCATTTTTATTTCATGCATAGAAGTATGCATAATGGATAAATTTTTATATCAAAAGTGTTATTTTTATCATTTTTAATTTTCATGCATAGAAGTATGTATAAAGGAAAATTTTTATATCAAAAGTGTTACTTTTATCATTTTTAATTTTCATGCATAGAAGTATGCATAAAGGAAAAATTTTTATATCAAAAGTGTTACTTTTATCATTTTTAATTTTCATGCATAGAAGTATGCATAAAAGTTGATTATTTTATTATAAAAGTGTGACTTTTATCATAATTGAATTACATGCATAGAGGTATGCATAAAAGTTGATTATTTTATTGTAAGAGTGTTACTTTTATCATATTGGATTTCATGCATATAGGTATGCATAAAAGATATTCTTTTTATACTAAAAGTGTGATTTTCCTCATAAATGGATTTTATGCATAAATTACATGCATAAAGAAATTTTTTTATTCTAAAAGTGTAATTCCTACCAAATTGAATTTATGCATAGGAAGATGCATAAAAGATTGAATTTTAATTCAAAAGTATCATTTTCATTTAAAATGAATTTATGCATAGGATGATGCAAAAAAAGATTGATTTTTACTTCGAAAGTATTAATCTCCTTAAATGGAATTTATGCATAAATAAATGTGTAAAGAAATCTTATATCAAATATAAGAGTTCTCTTGTATTCTATAAATAGATATGAGATGTGATAGGATGTGATAAGAGGTGTATAAGATGTGATAAGAGGTAATAAGATGAATTAAGATATGATAAGATGTGTATGAGATGAGGTAAGAAGTGTATGTGATAGGATAAGATGTATATGGGTTGTGATGATAGGGCAAGAATGGATATGTAGATGTAGATGTGGATATATAGATGTGAATGGAAATGTGGATGTGGATGTATGTGAATGTGGATGTAGATGTGGATGTGGATGTATGTGAATGTGGATGTAGATGTGGATGTATAGATGTGAATGAAAATGTGGATGAAAATGTGGATGTGGATGTATGTGAATGTGGATGTAGATGTGGATGTATAGATGTGAATGTGGAAAGTGGATGTGGATATATGTATGTATGTGGATGTGGATGTGGATGTATGTATGTATGTGGATGTAGATGTGGATGTATAGATGTGAATGTGGAAATGTGGATGTGGATGTATGTGAATGTGGATGTAGATGTGGATGTGGATGTAAGTGAATGTGGATGTAGATGTGGATGTATAGATGTGAATGTGGAATGTAGATGTGGATGTATAGATGTGAATGTGGAATGTGGATGTGGATGTATGTATGTATGTGGATGTAGATGTGGATGTATAGATGTGAATGAGAATGTGGATGTGGATGTATGTATGTATATGGATGTGGATGTGAATGTTGATGTATGAATGAGGACGTGATAGTGGATGTATGCATGTGGATGTGGATTTATGGATGTGGATATGGATGTGTATGTATGAATGTGGATATGGGATGTGGATGTATAAATGAGGATGTGAAAATGGAGGTAAGCATGTAGATGTGAATGTGGATGTGGATGTGGATGTATGGATGTGGATATGGATGTGAATATATGATATGTGATGTGAAGGAATCTGAAGTGAAGAGATGAAAAATGATGTGATTGGATGAGTACACATATAAATGGAATGTGTAATAAGTAATGTGGATTAATGAGGGATAATGTGGAAAAATGAGAGTTAATATAGAAATTGTATTTGTAAACTGTTTGTAAATGGCTGTTTGTAAATGGCTGTTTTATGTCAAGAATGCTGGGGAAGCATTTTGACCATCTTGTGTTTAAGGTCGTGGAGACCTAACTGATAAAGTTGCAACTGCTGCGGAGAGTCAATGGAGGACGTCTCGCGTAGCAAGGTCGACCGAGGTCTTGACCAGCCTCGGTTCGATTTAAATGGTGAGCTTCCGGTACGGTGGATGAGGGACCAAGGAAGCGGCCTATGAGTGAAGCGCTAGGTCACCTGCGAAGGATCCTAGAGGGTGCTGACCATACGGTGCTCGGGCTCTGGGTCGCCGAAGATACCCACACGTGCGTCGTGGAAGATATTGGAACAAGGAGTAAGAGTTGTTTTGTGAAACCGGGCATGGATCTAGTTGATTGACCTTGCTGGTCTTCAATGGATGAGTCCATGGCTCTTTATATGGATCTGTTGGTTGATTTTGCTGATCTTCAACGAGAGTCCATCTTGATTTTTATAAGTGATTATATTGCCGAGTATTATGGGCTAGGAACTATTGAAAAGGCCCCTGTGTGGACAGGTGGTGAGCGTTCTAGTTGCCAATGATGCCATAGATACTCTGATGACGGAATGATGGGAAATTATGAATCAACCAGATAAATTGGAAGATTGTGATCAGTGGTACTATGGTTTCATTAAAGGATTGTTTTAAAGTTAGCTGAAGCTAAGAAAAAGGCAATTTCATATTGGGTGTGTAAGTGGTGTGGCTAGTTTTATGTTTGCATGAACTTCCGGCTAGGGGGCCTTGGAACTCTTTTCCTTGGTACCCGGGACAAAACCTAACCAAATTTCAAATTGGATCCCATCACTACAGTGGTTGGGCGGTTGGCTAACCCATGGGACTGGATGGGGTTAGGCTGGACTGATGGATCCGTAAATCGAGATTTAATTTCTATTATTACGATAGATGAAGTAAATCCCGGATAGAAATTGTTCTATGGATAGGAATCAACGGCTGTGCCTCTTGATGGGGAAAAAAGCGTTGATCCCAATGATCCAAGTGCAAGTTTCTTCCTTGATTTGACCAAGTACCGTTAAAGGTGCAGTCAGATCAGTTGATCCGTAATGATCTTGACTACGTTAGAGTAAAGAGTTATCCTGGTGGAATCGCCCATGCTTTCCTGGTAAAGGAAGTTTTTCCGGTTTCGGTTTTGGACAAACCGACGGATTAGTCTCTTGTCCGGATATCCATGGGCGAGGCCCCGAGTGTGGACCCCTGTCCCGCACGAGAAGTGCTACTTCCGCTGCCAGTATCCTGAATCCGTTGCTCGGTGGGAACAGGGATCTCACAGTTGGTATTAGAGCGGTTTTGAAAGCTAATAAAGATAATTAAATTCTTATCTGAAATTGGTAATAAGAATTCAGAAACAGCATTTTCATAATGTATTCTCATTCCGTAAGCTTCTTTAATGAAGAAATTTTAATCAAAGAAATTGTTTTTATAGATGGAAGTTCCACATTTATCTGGTATTCCCGACCTCACCCAGTCTCAAGATATGATTGCATTTGCCTTCGAGCATCTCATCTCTTCCGCTTCAACTCAAACAAGCCGAGCAAGACTCGCACGCCATTTCGCGGATTTATATTTTCCTACCCCAGCGGAGAGAATACAATATAAGTGGTTTGCAGGGCAATATGTCCACGCCCATTGCAACCACCATACAATGCTGTGGCAGAATCTCTCATTGACTATGATCCTGTTAAAGCTGAAAATGGTGCGTGGTGTCATTCTATATCATTCGACAACTCGAAATTTCAGACTTTCATGTCGAATTTATAGACTCCTTAGTCGATTTATCCCTAAGGAGAAAATAATAGCTCCCTTCGCAGTTAGAGAACTTATGTAACAGGGCATGACTATGGCCCAGTACCGTCGTCTTATGCGTCTCTCGAAGAGATTTTGAATTTTGGAGCTGAGCCACTCTATGTAATTATTGCAACTTGTATATAAATATACAAATGTTTTTTTTTACGGACGATCGGATAAAGAAAAATCTATTTATCAGACTTAAGTCATAGATCTCCAATAAGATCAACTGAGGAGCAAATTATGTCAAAAGTTTATCAAGACGCACAAAAAGGTTGTAATTGTTTGATATAATTCATACAAATTGTTAATCCAAATTGAAATTCGTAAATTAGTAATTGGGTCTTCAATTGGAAGTACTGCAATTGTATGGAACCCTGACTTGCTTGAGACCTAGACATGATGGTATTTACCTTATAGTTTCGAGTATCATGACTATCTGTATATACTGAGGGTATAACTGCAGCTCTTTACCGACAGTATATACGAGTAAATCTAAGACTTGAAATCATAAGTGTTAATGCTATCCAGATGATGATTTTGAATGTGGTTGATATGATTTTTAATTCTGTTTGGGAACTGATGAATTGATTTGGATTCTGATTGAAAAATGATGATCCTTAAAAATGGGTTGAAATGTAATAAGCTGAGCGAAACCACAATGTGGATGATTGGGACGAGTCCCTGTAATGATAAATGATGAAAATGATTCAGCAAATCACTATGAGATTAGTGGATTGTGCTGTCAAATTGCTACTGTTAACACTTGACCGTTAGATCAAGTTAAGGGATGACAAATTGAGAACTTACTTGACTGAAATTCCCGTGGAGGAATGCTCAGAAGGAAATTTTTCGGTCTAATGGACCTTTATCATGTTAAAGATATGAATGATATGATCTGAATGAATTGTTATTTAATGATGAGTTCTAAGGGATATTTATCCCAGTATTCTGTTGGGTTGACCAGAATATAAGGAACCCCAGAATAAAATTGGATCTTAAGAAAAAGAGTTGTCCTCTACTTTATGAGATGAGGACATCTCGCACTTTTTAAGTGGGGTAGAATGTAAGATTCTCCCCCAGCCTTAGAGGTATACAAGAGTAAGAATCTCCCTTTCTGATCTTATAATTATTCTATCTCTAAAATAAAAGAAAGATTCTGTTTAAAAAAGAAAGAACCTTTTCCTGAATACTTCTCAAGAGTCCCACCTGTTTTAAGGATTCAGAAGTGAGAATCGATGTTTTGGATATCAAGGTTTTGGTCTCGAGTACGGCCCAAAAGAAGTTCTTTATCTCTTGGGAAGAAGTTATCTCCCAGATATTGGACCAAAGAAAGTAGGTGATTTAACTTACGAACTTCTTTTATCTCCTCATCTCAAAGTTCTTAATGCCTTCTATAGAAAATTGTGCCAAACCCAAATCATGGAAAGACAGTAAAACTTCAGTGGCAAGTTACCGTTGGCTTCTAAGTTACGCTAGCTCCTTCCTTTATATAAGTCGTAACTTTTACTTGTCGCTCACAGTAATCTTACTTCCATCGATCTCCTTTCTTTCTTAATCTCCTTCATGGCTTGGCAACAAGAACTAGTTTTATCCATAATGATTCCTCACCTTCAAGACGCAAGTGAATCTGTGAAGAAGGATTTTATAGAGCAGTATGAGCGCTCACTTTTCCCTCACTTGGGAACTTCTGTAGCGCAAACCAAATGGCGGACCTATCAAAACATAACTAGGGTAACACCCTGGGGTCAGCAGCACTTTCGTAACAATGTCCGCTTGGCCATGGTTATTGAAGCTTTGGGTTTGGGTCCCCGATACTACTGCGTCATGAGATCAAGGCATCTTGGGTTTTCTGAGCGGGTCTTCTTACTGGCGTGTTTTCTTCCTCATGAGAAGATATGCCTTTACCCCGTTTTTGGCTTGCCTCTCAGAGGTCCTTTTGTTAGAACACCTCATACCACTAAGATAGGCGCAGCAATAACCCACAGAATCATTCCCATAGATGAGTTACCTTATACTTGTGCAGCTTGTGAGGACTGCTTTTGTGACCATATGATGGGGACGGGCTTATGGAAGTGTAAAGAGTTCCTCTATCTTTACTGTATAAGTTCCGAGAATGAATAAAGTTTAAATCTTGTTCGTATTTTGAATCTTGCTCTCTTTAAGACTTATCTTGGTGGTTAATCTTGATTAAATTTTTTTTTTCTAAGTCTCATATTCGTGAATCTTGCGAAATTATCACAAGTTGCGAGATGAGGACATCTCGCGTTTTTTAAGTGGGGTAGAATGTAAGATTCCTCCCCCAACCCCTTTTTTGATGACTAGTATCTTCCCCTGTAATCAACCCTCTTCAGAAATATAAAGACCCTGTTGCTAACTATTTTAGCCTAGAGAGAGAAAAATTATTCTAGAGAGAGAATATTCAGATTTTGAATATTTTTGGATAGAAAAATATCTCTTATAATTCAAATGAGTTCCCCTGAAACAGAAATTCAAAAAGAATTTTCCAATGTGCAATTGGAATTAATTGGAAATAGGTATAAAGAACCTTAGTCTAAGGGTCTAGATTTTCAGAAATCTTTAGACTATGGTCCAATTAAGGTTCCTATGGACCAATAGCATCAATCCATGTGTAGGGAGGAGATAAATCCAACTTGTAAAAAGAAAATACCCAAAAATGAGTAAATGCTCACATGAGGTGAAGAGTTGAAAATGTACAAGGTTTATTAGTAAAAAAACTATGTGCAATATTAAAAATATGAGATATTTTGGGTATAATGATTTTATTATGACACATATGTAAGGAAGGGGAGTCCCTTAAATGCTCACATAAGATGAAGAGTTGAAAATGTACAAGGTTTATTAGTAAAAAAACTATGAGCAATATTAAAAATATGACATATGTAAGGAAGGGGAATTCTTTAAAGGAGGTGCATATTTCACATAAGATGAAGAGTTGAAAATGTACAAGGATTATTAGTAAAAAAACTATGAGCAATATTAAAAATATGACATATGTAAGGAAGGGGAATTCTTTAAAGGAGGTGCATATTTCACATAAGATGAAGAGTTGAAAATGTACAAGGATTATTAGTAAAAAAACTATGAGCAATATTAAAATGATTCCATTATGACACATATGTAAGGAAGAGGAGTTCTTTAAAGGAGGTGCATATTTCACATGCTTGAATGAGTTTTAAACTCATAAAAATTGAGATATTTCATCTCTCCTCTCTCCTCATTCAAGTCTAGTTCCAAAAAGTTAGCTTAACTAACCTAAAAATGGTCAAATATTGACCAAACTGATTTAGAAAATTCTAGAATCAGTTTGTTTGGTTAGGAGCTCAATTTTTCCTATAAATAGAAGCCTCCCCCTTGTTGAAAAATATATAGTGTTTATGCATCGTTACTCTACTCCACCTAAGCCAAGAACTGTGAATTCATTTAATAATTCACTAGTTTTTGGAGCTTCCCTCTTTCTTCAATCCCAATTAGTGGCTCCATCAACATACTTAACCAATTGATTGGTTGGGGGCCTCTACCGTGAACAAAGAATCAAGCAAGTTGTAAGGTAATTAGTGAATATTGATCTTTCTATAATTTCTCAATGTTTCTCTCTTCTCAACCCCTCTCAAGCTTGAGAAGTTTAATTGGTATGGTTTTTTTTTAATGCTATTGAAGTTTGAATAGTAGTGAAGAGTTACATAATGCTATTGAAGTTAATTTTCATTTATGTTTAAATTCTAATGATTTTTATGTAAATTCTCTCTCTCACTCAAGAAATGGTCATACTCATGAACCGTTCTCAATCCAAATCAAGCTTTTCATAAAGCTTTTCCTTAACCCAAGATTAAGCTATGCTTGAGGCCAAACTAATGGCTTTTTTCTATGCTTTTAGTTTATGTATATTAATGATTCAATCCATTATGGATTGATAATCCAATTAGAGATTATTTTAATTATTTTCTTAATGATAAGCATTATCCCTTAGAAAAATTGAGATTTATCAGTCATAGCAGCGGAGCTATGGTAAAATTTTTATAAAAATTATGCATAAAATAATTTCATTCAAAGCATAAAAAGAGGACTTCCTACCATATTCTAGGAATTATCATCCTAGATTAATTGAAAGAATTTCATTATAATCATGGAGAAATTAAATTTTAATATCATGCATAAAGGATAAGTTTTTATATCAAAAGTGTTATTTTACCATTTTTATTTCATGCATAGAAGTATGCATAATGGATAAATTTTTATATCAAAAGTGTTATTTTTACCATTTTTATTTCATGCATAGAAGTATGCATAATGGATAAATTTTTATATCAAAAGTGTTATTTTTATCATTTTTAATTTTCATGCATAGAAGTATGTATAAAGGAAAATTTTTATATCAAAAGTGTTACTTTTATCATTTTTAATTTTCATGCATAGAAGTATGCATAAAGGAAAAATTTTTATATCAAAAGTGTTACTTTTATCATTTTTAATTTTCATGCATAGAAGTATGCATAAAAGTTGATTATTTTATTATAAAAGTGTGACTTTTATCATAATTGAATTACATGCATAGAGGTATGCATAAAAGTTGATTATTTTATTGTAAGAGTGTTACTTTTATCATATTGGATTTCATGCATATAGGTATGCATAAAAGACATTCTTTTTATACTAAAAGTGTGATTTTCCTCATAAATGGATTTTATGCATAAATTACATGCATAAAGAAATTCTTTTATTCTAAAAGTGTAATTCCTACCAAATTGAATTTATGCATAGGAAGATGCATAAAAGATTGAATTTTAATTCAAAAGTATCATTTTCATTTAAAATGAATTTATGCATAGGATGATGCAAAAAAAGATTGATTTTTACTTCGAAAGTATTAATCTCCTTAAATGGAATTTATGCATAAATAAATGTGTAAAGAAATCTTATATCAAATATAAGAGTTCTCTTGTATTCTATAAATAGATAT
This sequence comes from Cibotium barometz, assembly GCF_041138505.1. Lineage (NCBI taxonomy): Eukaryota > Viridiplantae > Streptophyta > Polypodiopsida > Cyatheales > Cibotiaceae > Cibotium > Cibotium barometz. Next base: position 11,680,206 of record NC_141055.1, read on the forward strand.
GAGATGTGATAGGATGTGATAAGAGGTGTATAAGATGTGATAAGAGGTAATAAGATGAATTAAGATGTGATAAGATGTGTATGAGATGAGGTAAGAAGTGTATGTGATAGGATAAGATGTATATGGGTTGTGATGATAGGGCAAGAATGGATATGTAGATGTAGATGTGGATATATAGATGTGAATGGAAATGTGGATGTGGATGTATGTGAATGTGGATATAGATGTGGATGTGGATGTATGTGAATGTGGATGTAGATGTGGATGTATAGATGTGAATGAAAATGTGGATGTGGATGTATGTGAATGTGGATGTAGATGTGGATGTATAGATGTGAATGTGGAAAGTGGATGTGGATGTATGTATGTATGTGGATGTGGATGTGGATGTATGTATGTATGTGGATGTAGATGTGGATGTATAGATGTGAATGTGGAAATGTGGATGTGGATGTATGTGAATGTGGATGTAGATGTGGATGTGGATGTAAGTGAATGTGGATGTAGATGTGGATGTATAGATGTGAATGTGGAATGTGGATGTGGATGTATGTATGTATGTGGAGATGTGGATGTATAGATGTGAATGAGAATGTGGATGTGGATGTATGTATGTATATGGATGTGGATGTGGATGTGGATGTATGAATGAGGACGTGATAGTGGATGTATGCATGTGGATGTGGATTTATGGATGTGGATATGGATGTGTATGTATGAATGTGGATATGGGATGTGGATGTATAAATGAGGATGTGAAAATGGAGGTAAGCATGTAGATGTGAATGTGGATGTGGATGTGGATGTATGGATGTGGATATGGATGTGAATATATGATATGTGATGTGAAGGAATCTGAAGTGAAGAGATGAAAAATGATGTGATTGGATGAGTACACATATAAATGGAATGTGTAATAAGTAATGTGGATTAATGAGGGATAATGTGGAAAAATGAGAGTTAATATAGAAATTGTATTTGTAAACTGTTTGTAAATGGCTGTTTGTAAATGGCTGTTTTATGTCAAGAATGCTGGGGAAGCATTTTGACCGTCTTGTGTTTAAGGTCGTGGAGACCTAACTGATAAAGTTGCAACTGCTAGACGGAGAGTCAATGGAGGACGTCTCGCGTAGCAAGGTCGACCGAGGTCTTGACCAGCCTCGGTTCGATTTAAATGGTGAGCTTCCGGTACGGTGGATGAGGGACCAAGGAAGCGGCCTATGAGTGAAGCGCTAGGTCACCTGCGAAGGATCCTAGAGGGTGCTGACCATACGGTGCTCGGGCTCTGGGTCACCCAGGATACCCACGCGTGCGTCGAGGAAGATATTGGAACAAGGAGTAAGAGTTGTTTTGTGAATCCGGGCATGGATCTAGTTGATTGACCTTGCTGGTCTTCAATGGATGAGTCCATGGCTCTTTATATGGATCTGTTGGTTGATCTTGCTGATCTTCAACGAGAGTCCATCTTGATTTTTATAAGTGATTATATTGCCGAGTATTATGGGCTAGGAACTATTGAAAAGGCCCCTGTGTGGACAGGTGGTGAGCGTTCTAGTTGCCAATGATGCCATAGATACTCTGATGACGGAATGATGGGAAATTATGAATCAACCAGATAAATTGGAAGATTGTGATCAGTGGTACTATGGTTTCATTAAAGGATTGTTTTAAAGTTAGCTGAAGCTAAGAAAAAGGCAATTTCATATTGGGTGTGTAAGTGGTGTGGCTAGTTTTATGTTTGCATGAACTTCCGGCTAGGGGGCCTTGGAACTCTTTTCCTTGGTACCCGGGACAAAACCTAACCAAATTTCAAATTGGATCCCATCACTACAGTGGTTGGGCGGTTGGCTAACCCATGGGACTGGATGGGGTTAGGCTGGACTGATGGATCCGTAAATCGAGATTTAATTTCTATTATTACGATAGATGAAGTAAATCCCAGATAGAAATTGTTCTATGGATAGGAATCAACGGCTGTGCCTCTTGATGGGGAAAAAAGCGTTGATCCCAATGATCCAAGTGCAAGTTTCTTCCTTGATTTGACCAAGTACCGTTAAAGGTGCAGTCAGATCAGTTGATCCGTAATGATCTTGACTACGTTAGAGTAAAGAGTTATCCTGGTGGAATCGCCCATGCTTTCCGGGTAAAGGAAGTTTTTCCGGTTTCGGTTTTGGACAAACCGACGGATTAGTCTCTTGTCCGGATATCCATGGGCGAGGCCCCGAGTGTGGACCCCTGTCCCGCACGAGAAGTGCTACTTCCGCTGCCAGTATCCTGAATCCGTTGCTCGGTGGGAACAGGGATCTCACAGAAAGGAAGAAAGAAAGATATATTAACATCTACGAGAGGCCAAAGTTGGCCTATGAGACAAAAAATAATACAACTGTGTTCTTCCGGTCATCGGAAGAAAAGAAAGAAAAGAAAAAGTGTGCATGTGTCTGGATACAACTGTGAATCATCATGGATCAGTGGAGCCCATATACAAACAATATAAAGGGGGGTGGGGATGTGGATGGAGTGCTAAGGCAAGATGCATCTCTATATGCTGAAGGGGTAGTACAAGCATGCTATGCAGATCTATGTCTAACTCCATCCACCCAGTGCCATAAGAGGGATATAAGATATCATACATCGTCGATGCTGAGGCTGTGGGGGGGGGGAGAGAGAGAGAGAGAGAGAGAGAGAGAGAGAGAGAGAGAGACTTGCATACATTTGAAATATTAAAGCTTTATAATTTTTAACACAATGGTTAAACCCTCTTATGCAAGTATACTTTTTTTATTATTTTGAATTTGATAAATTTACATAAATTAATATATCAAACACCAACTTATTTTATTCTTTCTCTCTGCCATCCCCAACCAAGGTTGCCCCTTTCCATTTTTCCAAAGTGGACCTCTAGATCTTGGCTTCTATTATTGCCTCCCTTATGACCTCTTCTCTAGCCTTGCAAGCTTGTAGGGTAGTTGTCTTGTGTGTGAGAAGATTCAATTCGCTACTACAGGTAGCCCTCATGTGAGTGAGCTAGACAAAATCATCAATATACATTTTCTTGGGCTCACCTACTCTCCTTCATTTGATTGGACAAATGTTGTCGAAAATTCTAAACTACCCCCAAGGATTTTCACCTTTGGTGGTAGCCAGGGCAAGTTCATCATAGTTTACATAGCTTCTCTAGAGGCTCTCCAAGTGGGCCTGTTTTGATAGCGACTCCTTGGCTATTGTTTCATGTGTGTAAGCACATGGGGCACCTTACTCATGTCTGCTTGCACCACCAAGATCCCCCAATGAGGGCAGAGAATGTAAGAGCTCAACACCACCCACTTTTGGGAGATGGGGACCGATATCTCATTGATATTGTCACTTACTTTTTGCCCAGGGGGCTCATGCCTCTCCAGAAGTAGAGCACGAAGCTCTTGACTCTTTGAGCCTAGGGGTGGTCTTGTTCGTGTTCAACCACACTTTTTGTTCATGTGATTTTTGTCCAGAGGAACTAGGGAGTATCAGTGCGTAAGTGTAACATACCCATCTTCACTAATAAAGAAATGTCCATGTAATAGATGAATTTATGAGTTTTTATGGTATAAAAATCAATGATTTTATTAAATGAGCCATTTCTACTTACCAAATTTAATATATACATGATTTTACCCTAATATAAGATTTTACAGCATCCAAAACGAACACCCGATCAAGCTTTATATGCAAATTTTGTTTATTTTTAGTTAACACGAGTTTGGTACCAAAACAAGACACTTGAGTGTCGTTTTTTGGGGGTTACAAAAAAAAAAATCAAACTCCTAATGTAGGCTTTAAAAACCAAAATGCTTCATTAGGCATGTAGAACATAACCCTATGCTTATGTAAAAAATGCTAAACATATAAAATGCCTTTTTATTTGGAAGTACATATGTCTTGAAAATGAACATTTTTCAGGATTTTTCCAAATATGCAAGCATCATTCTCTCAAAAAAAAATCCAATGATATCAATAGCATTTTTCCCAAGATATTTTGATAGCATACATCAGTCCAAGGAGGTAGAAGTTCACCAAAAAAAATCATTTTCCTTTCCTAGAATTTTTTTCAAAAAAGTTGCATAAAATCAGCAAAAGTAACGCGTATTATCAAAACTCAATCACGCCACTAAAAAATAATGTAGCCCTATCAATGAGAATGTTGATTATTGGTTTTCATGCTTGAGATGAGATAAATAAGCCATAATTTGATGTGTATGACACTAACTTAGCCTCCACTTAAGTAGGTTCTTATCGCCTAGTTCTAAAAAAACTGTAAAAAACAAAAATACAAAATTTGATCATCTTTTATCAAAAACTAATCATAACTATGCTTGCACAAGTAGTCTACACCTATAGTTACAACAAATAATGTACTTACACAGCTTTTCCCTTTGATGAAAATCAAAATTAGGCTCGTAATTAGACATTTTATGTATTAAAAACAGGTTGCGCAAAAGGCCACGTATGAGAAGAGGCCCAAAAAGTGGCTCTAAAGTTTTGGAAAATTCAAAACAAAGTAGTATTTACCCTACATAACATGGGTGCACCTCAAGTTTTACATTATTAGCTTGCATATGGAAGGAGAAAAATTCATGCTCCACCTGTGTAAAAAACGTCATTTCAATATTAGCGAGTCAAAAATTTATCCAATAATTGTCGTTTGATGATTCCAAGATTTAGTTTACATCATGGGCTTTCCATCAAGCCAAGTTCCATGATCAAACTATGTCCCTTCTAAAAGTTATGTCCAAATTACTACAATTTTGAAAACAGCAAAAATCATGCGTTTTATCAGCATGTGTCTAAGAAAATTAAAATATTGCCTTGCAAAGGCTAAGAAAAGTGCAATTTAAAAAATCTCAAGGATTTTTGGGTCTTGAGGAACATCTGTGGATGTTAAGCATTTCAAAACTCTTAATAGATTGCCCACAAAAATTCAAGAAAAATGCTAACTTTTCAGGACACTTTAGTGTCCTTAGGACACTTAAGTGTCCAATTACAGAACTAGTGTTAAAAAGCGACAACCTTTAAACCTTAATAAATGCGCAACCGAGCGTCCGATTGATGAACGATCTGCACCCCAACGACCAAGGGAACATCTTGGACAAAAAAAAAATCACCCCCCCCCCGGGTGGTCCGGCACGCAAATTGAGGCTGACGTCCCAAATTTGGAGACCCTGCCTCAAAAACAAAGGGACCGTACACACTCACCAGGGTGCGTGTACAATGGCCGCACAAGAACCAAAGGTCAGACTGTGTGGTCCACACGCACCGCTATGGACACCTATGCTACCTCTGACTAGATAAGGTACATGCGTACTACTCCTTCCCTGTTAACTGCCACCGTACCTTCCCCCCCCAGAGCCATGTAGGCCACTGATCCATAGCCTTTGCCAGCACACCGTCTTTTCGACCGTGCTTTGCGCAGCACCCAAACCCGTACCCCACAGCTATATAAACCCCTGGGGGGTGCTCCATGGGCAGCACGCATTTTTGTGTAGCCCATACTCTGTCGTGTTGCCATCTGTACCGCCCTCTGTCCCTGTGCAGTGTACTTGCTACAGTGCAGCCACCCCTTGCTACCGCCCCTCTCAACACCCCCTCATCTCTGCCACTTTTCAGATAAGGCAACTTTCCTCTACTCCCCCCTTGTTAAAAGGCAACTTTCCTCTACTCCCCCCTTGTTAGAAGGCAGTGTCCTTAGCTCTTCTCCCCCCCCTCTGAAGAGGCTTACAGCACCACCCTTCTCCCCTTCAATAAAACATTTTTGTTAAAGACAACTCCCAAATTCCCCTCCTCCCCCATTTGCGTGGACTTTAGCAAGAGGTTTTGGCCTTAGAGAGGGTTCATGCGATGTGGTCTTTTGCTCATACGGTGAGCAAACGATCTCAGAATATAGATCTAACTGGAGCATTTTGACCGCGACAGCGAGCCCTACACGGTGACGTCCAAGATGGCCCCATCTCAAAAATGCCAAAATATTACCTCAGGAGGAGCGCGCAATAATGAGATTAGAGAAGATGCTCCTAACCCTTCCGTTTTTACAAGCTCCCTTAAGGTGGCCAGGTTAGCTTGGTTATCTTTTAAAGAAGAGTGTTTTTTCTTTTATATTAATGTTAATAAATGTGTATCTTTTCCTTTTAAAATAATTAAATAAAATTGTATGAAGCTACGATTTGAAGTGATGCTGTATTCAATGAATTGTATTGAAATTGTTATCTTTAAGAGAAAGAGTGCAAGTTTTTCTTGGCTTCGATGCCTCCGTTCCATGCTTGTGTAGCCGGGCGGTGTCGTTAGCAAAGCTTGGGAATGGCCCAAGGTATCCCTCATACCATTGGGAGAATAAGGTTCACCGATTGAGTCAAGAGATTATGATGCTGTCTAGTTCTAAGGGCCCAGGCTAGTGTGGTGAATAAGCCCACCCTAGTGCACAGACATCCCTCTGAGGGGCGGGAGGATCGAGCGATGGAGCCTGATGTTGAAATTACAACAATGTGATGAGCTATGGTGGATCAAATACTAGAATCAACATCATTAACAAAGTGATTAGCAAATAATTAAGATGTAATTAGTGAGTAATTAGTAAATAATTAAGACATAATTAGTGATGAGCTATGGTGGATCAAATACTAGAATCAACATCATTAACAAAGTGATTAGCAAATAATTAAGATGTAATTAGTGAGTAATTAGTAAATAATTAAGATGTAATTAGTGAGTAATTAGCAAATAGCTTAATGTAGGCATGGATAATCAAAAACCAGCAAATTCTCATTAGGCCAATGCCTCAATTTATAGAGTTTACATCCAAGCATCTAATCCCACTGATTTCTCCTTGATTCACTCCACCTCTCCCAGAATATCTCCACCTCTTTTGCTTGATTCTCTCCACCTCTTCACTTCTCCTAGAATATCTCCACAGTTCCTAAATCTTCTCATGCTACCCTTTATTCTCTCCTAGTAGATTCTTCTTACCTTTTCACAAGTTCTCTCACATTTATACATTCTCTTTTACAGCCTCTAACCAAGGGCTTGTTCCCGCACACACCCTATTCACTTGTATGTTTCAACACCTCCCCTCAAGTGAATACTCCTAGAACACCTTGACCCTATACCAAGTTTCCCTCTTACTATAGTCTACAACCAGTGCCTAGCACACCTCCCCTCAAGTTAACTTAGCACACCTGGACCGTGTACCAAGCTTCTCTCTTGCTTGATAGCCCGCGACCAGTGCCTCAAGTCCCTAAACTCATAGTGACACTCTCTCTCTCTATGTGTCCAAGGCTTACTATAAGTGCCCGCAACCTTGACTAAAGTGCTCACACATACATCTACCATGTGGCCTACATCATCGGTGGCTCAGAGGTGGTTTTACTTTGTTGGGGCAGGTTACATTGGGTTGTGGGGTCTCTCTCTCTCTCTCTCTCTCAGAGAGTTTCACATAGCTCCTCACTCTTTGGAGCCTCACATCTTCTCTTTTCTTCAGTCTTCTTGTCGTGTGGCGGCTTCTCTTCATGCGTCCATGTCTTCCTCTTCTTTCAGTCTTCTTGTGGAAGCTTCTCTTCTCATGTCCATGTCTTCCTTCAATGCTTCCTTTAGATCTTCTTGGTGTGGATCTTCCTCTTGGGGAAAGAGATGTTCTTCTTCTTTCATGGCTAGGGCCATGAGCTTGGCCGTCACTCAGGTCTTCTTGCTCCATGTGAGCAACATGTTTAAATGTTTTGCTGACAGTTACTTTGGGTTTTTTATGTTTATCTTGTGTCATTATGCAATGCAAACCCCAATCTATGCGGGAGGTCTTACCTCTTGCCTTATTCTGGACAAGGGCAGTGTCTGATCCCATATTTAGATTGATGTAATGTGCCCACATAATGCATATAGCATTCATTCCTATGCACATTCCCAAATGCAACTCTGGCTATGAATAATCTTGAATTTGAGTGAGATTTATAGGCATTAACCAAGGGTTAAATGCAAAATGATGATTACCATAAATTTATCATCAGCACAATTTTACCAGAAATTACATTAAATCAAGGGTAACCAATTTGTACGGAATGGTTGGAGTATCAAACCAACTCTGAATTGCAATCTGAAGTTATAGGGATCTGTATCAAATACCTAATGGTTAATTTGAACCCTCAATTGTACCAAAATATAGTGATTAGTAGCACTGATTAATCACTGATTAGCAAATTAATCCTTTGTTTTGTGTGCAAAAAACAGAGTATGCGGGGAGTCCAGATCTGGTGCCTTAGACTTCAAATGAGCTCAAATGCTTTCCAAGACATCAATAGCAATGAGTCTAGTAGAGGATTAAGCTAATAAACACAAGATTTGACCAAATATTGAATGCTTAATCTCTGTTTTACCAAAGTCATCCTGTAGATTTGATGAAGAGCTTGGATCTCACTGTAGACTTGATCAAATTGAATTCTGACTTCACCAGCTTGTAGAGCATGCTTGAAAACACTTGGGGCTAAGAGGAATTAGACCCATTTGTGGAAGTGAAGATCTCAAATTTTCTCCCAGAAATAAGTGCTTGGTAAATTTGTTGTGCTGATTTGATGAGCTTGAGTAGCAATGAGTTGGTTGGTTGTGGCTAGAAGGGTTTGGCCTAATGTGATGTGTGTAAGGAGCTAGAGCTCCTCCACGAGGTGGGGGTACAAAGGTGAGTTGAAAAATAACTAAAAATTTGATTAATTTTTAATTATCTACTAATCCTAATTAATTAGATAATAGGCTCATAAACCTAATGGATTCTAGGTATGGCTCTGATACCATGTTGAAATTACAGCAATGTGATGAGCTATGGTGGATCAAATACTAGAATCAATATCATTAATAAAGTGATTAGTAAATAATTAAGATGTAATTAGTGAGTAATTAGTTAGTGAGTAATTAGCAAATAGCTTAATGTAGGCATGGATAATCAAAAACCAGCAAATTCTCATTAGGCCAATGCCTCAATTTATAGAGTTTACATCCAAGCATCTAATCCCACTGATTTCTCCTTGATTCACTCCACCTCTTTTGCTTGATTCTCTCCACCTCTCCCAGAATATCTCCACCTCTTTTGCTTGATTCTCTCCACCTCTTCACTTTTCCCAAAATATCTCCTAGAATATCTCCACAATTCCTAAATCTTCTCATGCTACCCTTTATTCTCTCCCAGTAGATTCTTCTTACCTTTTCACAAGTTCTCTCACATTTACACATTCTCTTTTACAGCCTCTAACCAAGGGCTTGTTCCCGCACACACCCTATTCACTTGTATATTTCAACAGCAGCTGAGAGGGTGACAGGCCGGCTTGAGTCCTCAGAAACAGCGGTCGTCGACGATGAGGTGTATGGTCCCATAGGGTTTTGCCCAGCATGTAGAGGCTGGAAGGCCGAATTCTAGATCATCGACAGTATAAAGGAAAAGAATAAGAGAGCCGGTTTGGCTTGTATGGAATTGATTCATGTATAAACTTTTTTTATAAATCTTGTCTTTGGCATTATTGTACTATGGAAAAAGGCCGAATTCTAGATCATCGGCAGTATAAAGGAAAAGAATAAGAGAGCCGGTTTGGCTTGTATGGAATTGATTCATGTATAAACTTTTTTTATAAACCTTGTCTTTGGCATTATTGTACTATGGAAAAAGGCTGTTTTAATAAACCTTGTGAAAAAGGCCTTAATTAAGAAACATGTTTATTTATGTCAAACAGTGTGGTAGAATTAATTAGAAAACAAAATTGACGCGTGAGTAGGATGGAAAGTGGGAGGATGAAATGCCCCGATTATGGCACCATCCTACAGATGGGTGGACCCGATTAGTCGGGTAGCTTTCCAATAGATTAAGTGAAATCCCTACACTAGATAAACAGGTTCTCGAGCAATTCAATTCTAGAAGACTAGGCCAGTGGTGGCTGTGCCTTACGTGGATCAGGAAAAAAGCGTTGTCTCTAGGAATCAAGACTAGTAGTTGCCCAAATTATGATCAATTACCCTATGGGTGATTTGATTTTTAGAAGATCATGCTCTCCCTGCGGGATAGGACTAGGTCTTACCTATGAATCGTATCCTTGAATCTCTGCATGGTCAAGGAAATTTTCTCCAAGTTAAGACTTAGTGGACTATCTTAAGTGTTTCCCCTATTTTGGAAGGGCAAAACCTTACAATTGGTATCAGAGCTGATCTTAGCTCCTAGGACTTGCCATTTAAGGACTGTTTTGCAATGTATGTTTTACCTAACATAATGCTAATTAATAAAAACATCTTACTAAAAACAAGTTGAATTGATATTTGAATGATTGTAGGAAGAGGAAGATGCCTCCTCAGAGTTTCTGGTTTTCCAATGCATCTTCGAGACTTCTAGTCACTCCTCAAATTTCAAGTTCCGTGACACCATGGTGCAGATACTAGAGAAGATGTCCCTCCCCCATTTCTCTCTTGTATCAAAAGAGGATGGGGTAGAGATTTCTAGAGTCGCGGACCGAGATATTTCTTCATCTGAGCAGATCGAATTGGGAACCTTACCACCGACCTAAAGCGGATTCGTTGGATTGAAAAGTTGAAGATGATCCGTTTATTTTGGTTTGTCAATACTCCCATGGCACCGACACCTCTATGACTATAGATGGGATTCTCATACCTCAAGATCGCTGGGTGTATGACCAAGTGATGCAGATCTTACCTGCTTGGTGACAGAGTAGCTGTGTTGGGACCTTCCCCAATCCAGAGTCTACCACCCTTACCAACAATTTTTTGAGTCTTAGAAACTTCACCTATGTGGACCGCTCTACCCTTATGTCATAGTCAAGCTTAGGAATTTACCTTGATGGCAAATAAGACTAATTATATTAGTCTCATATCTTTGTAATAAAACTCGTCCTTGTAAATATTTGGAAATAAAATGATTTCAATGTTTTACTCTCCAAAATAAGTGTTGTGCAAGTATGAATCTTGTAATCTTAAAATTGTTTTTACTATGATGGCCATGACGATCAGCCTCCACTTCCCAATGCACTTTACACTGATATCTAGGAGAAGAAGCTCTTGCTCAAGCAAATGCAACCTCCCTCCTTTAAAGGAGAAGGTTCAAAGATTGAGAAGGATACTAAAGTCTAGATTGAAGTGATGGACGATTATTTCTCTGCGCCGGTACTGGAGTAGCAAATCAATCTATGCTTGCATGGTTTCGCCTCATCGGAGATGCTAAACTCTGGTGGAAACAGTGGTGCCGTGAGTGACAAGGGAGTCACCGAGCATTCTCAAACGTGGGAAGACATCAAGCAGGCCGTGAAGGAAAGATATCTTCCCCCATCCCATGAATCCATAAAGATGAATGAGTTTTTTAGTCTTAGGCAATACAGCTTAACTCTTGAGGACTACTATTCCAAATTTATCACTCTTCAAAAGTATGCCCCAACTATGACTACTTCCCAGCAAGTGGCTCGTTTCTGCCAAGGGTTAAATGAACCCTTAGATTCCCGCCTTGAAGCAGTGAGGCCAAGCACATTACAAGATGCTCTCATACGAGCAAAGCCCCTTGTGAAAGAAATGAGGACTGACAAAGCTAAGCCTCAAAAGAGATCTTACCCCCCTAAGGCAAATCCTAAAGATCAACCCTACAAGAAACCCCAACAGAATTTCCCCTACTACAACAGAGGGCAAAAAAGCAACTCTTTTGTCCCCCACTTGTATGTTGCTTTTTTCAAAGAAGGCCCTCTGTGTTTTGAATGCAATGAGCCGGGACACTTTAGGGCCAACTGTCCTAAGATGGCAACATCATTTTCCCAAGGTGGCAGAGGAAATCAAGGCTGTGGAACCCCTATCTGTAAGATTCCTCCCCAGCCCCTCAAGATGTCCAGTTTCTTCACCTGTAAAGCAATCCCCTTTTCAGAATAATAAAAGATCTTGTTTCTACCTGAGAGAAAATGTTCTAGAGAGAGATAATTCAGTTTTTAGATATCTTTAGATGGAAAAATTTTCCTTCTTATTAAAATAAATTCTTCCAGCAAGGATATCAAGAAGAGGGGTGATAAGCCTAAGAAGAAAGAAAAATGCAACTATTTTTGAAATCTAGATCATTATATCAAATGAATTCAAAAAAAGGATGGAGAATAAAGAGTTAGGTATAGCTTTGGTGGTTGACGCTATGAAGACGGAGCCAATGAACTATGCATATAGGATGATTGTGCATTGTGAATTATAAGTATCACCCTTCTGTCCATCATGTATGCTCAACATGGTATTTTTATATTGGAGCAAGCAAGGACATTACTTCTTAGCATGATTTGTTTTCCTTACTTGAGGCATAATCACAAGTGCAAACAACTCTTCATATCCACCATCAGTGAAAGGAGAGTTGTTGGTAAGGTTATGCTCACTACTATAAATGGTGAGTCAATCACTCTCTCATAATTCCTATCTCGAGGCTAGGCATTAAAAAGAACCTATTGGTAGACTCTATCATTGCTAAGGTAGGCCTAAAGATCTAATTTATTAATGTGGATAGATGTAGATTTAATGATCAAGTGTTGGAGACATCATTGTGGTATATCTGTTACTCTAAGCCATGGGCTTTATAGGTTGAATATGTATGAGATATTGACACATAATGCTATCACATGCTATGAGTGATGTGGAGATATGGCATGCCCGCTTTGGTCACTTAAGTTTTGGTAGATTGTTGCACCTTAAAAGGAAAGAGCTAGTATCAGAGTTGCCAAAACTTTAGGCCTCTGTCAAACATGTATGTTAGGGGTGCATTCTGGGCAAGATGTAATGGTCAACATTCCCAAAGGTAAAAGCTAAAGTCAAAGCCTTCTCTCATGGATGACTACAAGCCAAAGGTAGATCTTCCATAGCGAGGATGTTGAGAAGAAAGAAAAATGCAACTATTTTTAAAAATCATTGCCATTTTATTAATGAATGTAGAAAAAAGATGGAGAAGAAAGAGTCAAGCATAGCTATGGTTGAAGCACCAGCACCCAATGTTAAAAGGAGGAAGTCAGTGAGCTATGCACACATGATAATTGTGCATTCATTGTGCACTACAACTATGACCCTTCTGCCATGATGTATGCATCTTAGAAGTGACAATTTAACATGTGTGCTATTTTTATAATGGTTCTATCAAGCACATTATGTCTCAGCATGATTTATTTTCCTTGCTTGAGGCATAGCCACGTATGCAAACTTCTCATATCGACCAATGATTAAGAAAAGGGAAAGTTGGTAAGGTCATGCTCACTAGAGCAAATGGTAAGACAATCACTCTCCTAGAAGTCTTATTTGTGGGCCAAGCATTAAAAATAACCTATCATTTTTGTCAGTCTCTGCTGTTTCTAGGGAAAGCCTAGTGTGGTTAGATTTGTTGATGACAAAGCATTAAATAGAACCTTTTGTCTCTACCATTTCTCCTAGTGGTTAGACTTGTTGATGTCAAATGTAGATTTCATGACCGAGTGTTGGAGACATAATTGTGGTATCTAGTACTCTAAGCCATGGACTTTATAGGTTGAACATGTATGAGATATTTGTGCATAATTCTTGTTCATTTAAAACTTCCACACATGCTATAAGTGACAGAGATATGGCAAGCTCGTTTTGGTCACTTGAATTTTGGTATCTCTTATATATTCTCTTATCCTAAGCATCCTCGATTTATCTCTTATATACAAAGAAAGACCATAAATATACAAATCTCTTGCATAATTTTTCAAAACTTAACCTTCTCTCTTTTTCTCTTTGTATCATTTTTTAAAGACTTTACCTTCTCGATTTTCTCTTTGCATTTCCTCAATAGAATAGTATGGTGCATTAGGCAAAATATGGACTCTCTTTTTTTCCCCTAAACGATTTCCACACCTCCTCTCTCTCTAGAAAAATGGGCTCATGGGTGAAATTTTTGCAAATCAAATCAACGAGTAGATTCCAAATGTGCAATCTTTGCGAACTTTTGATTTGATTTGTATAAATTTTACCACCCATGAGCCCATTTTTCTAGAGAGAGGAGGTGTGGAAATCCATAAGCAAAAAAATGAGAGTTCATATTTTGCCTAATGGAATACTATGGTGCATGGTGTGCAATGGATACCTCCTAGGACTAGCATAATGCACTGAATTGGATCAACAACAAACACCTCCTCCAAAGTGTCCTCCACCAAAGCCACTTCACAAGAAAAGAATATGGAAAACAAGCACAATCGCTTTACAAGAAGATAGAAAAAAAGGACAATCGCTTTGATGAAGATCGATAAGAAGTACCAAAATTCCATCAACTTACTTATAATAAAAGTGATTTTTTCAAAGTTGGCTAGAGAGATCATGTAATATTTGTACATGTTGTCTCTTGGTATGTTCTTATACATGGTCGAGTTGATTTTCTTAGTTAATTGTCATAACAACCTAATCAATTCTTTACCATTCAAAAGCAACTTAAGTGTGGTACTAGTCCAAAGGGTGTGGTGATGAAGGGATGCCTTCAGGTATTCCCCCCAAGAACCCCTAGTTTTATCATCTTGTAGAATCATTGCTGAAAGATCCCTGCCCCCTCCGCCCAACGAATTCAGGGGTACTAGTAGCGGAAGTAGCACTTCTTGCGCAGGGCAGAGCCTCTCACTCAGGGCCTCACCCATAAATATTCGGTCAAGAGACTAATCCCTTGGTTCTTCCAAAACCGAACCCGGAAAAACTTCCCTCCCCCAATAGACATAGGCGATTCCTCCAGGATTTTAACATAGTCAAGAGCCTTAACTAATCAAACTGATCCGACCGAACCCGTAAGTCACATGGTCAAATCAAGGAAGAGACTTGCACTTGGATCATAGAGACTTGCACTTGGATCATAGAGACTAATGCTTTTTTCCTCATCAAGAGGCACAGCCGTTGATTCTTTTCCATAGAACAAAGACTATCCAGGATTTACTTCATCTATTGTTGTAACATAACAAAATTGAGTCTCATTTTAGGGATCCATCAGTCCAGCCAATCCCATGGGTTAGCCAACCGCCCAACCACTATAGTGATAGGATCCATTTAGAAATTTGATTATGTTTTGCCCCGGGTACCAGGGAAAAGAGTTCACAGGCCCCCTAGCCGGTGCTTCAAGCTAACTTCAAGATAGTCACACCACTTACACACCCAATATGAAATTGTCTATTTCACAGATTCAGTTGTCTTTAAAACAATCTTTTAATGAAACCATAGTATCACTGATCATAATCCTCCAAAATGTCCAGCTTGAATTCTAATTTTCAATCATTCCTTCATCGGTGTACCTATGGCATCATTGGCAACCAGAATGCTCACCACCTATTCACTCAGAGGCCTTTTCAATAGTTTCTAGCTCATAGTACCCGGCAATATAATCACATAAGAAAATCCAGATAGACTCTCCGTTGAAGATCAACAAGATCAACCACAAATACATATAAAAGAGCCATGGACTCATTCATTGAGGACCAGCAAAACAAGGACAATCAACCATATCCATGCCCGAGTTCAGAAAACAACTCTAACACCTTGTTCTAGTTTTCTTCCTCTCGACGCACACGTGGGTATCTTCGGCGACCCGGAGCCCGAGCACCGTATGGTGAGCACCCTCTAGGCTCCTTCGCAGGTTAACCTAGCGCTTCACTCATAGGCCACTTCCTTGGTCCCTCATCCCACCGTACTGGAAGCTCACCATTTAAATCAAACCAAGGCTAGTCAAGACCTTGGCCGACCTTGGTACGCGAGATGTCCTCCAATGACTCTTTGTCAGCTATTGCAACTTTATCATTTAGGTCTCCACCCACGACCTCATTCGCAATATGGTCAAAATGCTTCCCCAACATTCTTGACATAAAACAATTATTTAAAAACAGGTCATAAATACATTTTCTAACGAACTCTCATCTTTCCACATTGTTCCACATCATTTCTCGTTATTCCACATTCTTCTACATCAATTCACATTGCTTATTCCACATCGATTCATATGTATTCCCATCGTCTTCATCCATTCTCATCCAATCATATCATATTACATCTCATCACATCTATCCACATCACATCACATTCATCCACATCACATCTTATCACATCCAATTACATCTATTCAAATACTCATCACATCACATCTATTCAAATACTCATCACATCCAATTACATCTATTCAAATACTCATCACATCACATCTATTCAAATACTCATCACATCACATCACATCCATCCTCATCACATCTCATCCATTCACATCTACCCATATCCACATCACATCACATCTACCCATATCCACATCACATCACATCACATCACATCTCATCCATTCACATCTACACCAATCCACATCACATCCATTCACCTCACATCTCATCCATTCACATCTATCTAGATCCACATCACATCACATCTCATCTCATCCATTCATTCACATTACATCACATCCATTCAGATATCATCATATCACATTCACATCCATTCACATCTCATCGCATCCATTCAGATATCATCCATTCACATCTCATCTCATCCATTCACATCTATCTAGATCCACATCACATCACATCTCTTCTCATCCATTCATTCACATTACATCACATCCATTCAGATATCATCATATCACATTCACATCCATTCACATCTCATCGCATCCATTCAGATATCATCCATTCACATCTCATCGCATCCATTGACATCTCATCACACCCATTCACATCCATCACACCCATTCACATCCAACACACCCATTCACATCCATCACATTCATTGCATCCTCATCACATCACATACATTCCATCCACATCTATCCTTATCACATCACATTCATTCCATCCATATCACATCACATTCATTCCATCCACATTACATCACGTCCACATCTATCCACATCACATCTCATTCATTCCATCCACATTACATCACATCCACATCTATCCATATCTCATCACATCCATTCACATCTCATCACATTCATCCACATCTTCACATTCACATCCATCCACATCCATCCATTCATTCACATGCACATCCATCCACATCAATCCATTCATTCACATGCACATCTATCCACATCCATCCATTCATTCACATGCACATCCATCCACATCCATCCATTCATTCACATTCACATCTATCCACATCCATCCATTCATTCACATGCATATCTATCACATCACATCTCATTCTCATCCATTTACATCACATCACATCCTTTCACATATCATCACATCTTATTCACATCTCATCACATTCACATCCATTCACATCTCATTGCATCCATTCACATCTCATCACATTCACATCCACATCCATTTACATCATATCACATCTCATCCACATCTCATCACATCCACATCCACATCCACATCCATTTACATCACATCACATCACATCTCATCCACATCACATCACATCTCATCCACATCCCATCACATTCACATCCACATCCATTTACATCACATCACATCTCATCACATCTTATCACATCACATTTAGTACCGTTTTCTACTTTCGATACCGATGGGACTTTTCTAAGTTTCTACCAATTGCTTGGCCTTGTTAAAGGTACTTTTTCTCAATGGATATTTTCATATTCTTTCTCAAATTTCTCAAGTGAAATATATTCAATATTCTTCTTTTTGAGTAAAAGATTCATGCGATTTACAAAAATCAATTCTACCCATATTTTCCAATAAAATTAATAATGCTCAAAATTCCACTTTTGATAAATACTCATAATTTGAATTATGCCAAAAATTTCTCTTTTACCATTTAATTTCTTGGATCTTAATTATCATGGAAATTCCTCTTTTTGCATAAAATAAATTTACCAAAAAATTCTCTTTTACCATTTAATTACTTGGATCTCAAATATCATGGAAATTTCTCTTTTTGCATAAAATTCTTTTTGCATAGGATGTCCAATCCTAGAATATGGTAGGAAGTCCTCTTTTAGCATTATGCATAAAAATAAGATATGTATTATTTTTTGAAAATTTTACCATAGCTTCGCTGCTATTACTGATAATTCTTAAATTTTTCTAAAGAATAAAATCTTGTAATGAAAGTATGATAGTAGTTTCTCTTTTATACTTAAAATCAAATTATGAATTTAAATCATAATTTTAATCATAATCATAAACTTAATTATGATTATCCTACTAGATTAAGCTAATTTCATTATTTCTCTTTTTCTAAATTGATAGGATAATCTATTTCTCATTTAGAATCAATTAGAGTAGTTTTTAACTGCTTATAAATAATCTAAAAGAAATAACCATTATTTTGTTAATACAAAATCATAAAAATACCATTTTCTTAATCTCTAGCTTATCAAGCCTAGAGTTTAGCTTTGAATTAAGAAAATATCATTGAGAAGCTGGCCCCCGACCAATCAATTGGTCCACCAAAAGGAGAAGAGAAACTCCAAGAGTTATTGGAGAGAGAGAGAGAGAGAGAGAGAGAGAGAGAGAGCTCCAAGCTCCCAAGAGAGGAAAATTTAAGGGATAGCAGAAAATATGATTATTTTAATATAATACTGGCATAGTATAGCTCCAATATATTTTTACAAAAGACTAAGGGTCTATTTATAGGTGAGGGAGGCCACTAACCAAGTCCAACTGAGTTCTAGAATTTTCCAAGTTCAGTTTAACTCAATTTGGACAACATTTGGACCAATTTGGCCCCCTTTTGTATTTGGTTTAATCCAAGAGAGAGGAGAGATAAAAATATCACAATTTTTTTTGAATTAAAAACCCTTCCACATATGTGAAAAAGGTGCCTATCTCAAGAGTCCCCCTCTCCTTACCAAGGTGTCAAAAATGCATCATTATTCCAAAATATCTTATTTTTTTAGTAATATCTCATAATTTTTAACTAATAAACCTTGTACTCAGTCAACTCTTCATCTTATGTGAGCATTTACTAATTTTTGGGTATTTTCTTTTATTCTTTGGATATATCTCATCCCAACACTTGGATTAATCCAATTGGCCCATTGGAACCTTAATTAGACCATAATTCGAAAATATCTGAAAATGTAGACCCCTAGGGTAAGGTCCCTTATACACATTTTCAATTAATTCCTAATGCACCTTGGAAAGTTCATTTTGAATTTTTGTTTCAAGGGAATCCATTTTAGACACTAGGAGGATTTTTATATCCAAAGATATCTCAATTTTGGATTATCTCTCTCTAGATATTTTCTCTCTCTAGGCCAAAACAGCATAAAACAAGATATTTCTTCTATTTTTGAGAGGGGAATAATTTCAAGAACAGAAGGGGAGGTTCTTACACCTTTACACCTCAAAAGTTGGAGGGAGGAATCTTACATTCTACCCCACTTAAAACGCAAGATGTCCTCATCTCGCAATCAACTGGAGGATAAACTCTTTCACCTTAAGATCCAACTGATTCTGGGGTTCCTTATAGTCTGGTCAACCCAAACAAAATCTTGGGATAAATATCCCTTCTACAGGAACAACATATAGAACTCATTATCAAAGAACAATTCATTCAGAACATACAGAACATTCATATCCTTAAAATTCTATCCCCACAGAAATTTCAGTTATGCAAGTTCTCAATTTGTCATTCCTTAATTAGATCCACTGGGTCAAAGGCTAACAGCAGCAATCTATCAGCACAAGCTACTAATCTCATAGTGATTTGCTAGTCACATAATCGTCATTCCAGTTATTACTAACATCATCACTGGGATTCATCCCATTCATCCTCATTGTGGCTTTGTTCAACTTATCTTTTTTCAACCAGAATTCAGAAATCATCATCTTTCAATTAGAATCCAAATCAATTCATCAATTCTCAACTAGAATTCAAAAAATCATAACCAACATTCGAATTCATCCTACTGGATAGCATTTTTGCTTATAACTTCAAGGTCTTAGATTTACTTGTATATATTGTCACTACAGAGCTGCACATATACCCACGGTATATATGGGTAGTCATGGTTCTTGGAGCTATAAGGTAAATACCATCATATCTAGGCCTCAAGCAAGTCAGGGATTCCATACAATTGCGGTGTTTCCATCTGAAGACCCAAATTCCAATTTATGAGTCTTCATTCTGAATATCATTTTATATGAATTTCATCACACCATTACAATCTTTTACTGGTACTTCATTCTGAATATCATTTTATATGAATTTCATCACACCATTACAATCTTTTACTGGTACTTCATAAATTTTTGACATTTCTTGCTTCTCAGTTGTTCCACTTTAGCTAATTCTCTCTGATACTAGCTAAAAGATCCCTGCCCCCTAGAGACTAATCCCTCAGTTCTTCCAAAATCGAACCCGGAAAAACTTCCCTCGCCCAATAGACATAGGCGATTCCTCCAGGATATTTTTATTCTAACATAGTCAAGAGCCTTAACTAACCAAACTGATCCGACCGAACCCGTAAGTCACATGGTCAGATCAAGGAAGAGACTTGCACTTGGATCATAGAAACCAATGCTTTTTTCCTCATCCGAACTCGTAAGTCATATGGTCAGATCAAGGAAGAGATTTGCACTTGGATCATAGAAACCAATGCTTTTTTCCTCATCAAGAGACACAGCCATTGATTCTTTTCCACAGAACAAAGACTATCCGGGATTTACTTCATCTATCGTAACATAACAGAATTGAGTCTCATTTTAAGGATCCATCAGTCCAGTCCTAACCCCATCCAATCCCATGGGTTGCCAACTACCCAACCACTGTAGTGATAGGATCCATTTAGAAATTTGGTTTTGTTTTGCCCCGGGTACCAGGGAAAAGAGTTCCCATGCCCCCTAGCCGGTGCTTCAAGCAAACTTCAAGATAGTCACACCACTTACACACCCAATATGAAATTGCCTGTTTCACAGATTCAGCTGTCTTTAAAATAATCTTTTAATGAAACCATAGCATCACTGATCATAATCCTCCAAAATGTCTAGCTTGAATTCTAATTTCCAATCATTCCTTCATCGGTGTACCTATGGCATCATTGGCAACCAGAATGCTCACCACCTATTCACTCAGGGCCTTTTCAATAGTTCCTAGCTCATAGTACCCGGTAATATAATCACATACGAAAATCCAGATGACTCTCGATTGAAGATCAGCAAAATCAACCGACATTATGTCACGTCTACGTCTACGTGTATCCACATCACATTACGTCACGTCTACGTCTATCCACATCACATCTCATTCAGTCCATCTGCATTACATCACATCTCATTCAGTCCATTTGCATTACATCACATCTCATTCAGTCCATCTGCATTACATCACATCCACATCTATCCATATCTCATCACATCCATTCACATCTCATCACATTCATCCACATCTTCACATTCACATCCATCCATTCATTCACATGCACATCCATCCACATTCATCCATTCATTCACATGCACACAATCCACATCCATCCATTTATTCACCTTCACATCCATCCACATCCATCCATTCATTCATTCACATTCACATACATCCATCCATTCATTCACATTCACATTCACATTCACATCCATGCACATCTATTCACATCCATCCATTCATTCACATTCACATCCATCCATTCATTCACATGCACATCTATCCACATCCATCCATTCATTCACATTCACATATATCCACATCCATCCATTCATTCACATGCATATCTATCACATCACATCTCATTCTCATCCATTTACATCACATCACATCCTTTCACATATCATCACATTCACATCCATTCACATCTCATCACATTCACATCCACATCACATCCATTCACATCTCATCACATTCACATCCACATCTATTTACATCTCATCACATTCACATCCATTCACATCTCATCACATTCACATCCACATCCATTCACATCTCATCACATTCACATCCACATCTATTTACATCACATCACATCCACATCCACATCCATTTACATCTCATCACAGTCACATCCACATCCATTTACATCACATCACATCGCATCCACATCCCATCACATTCACATCCACATCCATTTACATCACATCACATCTCATCACATCCACTCACATCTTATTACATCGCATTCACATCTTATTCACATCGCATTCACATTTAGTATCGTTTTCTACTTTCGATACTACCGACATGACGTTTCTAAGTTTCTGCCATTGCTTGGCCTAGTTAAAGAGGTACTTTTTCTCGATGGATATTTTCATATTCTTTTTGAAATTTCTCAATTGAAATATATTCAATATTCTTCTTTTTGAGTAAAAGATTCATGGGATTTACAAAAATCAATTCTACCCATATTTCCCAATAAAATTAATAATGCTCAAAATTCCACTTTTGATAAATACTCATAATTTGAATTATGCCAAAAATTCCTCTTTTACCATTTGATTTCTTAGATCTCAATTATCATGGAAATTTCTCTTTTTGCATAAAATAAATTTACCAAAAATTTCTCTTTTACCATTTAATTACTTGGATCTCAAATATCATGGAAAATCCTCTTTTTGCATAAAATTAAATTTACCAAAATTTACTCTTTTCTTGTAATTAATTAATTATACATAATTATAAAAAAAATTATTTCTCATGAATATGATGAAAATCATTCTTTTTGCATAGGATGTCCAATCCTAGAATATGGTAGGAAGTCCTCTTTTAGCATTATGCATAAAAATAAGATATGTATTATTTTTTAAAAATTTTACCATAGCCTCGCTGCTAGTACTGATAATTCTTAAATTTTTCTAAAGAATAAAATCTTGTAATGGAAATATGATAATAGTTTCTCTTTTATACTTAAAATCAAATTATGAATTTAAATCATAATTTTAACCATAATCATAAACTTAATTATGATTATCCCACTAGATTAAGCTAATTCCATTATTTTTCTTTTCCCAAATTGATAGGATAATCTATTTCTCATTTAGAATCAATCAAAGTAGTTTTTAACTACTTATAAATAATCTAAAAGAAATCACCATTATTTTGTTAACACAAAATCATAAAAGTACCATTTTCTTAATCTCTAGCTTATCAAGCCTAGAGTTTAGCTTTGAATTAAGAGACTATCATTGAGAAGCATCCTTTTTCAAGGGATTTAGCCATAAAGATGGCTATTCTTTTAGAGAAAGATATTTACTTAAAGAAGGCATTATAATTAAGTATAAAGAAAAACTTTCTCTTAATTAAGCATTAAGACTTTAAGGGAAAGCTTGATTTGAATTAAAACAAATATTTAGAAAGCTTGAGAGGGGTTAAGAAGAAGAAAGTCATTGAGATAAATTGAAAAAACCCATAAAATTTGATTTTATCTTCAAGTTTGGCTTGATTCTCTATTAGCAGTGAAGCCCCCGACCAATCAAAAGAGTTGTTGGAGAGAGAGAGAGAGAGAGAGAGAGAGAGAGAGAGAGAGAGAGAGAGAGCTCCAAGCTCCCAAGAGAGAAAAACTTAAGGGATAATAGAAAATATGATTATTTTAATATAATACTAGCATAGTATAGCTCCAATATATTTTTACAAAAGACTAAGGGTCTATTTATAGGTGAGGGAGACCACTAACCAAGTCCAACTGGGTTCAAAAATTTTCCAGATTCAATTTGACTTAATTTGGACAAGATTTGGACCAATTTGGCTCCCTTTTTGATTTGGTTTAATCCAGGAGAGAGAAGAGATAAAAATATCTTTTTTTTTTAAATTAAAAACCCTTCCACACATGTGAAAAAGGTGCCTACCTCAAGAGTCCCCCTCTCCTTACCAAGGTGTCAAAAATGCATCATTATTCTAAAATATCTCATTTTTTTAGTAATATCTCATAGTTTTTAACTAATAAACCTTGTACTCTTCATCTTATGTAAGCATTTACTAATTTTTGGGTATTTTCTTTTATTCTTTGGATTTATCTCATCCCAACACTTGGATTAATCCAATTGGCCCATTGGAACCTTAATTGGACCATAATCTAAAAATTTCTGAAAATGTAGACCCTTATGCTAAGGTTCCTTATACACATTTTCAATTAATTCCTAATGCACCTTGGAAAGTTCATTTTGAATTTTTGTTTCAAGGGAATCCATTTTAGACACTAGGAGGATTTTTATATCCAAAGATATCTCAATTTTGGATTATCTCTCTCTAGATATTTTTTCTCTCTAGGTCAAAATAGGGTAAAACAAGATCTTTCTTCTATTTCTGAGAGGGGAATAATTTCAAGAACAGAAGGGGAGGTTCTTACACCTTTACACCTCAAAAGCTGGAGGGAGGAATCTTACAGTTACTTTATAGATACTCTCTCAATTTAAGTAATATTTCATGATAAATGTAAAATATTTTTGGTTGTATTTTTTATCTTCACTTTGTTAATCTTGAGTCTTGGAGATAGTTGTAAAATATTTATTTAATTAATCTTATATCATTATTCATTCATTAATATGTGTATTACAATTGACCTGTGATTATGAAGCATTAAATATATGTATTACAATTGACCTATAATTATGAATAATCACATTGTAGTGTACTTCTATTAAAAATTATATGTTCTAAACATATACTTGGAATGATTTGCAATGTTTAGAATGAAAAACATTTCATACAACAAGCATTATTTGCTCATTAAATATTATGAATCATCACATAGTAGGAATGTTCCACTAAAAATTAAAAAGAAAGTTTTAAATGTATATTTGGAACAATTCACAATTTTTGGAATGAAATACATTTCAGGCAACAAGC
The DNA here is from genome assembly GCF_041138505.1 of Cibotium barometz. Taxonomy (NCBI): domain Eukaryota; kingdom Viridiplantae; phylum Streptophyta; class Polypodiopsida; order Cyatheales; family Cibotiaceae; genus Cibotium; species Cibotium barometz. The sequence goes on from NC_141055.1 coordinate 11,704,932, forward strand.
ATGCATTTTGTGTAATAAGCATGCATTTTATATTCCACATCCATGCAAACAACTGCCTACAATTATCATTGATAATATTAAATTTAGAACTGAAAGGACACAAATGCCTACACTTATGGTTGATAATTGTCAAATTTAGAACTAAAAAGACACATTGCAAAACACGTAGAAAAACTTATTATAAAGAATGAAGTACAATATAAAAATGACAAACACATCTAGTGTTTCCTAGGCCTCTTGCTACTTGATTCTCTCCTCACCAACATGGATGCAGTAGAACCAAAATGTGTTCCCCCTTCATCTCTCTCCCATGATGATGAGCAAAGGATATGCAATACCTCCTACATTTCCAATGGCCAATCAAGGCTTGCAGTGCGCTGCCATGCTCCTTTAAAAAATAATATACCATTTTTCTATGCTAGGACACATTTCTCCAAGTTGGATTTTGTTGGAATTCTCTTGAACGAGGCAACTCTTGTGAGTGCCTTCAACTACTGCATGAAGCTTTCAGGGCCATGGGGGAGCATACCTTATGAAACACAATCACACCGTGTATGATGCACCTAGTTTACTATGTTATTGTAGCATCTTGTTATCTTTCTTGGTCTTCCCTGTTGACTACTACCCTACCTAGAGGTATGTACTTTTAATCCCTGAGAAGTTGGTTATCACCTGAGGGTACTTTTAATATCTACTCTTATTATTCCTACCTAGGACCAAAATAGTTACTCCTAGAGCTTCTTATACATCCTTATCTACTCTTATTATTTCTACCTATTGTAGATTTAGATTCTACTCTTCAAGATCTTTTTGACAATATGTCACATGAGGGAAAATTTTGGACAAGTTCACCATGATCCCATTTTTCAAATGGGAATGGCCAAATTATCTAATATGGAATCAGACATGTTGTACTCTCCTTTGGAGTAGCTTGAGCAATCAAATCCTAGCTAGAATTGATGGAAAAAATATCATCCATTCTTGTGCCATCATAGTGAGCTATTTCATTGATAGGGAGGTGGAGCATCTTCAAAGTCAATGCTTAGATCTTTGATGCAATAAAGCTCCTCCTCCTCCATTTCTACAAGCTCTAGTACATATTGTAGGAGGAGGTACTCCTCACTTTCAATGGCGAGGAGAGTCAAAGAACCCTCCATATAGTCAATGCTTGCATCTTTGATGCAATAAATCTTCTCTTCCTCCATTTGTCAAAGCTCTAGAATATGTACTCCTCACCTTCTATGGTGAGGAGTACATATTGTAGGAAAATCTACTCGTCACCTTCTATGGTGATGCACCTATGCTTCATCCTTATGATTGCTTTGGTTCACCCTAATCTTTGTTGGTACACACCTATGTGTGTACCTAATCTTTTTGCTTTGGTTCACCCTAATCTTTGTTGGTACACACCTATGTATAAGCATCATAATATATGGAACATAATGCAATGGACCTCTATTATGGTGTATATTATCTTATGTCCAAGAAGTGCTATTGATAGAACCTAACTCCATGAAGTGTAACATGTATGGAGTGCTTTTCTCAATAAATCATTACCAAATCACATCAAATTTTACCTTGTGCATATAGCCCTTATCATCATCTGGTCAAGACTCAAGACTTCTAAGTGGTTCTTCTAGACCACATAGCTAGCATCACCTACTAGCCAAGCTATCCAATTTTGCCCAATGCCATAAGAGGGAAGAACATGCCTAGTGCACCAACTGCATTCACTAGGGACCTTGTGGAAGGTAATCCAAACAAGCTATAATGTAGAAAGTGCAGACAAGACAAAGTGTAGAGAGTCATTTGGAAAGACTAATGCTAGTAGAAATAAGCATATAGACTTAGCTAAAGTGATTTTATACACTTATAGTCTTTCATACATACATGTGTGAAAAATCCTAAATCCATATGAGGCTTATGAACAAAAAAATAATGCTTTCAATAAACTTGAAAAACTATACGAGAAAAAAAGATAATAACACCAAAGATATTGAGAAAGAAACATCAAATTGTACTTGTATTAAAAACACTTCTCAGAAATTACAAGTACATTGAAACACAGGTTTACAACGCATCATATGATTTACTCAAATCATATTATCCATGTTCAAACTGAAGGCATCGCCATTATTACACATCCTTCGTACAAGTCTCAAATCCTTGTCCATAAGAGTGATGCCCTTCGCATGAATAGCTGACCAACATGCATGAGGTCCACCGATATGCCTTAGCTGCTTCTTGAAGAGCTAGCAACACTTGGGCTGACCATCGTACACATTATTGACTGTAGAACTAAGTCTTGCATAGAACCTATTACGAGACATTCGCCGGAGATTTTGCAATATCTCTCTCACTAGTCTTGCAAATGGCACCCTTGGTATGATTAAGTTTGTACTTTTCTAATACTTCCTTATTTCTCAAAGAGCAGCAGTGCCTGGTCTCCATCTACGCTTCTTGTGATGTGGCGTATGTGGATGTGTTGTACCTGTAGTAGTGCCTCCTGGATTGTCAAATTGAGTGCGTTCACTATCAGTCTCCGTTGATATATTGACCTAGGGCTGTGTCAACTTTAGTCAACTTTAAAAATAACACAACTATTCACACACAAGTATGCATATACTCTCACACATAAAATCATTTAATATCATGGTTATAGTTAGTGAGATTATGGGTGATATATCACATTGGTTTACAAGCTCTATGTGAAAGCCATTTTGGTTTAGTAAAGTAATACTTGCATCAACAAAAGATTACAGAGTTTCATCTTGCATTTGCTCATTTGAAACACTTGACTCTCAGGTTTTCCACTTGCTTCCCTCTCTTTTTGAGATCTCAACCATTCAGCATGTTTCTCTCTACCTAATGAATTCTCAAATCGTGCCTTTATAACCTCACATATGACTCTGTGTATTGCATATGATCCATTGGACATAGGTTTCTTCTCCTTATTACTATCTTTCTCTACCACCATATAAGTAATTGTTGCATTGGATTGACATCATAGATTCCACCTCCATGAGCAGTTGTCTTTTGGAAAGCACATCATGCTTGCCAATGAGATCGCTCCATGCCCTGTGTAGACCATATCGCTAAACTTTCTTCATTTGCAAAGTAAGGACCATGACCATGACCATGACCATGCAATATATGCTACATCAATAAACAATGTAATCATAGTTAGTCTGTAAAACCATATAAATTAATTGTAATGTCACACTTATTGTAATGTCACACTTACCATGTAATGTGTTATACTACTTGAAGTCCAGGCTTCACCCAACTCATGCATAGAATATACCAATCACCTTCTTACCATATGTAACTTTTTCCATGCTTCATATTTCTATGGTTGTTGTACTAGTAGTTCTCCATTTTCATTTCGTGGTGCAGAGAGAAATTTCCTTGCTTTTGAGCCACCAAAGCAAGGCCTGCATGGTACATTGCCGCTTGCTCTGGACTTTTTTTCATCCTTCTTTATTTCTACCTAGCCTCGATGTAAACCCATCCCAGATAATACTTCTTCCACCCTTTTACATATTTCTTGGGCATCAGAAGCTAGCTGCATTTTATAAAGCAAAACACACATATTCATAAACCAATTTGTCTATGATCCTCACTAGTGCATTCAAAGTGCAAAAGTGTACTCTTGTCAAGGAGGGGATGTCAAGAATAGGATCCCACTTAGGATCTACTCGTACCATTCGGCCCCCATGGAAAACAAATTGATCACGTGTAGGACACCCTTCTCTGCCTGTTTCTTCCCATTCTTACCTTTCTTTCTAGACCGCATATACTATATGCAAGGAAACTTTGCATGTACTGCATTTGACACACCAAGCATGCACTTCAAAGTTTTGATATCTCCAGCAAGGTGCCATTCCACTTGATACTCACCATAACCTTCCACGTGCAAACTTTCACCATGATTTTGACATTGCACTATATTAGGTATCTCTGTCAAGTTAAAGAAAATCTTCAAAATCTCATGATCTTCCTTTGGTACTTCAAATGCAGCAAGCCACCAAATTTCATTCTCAGACTGTACACTAAAGTAATCAGGATGACCAGGCAAGATGTTAGGATCCAGTGCTCTATTCATGAGAGTTAGGATCCAGTGCTCTATTCATGAGAGTTAGACTAACACGTTCTAACTTCTGACCTTTGATAACCTCACTTTCATCAAGCTTCAAAACAAATTTTAGCTTACCTCCACATTCTGCAACAACAGATATATTGTAAAATTTTACCATTAGAGATTGTAACTTATATACATCTAATACAAAATTGTTATTTGTGTGCAAGACAAATGGCACTTCCTTTGACCCATACTTGTATACATGTATGTGACATAAGTGCATTGGCTCACCAATTAATTGTTCCACCTTACTGTTTAATGATTGTCGTGCTTGCATCACATGAAATGGTTTAGGAAGAGGCAATACCCTTTTCTTTTGCAACACTTTTTTAAACCTTGTATCTAAATGTTTGTATATCATGCCATAAGATTGAGAACTTATTCCTACCTTATCACATATTTCATGCATATCATTTGATGTGAAGGAATCACTTACCTCTTGTAAGCATTGTATGATAACTTCATTACCAACAACTGACTTAAACTTTGGGCATTCAAGCGCGGACTTCACCATATCTTTAGTGAGTACCTTTTCAATTCCTTGATTCACTTCATTTTCTAGATTGCTAAACATGTTTTGCATATTATCACATTGTGCATAGATCCTTCGCCTGTATTGTCCACCTGTCTTTGCCAACATGTGCTATATGACCTTTGGCATTCACGTAACTCCCGTGTCATTGTGGGCCTGTGGGCCCATACGTGATAGTCTTCTCTAGCATTATCTTCATCTTCTTATTACTAGCCTATAAATCATTAACCTGGTTAATCAAACTGGCATTTTGCATTACCATGTCATGCATAGCATCTTGCAAAACATTGTTCTCTTCTTGTTTTGCCAACAATGATCTATTAAGTTTCATGATGTGTTGTGCAGAAACATGGGCTTGGGTTGCAAGTCTCCAAGTATAACCCTGTAACCCTTTATTACCCACACAAACATACTTGACAAATGATGTTAGTCATGAGAATTGGGGAGATGTTGTGTAATAGGATCAGGTGGATATATAGACCCATCAACCCAAAGATCTATATGTTTTTTCCCTGCTATTCTGTGTAATTACATCACCGATGGATTCATCATTGAAACCTCAGTTCTCTTGTATAATGGGGCATACTCTTCATCTAGCTGGAAGTGTATACTTCTCTTCTTAGAGATTCTTGCTTCCTAAAACATCAAAAAACTAGAAACACTTAGATACATCACTATCTACATTGAGTACAATCAATGCCTACAAGAAAACTTACACAAAAGTTCATGATTATTAACACATATGTGTAACTTACTAACCAACTTTAACACATGTGTAACTTACTAACCAACTTTAACACATATTATTATTATTAACCAAAATTAATGCACATATTATTATTATTATTAACCAACAATAAAACATATCTTACTATTAACTTTATTATTTACAAATAGTAATACACATAACCAACAGGAAAATCTAACTTATAGAACTCAATTGAACATAACCAACATCAAAACATTCCTAACCTCCATTGTTTTTCTATGTTGCTTCTCTGTACTAGCTCTGTGTTGTCTCTTTGTTGCTTCTTTCTTTGATAGCAAGATTAATGAAGAGGGAAATGGTTTGTTGGCTCCAAGAAAATGGCACCAAAAAATCAAATCACTCTTCATTCTCTAGCTTTGTAGTGAATAAGTGCAATAGAACAGGAGGGAAATAGAAAAATTCGTAATGCACTATTCTCTAAAATAAAAAATCTAAACACATTCTTAAAATCTTAAAAAAATGTCTCTTCAAATCTCTATAAAAAAACATAAAAACACACGAGAATGTAGATAAAGCACGGATCTACGTACTCGTAAAAAGAAATTATGAAATACAAAGTACAAATCAAGATATTAAATTTTTAAGATAAAATCCTTCTAGAATCACGAAATGATTGTTTCTTCAATCATAAATGAATCTGGGCATTTAAGAATGTCATATCTTTTGAGATATTCAAAACCAGCTCAAATAAAAAAATAGTTTTTGAGATATTCGAGTTCTGAGCAAGTCTGGTGAGCAAGTCTGGTACAGTTCTTGGTGGACAGTCAATAAAATAATAAGTGAATCTATTATAAAACTAATATTTTGAGATATACAAGATTCAAAAAGAGAAGAGAGAGGAGAAATATTATAACATTATTTTTGCACTTTTCCTTGATTCATGGAAGAGGGAGAAAGCTCTTAGAGGGTCAGTTTGTGAGTCCAAATTTTTCCTAATGGCTATATAATGATGTATCTCGATGAAGTTAAGTAATGAGGTTATGTGTTTGCCTTGAGTCTATTGCCTTGATTAGTAGTGTTCTTAATTAAGTGTTACTTGTCATATTCTTAGTGATAAGTCTTATCATGTGCTTTGAGCCTCCATATCCATGCCTAGATTCATGCTTTCTCAACATAATGACATGTTTCTTACCATAGATTTTGAGTCTAGTAAGTGTTGTTTAGAGGCTAGTGAGCTTGGCACAAAAGGCTCATAGGCTCAACAAGCATGGTTCAGAGGCTTAACAAGCATGGATGCACATAGACTTAGAGATCTAGGGAATAGGTGCCAAAAGAGCTCGACCATGAATATAAACTAGCTAGCTTGCTACTACTAAGGTGCTCACTTCGTTATTTTTAATGACTAGAAGAGGAAGATGAAGGAACAAGAGAATTCTTATGCATATAGAGAGGAAGAGAAGCACACTCATGTATAGAGGGAGAAAGATGAATCAAATGAGGAGGACATAGAGAAATAGGAGTGTTGAGCTCTTCTTATTGTAATTGCTAGTGGATGTTTTTGTGGTGTAAGTCTCTCTCTCTCTCTCTCTCTCTCTCTCTCTCTCTCTCTCTCTCTCTCTCTCTCTCTCGCATCATGTGGCACCAAATGGCTATCCTAATTTATGTAGCTATTCACACAATTACTTCTTTTCCATGGTTCATTATTCATCATGGATACTTTGTACTACATTTGGTCTCATAGACCCTTCAGGTGTCTAGATGGTAAAAATAATCTCTCTCTCTCTCTCTCTCTCTCTCTCTCTCTCTCTCTCTCTCTCTCTCTCAATCAATCAATCGATCAATCAATAAAAAAACTAAAAGGTACATGTTAATGGATAGTAGCAAAAGATCTCACACCAACATAGCTTAAGGAAAGAGGAGCAAAGTTGGAGAAAGTAATCAAGAAAGCTACCTTGAGGGAAGGGTGGTTATTACCTTGAGGAGAAAAGCCTAGAGAAAGTTCAAGACCTTTGCAAGGAGGGTAATTAAGAAATCTACCTTGAGGGAAGGGTGGTTATTAACTAGTTTTCAACCTTCAATAAAGTTAGAGATAATGTCTATAGCCTCATCTAAGTACCCAATGTCTAACAAGAAAAACTTATATATTAGAATTTTTTTTCTTTTTATTTTGAGGACAACACTATCCAACATTGTATTTTGGTCCCACAAGTCATATTTACCCTTTGTAGATGTTTGTTTATATGGTCTCAGTGGTCATATTTGGCCTTTGTGGATGTTAGCCTAGTTTATTCTCTCTCTCTCTCTCTCTCTCTCTCTCTCTCTCTCTCTCTCTCTCTCTCTCTCTCTCTCTCTCAACACACACACACACACACATGGAAGTTATGTGGGACAACTCTATGACATGCTAAATCATCCCCTATCATAACGGATTGAAACTAATATAAAAAGAAAGCATTCCTCATGGTGGAAGGCATGAGTATGTAGGGTATTGATGAAGACTTAGGAGGTGGAGAGAGAGGATCACTACCATGTTCAGATGCCCACATCACTATGAGATTCAAATATTCCATTGTCATGAGTAGAAGTGTGGATGCAAAACCCTAGTATGAATGTATAGAATCAGGTAAAGTTGTAAGAATGCACACACCAATGAACTATTCGGATAGGCCTCATCAATACAAGCTATTCTTTGAGATTTCTCTTTGGAGACCTTTGATCCTTGTGAGAAACTCATCCATTAAGTCTCCCTCATTCATATGCTTGGACTCTAATTGCTTGTGCAAGTAGGCCATGAATGCCGTGTTATACACTTGGTAAAGTGCAACTACCAAGGCTGCTTAGAAATTTTACACAAGAGAATATGATAAATAATCCTCATTTTCTAGAAAGTGATGCCAATGAATGTGCCTATGTATCCTTGCTATCCAACCTTTCTTGTTACAGTATGAAAGGTGGGGAGGTGGATGGCACAATTACATATGAAGTAGTATCACTATCCAAAATAATTATATAATCCTACGCTAGCAAGGCAAGGCATACCTCAATACCAATAACAACATTCCAAACCCCTTTAGTTAACCAATACATGATGCATCATTGTATAGGACCACAACGGGTAGTTGCTCCTGTCAAGCTTATCCTCAGTGGTAAAAGCATCCTAAATACATTAACACCATGCAAAGAGCATCGATCAACCATCCTCTGTTTTTAGTTTTCTACTAAATTTTTTAGTTGCGTGTGGCCATTTTGAGATCTCGGAATGCATCAATAGCAAACCGGTCCATGAGAGATTGGGTTTTGTTTTGGAAATGGATATTGTCATAATAAAGTGATGGGTAATTTATTTGAATATTACTCAGCTATGATCTTTCAAATTTTAAAAGGAGAGAGAATGCCAATTTTGTATACTTTGTTTCATACTTTTCCTTCATTTAAGAAAGAGAGAGAGAGAGAGAGAGAGAGAGAGAGAGAGAGAGAGAGAGAGATAAATCCCCTTATGCTATTCCCCAGTGTTGGCATACAACACCTCTTTGAGACATGCCATTCTCCCCACAGCTATCAATATATCTGCCTCCTTGGTCCATCTCGTTGCTTGTGTTTTTCACTTTTCTATTTAAAAGTGGTGTGGGTCATAGTTGGTGACCACTTCACAGAGGCATGTTGCATATCACTAGTGTTTTTGGAGTTGACAACATGCACCTTTATGCTAGGATAAACCTTTGTGAGTTTGATTTAATTTAATTAGTTAGCTAGAGTCGATCCAATTCAATTGGTTAGTTAGGGTTACAACCTGGATTGGTTGGGGGGGGAGGGGGGGCTATGAGAACTTTAAAGAAAAAAAATCTAATTTTAGTTTATAAATCGTATTAAATTTGTGTAACAATTGGCTAGGCATAATTAGTGGTTCAAATCTTATTACAGTCTATAAATCGTGTTAGATTTGTTTAGCGAGACTGGTTAATTTGAGGTTATAATATCCTTCAATGATTTGTTAGATTTGTTTAGCGAGACTGGTTGATTTGAGGTTATAATATCCTTCAATGATAAAAATCATTTAAAAGAGGCCACTCTCAATTAGGAAAAGAAGAGTTGTGATCAGTTTAATTAACTTTGTTAATTATGTCATCATTATTGTAACATTTTAGGAGTGGGTAATTTTTAATTATAATGTCTTTGTTTGTCCTGCTTACCCTAGATGAGATTGAAATATTAGTCTATTAGCCTACTACTCAAATCTCATGAAATATCTCATGAAATAATTTTTAATTATAATGTCTTTGTTTGTCCTGCTTACCCTAGATGAGATTGAAATATTAGTCTATTAGCCTACTACTCAAATCTCATGAAATATCCATCAAGAGCCTGGCATTGATATAAGCTACATATTTGAGTCTTAATGAATATTCGTAATTTGTATTTTCTCTAAAGGACATGTATAAAGCCAATCTTGGAACTTTTACTGGCCATGCTTGATATCGATTTAACTTTAATATAATTAGCTATAAATAACAATGTACTTGAGAATTATACAATGGAATGAAGATATCTGTATGTGTTGACCTTGTATATTGGGCCATTCAATTTGGCAATTCAATCATGCAAGTAATGCTTCATTCTCTAACATGGTGTAATGCCACGCCTATGGCACATTATTATAGCTATACACATTTATTTAAAATTTACATGTATAAATTGTTTTGATCTAAAATTCATGGTAATGCATTTTTAAGTCTAGAGAAGTGTTTATTTTTTTACCCTGCATTGCTAAAAAAAAAATAGCCTACTTGGGCTACCTTTAACACTACTCTCATAGAAAAAGACATTTTTATGGCTTTAAGTGATAGGATCTTGGTACAAGGAGAAAACTCACTTACCTTTTAAACTATAATTTAACACATGTGCAAATAAATCAACCATGGAAAAAGCATATAAAATCATAAGAAAAACTAATGCAAGACAAGCATTGGGTGGCATCATATAGAAAAAAAACCACTTTGTGGCTTTTAGTGAGACAGGATCTTGGTATAAGGAAAAATCTCTCACCACTTACTTACCTTTCAAACTATAATTTAACACGTGCAAATAAATCACATGAATGCATATAAAATCATTAGAAAAATTAACACAAGACGAGAATTGGGTGCAATCATATAGAAAAAAAGCCACTTTGTGGCTTTTAGTGACAGGATCTTGGTACAAGAAGAAATCTCCCACCACCACTCACTTACCTTTCAAACTATAATTTAACATGTGCAAATAAATCAACCATGGAAAAAGCACATGAAAGCATATAAATCACTAGGAAAATCAACACAAGACAAGCATTCTCTCCCCCCGTCCCCCCGTGACACAAGTGAGTCAACTTCCCACACGAGAGTATTTCTTATATTCCTTCCAAAATAGCCCAAGGTGCCATAAATAGCTTTCCTTACAAAATTGGGTTTGTGTTTTACAAAAATTTTAAAAAAAGTCTTTTAACTCAGATTGCAACCACAAATAATTTCACATATGCACAAAATATAACACGCCATAACTATACAAAATGGGTGGTGAACATAATAAAAAAATGTCAAAACGTGGCCAAATAAATGGTAACTCCTCATGATATCACAAATGATAAACATACACTATGTGTTGGGAATCAAGGTCTTACCTGTGTGTGAACCCACTCTTATGAGTAGGTTAGTGTGTTTATATGTGAACCACCTCTAAGAGGGGCATGAAATAATATCTAGATATTTGTGTAGTGTGACATAAGTAGTGATGTCATTGGATACATTCCTCTATAAGGACCTTCCCGAATTCAAAGCATATCATCAATTGTTTATGCAAAGAGGGACTACAGAGGAAAACTATTTCTTTTTTTAAAAAACAAGGCAAAAGAAAATATCATTGAGGAGAAACAGCTTCCCCCACACAGAGGAATCAAACTATTGTTATTGGGCTTTTTAAAGTCCAAAGTTATGTATTGTTTTCAGTTCAATTGTGTGTTGTTTTCTGTTGTTGTGAGTGTGTGATCAAATCCTTGTTTGTCCCTACCCATGGGGAATCCCATAACTAGCTTATGAAACTATAGCCATATGATTCACCCTTGACCAAGAAAACTCACATGAGAAACCATGAGCCTAGTTTATCCTTGACACAATATGAGGTAGTCCCTTGAGGGAGTTTTTGTTAGGAATCAAGGTCTTACCTGTGTGTGAACCCACTCTTATTACCTCTTAGAGAGGTATCAAATAATATCTAGATATTCGTGTGCTCTGACATAAGTAGTGATGTCATTAGAGAACCTTTGTAACCTATAAAGGTACATGTACTTCATTCAAGAAATCAAGTAATAGTCACATCATTGTGTACTTATTTCTCTCTCTAAGAGATTTTCTTTCTCTCTCTAAACCTCTCTCCTTTGCTATTTGATGTTTACACTCCGTAGCCATGTATCTCTTAAACCCTCCATAGCTACATCTCTACCATGAAATATAACACTATGCTTAGCCCTACACCCATACAACATTGTAGTCGACTCTGTCTCGCAGTGCTCGTCGTCACCTATTTACACTCCATAGCCATGTATCTCTTTAACTCTCCATAGCTATAGCTCTACCATTAAATATAACACTATTCTTAAACCTACACCCATACAACGTCGTAGTTGGCTCCGTTTTGCAGTGCTCGTCACCTATTACTCAACAATGTGTTAGTTACATATAATCAATTGGACTCCTCACAATTCATCTCAACATGGTAGCATATGATAGGCATAAACATATAGCATATGATAGGCATAAACATATAGTATGTGATCGCAGTGCGCTCGTCACCTATTACTCAACAATGCTAACCATGTTAGTTGCATACAATATATTAGACTCCTCACAATTAATCCCAACGTGATAGCATATGATAGGCACAAACATAAACACTAATAACAACAGCTTAGTATATAACATGGAATCACCTGCAATACCAATCATACTAGCATGGCCCTAAATGTGCCTACACCAATAACACTAGCCTATTAGTATTTAATAATGGAATCACTCATGATACCAACAACTACCAACATGGTGTAATAGTATTTCAGGTGTCCCCAATCTACCATAGAAGGATCTAGCTATTATCTCTCTTGCTTGAGTTTGTATTTGTCCTCGGTTATGTGTTTTCTTATATAAGTGGATGAGGTCTGGACAAGTGCAACGCTCAGGCATCCATCGAACATCTTCTATAGGATGGTTCTTCAAGGTCAAAAGCTACTTAGTGTAAGTGTTTCCCATGTGTGTGTGGTAGTGTGTTGATGATCAATGATTGGTGTGTCGAGTTCAAGTATTTCCTCTTGATCTTCAACAACTAGTGGTGGTTGTTCATAAGTAGGACATGAAAGCAAGTGGTCCTGTAAATAGTTTCAACAAACTAATGTGAAAGGAATTATAAATGTGCAAGTGTGATGGGGCAAATCTAATCGATACACAAGGTCATTAATCTTTTTGGTGATGCAAAATGGTCCATAAATTCTTGGCGCAAATTTCACTACTAGATTCTTCTCAACACTCTTGAGATGCCTATTTTGGATTCTTAAGAGAACATAATCACCCTCTTTAAAAGATATGAATTTACACTTCTTGTTTGCTTGTTTATACGCTTCTTGAGATTTATGTATATCTTGGCATACTTGTTGAAATATGTTCTTAAAATCTTGAGCAAACTCATCAGCAACCTCTTCTTTATGAGAAAGGTGAGAATTCCTAGAAATGGGTAAAGTGTTTCCATAAATAATCTCAAATGGTGCACAATACATGTAGCTCAATGAGGTGAATTCTTGTACATAAACTAAATAAGGTGAATGTATTTATCCCAAATTCTAGGTTGGGATGAAAAATAGGCCCTAAGTAAGTCCAAAATCATCCTATTAGTAACTTGTGTTTGTCAATTAGACTCGGCATGAAATACGATTGTGAAATCCAACTTAGTGCTGCTGCCTAAGTTGTCAAAGTGTGTAATCCAAAAATGAATGTGCAAAACTTAGAATCACAATCAAACACAATGACCAAGGATAAGCCATGATGCACAAAGATTTTCTTGATAAATAAGTGTGCGGCTTATTGAGATATCAGTCTTTTTCATGGAATAAAGTAGGCTTGTATACAAAAGCGGTCCACTATCCTCCAAATCATGTTATTATGACTTTCAGTAGTAGGAAAGCCCATAATGAATCCATTGATGTCTGCTCCCATGGAATGGGTAATGGCATCAATAGTCCTTAGATCTTGTTTTTCTAGCTTTTGATCTTTTAACAAGTAGTCATGCACTCGGTAATTCAGCTACATCCTTTTTCATCGTAGGCCAATACACTTCTCTAGCTATAGCATGTAATGTAGAGGATACTCCACTATGACCCATGTAAGAAGGTTGATGCATCTCCTCTAGAGCAGTCTGTCTAAATGGTCGTGTGATTCAAATGAAATGATATCCTCCACTATGACCCATGTAAGAAGGTTGATGCATCTCCTCTAGAGCAGTCTGTCTAAATGGTCGTGTGATTCAAATGAAATGATATCCTTCATTATATGTGTATTCACCATTAAGAATCCAATTATTATCTTTCATTAAGTTCCAAGGCTTTGAAGAATCTAGATTCTGCTCATAGGAATCCCCCATGGCTTCAAAGGGTGAAGTCTCTATGGAAGAGATATTATTGGTGCTAGGCCTTCTACTTAAAGCATCAGCCAATATGCTTTCCTTGCTGCCAGGTTGATATTGTATCACTGGCTAAAAACTTTGAATAAAGGACACCCATTTCATGTGTATGTATGAAATCAAGGGGTTGAGAGAGAAAGTGTCTAAAAACTTTCAATAAAGGACACCCATTTAATGTGTATGTATGAAATCAAGGAGTTGAGAGAGCAAGTGTCTAATACTCTATTGAACAATCTTGATTACGAATTTGAAACCATAATATAATGTTTCCAAGTCCTAAAATCATGTACTACAGTAGACAACTCTCTGTCATATGTACTATAGTTGCACTCTATTGGTTTCAGCTTGTGGCTCTTGTAAGCTAAGGGATGACCATCCTACATGAGGGCTGCTCCAATCTCATAGCCACTTGCATCGGTCACTACAAAGAATTTTTTAGAAAAAGTCAGCAAGGTGTAACACAGGGGCATGAGTAAGATCTTTTTTCAAAGCTTGAAAGGATTTATCATGTCTATCAATCCGAAAAATATGTTTAGCCATCGTTAGGAGATCTCAGTAGGAGCAGATGTGCAATGTATGCAAAGTTCTTGACAAAATTCCTAGAATTGCTGCATAATCCTAGGAATGATCATCAACCGTGTATATTACAAGGTCTAGGATTCGGTCTTCTTTGGATCTACTTGAATACCCTTAGCTGAGATTATGTGGTCCAAGTACTCAATTTTATCTTGAAAGAAACTAATATCAAAAGAGAGAATACTAGCTCCAATTGTTTCTTATGATCTTCAATATTTTTTCTAAAGACTAGTATGTCATCATAACTTTGAAAAGTAAAAGCTTTACGTCTAATCTTACTACCCTTCATGGAATCATGAGCATGTAATATGGCCTCAACAGTTCTACGGGTCTAGAGTCTTTTGAAATTGATGAATATGTGCCTCCATTGCTCTTTATTTGGGTTAATCTATCTTCGAGCTCCCTCTTCAACTCCCTCTCAATACCTATTTTTTATAATGTAAGATATTAAGTTGAATAGATAGAAGTTGTGGAATTTCCCCTATGATAGAGAAAATTTTAAGAAAAAATTGAAGATAAATTATATTTTTTACATAGAGAAATAAAGAAAATAAATGGTTTATCTTTCACTCAAATGATAGAAGAAAGAGTTATCGCCCCACCTTGAGTTAATTTACTCGCAAAGAGTTTAGTTTCGCTATTCGTGAAGGTAAGATGGGTGTTGATAACTCTATGTAATTTGATCCGAGTGATAGAAAAGGTCGGAAAAAATTTCAAGGTGCTTACAAAAATATAAGTAATCAGTCTTCAAACTGCCGTAGGCCGAGATGATTTGATAAATTTTCAAAGATGTTTTTTTTCTTATTTGTTGTCAAGACTGCAAAAAATAGCCGCTTGTAGTTTGATCCCAATTTTAAAAGGACACCAACTTTTGGGTTACAAAGTTAATGTAGAAAGACTATTTTTTAATGCCTTCAGAGCTAATAAAATAGTTTAATCACCAATTTATGATTAAGAAAAATGTAATCTCGTCGAGAAAAGCTCATGAACTTGATGCCTTTTTTATCAGGAGATGAAATCTTGATCTCTGCACACAAGGCAGCCATGTTTTTTGCAGATTTGAGACCTCCAAGACATCGTTTAACACCTTGTGTAATCAAATCTTGAAGAGACGCCTTGAAGCAAATTGCATTATGATGAATGATAGGCATCGTTTTCTCATCTTCTTTAAGCCTTTTCAACTACACAGGCCTTTGTATTAAGGTTTCAAGTACTTAGTTTGCCCAAAGGCCCTTGCTTTTCCTTCCTTGTTTGTTCCAAGGCCCTCCGTAAGCCCTCTCCTTTGTTTGTCCAAAGCTCCTCCGTAAGCCCTTCTTTTGGACTTTAGTCTCCTCTTTGCAAGCTTTTTTGAATTTTCTCCTTGATTAATACCTTAAGCCTAATACCTCGTTTTCCCAAAGGCCCTTGTTATTCCTTCCTTTTGTGTTACAAGGCCCTCCGTAAGCCCTCCTTTTCTTTGTCCAAGGCTCCTCCGTAAGCCCTTCTTTTGGACTTTAGTCTCCTATTATCAAGCTTTTTTTAATTTTCTCCTTGATTAATATCTTGTGCCTAACACTATTTGCGCGATCTTGGTACAAGGAGAACTCTCTCCCTGCTCATTTTCCTTTCAAACTAGAATTGAATGATCAGCAAATAAATCAATCATGGCAAAAGCATATAAATGTATGAGAAATGTATGAGAAAAATTAAAACAAGACAAGCATTGGCTCCACTACTCCCCCTCTCGGTGACGTGAGTAGCTCCACTTTTCACACGGGTATTTTTTATATTTCCAAAATAGCCCAAGGAGATTTCCTTACAAAATTAGGCTTGTCTTTTACAAAAATAACCATAAGTCTTGCAACTACTAAGATTACAACCATAAATAAGTACACACGTGTAGAAAATATGCCAAATGCCACCAACGATACAAAATGGATGGCGGACATAATAACAAATATCGGCCTGTGGCCAAATAAATGAAGTAACTCCGCATGATACTACAAATGATAAGTATGCACTGTAGACAACCTTACACCCACGCGCTGTCCTAGTCATCATGCTCACCACCTATTACTCAACAACGTCAATCATTTTAGTTACATATGATCAATTGGACTCCTTACAATTAATCCCAACATGACATCGTATCATAAGACACAAACATAAACACCAATAACACAAGCTCAATATATAATACGGGATCACCTGCAATACCAATAACACTAGCACATATATAACATAAGATCACCCGTGATACCACCAACACTAGCCCGTTAGTAATTAATGATGGAATCACCCATGATACCAACTGATACCATCATTTCAGGCGTCCCCAATCTATTAATATAAGTCTCTAACTAATATTTAGAGACTTGTTTTTTTTAATTCTCTTTTAGTAAATTACTTCAAAGAAATTTCTACCAGTGAAATGCTCTCAACACAAAATACTGATTGAAAAAAAAAAACAAGTGACATAAAAGTTTAAAAAACAGTCTTACATAGGCATCAATTAGACAATATTTAGAGACTTGTTTTTTTTAATTGTCTTTAAGTAAATTACTTCACATAAATTTCTACTAGTCAACACAAGATACTAATTGAGAAAAAAATTCAAGTGACAAAGATTTTAAAAGCATAGTCTCATACAGGCATCAATGTTAGTAAAAGAAAAAAAACTGAAGTATTATTTTTTACATGAAAAATACCTTAAATAATTTCTGAATCATACAACAAATATACATTCAAGCCATTCGCGTGCATATTCTATCAACTAAATAAAGATACACTTTTTTATACACATCATTTTAAATATACCGTTAATATAATATTTTAATGCTTTTTAATCGTTGACAACCAAGCATTCTCAACCATAGAAATTTAAGTTGGTTTTCCTTTCCTTTTTTTAAAAAAATCTTAATCAACTTTAATACAAAACTAGTGTTACTGTTTAAAACCACAGGTATTATATAATAAATACTAAAAGTAAAGCACTTTATGTAATGTTCTTTACCTACCTACTTTGAAAGAAATCTCAAAGACTTCTTAATAATACTAATAATACTTGATATAGGGTACACATCCGTATAAAATATAGGGTTGAAAACCCCTTTTTAAAATAATTTAAACAAGAACAGATCCTAAATGATTTCTCCTAAAGTGGTTGAAAATTGTACATAGAGTGGTCAAGGATTACACTGCATAAAAGGTACTGATACAAGGGGGTGCATTTTCTTCAATAAATAACTCACACAACATGGACATAATTTGCATGAGTCGTAATTTTGCAGATATTTTGATTATGTTTATAAAAAAAAAAATTGATGATACAAATGAATAAATTGATGATACAAATTGCATGAGCCATAAAAAAATTTGATGCATTCATGCTTAAAACTGATCTGGTAGCAAAAATGATCCCCTTCAGATGGTGAGAGACACTAGAACAGGCCACCACGCATGTTAGATTGCTGTCAGGTGAAGGGCATCATCTTAAGGATCCAGATGATTCAATCTCAATGGGCTAGCATTCCCACTTGAATCCACTCTCTGAGTTTGAGGCTTCTGCCTGGCTTTCCTGCCATGTGGATGATGCTTTCGTTGCAATCTGGCTGTGATACCTACAGTCACCTGAAAGGTTTTGTTTGCCATGGCTCTTTTCAACCATGTCGGGTCTTTATCCTTTTGCTGATGGGAGAACTCCTGTATTATTTGATCATCTATGGGGCAGAATGTGTTTTCGAAGGATTTATAGACAAAAGATGGAACCAGGGCTGCCAGAGTGACTAGGAGGACAGTGAGCCAATATAGAGGTGCTGGTGCACAGGCCTCAATGAACACTCTGTATGCTGTTGTTGAGATTGTAGGACGAATATAGCCATATACCACCAGAAATAAGTACCAAAGAAGAATGCTGCCCCAAATGCAGACATGCTGAACCCATGTGAAGTACTTGGTGAAAAGAGCAAGCTGGCAGTTGACAGTCCACACAACACATGTGTATAATGTAGCTCCTAATATTTCGGCACCTGAGACTTGGCCACCCTTTCGGAATGCCTGTCGCTTCAGGATGTTTATAGTAAAAAAGAAGACCACAATGGAGCTAGCCACTCCATTTGCCATCCATCCAAGAATCCGAACCCACCCAAAGTGCAAGTTCTTTATTCCTTGCTGATATATGTGTGGAAACTGCAGTTTTAAAAATTAAAATTAATTTTTTTTTTTTTAAAGACCCACACTCACACACTTCCAATACCTTTCAAAAACTGCACAGCAACAACAACAAGAGAGCTAGTAATACTTACCTGTAGCTTGAACCGTGAAGCAATGTCCTGCTCAAGCACACCAAATGATATTACTGGAAGGGATGTGAAGAACACGTTGAACAGGGACATGTACCAGTCATTGTATGCTGCTTGCCCTGAAAAAGCTGCATAGGCTTCATAGTAAAAGAGAGTGAAGCCAAAGTGTATGTTTTTGTAGAAGAAATAACAGATCTGACGAAAAACAAGCCTGTGTAAGTGACAGTATAATGGAAAGACAAGGACTCAGTCCACCAAGTCATAGATTATGATAATTGGAAAGGCTTAGCTAGCTGCGAAGTGTGGTGTTGTACCATGTTTGCAATACGTTTGTAGCACCAGCTGCCATGTACAAGCAGTAAGCGCTCCAAGTAGCAAAACTGTGCTATAGAAAAATCACTTGCCATTGTTGCCTGGGACGTATGAAAGCAAAGAGGAGAACCCAACCAAAGTAAGTGTCTAAGAGCATCTTGGATAACAAGGCGAGCAAATACAGCATCTGATAAATCAAGCTTAGTTGCTAAAAAACTTTCATGCCGAAAAGACAAACTTAACTACAGCTATGGAAGGAAGCACAACATGTTAACCATGACAGAGAACAGTTTGAGCAAACCTGCATGCCCTCAACTCCACTAATGCCAACACCAACATGAGCTTCTTGTATCATACCCACATCATTTGCACCATCCCCAATACCCAGTGTAATGGCTCCTGTACTTTTCTTCACCAGCTTGGTTATCTGCAACAAGTCCATGCCATAAGCTGCGTAGAAAATATGGCTCCCAACATTAAGTACATACAACACATTTTACTAGTGCGTTCTTGAACAAGTAAAGACTTGTCAATTGTTTAGAGTGTACGGTGTCAGTGATAGGGACTAAGTTTATAAGTGACTTTTGAAGGCTTGTTTTTGAGAAGTTGGAAGCAACAGTTCCTCATATCATCCTCAATCTGATGGCCATACTGAAAGGGTGAATCAGACTTTGGAGGACATGCTTCATCCATGTCTCCAAAAGACAAAGTTCATGGGAGGATTATCTTCCTAGTTAGAATTTGCATACAACAATACAAGGTTTAGTCCTTTTATGCTTATGTACGGGTTTCAACCTAGATCACCCATTACCGTGGGATTTTTCAAGACTTCAACATGATGCAGCATGTACTTTTCTGCAAGACATGCAAGAAATGTTACAAGTTGCGAAGGAACCTATTAGAAGCGCTCAAGACAGAGAGAGATTTTATTCTAATAGACATCGTTCACCGAGAGAGTTCTTTGAAGGAACAATGGTATACTTGCGAGCTCCAAAATATTCCAAGACTCTACGGACGGGCCGATCTCCGAAATTATCCCCTAGATACTGCGGACCATTTCAGGTTAACCGTTGGATTGGTTCAGTTGCATATGAATTGGACTTGTCTTCTCATGTGAAAGTTCATCTCGTATTTCATGTCAGTACACTTCAGGAAGTACTAGGTAAAGCAGACCAGCGAGTTACCTCTCCAGAAATCATAGATGTCAAGGACATGACATTTGTGCCACACGAACCGGAAAAGGTTCTTGGATTTCGTGAAAGACGATTGCGGCATACGCTACTCATGGAATACAAGATCAAGTGGAAGGATTGTGTTCAGGAGGACGTTACATGGGAGACATTGCCTACCCCTTCAGAGGGATTACCCTGAGTTTTTACTGAGCTTAGGAGTGAGCTCTTAGAGGAAGGGGAGTATGTCATGTGCACATGTGACATGTAAGAGGTCTTCGACCGTCGTAAACACAACCTTAGTCTAACTAAACTGCACTTAATGATGTTTAAGAGATAGACAAATATGTGTCAATGCAATGCAGCTATATTAGATGATGAATGCGGGTACAATGAGATCCAAATAGATCTATGCTGCTGAATATGCGGATATGCTGAAAATACTGTTGTCCCACTATCTTTCCCTTGTCTCCTGGGAAGGAAACGCTGAAGGGATGCTTTGGAACAGATGCGATGCTAATCTGATGATGAAACGCAGATGCTCTCCTGTTACCTGGGAAGGAAACGCTGAGGAGATAGATGCGTTTGCTGAATATGATGGACTGAATGCTGATGCGTTGCTGAATATGCTGCTCCCAAGGCTTCCTGGAGGAGAAACGCTGGAGAACACCTTGCTGAATGCTGCTGAACTGAGATGCGATGATCTATGTGCTGAGATGAGAGGCTGAAAACGCTGCAGTCAGATGATATATCCACTGAATACTGATGCGCCTCTATTTATATGAGTGAGGGCTGCTGGTCGGCCAGATGCAAAAAGCCCACGAATGAATATCTAATGCCAAAAAGGCTGGTCGGCTGATGTAACCATGCTGTCGGCTGATGTAAGCATCCTGTCGGCTACCTCCACAAGCCCCAAATGCTAGTCTATATGCCTAATGTGATGCTACCATGCTGAATCCAACTCATACCATGTGGTACATGCTGAAAACATTCATTTAAATGCCTGAATAATGCCTGATAAATCCTGATGATGCTTATGATGCTAAAATGATGCCATGTCATTGTACACCTGAATGGTGTGCACGTGACATTCCCCGCTGCTAAACTGTTGCTAGGTGGTATACCTGGCAACCTTCGACTCCTCTGGGGATCCTTCTCCTCCGAACCACTGCCCCCTTCTATCTTCTACTGCCGGGACTGAGGTCGTCTGCAGGAGTGAAACCCTTTGAACCAAGACTCTATGTACTGCGGGAACTGAATGGCAAATGCTGCTAAAACTGCTTGGAAATACCTGAGTCACCCCTGACCTGCCTGTGGAAACCTTTCACCTACCATCTCCGTCGTTCCTGAAGCTCTGAACCTCCTGAGGCGATGTTGGAGCAAACTTCCGTATTCTGTGGAAGAGAAACCCCCTGCTGCTGCCAGTTGAAGCCCAAAACTTATGTCCTCCTTTGATGATGGATGTCATTCTTTCCCAGAGAGTTCATGGGTAAACATGTATGCCTTGCAGATGCAAGACTGACTGCTAAGATGTCTGCTATGCAAGCCATGTGCAACCCTATATGCTGTGCAAGAATGCAGATGGATGGGTTACTAATGCATACCTAAGGGAAAATCCCTAAGGGTGGCTTGCAAGATTTTGAGAACTGGGTTTAACTGTGCGGAAGCGATTATCATGATGTCTGACTGAATGATTGATGGAATGAACATGCTCTAAGGCTGGTTACCCTGTAACGCTTTGATACCAATGTGACATGTAAGAGGTCTTCGACCGTCGTAAACACAACCTTAGTCTAACTAAACTGCACTTAATGATGTTTAAGAGATAGACAAATATGTGTCAATGCAATGCAGCTATATTAGATGATGAATGCGGGTACAATGAGATCCAAATAGATCTATGCTGCTGAATATGCGGATATGCTGAAAATACTGTTGTCCCACTATCTTTCCCTTGTCTCCTGGGAAGGAAACGCTGAAGGGATGCTTTGGAACAGATGCGATGCTAATCTGATGATGAAACGCAGATGCTCTCCTGTTACCTGGGAAGGAAACGCTGAGGAGATAGATGCGTTTGCTGAATATGATGGACTGAATGCTGATGCGTTGCTGAATATGCTGCTCCCAAGGCTTCCTGGAGGAGAAACGCTGGAGAACACCTTGCTGAATGCTGCTGAACTGAGATGCGATGATCTATGTGCTGAGATGAGAGGCTGAAAACGCTGCAGTCAGATGATATATCCACTGAATACTGATGCGCCTCTATTTATATGAGTGAGGGCTGCTGGTCGGCCAGATGCAAAAAGCCCACGACTGAATATCTAATGCCAAAAAGGCTGGTCGGCTGATGTAACCATGCTGTCGGCTGATGTAAGCATCCTGTCGGCTACCTCCACAAGCCCCAAATGCTGGTCTATATGGCTAATGTGATGCTACCATGCTGAATCCAACTCATACCATGTGGTACATGCTGAAAACATTCATTTAAATGCCTGAATAATGCCTGATAAATCCTGATGATGCTTATGATGCTAAAATGATGCCATGTCACTGTACACCTGAATGGTGTGCACGTGACAGTCACAGAGTGTATCTACCGTGTGCAACACCCACACAAGACTAGCTTCGAGGCTTGGGGTAGCTTGGAGCTAGGCAGGCAGATTGGCGAGCTGGGCTAGGGATGGATTGACGGGCGGCGTCCATGTGTGAATGCCCGGTGACCGGCCAAGAGCCTATAAAAGGGTGGCCCGGGTCAATCAGTTTGTCAAAGTCTCGCAAGGTTATGCGAGAGCTCTGCGGTCAAGAGCCTGGATCTAGTGTGCAGACGTGCACTTGCTTCATACAACCGAGGCCAGCAGCAGTCTCGAGGCCCGCGAGGGTAGCTCCATGGCACTATGGGACGTCATGGAGTAGAGACTCGTCAGTACGTCTAGCTAGTTAGCTCAGCTCGTGGCTCTGTGGGGACAGTCAAGTCTTATGGGTTTTGCCCACGGCTGTCATGGTTGGGTGGTGAGTCAGGCCTACACCCCCCCTTCACGGCTTAAGGCCCTGTTTTGCAGGTTTCAGGTCTTGTTTCAGGATTGCTCTACGAGGGGACCCTTGGGGATTTGACACATTGCTTGTTTCTATGGAGATGTCTAGTTGGGGTCAAGGTGGTTCCAAACGTAGTGAATGATACCTTTAGTATGTTTGGAAAACGTGCTGAAAAGATTCCAAACGTAGTAAACGTTGCCCCCGATATATATGTATACAAAATTTATAGTTTACTTATAAACTTTTGAAATATGAAGTTTGAAGATTCATCAATGAACATTAAAGCACTTACTAATACTATACAAACTTTAATTTCAATTTTGCACAACTTACAAGTCACCAAATGCAAATATCAAATAAAATAATTAAACAACGAACATAAATGAAAGTGAGATGGATCATGGATAAATCATAAATCCGAAATCATAAGACTGTAGACATATGTCATACATGATACTATAATGAATATGATCTCAATTCTGATTCCTAGAGGCTAGGCACCTGAGCCCCTCAAACTAAGAGGCTGGGCCTGACAAACAAAGCAAAGTCTAGAGAAGTCACCCAAAAAAAAAAAACTAGTAACTATAAACTATAATAGCAGCTAGCTACTCATCTAAACCAGATGATGACTCTGAAGAACATCTCCATCCGTCAACATGTTGCCATCCGAGTCATAGTCAGGCTCTTTGACCATCGGCACTGTAGGAATGGCGTCACTCGTATCTATGGGCCCCTCATCTAAGGGATCATCATCATCATCATCATGTGCAAGAGACTCGTGCTGCTGAGCTATCTGAGCACGGCCTCGCCCTCGACCTCACCCACCACGACGGCCCTAACCACCTGGACTGCTAGTAGAAGCTCCATGAGCATCAGCATCTACAATACTCATAGCTCGTAATCGAGCGCGTGTAACCCTGCGATCTATGCTCTCAAGCTCTCTGTGGAGCTCTCGGTATATCTCCTCCTGCTCGTCTCGCAACCGGTCCTCCTGAAGCTGAGCCTCCACATCACTAGTATGAGCGACGAGCCTATCGAAGATAAAGGAATCCACCTGCCACATGTGACATGGCACATAACACGTATCAAGACTCAATACTCAATGCTGACATTCATTAGGACTCAAGATTCAATGCTCATGACTCGTGAGGTTACACATATGAAGTTTAATAATAAACATTTCGAGTTGGCAAGTAATTTATCTCGTTCGCACCAGTGGCTGTCTTGAGTGTGCACAGAAGACGGAGGTTGGATCGACAAAACACCAACCTCTCTAATTGCTGAGTGCTCAAGCAATTACGGATCTTGGTGTGCACAAGAGAGTATGCACTCCAATTCCGTTCGCATGCACCAGCAGAGCAACTCTGCACATGCCACATAGCACTGGCAAATGTCAAAAGACAAGATTACACATTGGCTGCATTATACAAACTAAGAACTTTAAATTTACAAACTTGAGATAGCAATCTAAAGGCCACTTTTTGGACAGTTTTGGCCTGGTTTCCATGGATATCCCACCACGAAAGTGGTTTCGCCTGCCCTTGAACTGCTAAGGCACTCAACTTGCCAAAGGCAACTCCCACCCGATTGCGGTAGACAACCAACTCCTCATCGAAGGTCACCATGTCATCGTAGCTAAGCACTTGAGACACACAAGCATCCTTGAGCAAATTGAGTTGTGTGTCTGTTTGGAGCTCGACCTTGTTGAACATCGGATGGAGTAATGCTGCAATCCCATGAATGGGACGACGCATGAAAGTCCATCGCGATTCAACAATGGCCATCACATCGCTGCGTCTGACATTCCAAATTTCAAAATACATATCCAATAGTAAGTACATCATATAGCCATGTCCCATAGGCCACCTAGCACTAATCGGTGGCCTTGCCATCGATGATGACACGGCCATCGCGATAGAATGCTCTCTTGCCCTCTTTTCAGGCCTGTAGGACTCTCGGCATGCATGTTTTCCTGTGTTCTATCTGCATCCTTGTAAGGTCGCCATCCAAATAGATGGGATCTCCCTGTAATCCTCGTAGAATCACCCTCTTTCTCATGAAGGTGACCCTCTCCGTCTCTCCTGCAAACTGTAGGATGAGGGCTTGCTTGCGTGTTGAGTCTTTCCCGGCTCTCCATGCTTTGGTGAAGAGGAGAGGGTCCTCTTCCCTATAGCCGAGCTTCATGCATAGAAGCTGTCCATCTTTCTCGGGAGTGGAGTCGGGTGTCTCGGCTATACCTGTGACTCGAATGTTGAGGCGGCGGGCATGCCTCCTCTTCTCCTCCTCAATGGTGGTGTGAATGATTTGGTGTTCTTCCCTTTGAGTCTCCTCTCTCACTTCTTTACGAATGTTCTTCTTCACCACCTCAACCCATCCTGACTGCTTGGCTTCGAGTTTTCCCTCCATGTCCTTTGTGATCTCCTTGGAGATCTCTTCTTTGATGGCCGCCGTGAGTGTTGTCATTGATCTCCCCTTCTTCCTTCTCGATGTTCTTGACGGCTACCAGTTCCACTTTCAATGCACTCACCTCCTCCTTGAGTGCTGTGTTCTCTTGTTCAAGGTCCGTAACCCGTGCTTCGAGGGCCATGATGTGCCGGTGTAGTTTGTTCTCCACCTCATTGAGATTGGAATCGGATGTCTTCTTGTTCTCCTTAATTAGTGCCTTCATTGCCGTCTCGAGGGCCTCGAGCTTCTCTTGGAAACTCGGAGCCATTCCTCGAGCTTACTCTGCAGCACTTCCCACAGGCAGGGAGGAGAGAGAGAGAGAGAGAGAGAGTTATGATGCTGCCTTGGGGGCCTGAGGAAGGGTGGGTGGGGAAAGGGAGACGGAGGGCCTAGCAGAAATGCAGACGGGCCAGCATAGCGAGCCAGCCCAGGCGGGAGAGAGGCAGAGAGAGAGAGAGAGAGAGAGAGAGAGAGAGAGAGAGAGAGAGAGAGAGAGAGAGGCGGGCGAACAGCAAAGAGAGAGAGAGAGAGAGAGAGAGGCGAGCCAGCGAACAGAGAGAGGCAGGCGAACAGCGAAGAGAGAGAGAGAGAGAGAGAGAGAGAGAGAGAGAGAGAGAGAGAGGCGAGCCAGCCCATGCGAACAGCGAACACCGAACAGAGAAGCGACGGGCGAACAGCGAAGAGAGAGAGAGGGCGGCGAACAACGAAGCGAAGAGAGAGAGAGAGGCGGGACAAGGCAGCGCGAGCAGAGGAGCACGGGCAGGTGGATATGAACAGGGAGAGGCCACCAGCGCGTAGCGCGAGCAGGCCAGCACAACGGGCAGGGTGCACAGTGTGAGCACAGCAGAGATCCGTGCCAGGTACAGCACAGCGTGGACAGGAGAGAGAGAGAGAGAGAGAGAGAGAGAGAGAGAGAGAGAGAGAGAGAGAGAGAGAGAGAGAGAGAGAGAGAGCTGTATTAACGTCTACTAGAGGCCGAACTCGACCTATGAGACAAATCAATGTACAACTGTCAATGTCTTCTGGATGTCCAGAAAAAAAAAGGGCAAAATGAACATGAAATAAACTATGAAAGTACTGAGCTAGTGGGGGGGTGTGGTGGATGGAGCACTACTGCTAGAGGCTCAATATGCAACCTATATGCGTAGGGTATACAAGAATGCAATGCAAATCTGTCTAGATCCAACCAATACCATAATGGGGGTGTAATATGTGATACGTAGGCCATGGCGAGGCAAAAATACCTCAGAGCATGATCTCCGGGTGTGAGTGTAAGTGAGCTAGCCGCTCCTGGATATGGTGCTGATGTCAAGCCCGTATCTCTGTGATCTCCCTCTGATGTAGTCTGGGAGTTTGGTAGCCTGGTGCTCTCGGTCTCCGTCTGGCTCGGAGGTCCGCAATGCGCTGAAGTGGAACCCCCCCCCCCTGTGTCAGGGTAGGCACTACGATAGATCTCTGGAAGAAATCAGTGAGCTGGAGCTGTCGCCCACCTCTCCCTGTGGTATAATTCCGTAGCGGTGTCTCTCTGTGGCGCTGTGTCTCTAGCAAGAACTGGCCACACATGTGAGCCATGCTTTTTGCTTCAGATGCACGCATGTGAGGTAAGATTTTGTTGCTTTTTTGATCCAAATATCATCTTCTTATAAGCGCTTTTTTGTGCTTTTCTTTGGTCGTTCATGCAACACAAGAACAAAACAGCATGTTGGTGTTGCTTGTGCTTTTTCTGCTTTTCTCTATGCACAAAACCCGCATATGCATCACTGCATTAAAAGTGCAGGTTGTCTAGCCATGTACGACTTATGATCAAACATGAGGGGGCAAAGTTTGCCTACATTATAAAGTGATGGTCCGTTTGTAGTAAATATCATGGGTTGGATGCCATGGTGAGGTTTGGTCCACTTTTTGGTCCTTGATGCGATCCCAAGTAAGTGGTTGTGTAGCACATAAGCGTATTACAGCATTACAGCAAAAGTTTTGACTGGAAACCTTTATTTGCATTCCCATGACCATTTGGCGGGAAGAACTTCTAAAGGATGAGGGATTCGAGTTTTTGACATGGCATTTCCGTCATCGTACTTTCTGCCTCACGTATTAGGCCGAGCGTACTTGAAGGCATGCATAAAGCTTATTGTAGACTTCAATGATTGAGGATATGTATCTCGTAGCATTGATGGGGCAATGGATTTGAACATGCTCTCTTCTGGTGGTGTGCTTCTTCTATGCGTTATCTGGTTGTGCCCTTCGTGGCCAGTAATGAAAAGCACAAAGGAAATTTAAAGGTTGGATAGCCTCATCGCTCACGATTGGTTATTGTGCTGGTCACTAATGCTAATAGGACGTTGGCCATACATAGATACAGTGTCCTGGCTGCCCATTACCCTAGGTATTCAAGAAGATTGTCGTTTACTCAGCACGATACCAATGGGCTTGATTGGGTGGCCGTGCCCAAGGCCATGTGACTTTTATTAAGGACTTGCCTGCTTACGCCTGTTCTGAAAATTTTTATTTTTATTTTTTTTAAAAGCGACCTTCAGAGTCTAAGAAAGCAAGACATGAATTGAAAGCATGATTTCCTCCCATTTTCCACATATCCGTTCCTTGCTAGCACCATTCACATTAGGATTTGTACAATCTTTTGTCTCGCGGGAGAGGAGGTCACATGGATATTCGATTTGTTAAACATTTTGCACAGCCAATTCCCAAAGGAAAGGGATAGCCTTGTAGGAACAACCCAATTTGTTGATTGCTAGACAACACTTATGGTTGAGTGGTGGTTATTCAGCAGTAGCAAGCGTTTCCTTAGTGCTTATCCATTTATCTTTTTTTGTGTCCTTCATTGGACAAGGAGATGCAATGGATGCCCATAGAGACACTCATGTATCACTAGTCTCGGAAGGATGCCTGGTAGTTTATCGTGCTAGGAGACACCAATGGGTAGAGCATGGGCTTCTTATCCCCAAGCGTTGAGGGTTATTTTTTGAATGGGTGAAGACTAAGCAAGAGTACTTTCAGGGACTCTAGCTTGCTCGACATATGATAATGCAAAGAATGTAACATCTTTGCTCTCTCTCTCAGAGGTGATAATGGGTGATATAGTTTGAGGATCAGAGGTGCTTGGGCATATACTTGATGGAGCTCAGACGACACAGGGATGTGGTGTTGAGGCAGCATGCTGAGAGACAGCCCCGGCTCCGACAGGACCACAACGGAATCCACTGCCCACAATAGTCCCTCTACTACGACATCAGAGCCCACCACCCATACCCACGCTCCAACTCCACGCCCCAGAGGAGTTCTTAGTGAGAGAGCTCGATCCATTCTATGAGCCAGACGTTCCCGACCCACAGCATCAAGACCCTCCACCACACAGAGACAGATTCGTGAGGTTCTCCGCCGACATGTCACGCTCCCATCACAGAGG
Source organism: Cibotium barometz (assembly GCF_041138505.1). NCBI lineage: Eukaryota > Viridiplantae > Streptophyta > Polypodiopsida > Cyatheales > Cibotiaceae > Cibotium > Cibotium barometz. Next base: position 11,734,244 of record NC_141055.1, read on the forward strand.
CCTGACATTCACTCCACCATCGGATCGGTTCTGGCCGAGGCGGGTGTCGTCATTAGCTGATCACAACATATCTCACTCTACACAAGATCATCTGCTGATCACATGTACTGTTAGATGTTTTCATTTTACTTTTTCTTTCAATTTTCCACGGCTCAGTATATCCATGTACCATTGTATTACTTTTGGTCTCATAGGCCCTTGGGGTCTTCCGTAGACGTTAATATAACTCTCTCTCTCTCTCTCTCTCTCTCTCTCTCTCTCTCTCTCTCTCTCTCTCTAAATTTTTTGTTTTTTAGGAGTGCGTTGCGTATCACAGTATCTCTGACATAGTCAAGAGATTTGGCAATGGCTTATCGCTTATCACATCTGCTAAGTAGTGGAACAAAGAGATCATGAGTTTAGACCTTTGACACCTTTTTTGAACCTATCCACGTCCTAGCTTTACATGCCAAAAGTGGAAGTTACTTGGCAACCACAGAAGCAAGGGTTAGTGACCCATGTTGTAAGTGCAATCATTTGTGATTTGCACATTTCCACAACCTTCTATGAGATAGCAGTCACAATTCTAGAAATTGCATGTATGCCATTGGCCACAATAGAGATCGTTTCCAATCTTTTTACTTGTTATCACTCCAAGTGATGAGTAAGAGGTCTAGTTTGAAGGAGGTAGTATGGTACATGACAAATTGACCGTAACAACTAGTGTGTATCTTGAGGCGAGCCTTATACCTTGGGTGGCTTGGGAAGGAACCCAAATGCATTAAGTCACTTATGGTGTAACACAAGGACATGTGAAAGTGACAAAATTAATGAACTACTTGTAACAAACCCACTTAATCAACAATCACAAATAATGAAACAAAGTAGGATTCAGAGATAAGAGAAATGCAACCTCACTGAGAGGGAAACACGCCCCTCCCCCTTTGCAGGAATTTTTTAATCAAACCACACGCACAAAGTGCTTGAACCTTTCCAATAGATGAGAGTTCAAAAGATGCTCACAGCCGGGTACATCTAATAAAGTGGGCTGAAATCTGAAAATTCTGATTTTTAGGGTTTGGAAACCCTAACCCTAATTTGTGCACAGTCCGGGCAGCAAGCTATCTTTTTTTTTTCCGAGAAAAGATCCTTTCATTAGTTATATAAAAACGCCCGTAGGGCTACAAAAGATCTCTCCTGCTCATAAGAGAAACAGAGCAGTGAATACAGCAAGGCAGCCCAGGAGACTCTCCCTAGGTGCCGCAAAATACAAGCATCAGTACAAAGGACTGAGAGGCTAAATCATACAATAGGGGGGGGGGAAAGCCAAACAGGTGGCCCGTAGTGCCAACGGGGGGATCCCGTGTGTAAGGTGTAGAAGGGGCCGCTGCGCCAGGTGGTGTGAAAGGCCTGGCGCCGCAAGATCGCCTCATCCGCCGAGTCGCCCCGGATGCGGTCATACTATCCTCGCAGGGTGTGGATCAACTCCTGCCAAATCCCCCGTACAGTCTTTGCTGGTGGCTCCAGTCTCCCCTCAAAGGCCGTGAAACACCGGGCCCTCCAGGTGAACCAGATGGTGGGCAACAAGCTATCTTCTCTGTCCACACCTTGGTTTCACCAAATATGGTGCAATTTGGGCAAGACAGCCACAGTAAAACGTCGTTGACAATGTGTAGCAAGTGTATTCTCTAGTAGTAAGCAGCCTTGAAATTGATGAGAAGTGCTTGAAAACAGGGAGTGCTCCAATTTATAGGCTTGAGGCGCTAATGCTCTAGAATGGAAAGAGTAAGCTCCAAATGACAAGTGGCTACTTTAATTTGTTTTCCAAGAATTGAGAAAGCACAAGCTTTATGTGAATGGCAAGAAGAGTGAGTTCTTCCTATCAGAAATTCACTATTTGTGCCATATTGTGTCCAAAGATGGGATTCGAATGGATCCAAACAAGGTCAAGGCTATTATGGAATGGCTAGAGTTGACCAGTGTGCATGAAGTTAGAAGATTTTTTGGGACTATGCTCTTATTACAATAGGTTCATCAAGTGGTTTGCAGTGATTGTTGGACCATTGCAAGATCTGACAAAGAAAGCAGTGGAGTTTAGGTGGGCCAACATGGAGAAAGAAGCTTTTGAGGCTTTGAAGTTTTAAGCCATTATAGCACCGTTATTGATTGTTCCAAATTTGTCAAAGCTGTTTATTGTAGAGTGTGATGCTTTAGGAGATTGTATTGTAATCTTAAACCCAGAAGGACATGTAGTTGCTTATGAAAGAAGAAGATTACAAAATTCGAAAAAGAATGCTCCCACCTATGAAAAGGAGTTTATGGGCGTCTTCCATGCTTTGAAGATTTGGAAGCATTACCTCTTGGGTGGTGAGTTTATCATCAAAACAGACCATCAAAGCCTCAAGTATTTTCTATCTCAGCTTAAGATCTCTGAAAAGCATCTCAGATGGGCCGACATTTGGCACAATTTCATTTTCTGATTATGCACACACTTGGGAAAGAAAATAAGGCAACTAATGCCTTGGTAAGAAGACCCCAGATTCATGCTATCTCCATAATCTATCATACAGATTTCACTGTTATGAGGGATATGTATGCTTTTGGTGAAGATTTTCAGCTTATGTGGGACAAATTGCATCATGGTGATGTAGTGACTTCTTATGCCATCAAGGATGGATTTCTGTTAATGGAGGAGAGGTTATGTGTGACAAAGGATTCCACGTCTAAAGTGATGGAGGAATGTCATGCTTCTCCTTACATGGCTCATCGTGGTATTTAAGCCATAACTCAGGCCTTGGAGATGTATTTCTTTTGGCCAAGTATGAGAAGAGATCTTGAGCAGTATAGTAGGGAATGCTTGATCTATCAAAGGGTCAAGTTTGATCAACAAAAACCAATTGGACTTCTGCAACCACTGCCAATTCCCAACCAGCCTTGGGAAAGTATTGCTATGGATTTCGTTTTTGATTTACCAAAGCCAACCAATGGAAATGATGGAATATGGACCATCATTGATAGTTTCAGCAAGCAGGCCCATTTTATTCAAGTGAAGAAAACTATCAAGGCAAAGGATATGGCTAAGCTGTTCACCTAGCAAATCTTTAAGCATCATGGATTTCCACAATCCATTGTGGGAGAGAAATTCGAGAACAGTCTTTTCTGGAGGGCTCTCTTTGATAACATGGGTACGAAGCTGAACAAAGTGAGATAGCAAATCTCACCATCTTGGATATGTTGAAGTGTTATTGCTATGAAGCCAAAGTACAATGTGAGAAGTACTTACCATTGGTAGAATATGCTTACAATAACACAATACACACTTCTACAGGTAAAGATCCATTTGAGATCATTTATGGCAAGCCACTCTTGCTACATGTACTTAGCCCAAAGAAGAAATATTCCGTGCCACTGAGTTCATGCAAGATATGGATACAGCTTTTGTTTGGGTCAGCAGAGCAATGCAAAGGTCTCAAGCCAAACAAAAGAAAGTAGGTGATAAGCATAGAAGAACTCTTACTTTTGAGGAAAGAGATTGGGTTTGGTTAAAGCTTGATAAAACTAGACTCAGGAAATCCAAAGAAAAAGAGCACCAAATTCTTAAATTAGCCGCTAGAAACTATGGACCTTTTCAAGTCAACAAAAAGATTAGTGATGTTTGTTATAGGTTGCAACTTCCAGATCATTGGAAGGTTCATAATGCCTTCCATGCTAACCTTTTAAAACCCTATGTAGGACCATCTCCAGAGGAGCTTGTTATTGGATGAATAGGAAGAGATATTGCAACCAGAACATAGTTATCTTCCACATGGTTAGGAAGAAAGAAAGGAACATCGCCAGAAAGTTCCTCTTGAAGGTCCAAAAAAATACTCAAAGCTTACGAAGAAGCTATCAGGTCAGAAGCACGTCATTCATTGTCTTGAGGCCAAGAAAGATTCAAAGGGGGAGGGATATAAGGAGCCTCCTACTTTGTTCTTCAAATCGATCATTGTCTTGCTCAAAACTGTTCCATATGTGAGTTGGTAATTACTAGATAGCTCATGGAGCATGAATTGTGATTTGTGTGTCTTTTGAGTAGCTAATTAAGCTATAATGCTCATTTCTATTTACGGGTGGCCATTGGCCAGAATGCCCAAAGTTTTCAATCGGGTGGTCATTGACTAGATGCCCAGATGATTGGATTTAGCACTTGGGTGGTCAAATTGACCAGAATGCCCAGATGAGTGATGAGTGGTTTTGAAGGCGAAACCAGATGCTCAAATCATTTGAGCAAAGCATGAATAGGTGAATCTTTACAACGAAGCCTTCTTGCACCCAAAGCATGCAACTTCTAGATTTTAGGAGAGTTGCTATTTTTGGACAACTTGAATGGATATTCAGTTCGCGTCATTACGTCCGCAAGCTAAACAAATGAGGGCACTTTTTTTTTTCAAGAAAGAGACTTCTATTGAGTACGAAAAAGGCATACAACAATCACGGCTTTAAGCTAGAAAAGAATAGAAGCACCCAAAGATGTAAGGTTATTTCAACCACTCAGGATTATCATGATGCCATGAGAGACCTGTGGGACTAGAGGAAAAGAAAATGTCATGGTCCCACTCCCTCATAAATATAACGCGCTTTGTGTGCGTAGAACGAGAGGACCCCTAAATACGAGCCCAAGTAGCCATTAGAGTATGGATGATATCACCCCATATAGTACTAATGCACTGAGACCCAAAAATATGGACACCCTCAATAGCCTCTGTTCATCTGGCTCTCTAGATCTACCATGCTGTAATACTGGCAACAATCTCCCAACTGGTGTCAATCCTCTGTCGGGGGGGTGTATAATCAGAGTGAGGGACATCCTGCAAATAAACCATGCTGGGCAATACCTCTACGAATGAAAATAGCAGAGTCTGTATCACTGCAAAAAGATGCAGACCGGATTGGGAGAGCCAAGTAACTGCCCCCCAAGTCACACATGCATGGTGCAGCCACTCAATTTGCCCATAAGTTGGGCTATAGAAACCCAAATCTGTTGTGCAATGTTGCATTCCCATAAACAATGTTGTACAGTCTCAGAATCTGCCGCACATCTAGGGCAGGTAGGTGCTACACCGAAAACCGATCCCCACTAATTGGTGGGGAGACCACCATGTAAAAATAACCAAAAGAAATGAGAGATCTGGCTCCTTCTGTAGGAAAGCCAAAGCCTATGCCAATATCTGCGTTGTATCATTGGAGAGATATCATAACTCTCCCAATGAGGCCTCAGAGTAGGGATCCTATGCATCTGTCGAGTGAGGAGAAGCCTGGCATTCCGGACCGTGAAACTGAAAAATGGAAGGCTTTTCAATGGATCGAAAGCATCAATCCACTCCCACTCTCGTGGATCCCACTGAAGACATCTGATAGGGCTACCACCATATAGCCACAAACACCAAGAGCCATGAGTCACTATCTGAGGAGAAGGGTCAATGAATCAATGCTTCCATGAACGACCAACAATCCTCAATGGACTAAGCCTAGTATCTGGGATGATCCCCTCCATGCTACATCTCCTCAATCTCCCTCCAGGTATGATAGAGTAGATGATGCAATCTGTAGCCTCCTGGCCTATGACCTTCAGAGGTATGCCTATCCTCGAAAAGACTCCCAGCCAACTCGGATGATAGTCTCCATGAAAGGTCCTAGAGAGCCACTCATGCGGAATAGCTACATCAATCTGATCAATACGTATGCGAGAGCCCCTAAGATACTGAATGGATGCAACTCTTTGATCCTCCGGAAGACTCTTAAAGGTCTTCCAAGCAAGAAGTGTGTATGCATAGCTCTCCCATCCTGACCACTGCTTGTAACGAGATGCATCAAGGGGCTGACCGGCCTCATCCTTAATGAACTCGTTCCACATAATAGTTTGTTGGTCAGCCTCATCCAAAGACCTAGGAAGCCTTTGTCTCAAAAATGGTCTCATGCTTCTCCATGCTCTGACAATGGCTGCAATAAGAGGGGAAGATGGTGCCCTAATATCAGCCTCTGTGAATAAAAACCGTGTGCCGGGCAGCCAGTCTCTCCCAACACAGGGTGTACATCTGGAAATCTAAGACAAGAAAAAATCCTTCCAAGGCTGCTTAGTGCCTGGTAGAAAACCTCTGACCACAAGTTTGCAGAGCAACGCCCTGCACTGAACATCTAGATCAATAATATTCAGTCCCCTCTCTCGTCTGGGCTGAAAAACTGTGGGCCAAGCTACCCTAGCACGAGTGTCTCTGGTGCCATCCAAACCCAACCAAAGAAAATTGCAGATCAATCTCCGCAATTGACCAATGCACGTACGAGAGAAGCACCAACAAGAGGCAATAAACCAAGCCGAGGCAAGCAAAGCTCTAGAGGCTAAATCTAATGTCTTGGAGCTCCAATGAAGAAGCGTCTTCCTGATGCTCATAAGTACCTGAGCAAACTGCTCTGTAGGAGAAATATCAACCCCAACCTGGCATCCCAAATATCTAGTAGTGCATCCTCTATTGATCCCAATAAAACCAAGCTTTGCACCCCAAGCAACTCTCAGTGAGTCACTAATCCAAAAACCAACAGATTTGTGCCAATTAATGAGTGCCCCTGTTGCCAAACAAAACTCTTCCAGTGCTACACGGAAGGAACTTAAGCATATGTGTGAGGCCTCCAAGAATATGGCTATGTCATCAACTAACTCAGAGTCAACCAGCTCCTCTTGACTACGAAGAGGCAACCTCAATCCAGAAATACAAGTAGTGGAGCGAAGGAAGATGCTCATGGCCTCTGCAACTATGATACATAATAATGGGGCTAAAGGGCAACCTTGCCGTACTGAGTGAGACATTTGAAACCGCTCTCCTTTATCACCACAAGCGAGCACACTACTGTGGGCATCACGATACATGCATGAAACTCCCTTGATCCATCTCTAAGAGAAACCCATATGGCTAAGAGTACCCTCAAGGAAGTCCCAGACACGGCCTCCCAAAATGAGAAAATGTTATCAAAGATGCTCCTTCCATGTAAGAATCCATTCTGAGTATCATGAATGACATCCTGCAAAATTGGCTGCAATCTGATGCTCATTGCCTTAGCAAGAATCTTATATGCAGTCCCAAGTAAGGTGATAGGTCTCCACTGGCCAATCAAAGTCTTATTCCCACTCTTAGGGATAAGATAGATAAGCCCCTTAGTGAGAGAAGAAGGCATAGAGCCTGTGTCCCACATCTCCTAGAGAGCCGATGTGATCTCAACCCCAATCTCATCCCAAAAAAATAGGGGAGAGGCCATCCTCCCTTGGACACTTACCATGAGGTAAGGCACGAAGAGCATGACTAAACTCCTACATAGAAAAAGGGGCATCTAGAACGGCACGCATCTCCTCAGTGATCAAATGTGGCAGTGCATTCCAAACCTTCCTATGTGCCCTGTGTCTGAAATCAGAGTGTGGCTCAGCACTGAGAAGCTGGCGATAGAAATCAGCATAGTTGTTTCTCGTACGCGTACGAACATGTTCATACGGTACGGTACGAGTGGTACGATACCGTACGATATCGTACGGTACGAAGTTTTTTTTCCAAAAAACCATTTTTCCTTGAAAAAAAATTTCCAAATGCTTTAAAAAAATATAGAAACCTTGCTTTACGAAGATCCCAAATGCTCGCAATACTTTGCAACTTTTGTGTCTACTCAGTATGGGGTTGTTGAGAGACCTAAAAAATCTGGCGAGGTAGACTGGTAGTGTACACTTGATTGGTAGGATGAGAGAATCTTGCTACATCACTTGGGGATCCCTGGTATAGGTAGGCTAGACAATTAGATTCTCAAGTTATGTACGAGGGAGAAGATTTGGACATGGCCATTTTGATCTAGAGAGGAGTCCCTAACATTATCACCCTAGATGCACTCCTCGTATTTGTGCAAGGACGGTCCCTTAGTCACAAACGCTACACTGGGAGACCTTTGGTATTGCATTACCCATCCAAGTTCTTTTTTGGAGACAATCGGGAGATCCAACCGGAAGAGACACATATCCATGTTCTGGTTCCTCAAGCACTGTAGACTCCTCCCCTCCCAACCTTCCCTCACATTCAAGCTTGAAGCTCCATAGGTTGTAAGTGTAAAAAATAAAAACTGTATTTTATCGTACGGTATCCGAAAATTTCATATCGTACCAAAAATTCCCGTACGGTATCGTATCGTACGGTATCGTATTTTCGTACCGTGACAACCATGGAAATCAGTGGCAATCTGTCTAACATAAGAGGATTTGAGTGAAGAGTGCCATGTGAATCTTGCACAACTGCTTGACACTATCTTTGGCACGAGATGCACCGTGAGTAGCAAAGAAACGTTTGTTGCATCTGTCACCCATATGGGTCCAAAGGGATTCATGGGCATGGTAACGGTACTCTACACGCTTCTAAGAGAGTGATGAAGTTATGCCCTAATAGTACATAAAGAATCTGCAACCCATTGAGCATGAGGATGTTTCTCGTGCTCCAGCCAGTCTACATCTAATAGCCCTTTCTAAATCCAAGACCTCTTGCCACTTAGACAAGGCACATGTGTGATAAAAGTCACTAATATCACAAAGAGCAGAGGCCAAGCTTTGCGAAGCCTATGAGAAATCACGAGATCTCCAAATATTAAGAATACGACGTGATGGCTCTACATTTGAAAACAAATGATCACGGATGCGTACATGGGGTGTTGATCCATGGTGACTCGGATCTCTAATGCATAAAGCCACTAGGCAATGATCCGATTTAGAGTTGTCTCTAGCAATAAAAGTATTCCGCCCTCTGTCGGCACCCAATCATCCACATAAAATCTGTCTAACCGTGCATAAATACATCCTGCATCCCTTCTCCTGTTAGACCATGAATAAAGAAGAGTGGATGGTCTCCTCAAAATGTCATCCTCATGCCAACAATCTCTGCCATGAATGGAGAGTATAAACCTCTCCCAAGACGCGCTTTCAAGAGGATGCACAGCCCTCATGTCCACCTCTTTTATCCACTAGCATCTCACCATGTTAAAATCCCCACCAATAATCCAATGGTCGGCAAGAAGCATCAACGTAGTGAGAGATTTCCAGTAGACAATCCTCTGACCTCTATGGTTATGAGCATGGAGGTTGAGAATACCAATGCATGTAGTACCCTGCATAAGGAGGATCCACTGCGCTCTCGCACGCAAAATGACACCATGTCCAATGATGCAAGGAAAGATCAAAGCTGAAACAGAGATACAGACACGACCTTTGGCACCAATAGCTGGTGACCAAAAGGTGTATCCCGAGAGAAGCTTGCCTCATCTCCCACACTGGGTAGCATCGAGTTTATGCTCTTGCAAGAGCAATACATCCATAGGTCCACCTGTAACTGCACAATGAAGCTGAGTTTGACAATTTGTTTCTGCCGACGCGAAAAAAAGCCTCCCCAAGACCCTAAATATTCCAAGAGACAATCCTCATAAGGACTCAGAATAGGAACGACCAGATCTCCTGGTCGACGAAGGACCCCCTTTAGAGACGGAAGTACGTCTCACATAGGTAAGGGAGGGAAAATCTGACGATGTAAATCTTACCTCTCGTTCCCACTCTGGGAAAAAGCTAGGGCTGGTCCTAAAAACTGGAGAGGTACCATGACAATGCTATTGCACAACATCATCCTCAAGGGTACAATCATCCTGTAACTGTACTGCAGCATTCTCCTGTGAGGGATCCAAATTCTGTGTCTGCAGAGCCTCATCCTCCAAAGAAGGATCAACATCCTGTGAGGCAAGAGCTGCATAAGGGTTGGGGTGCTCCACTAGGGGTGCGGGTGAAGGGGCAGGTACGGGGGCCCGAGGGTGCTTGCCATCCCTAACCACAACCCAACGCTGTGTGGTCTGATGTGGCATAGGATCAACTAGAGTCTGGGCAACTGCAGAAGGCATCTGATGGGTAGGACCACGCCGCCTCCTAGCATGGCCCCTCGATCTGGGACAATCTCTAGCGATGTGGCCCTGTCAAAACGACAAATCCGACATTGGTGAGGTCTGCTAGCAATCTCCATCCTTTGGGGGAAATGAGAGCCGTCAGGTCTCTGAAGCATAATATGGTCGTCAGTAATCAAAGCATCAGGAACAAGCACAAGGACCCGGGCCGGGGTACATCATTAGAAGTGGCGGTAACATCCGCAAAAGCTGAGGCGGGAGAGCCCGGAAGGGCCGATACCTCTAGAACCTGGCCAAAGGATTCCCCTATGGAAGCTAAAAGCTTCCAATAGGACCGAGGAAGAGAAAGGAACCGTAGTGAGACTGGGGTAAGGCGTTGATCCTCTGCCACTGGATCAAAGCCCACTTGGTACTGAAAAAAGGAAATCTTCCTAGGACCAAGAGGGAAGGGGTTGCAAGCCAAAACCTGAGAAGTAGTCCTATCACTTGAGATAAGTGGCATCTAGAATGGGACAAGTGGCCTTACACTTGTCAATTTAGCCATATCCAAATGCTTTTTATGCTCTTCCTGATCATTAGAATGTACTAAGATATCATCAAAGAAAGTACCTGTGCATTTTTGATGGGCTCTAAAGATTCTATCCATCCTCTTATTAAATGTGGCAAGGGCACTAGTGAGACCAAAGGGTAACGCAAGAAATTCATATAGCCCAAAGGTAGTCCTGAACGCTGTTTTGTGCACGTCCTCTGGAGCAATCATTATTTGATGATAGCCACTCTTCAAGTCTATACTGCTCAACACTTTGGATCCATCCAACTTGTCTAGGATATCATCAGTCATAGGTATGGGAAACCTATTCTTTATAGTAATCTTGTTGAGGGCTCTATAATCCACGCACATGCGCCAAGACCCATCCTTCTTCTGGACTAACAATATTGAAGAGCAAAAGGGTGAAGAACTAGGCCTAATCAAACCCTTTTCCAATAACTCATTTACCTGCTTCATAATCTCCTCCTTCTTGGCTACGCTTACGCAGTAAGTTGGCAGTTTGGGAGCGAACTCCTAGGAATGAGGTCAATCTAATGATCTTTTGGCCTCTCAGGTGCTAGTTTATTTGGTAAAGAATCTACAAAACAATCTTCATACCTCTTTAAGAAATCAATCGTCCTCCGTATCCAAACTAGAGAGGGACTCTTTAGGCTCAAACTCTTTATTTTAGAGTCTTTTACAAAAAGCAAATACGAGGAAACAGACAATTTCATTGCTTCAGAACCTTGTACATGGGAATAGAGTTTCCTTCAACTCCCACATCAAAAGATACATTCTTGCTTCGGTCCCAATCAATGGCTAGATCCACTCTCCTATGCCAAGGCATACCAAGTACAATGAATGGGAGAGTTAATTAGGGTTAGAGTTCATGTGGGAGACATACACACAGAGAAGAAGAGAGAGAGAGAGAGAGAGTTGTGGGGATAAGTCAACTCATGATATGAGTGTGTGACTCCCCTATCACACATGTATATTGCACTAGTACACATAGTGCACTTAGTACATTAAATGTACTAAGTGTACTATGTACTATAACTTATGGGCTTGTACACACTATAAGGGTGGGCATAATGGCTTTACCCCAACAACCTCCCACTTAAAGGCAAAGTGCCCTTAAATGAAGGAAAAGAAAAAATCAGCATGTACATGATAATATACAAGGCCATATCAAGGCTGAAACTGGCCTCATCCAATGCCCATCAAGTGTCTGCAACGAGCAAACCGCTCTGGAGGCAAACTCTTTGTCAACAGATCAGCCGGGTTGTCATCCGTATGAATCTTAACAAGCTGAATTTGCTTGTTCTCTATCACCTCTCTGATGAAGTGATACTTCACATCCACATGCTTCGTCTTTGCATGAAAGACAGGGTTCTTTGCCAACTGGATGGCACTCTGACTGTCACAATGCAACAATGGAATATCCCCTGTATAACCCAAATCAACCACTAACCGAGATAGCCATAATGCCTCCTTGCAAGCCTCTGTGGCTGCAATATATCGGCCTCTGTAGTAGATAAGGCAGTGCACTTCTGCATCCTGGATATCCATGACACAGCACCTCCTGTGAATGTAAACACATAACCGGTAGTAGACTTCCGGTTATCTGGATGACCGGCATAATCCGAATCCGTGTAACCATGCACTAATGCATCCTATTTGCCAAAGCATATGCACATATCCTGTGTGCCCTTAAGGTATCTCATGACACCTTTCACTGCTTCCCAATGCTTCTTGCCAGGGTTGGCCATGTATCTAGAAACCACTCCCACTGCAAATGCAATGTCCGGCCTAGTAGCAACCATGGCATACATGAGACTGCCACAAGCTGAAGCATACGGAATCTTGGCCATATCAGCCCTGCCACTATCTGACTGTGGACTATCCATAGCACTGAGTTTCACATATGGAGGCAAAGGAGTACTAGTTTTCTTCCCCCCATCCATATTGAACCTCTCCAAAACTTTGCCAATGTATTCCTTTTGAGACAAATACAACACATGCTGATTTCTGTCCCGAAGTATCCGCATACCCAAAATGTGATTTGCATCACCCAAATCCTTCATATCAAAGGTTTGATGCAGCCTCTTCTTCAAGGCATCCATCTCTTTACGAGATTTCCCGGCAATCAACATATCAATAGACTGCCATCCAAAGCTTTCTTGATGTACAAGCAGTGATCTATGTCACTTCTCCTGAAATTCTGGGATTTCATGAATGTATCAAATTTATGATACCATTCCCTTGGTGCCTGTTTGAGCCCATAAAGACTCTTTTTCAGCTTGCATACAAGCTTCTCCTTTCCACTTACTGCATAACCCTCTGGCTGTTGCATATATATCTCCTCATGGAGATCACCGTGAAGAAAAGCAGTCTTCACATCCATCTGAATCAAATCCAGATCATCATGTGCAACCAAAGCTAACACAGCTCTAGGTGTGGTCATTTTGACCACTGGAGAGAAGATCTCATCAAAGTCCACACCATATTCCTGCTTGAAGCCCTTAGCCACTAACCTGGCTTTGTATCTTGGCTTTGCATCAGGTGCACCTTTGAGCCTGTAAACCCACTTACACGGCAAAACCTTCTTGCCTGTAGGCAAATGCACCGACTTCCATGTTCCATTTTTGTGCAGAGAATCCATCTCTGACTTCATGGCACGCTCCCAAAGAGCCTTGTCTGCCCTCTGTAAAGCCTCCTTATAACATGAGGGCTCCCCACAGTCAGTGAGCATCAAGTAGTCAACCCCTGGAACAAACCTGTCAGGGGCTCTGGAGGGTCTTGTGGACCTCGGTACCCAATGACCATCATTTGCAGGTTGCTGTCCAGCCTGCATATCACCTATTGGTGGCTCCTGTTCCATGCCATAAGGCTGAAAAATCATGCCCGGTATCTCCTCTAACTGTGCCATATCCATAGGGATATCTTCTGCCATCTCTGGCTGTCCATTTGGACCATTTTCAGCACCATTTAAGGGCTGGTTTTGCTGCTGTAATGGCTGATTTACAGCCCTTGGTTGTTGTCCATGATGTCCATCATCATCAAAGATGACTCTGCCAGGCTCCTGTTGCCTTGCAGGCTCCTTATACATGCATGTTTCATCAAAAATGACATCATTGCTGCGTATAATCTTTCTATTCACTGGATCACAAAGTCTATACCCCATTTCACCTTTGTCACCATATCCTAGGAATATGCATTTGTGAGACTTAGGATCAAGTTTGGTGCGCATTTCCCTGCGTATGTGCACGTACGCAATGCAACCAAACACTCTCAAGTGCTTGTATGACGGAGGCTTCCCTGTCCATACTTCCTCTGGCACTTTCCCACCAAGCCTCGTGTTAAGTGACCTGTTTATAAGATGAACGACTGTCATAACAGCTTTAGCCCAAAAACCATGAGGTAATGCAGCATGTGACAACATAGAACGGACCTTCTCCTGAATGGTCCTATTCATCCTCTCTGCTGTCCCGTTTTGTGGAGGATCATAAGGAGTAGAGAGCTCCCTCTTGATGCCTTTAGCATCACAAAAGTCCTGAAACTGTTTGGACATATACTCTCCACCATTGTCAGAACGCAAAGCCTTCAGTGTTTTGCCAGTTTGATTCTCAACATGAGCAACAAACTTCTAAAACACTGAGAATGTATCACTCTTCAAACGAAGAGGATAAACCCACACCTTGCGTGTGGCATCATCTATAAAAGACAAAATATTTTGCCCCTCCCAAAGAAAGCTGAGGCATCTCACATACATCTGTATGCACAAGCTCTAACTGAGCATCTTTCTGTCCAAGAGCTTTCTTGTGGGGGCACTAGAGTTGCCTGCCATATATACAATGCTCACAAAACTGAAAACTTGAAAACTTTAGAGAAGGCAAGTAACCCAAACGAGACAATTGCTCCATTCCCTTGACACTCATGTGTCCCAACCGGCTATGCCACATAGAGATTTCCGGCAGCTCGGTTGCATTTACATTAGCATGGTGACAAACACCTGCATGCATGAAGTAAAGAGTGTCCACCTTAGAGCCTCTGGCAACAACCAGTGAGCCCTTACTAATTTTCCACTTTCCACGACCAAATGTGGTAACATAATCAGCATCATCAAGCTGTCCAGTAGAAAGCAGGTTCTTCTTGATCTCAAACACATGCCTGACATCATGGAGCATAAGCTGTGAGCCATCTGAAAACATAAGCCTCACATCACCTCTGCCAAGAATCTTGCATGCATGGTTGTCACCCAAATAAACTACTCCTTCATTGCCAGCAGTATACCTGACAAACAAGTCTCTGCAACCTGTGACATGAAAGGAGGCACCTGAATCAATGATCCATGAGTGCATACCATGACCATCTCCTATAAGAAGTGAATGGGCATCAAGTGAAGACGTGAATAGGACCTCATCCTCACTGTCACCTGCATGTGACACATTGATTTCTTCAATCTTGACTCCACTTTTGCCCTTTGGCTTTACATCTTTGGCTTCATCTTTGTCTTTGTCTTTGCCTTTTCCCTTTTCCTTTTGATCATTTTTCCATTTGTAGCATTGCTTTTTGATGTGTCCCTTCTTGCACAATAATGGCATTCCAAGTCCTTTTTGGAGCGGGACTTGCTCCTTCCCCATTCTTGGCTTTTACCCCTTTGCTGGGATCTCCCACGTGCATTCATTGCATTGGACTTTCCAACAGAGTTGTTTTTCCTGTTCATCTCTTCTTGAAGAAGAGCACCCTCAACATCTGCATATGACAGCATAGCATTCGAATTGCTAGTGGCTGTCCTGAATGTGTCCCAACTCTCTGGCAAAGTGCATAAGAGAAAAGTGGCTTTGAACTCATCGTCCATTGCCAGCTTTTGATTAATGACCTGGCTGACAATACCATTAAACTCATTTAGATGGGCTGCCATAGACGCCCCTTCCTTCATTTGAAGACCTATGAGTTTCTTCAACCAATACACTTTGCTTGAGGCACTTTGCTGGGCATACAAGTCCTGCAATCTCTGCCACATTCCCCAAGCTGTCTTCTCTTCACGAATGCTGAAAAGTAAAGTGTCTGACACAGACAACATGATGGTGGATCTTGCTAGCTCATCCATATCTTCCCACTCTTCAGCAGTAAGAGAAGCGGGCTTTACACCCCTTTCTTTGATAGGCTTGTGCTGCTTCTTTTGGAGCAACACATTATAGCACTGGGTTTGCCAAATATCATAATTATGTGAGCCTTCAAGCTTCTTGATGTGAAGCAATGAAGAGCTCTCACCAGTGGTTGCCATAGCAATATGCAACCTGTCAATGCCTGACTCCTTGCAAAATGTGCAAACACTGCACCAAAAGCACACAAAGTGCTCACAGTTGTTCTCCCAAAGTTTATCTCCCACTGCGGAAGCACAAATGCAACTCTACTCCCACTGTATGTGATGAAATCACCAAAATCTGGTTGCTGCAGATTTAGGACAGCACCTTAAATGTGCTCTGTTCCCCTTCCAAAGTACTGTACAACAGTACCAAATGCTCACCAATGATGTACCAAATCTGTACCGACAAGTACAGCAGCTGAAAATGAGATTTTTGCTCACTCAAATCAATGTGTAGCCATGCCAAAACTTGTACAAAGCTGTACCAAATTTGTACCAGCAAGTACAGCAACAATAAATGCTCTCCTGGCTGTCCAAATGAGTGAAATCAGACTTTTACAGTCCCCACCACTGCATACAACAGTCCCGAACAGAAATTGGGCAAAAGCCCCTTGACTGCAAGTGGATTTCTGAGGATTCAAGGCATAAAAGTCTTGCCTGCTGCTTTGCCAAGCTCAACAAGCATAAAATCTTGAAAAGCCCCTTGATTTAAGATCAATTTCTGATCATACATGGTACATTAACGCACATGAAGGCATCCAGAGTCTTCACGATGCTTCCCCCTGGCCACATATACATCCAATACATGAAAGCCCCTTGATTTACAGGCACTTTGAGTGCTTGTCAGGCATCAACACGTTGCCCAAAGCATCAAATGCAAGTGCCTGCATGCAAATCAATCCAATCGGCACAAAAGCCCTTTGATCTACACTGCAATTTGCTGCAATTTTGCCCGAATGTGCGATTTCTCACATCATACAGCATGTATGAATGCTTAATTGCACAATTACATCAAAAGCCCCAAATTTTGACATCCGATTTCTTGCAAATTGATCCTGATTGTGACCAATGTCACCCAATTTTGCTAATTTTGCTCAAAAATTGAGCAATTTGGCACCTGTACATGCTCAATTGATAATTGTACCTGCTCAATTGCAAATCCCAAAAAAAAAAATTGAAGCATGTACCTCTGAAAATTTGTTTTGCAGGAAAGGGGGGGACGTCGAATTTCCTCTGATGAGGTGCTGCTGCATACTACTGTTGTAGTCGGGCAGGTGCAGGCGTACAAGGCTTCTCCTAGCATAAGGACTCTTTCCGAATCTCCACACCAGGGCTGATGTCAACAGCCCTCCAACAACAGCTCGCACTGCTGAGACTTTTGCTGCTTGCCTGACAAGCTTCAACTGAGGTCCATAGACGGGATCAGAGTGGATGAATTCTTCAACATCGGCGTCCGGCCAACGCTTCAAGGGCTTGTCTCTGCCACCATCGGCGATGCTGGCGAGCTTGTAGAAGAGGGCGAAGCGCTCCCTCCACGCCGCCTTGTCAATCGCGCCACCATCGAAACTCCTCAGCGGGGACAGACGCACACACCGCAGAGACAACGATCTTGGGAACCGAGGGACGGAGACGTCGACTCAATGCTTGGCGATTCACTGTCTTTGACTGCAGCAAGCCTGCTCCGCCTCGTAGACGTGTTCGCTCGCTGCTGAGCGGTTTTACGCCTTCGCCTAGTAGCGCTACACGCTTTGTGGCCAGGCGTCTACACGATTCCCTACGATGTCCACCTGTCGTGCGCTGTTGTGCGCTTGGTGTTGCTTCTGCTGCTGCGGGCGCTGCTGCTGCTGCAGGCGCCTGGTTGGCAGGTACAGTAGCGCTTTAGGCTTGTACATCAGCAGAGATGCACAAAGAATGCGAGCAGAGTGTGCTGCACCGGAAAATGGCAAGCTCTAGGGCAAAGGGAGAGGATCAAGACAGCAACCTAAGCTCTGATACCAGTTGAATGGGAGAGTTAATTAGGGTTAGAGTTCATGTGGGAGACATACACACAGAGAAGAAGAGAGAGAGAGAGAGAGAGAGAGAGTTGTGGGGATAAGTCAACTCATGATATGAGTGTGTGACTCCCCTATCACACATGTATATTGCACTAGTACACACAGTGCACTTAGTACATTAAATGTACTAAGTGTACTATGTACTATAACTTATGGGCTTGTACACACTAGAAGGGTGGGCATAATGCCTTTACCCCAACAGTACAACATCACAATGGCTTACATTTCCCATAACAAAATTCTCATGAGCCACATACTCCCCTATCTCAATCTTAAGTTTCCGGAGGATTGGGGTGATATGAGATTGCATCACTTCAAAGGAAACACTTGACGTTTTCGGAGTGCCAAACCTCTCCTTAGGCAGTTTGAGAGCTTTAATGATCCGAGGACGGATATAAGTGTGAGTAGCACCAGTATCGAAGTGGATAAGAACAGGCTGATTGGCAACCTTGCCCCAAGCCATAAACAGCTTCCTCTTCTCTGAAGGAGTATCATCCAGTTGTTGCAAGAGTTCTTCAAGGAGAGCATTCACCTCATGTGATTTTTGCAACCGATTCTCCTTCTTTGGCTTGTTGGGGAGCACTGTCCAACCATATGTTCTTTTTTCTCCATAGTTGAAGGATTTTACTTCTTTGGTATACTCTGCCAGCTGGTGATACGTCAGCTTCCTTTTGGATGGCACAGATGGTTTACTTCCACTCTTGTTGCTCTGACTTCTTTTGGTCAAACACCTTGGCCTTCTTCTTTTGGGACTCGTCTTTGTAAGACTTCCCAATTGTCAAAGGCATATACAATCCTTTTGCTTCTATGGATTCATCTTGAGCTTCTTCCAAGGTGTCCAGTTTTGTCATCTTGACCGCCCGTCAAAGTGTTGGATGTAAGCCATGGATAAACTTCATCATCTCCATATTTGAGGGAATTTCATTGAGAGATGTAAATTTGAGAGAGATTGCAACAAACTTACTGATATAAGTTTCAACATTCTCCCCTTGGTTCTGCTCCCATTCCTACTGCACATCAACTTCAAATGATGAAGGTAAAAACTTCTTATTGAACGTCTCCTTGAAGTCCTTCCATCTTTTCTCTTCATGGACAATCTTGAGCCACCAATTCAGGGCAACATCATTCAAGTGCATTCTTGCCATCCTGATCTTGGGCTTTTCTGACTAATCTTCACTACCAAAAGCAACATCGAATTGCCCAGTGAAAGAAACAGCTTTTTGAGAATCTCTCTTCCCATAAAAAGCATCAAACTCGATGCTCTTTTCTCTGGGCTTGAACTCCCGCTTGGCAGCTACTTGTGAAGTTACTTCATGAACCATTACTCCTTTCGCCATAACAGTCTTTGGTGAATCAGTCACCATGGACATTTTTGGTTCTTTGGCTTTCTCCTTGTCCTTATGAGGATTTTCATGACGAGATGAGGCAACTTGGATATGGTGGGACTTTGACGTTACACCTTGACTACCTCCTCTGATGATGGTTGGTGAGGTAAATTTCATGGTCTTTGACTTTTCTGAAGTAGAGACTCCTTTCATACTGAGGTAGGCTTTCGCTGCAACACCATTCAATCGCAGCAGCCTTCTTATTAAGAAAGTCATCAGAGACTTTAGCTTTAGCTCTACCTTTAGCTCTTCTCTCCATCAAAGCTTAAATCTTTGGATCTGCCTCGGGCTCTTTATACCTTTGAATCTTCTCATAGTCTGAAAAAGACACCGTCAAAGAACGTCGAGAACCTCCACATTGTTGATGAATATTCTCCTCTCCTTCTCCTGACATGGTGAATGTAATCTGTGGGCTAGCCAAAAACTCTATCACCCAAGTTCTCACAAGAGAAGATCTAGCTCTGATACCATGTAACGCCACAGGGACACGTGAAAGTGACAAAATTGATGAACTACTTGTAACAAACCCACTTAATCAACAATTACAAATAATGAAAGAAAGCAGGATTCACAGAAAAGAGAAACGAGACCTCACTAGGAGGGAAACATGCCCCTTGCCCTTTGTAGGAATTTATTGAATCAAACCACGGGAAAAAAGTGCCTCAACCTTTACAATAGATGAGAGCTGAAAAGATGCTCACAGCCGGGTAAATCCAATAAAGTACGCTGAAATCTGAAAATTCTGATTTTTAGGGTTTGGAAACCATAACCCTAATTTCTCCACAGTCCAAGCAGTAGGCTATCTTCTCTGTCCACACCTTGGTTTCACCAAATATGGTGCAATCTTGCCAAGAAAACCGTTGTAGACCATTGTTGACAATGTGTACCAAGTGTATTCTCTAATAAGCAGCCTTGAAATTGATGAGAAGTGCTTGAAAAATGAAGAGGGAGTGCTCCAATTCATAGGTTTGAGGCTTCAATGCTCTAGAATGGAAAGAGTAAGCTCCAAATGACAAGTGGTTACTTTAAATGACAAGTGTTAGCTAAATTAACAAGTGTAAGGCCACTTGTCCCATTCTAGATGCCACTTGTCCTCATTTGAGAGGTGCTTCTTCCATAACCTTCTATGCTAAAAATATCTCGACTAGTAAAGATTTTGTCAAAGATGCTAGCAAGTGCCTCCATTCGTTCAGCTTGCGGACGTAATGACGTGAATGGAATATCCACTCAAGTTTGTCCAAAAATAGCAACTCTCCTAAAATCTAGGAGTTGCATGCTCTTTCTTCAAATGATTTGAGGATCTCGTTTCGGCTTTAAAACCACTCATCAATCATCTGGGTGTTCTGGTCAATTTGACCACTCAAGTGCTAAATCCAATCATCTGGGGATCTAATCTATGACTACCCGACTCAAAACTTTGGGCGTTTTCACCAATGGCCACCGTAAATAGAAATGAGCATTCTAGCTTAATTAACTACTCAAAAGATACACAAATCACAATTCATGCTCCATGAACTATCTAGTAATTACCAACTCACATATAGAACACTTTTGAGCAAGACAATGATCAATATGAAGAACAAAGTAGGAGGCTAGTTACATATGGAGGCCTATTGCCCTGGGTTGATATGAAAACCTATGTTTAAATATAAATATTAATAAGTGTACTTTCACTTTTTATTATCAGTCCCAAGCCTATATAAGTCAGTTATTGGCTAATAAGTACACGTCCCTCATTGGGGGATCAAGACCTTGAGCCCCAGCCACACCTCGAAGGGGTGGGGTACGGTGGTATGGGATGTTGTCGCTAGCTGATAAGCGAGGTTGTGGGGATGATATAGCATCATAGCTTGGGGTTGCTCCGTGTATGGTTGGAAGGTAAGCCACCAGTACCATCCTCGAAAACTCTCAAAAAGTGCTCTCTGTAGAAATGGAGTTTCCCACGTGCGCCTCATGTGAAGTCATGTCACGTCGAGGCATGATAATGTGGTTAATCTCTTCCATGGAGAGATCCAAAAAGGCGAGTCGAGGTTGTACTGGACGGAGGGACAAGAAAGGCGGTTCATTTGAAGGCTATGGCACTCAAACCAGCCAGCCACTCGTGAGTACCAAAATATCCCTCTCGTGCAAGCTGCATGGACACCTCAAGAGCCAATCCTAGGAGGCAATCTGCATCCAATGTATACACATGGTAGATGTAGGTGATATACTGAAAGAGTGCATCTAAAACCAGGAAGATGGTCCAAACTCAGCCGGAATGATCTTATGCGGCACAGATGGCGGCTGACTCCTAATCATGCATGAGAACATCATAACCTGCAATCTCCCTACTCCTCCAGTCATTCACTCCTAGATCTGGTCCCCCGAAAGAGGTACCGTACAACTCTGCATGTCACACCAAAGTGTCAAATAGCCAACACTTGGTGTGGGGCTCCAAGAAATGGGCCTAAAAGCATCATCTCCAGCACATTAGGGTGGCATATCATCTAAATAGGTGAGCCTCAGGTGGAAAGGACTGATTATCTCAAGCCTCACCCTCAGCATGGAGTATTAAAAGCCATAATCTTGGTTTTTCCAAGATTAACCGTGAGGTCTGTCACAAAAGGTGAGCCTCAGGTGGAAAGGACTGATTATCTCAAGCCTCACCCTCAGCATGGAGTATTAAAAGCCATAATCTTGGTTTTTCCAAGATTAACCGTGAGGTCTGTCACAAAACCCTCTATAATGCATCCAAGTGTCTCCATAGTCCCTATGCAAAATCATAGATCGAGGCTATATCACCAGTATAAAGCAATATGGGCACCACTACTTGAGCCAGATGTGAGCTTGTTTCCCTAAACCTGTCCACATGACGAATCTTATCTATATAAAGCTTGAATAATGTAGGAGAAAGAGAGCAGCCCTGTTCGACCCCAATATTGCTGATGAAATCCCCAAAGAGCCCTCTTAGTAATCGGACCCTGCCAAGCCTCATATAAGGCCATCAGCCCCCCATATTAATTGCAATGGGAACTGAAGCTCCCATAAGCAGGCTAGAAGCCAAGATCAATGTCGGAATCAAAGGCCTTCCCCGAAAATCCAAAAAACAACATACGCCTTTTGCTTCCATGCCCTCGCCTCCTCAATAATGGCTCAAAGGTTTAAAATGTGATCCACAGTAGAACAATTCCACCTGAAGCCCGCTTGGCATGTGGCTCTCTGTCCCTATCTCTCTGATGAGATATGCCATGGACATTATTGTATCACTTTGGTCTCATAGGCCCATTGGGTCTTTAGTAGACACTTAATATATCTTTCTTTCTTTTCTTTCTTTCTGCCAAGAAGCTAATCTCAGCCTCCAACACTGCCCCATATATCCTCGCCATTGTGTGGCCTATCATGATGGTCCTGTAGTTATTAGGGTTTGTGGGTCTCCTACCTTATGGATGGGAACGATGGGGTTGGTGGTCCAGGAAGGGCAGAAGCCTTCAGAAGACAAGGCTAAATTAAAGAGTTCTGCAACAAGGGGGGCCAGGACTGGAGGGCACTATGAGCCGGATGGGATTCCCCATGGAGTGGATTCGTAGAGTCTCAGGACTTTACTCAGCCTCACACAGCCAGGTTCTCATTCAGTGAGCCCATGGCGACAGATTCCCCCTCTCCCGCTCGGTTAGACAGGGCTGTCCTTTGGCACCTTACCTCTTCCTATTCGTCGCAGAGGCCATGAGTAGTTTTCTATCCGCTCACGAGACCGGACTTCAGGGATTGCGTCTTCCCCTCCGCACACAAGCGGAGCTACTCGACTCAGAGTTTCCAGATGACACAGAAGCTTTCCTTGCAGGAGATGTGGGGAATCTACAGAGATTTGTGGAGGCGATCGAGGTTTTCTACCGCGCATCAGGAGCACAGATCAACTGTGCACAAGTCGTGTGGTTTTTGGATAGGATCGGCACCCGCCCCGACTTGGCGACCAGCTGAGGATTTTCACTGGATCTCGAGGGGCACTCCAGTTTGATATCTTGGTTGCCAGGTTGGCATTGATACCTCTCCCGAGCAGCAGCTCACCCCGCTTCTTCTGAGTATTCGGAAGAAGCTTTTATATTGGAGCTCGGCGAGGCTCTCCCTAGCAGGCAAAGTGGCGGTGGCGAGCCAGGTACTTCTAGCCACCATGTGGTACATCACTTCATGCTGGGCCTTTTCTCGGGCATGCATTGGCCAGGTACAGCGATTGATCCAGAACTTCTTGTGGGCGAGAAGTGATGGGAGGCCAGCCAGGGCCAAGGTGGCATGGCGAGTGATCATTCAGCCACGTAGCAGAGGGGAGGTTGGCTTCATCGATCTTGCTATTCAGAGCCATGCCCTGCTGGGCAAGCTAATTGTCAGATGACTCCTTCCCAGTGGTGAGCCCTAGAAGGATTTCTTATTGGCCCGGATTTCAGCCCGCACTTCGAGCCTTGGGCCCGTGGCCGCAAAGTACCCAATGGATCTTCACAAAGATGCGAGCCCGTGGTTTTAGCCCAGCTTTTGAGGACAAATTTGCAGCCAGTTTGCTTCGGGCTTGGGATCATCTCAGGCTAGCCCTCAAACAGATAGTTCCAGTTGCCTCAAAGGAGCGGCTCCGGCAGCCTTTGGTCTGGAACCCCTTGATCTGTTTACCGAATGTTAGGGGCCCGACCGCATGTATCTTGGGGAGCCTTGAGCACAGGACCAGCCAGGTCTCTTGGAGATTGGATTGCACACAGGCAGTTACCCCTGGAGAGCAAGAGCGAGGCTTGACAGGGATCCGGGGTCGAGATAGGCTCAGCATCGACATTGACTCAGCTATCCCTCAGGAGTGGCTATTGCCTATTCCAGACCCGTCCCCCCAGTGTGGTTAGGAGTGTTTACCAGACACAATATCCTCGTGGCGGTCCACGGAGCAGATGAGGACAGTGGTATGCTCATTTTTTCTATTGGATCCTAGAGCAAACTAGAGAGATCAAAGCTTCCCTTGGAGGATTTCAGAGGCTACACCTTGCAGCATGTTTCGATTTGTGCTTAGTAATTCAAATATATCCCAATCACCCACCTCATACTTCCCATCCAGATTAATGGACCACCTGATCTATTGCTTATTTAATGTCTTGACCAACAACAAAATTTTTGTGTTCTCCTGACTGACAGGATGATATGCAGAGAACAGCAAGCTAGTCTTGTATCAAATGTATAAGACAATGAAGGACAAGAAGTTCAATATATACTTTCACTTACTTAGTCCTATCCCAGTTACCCAGTTATCAACATGAAGTACAATATTGGACTCCCTGGTAAAGAGTTCTTACTGTTCTACAAGAACTTAGCGTATATGTAATGACCACAGCAATCAAGGCCACTCACCATGGCCTTCTGTTTTGGAGATACCCTGCAGCATATGACAGAGCTACATTTGATGGCTAATCCCATCAGATCGCCTTCAAGATCATTCCCCAAAGCAAAATTCAGTGCCTTGCCATCAATGATCAATGCAAAATCTGCATCATTGTCTTCCTCGTCGTCAAGCTGTTGCTTCCAAAAAATGATTTGTTGTTTTGTGTTCTCTTGGGAGACCTTCACAGCCACCAAAGCATTGGTTGTTACAATTTCCCGTCCATTAACATGAGACCTAGCACAGGCATTGAAATGTCATGGTTATATGACCTTACCTTGCTGATAAGTGCCTTGTCACCAGAGGCCTCTGCCTTGTTCACCTCATCATTGTCCAATGAGATTATCATCTGGGTCATATCTTGGCGCAGTAGGCTGCATGCAAATCTGTCAGATCCAAAAGTAATCTGTTAGCATACGGTTTTGCACCTGCAACACAACCCAGATTTGCAGTTGTAAGGCCCTTCCTGGTACTTCAAGAATCAGCACAAACCCAATATTGATGGCTGTCTCCAACTTGTCCCCTGTCAAGACCCAAATTTTGATTCCAGCTTGAGCGAGCTTGTCTATACATTGTGGAACCTGTTAGAAAGTACAACGGATTGTATGGAATAGAGCTTATCACTGTATTTTAAAATTATATTTATATAGTGAATGTTAACATTTTGTTCATTATATACCCCTTTCTGCAACTTGTCTTCCACAGCTGTTGCTCCGACCAATATCAGATCCCTCTCTATCAGTTCAGATGCTTCATCTAGCTTTATATCTCTGTCTACACCCACATAAGTTTTTGCTTTCATGAATTCAATACTCCAAGACTCATACTCTGAAGCATCTAGTTTCCGGTATGCAAGAGCCAAAGTCCTAAGTCCAGCATCAGCATAATGGGCAAGATGTGCTCTTGTAGCTTCCTCATATTTCCTCCCATCCTTCCCTAGCCTTTCAAATATTACACTGAAATGATATCGAGATACTCTATTAAAAAATAAGCGGAAAATATCCATGAGAAACACACATGTATGCAAAACTAGAAGTTGACAATTGCTTGTAGAAGTTATATACCGATGGAAACTCCAGTTTATTTCCCAAACTTAACAAAAACCAAAATGCGATCTTGACTCCTGACAGTCTACTCACACAGCTTCAAGTCATCAACTCCATCATGCATAGCATAGACTACGTACTATGACATCCCCACTAACATCATCATCGCCCAAGAGTAGTGCAGGTTCGTGCATACAACAGATATGTCCATCTTAGCGGAAAAAACTATTTTCCTACTAGCAGAAAAAAAGTGCTGCTCAAGAGCAGACTACAACTCTTATGGCTGGCCACTCTCATAGGAAGGCTACATTGTGAGGATGTGGGGACGGGGGAAGAGCTACATTGGGGGCATGTAATGCCAAACTAACCCAAAGTGAGGAAGGGGCATGAGCTTAAGTGCAGAGGAAAGTAGCACTGCTACATCCTGTCCAAGTCACATATTGAATGCTCTCAACGTCCCACAAAACGTGTGTATAAATGATCTCCATCCATGCCCTATATGCCAGGCGGAAACACTGCTGGTAGCTCCCACCTTTGATCCACTCGGGTCTCTGGGGTCTAGGGAGCTGCCAGGGCCACAAAGGCAGGGATAGCAGTGATGCAAAAGTGGGTAAGCTGGAGTGTTAGACCCTCGCTGTCCTCAAAGAGGTGTGCCGGGCTATCCTCCAGGCCCAAGCAATGGTTCCCAATGTGATGCTCTACGGATGCTGAGCTCGGAGATGAACAAGCAAAGAATCCTCCACCAAACATGCTTCGCCTTTGGACAATCCCAAAGACAACAACGCCCTGGAAAAATCTTCACAGATAAACCAGCATAATGAACTTTTATCACTTCTCCGGTGGTGAAGGGTAGATTCAGCCATGACCGAGGCTAGCACTAAGGAGAACACAAACACACACACTGACTGATCAAGCAATTTCACTACTCTGGATAGAAAGAAGTAGCATAAACCAGCTCGACGCAACTTGATGAAGACTTCAAAGAAATCTGCATGTCCACTAATATGGCCAAAAAAAAAAAGTAAAAACTGACCTTTGTTAACATCAATAAAGTTCAAAAACTGAGTCCTTATCTTTCCCATTCCATGTCAATGGTCTATATGATCTAACAATAGCATGCACAGAATTTCAGATGCAAAATTGGTAATCAGGAGCTAGACGCACTTCACGAGTTCTTCTACTAGAAGTTCATAATGCATGTTTAGAGGCATCTTGCACGTGTTAGTCTCTTTGATGCTTTACTTCACATATAGCCGATAGCTTGTTCCATAGATCAAAATTTTTTTGTTAAGTTCGGGAGACTTATTTGATTGTACCAATTAAAAATGTTGTAAATCAAGACATCCCATGAGAGCCAAGAGCTATGGGGGATGGAAGGTCTCCATGGTGCGTGCAAAAAGAGAGAGAGAGAGAGAGAACAAGGCTCTTAGAGAGTATTTGCACAACTCAATGACAGCTTGATTAGATGTATTGAGCTTACACCAAGGACATGCTTTTGTAGGCTGTAAGCCTTATCTTTTGACTCAAGGGAATCACACACACACACATACTAGACAAGTGACGCATGGCGCACTTATCGTATCCACACGGAAGGGTGGGTTCACACACACTTAACCATTTTAGGGGTTGTTCACACACAAACACAAGTGGGTACACAAAGAGGGGTACACGTACACGATCGTCGATGGGTACACACACACAGGCTTTGAAATACCCAACAAACCCCCTTCGGAGCGATGGTGGAGTGACATGAGACAACCTCCAATAGCCACAATGATTTGGGCTCAATAGTGAACTCTAATGCTCCATCTAGTGGTTTAGAGGCCAGTGAGCTTGGCACAAAAGGCTCAGAGGCTCAACGAGCATGGCTCAAAGGCTTAACAAGCATGGCTCAAAGGCTTAACAAGCATGGACGCACAAAGAATCAGAGGTCTAGGGAACAAGTGCCAAAGAGCTTGACCACTCATGACTTACATTAGTCTCTCAGAAAATCAAACACCCCCCTTCCCCCCCAATCAAAACAGGGGGAGATTGGAATAGTGGAGCCTTTTATAACAAACACATAAAACTTACATACATAACGAAAACTTATTACAAATGAATTTCAGGGGACGACCCGAGCAAAGGACCCAAGACTAAACACACATAAAAAAACATAAATATAGGAAAATTTATAAATCTCCCAAGCTAGGTGATGTTCCCCGCAAAGTTGTTGCACACATGTGTGCACACTCCTACTCTTCAATGATGTTGTCGATGATGCCCTTAGTAAGAGTGCCTCGGAAAATATTGTCATTATAGTCCATGGGAACAGCTCCTTAAGACGTTTAGCCCATCGCTCTCAAAACCCAATTTGTGGGTTAAAACAGCTTCAAATTGTGAGGCAAATTATGGATTATACAAAAGCCCAAATTGTTTTGGGCAATTTAGGGGCCATAGACCGCCAGGCGACTCCACCGGCCGAGGTCATACAGGCCCTCTTGGTGGACATCATTCACACCTTGAGAGGACAATGGGGGAAACTTCAGGGCGACTCGGATCGCATGAGAGATCGCCGCAAGGCGTTCCTCCGCACTTGGCAGCCTGGCCCTTTCCTCATCGCGAGGGGCGAGGATGTCACCTGGCACTACAGGCCTCCAGCCCCCCCCAGAGAGCGGCCAGCCACGGGGGTGGAGCTCCGGTGTTCACTGTGTTTATTATCCCTCCTTGTGAGGTGAGCTTTGTAGCCTTATGGCGTTTTCTCATTAACTAATAGAAGGATCGTTTTTTCAACAAAAAAAAAATTTTGATGTTAATTGAAAAGCCCCAAAATTGAAGATGTTTGCGACTTCAATTTGATGCTAATGGTTCAATTTTACAAAAAATCCCAAATAATATAGATGTAGGCACCTTTAATTAGCCGATTTTCACCTGATTATGGAAAACCCTTGATTTTAAATCCTGGTGAGGTGGCTTCTACAGGGAACAGAGACCAAATTTCAGAGATGGCAACAGCATAGGTGGGTGGCGAAGAAACGCACCAAAGGCGAGGAGACGTTCCACCAAAGCATGGTCAATAGGTGCGAAGTCGGTGGGCGAGAGGGCAAAGGACTGGGCTGAGGTGGCGCCCAGCTGAGATAGCTGATGACGGAGCAGCTACCTGGCATCCAGCACAGTGCTGTCACTAGGCAAGAGCTGCACAAGAGATACGACACTAAGCAAAGCAAGGCCAGCGGTTGAGCGTTGGTGGGAACAGCGGCCAGCAGGAATCACAAAAGGCAGCACTGTCAAGAGTGGGCCAAGCTAGAGGCGGCGGGCTGAGGCTGAGTGAAGTGTAGGCAGTCAACGATGCTACAGCTGATACTTGTAGGTGGCTGCTGTTGACACTGGCGAAGTACTAAAGATCCCGCAGCAGTAGCGTCAATGGGTGTAGATTCGCTTAGGCGAGCAGCGCACAGAGGAGGTGAAGATGAGTCTGGGCAATGAACTGCATCACAACTCAGGATGGCTCAAGAAACCCTAGAAGGCTAATCCTAAAAACCCTAAACCAGCTCTGATACCATGTTGTAAATCAAGACATCTCAGGAGAGCCAAGAGCTATGGGGGATCAAAGATCTCCACGGTGTGTGCAAAAAGAGAAAAGAAAGAAAGAAAGAAAGAAAGATATATTAAGTGTTTACTAAAGACCCAATGGGCCTATGAGACCAAAGTGATACAAAACTGTCCATGGCATATCTCATCGTGGAACAGAAATAAAATAGAAACGAAACAAAGCTATCTCACTCGGGTCATACAAAACTATCCATGGATTCTCATCAAGGAATACCAGGAACATGGAGCATGAGAGAAGCATCACCACCCAATAGATGGTATACAACTCTCCAAAATATCAAGCATGGGGCTAGTGAGTATGGCCAAAAGGTCTCCCTCAGCTACATCACATGGAAAGGCAGCTCAACGGCGGTGGAGCATGTCCTGGATCTGGAGGATTGTGACTGATGTCCGGGGGCCCGGGACGTCCGGCACACCGGAATGCGGAGGCCCGGTCCAAGGTAACTCCTCTCAGGCGAGGTGGGTCCCGAGCAACCCAAGGTGGTGGTAATGGTTGGTGGTGAGGGAGGGGTCGGGGTGGCTGGGGCCGAAGCTCTGTCAAGAAAGTGTCGCTTTGTCTAGGGCCCAAGCAAGAAGAGCCCTACACAACGTTGGTCTAGGAAAATGATCCAAGAGAGGACCAAATCCCAACTCCTCTCCTCCTTGGGTCTGCGTATGAGCTCCCCGGCTTTGAAGACGCACTCAGCTCTACCCGTCTCCACTCTGAGGCGGTGGAATGAAGCCATATCTGGCCAATCGCAATCCGCATGGCATGAGACATGTGAACACTCAGGTAGCCTGGCTGCTGGGGATGAATCCATCCTCAATAGTGAGGGTGAGGAAGCGATCTCTGTAGAAGACTGAAGTATATCCTCGTTGAGAGCTCCGAAGGTGTGATCCATGTGCAGTGGGTGTAGAGGCCAGAAGATCTAACCGGATAACCCAATTGGTGTCCTCATGAGAGAGCTGGAGAAAAGGGGAGTCCAAGCTGTAGTAAAGGGGTGGGAGGCGGTCCATGTGGAGCCCATATGCTAAGACCAAGCAAAAACTAAGGCATGCCATACTCCAGGGTGGCCCTCAAGTGCTAGCTGTCTTGAGGACTCCAGGGCAAGCCGCACAACACAATAGCATTGGCAGGCACAAGGAGTCCCAACGACTTTTATTGCGGATTTCTGGCAAAGACTCTGGTGTAGCCGTCCCCGAAAGATCTTCTTTCTCAGGCTATTAGCCCATCGGAGCTTAGCTATGGACACGTGACTCGCAACGACCGTAGGTAAACCAACGAGCTATTGTTTGCTACGGCAGCCTTGAGGAGAGCCAAAGACATTGCTTGAGGGACTATCCCAAGGCACAACAGGTTTGGCAACACACCTTTTGCCTATTCACCTCTGATCCAAGCACTACCCGTACCATCACATGGGGGCTATAGCTTGGGTCTCACTCACATGCGCATCTTTGTATGACAGTTGTAGAGCAGCATCTCCAATATGGCCCTAGACTCCAGAGTCATGTACTAGATCGTGATGGGAGATCAGCAGCAGCATAGCAGCTTGGCACATCTGGCAAGCGATGTAGCCACACACACCCCCAATGGGTTTGTTCCTGGACCAGAGTTTCTACTCATGCCATGGACATGGCAAATTGCAGATAGTCTTGCCAAGGGCCCCTGTGGGCATGCACTAGTGGTATGGGATATACCTAGATGAATCCATGAACATGCCCACATTCACCTTATAAGAAAGTGCAATTTATAACCTCATGGTAGTCATCCACAAGACAACAAACCATCAACTCCATCATGCATAGTATGGACTAGATACTATGACATCCCCACTAGCATCATCAATGCCCAATAGTGGGTGTAGAACTTGGTATCAATATATGCTCCCACACACACACACACATAAGAGCATACATTCATACAAAGGTCTGTGTACTGAGTTTCTGTCAAAGCTCCGGTAATGCAAGGCAAACTCAGCCATAATGAAGCCTGGCACTAAGGACCATAACGAATAGAAAGAATTAACAAAAAGGTAATTGATAAGGCATATACACCACTAAAGGTAGAAAGAATTAACACAATATTAACACTAGTGATATGGGACGCCAGTGCTGACTGGCAATAGTGCTCGGACAATGCATGAATCTGCTCAACTGGGAAACAGCATACTGTATGTCCAAACGAGTAGAGCATAAGTAGATAAGGCATCCCACAGCTTGCTGATAGGTGGCAACATCAAAAGGCTCACCAGCATGCTCAAGTGACAGTTTTAGACCTGGTTCAAAAGGAGTAGAAACAGGTTTACAATCTGTCATGTGAAAACGCTCAAGGAGCTGTTCAACATATCTGCACTGAGATAACATGATACCACCCTCAAAAGGTATAAACTGTATGCCCAAATAGTAATGTAAATGCCCCATGTCTGTGACATCAAATGCATGCTGCAAATCAACTTTAAAAGCTGAAATATCACCCTCTTCAGGGCCAGTGACGAGCATGTCATCCACATAAAGAATAAGGATGAGAACATTGTTCCCAATGTGGCGTACATAAAGTGTACTCTCAGCTGAACTATTCTGAAACCCTTTGGCAATCAAGTATGTATGAATTTTGTGGTACCAAGCACGAGGGGCTTGTTTAAGACCATACAGTGCTTTATGTAAACGGCATACTTTATTTTCTGCACCTTCTTGAACAAAGCCAGGAGGTTGAGACACGTAAACTTCCTCCTGCAAATCGCCATTCAAAAAAGTAGTTTTAACATCCAACTGATGTACATGCCACTGCTTGTGGGCAGCCAATGCAATAACAGTACGTATGGTAGTCTTACGTGAAGTGGGAGCTGTGATATGCAGCGGAAGTCTTTGTATTGGAAGATCCTGTCACACAAATGCTCACACCGTCTTCTGTATCCTGAGTTTCGTGAGTTTAGCAATCCATTTCAATACTTCAAACTTTAAAGAGATGAGAGAGAGAGATATGAGAACTGTACACCAGATTGGGTCCCAAATTACCCACTGAAGGTGTGATATGCAGCGGAAGTCTTTGTATTGGTTGATCCTATCACACAATATGCTCACACCGTCTTCTGTATCCTGAGTTTCGTGAGTTTAGCAATCCATTTCATTTACTTCAAACTTTAAAGAGATGAGAGAGAGATATAAACACTGTACACCAGATTGGGTCCCGAATCACCCACTGAAGGGCCCCCTATCCCGATAACGAGATAGTATTTGCTTTATTACTTTAGAGAGAATGACTTTGGACTGTAGATAAGCCAAACGCAAGATCTCGGAGGATCGGAGAGCGGCTGATCTGTACACTGCTGTAGAAACACCTCAATGACTTGATCTTGAGCCTATGCACTCCTCCCAAGGGCATGAGGAAGGGATGCACACCTGAGGCTCAAAGAAGAAGAAGGTGGACTGTTCTACACACTGTTAGAATGCTGAAAACACATATGAATGCTGAGTTACCTTCACCAGATGACTGCTGAATGCGTTGATGATGCAGAGAATGCTGGACACTGATGCAAACAACTGTTTCAGGGCTGGAAACTGTTGTAAACTGTTGCTTCAAGGCTGGATTCTGCTGTAGACAGAAACGCATGTGTGTAGGAGTGTTGATGGACTGAAACGCAGCAGCAACAACAGATGATTGCAGGGCTGGAAACTGTACGGCTGGAGCAAACGCAGATGGACTGCTTGTACGGCTGCACCAAAACGCAGATATGCAGGCTGAATGCTGCTGGTTTTCAGGCGTGGAACTGAGCTGAAGATGTATGCTGAATCTAGGGCATGAACTGATGCTGAGGACAAGCACCTAGGGCTGGGCTGAAGCTATGGATCTCAAGGGGCTGGAGAAGAAAGCTTATGGGCACTAGGGCTGGATTAGTCTTGGGCTGAAAGCAAGAGAGAGGAGAGCTCTTAGCACAATGAAGACTGAATGAGCAAAAGAGGCTCTAGGCAAGCCTATTTATACTAACTGGAGGTTGGTCATTTAATAAAGTTAATATTTATAAATGCCCAATAATGCAAATAATGATAAATAAATACTAATAAATATGGGAAAAATACCAGATAAATCCCAGTAAATTCCCTAAGGCTTTGGGGATGTTCTAAATGATGCACAGGCATATGTATGCATATTATGCAAGATGCAGAGTGCTTTCTGATGCAAACCCTAAGGCTTCTACTGACTCTACATGCATGAATGATTCTCTCCAAGTGGGTTAAGGGACTTGACTGACTGACTGACCCACTAAGGCTGAGGAATGACCTACGTAGCTCGTGCCTGACTTATCCTGGACTGAGGATGTACAATGGGGTCACGGCGTACGACAAATATCATCCTATTGGGTTCTACAACTGTACAACTGCTGCACTTCTGATGATGAGCCATCTTGTCACCATGCACTAAGTGCAGAGTGCATGTGACAGAAGGGCCCCCTATCCCGATAACGAGATAGTATTTGCTTTATTTCTTTAGAGAGAATGATTGTGGACTGTAGATAAGCCAAACGCAAGATCTCGGAGGATCGGAGAGTGGCTGATCTGTACACTGCTGTAGAAACACCTCGATGACCTGATCTCGAGCCTATGCACTCTTCCCAAGGGCATGAGGAAGGGCTGCACACCTGAGGCTGAGAGAAGAAGAAGGTGGACTGTTCTACACTATGTTAGAATGCTGAAAACACTTATGAATGCTGTGTTACCGTCACCAGATGACTGCTGCATGTATGGATGATGCACAGAAGGCTGGACACTGCTGTAAACTGTGGATTCAGGGCTGGAAACTGCTGTGGACAGAAACGCAGGTCTGTAGGGAAGCTGCTGAACTGAAACGCAGAGGTTCTGGGGTTGCTGGACAGAAACGCAGAGGGTACTGCTGCTGCTGGACAGAATCTGCAGGGGTACTGATGCTGCTGGATAAAAACGCAGGTCTGCTGGGCTGTTTGCTGGCGTTGAACTGAGGCTTGACAGTGTGCTAAAACAGGGCTGATTTGATGCTGAATCAGGGCTGCTTTGATGCTGAAGACAGGCTGATTGGAGGCTGATAGCACGCACCTAGGGCTGTATGAAGCAAGGGTTCTCAAGGCTAGAGAAGCAAGCTCATGAGCGCCAAGGGCTGGATTAGTCTAGGGCTGAAGGCAAGGATGCTCCTAGGGCTGAGGAGAAGAGCTCTTAGCACAATGAAGACTGAATGAGAAAACAAGATCTATGCAAGCCTATTTATACTAACTGGAGGTTGGTCATTTAATAAAGTTTATATTTATAAATGCCCAATAATGCAAATAATGCTAAATAAATACTAATAAATATGGAAAAAATACCAGATAAATCCCAGTAAATTCCCTAAGGCTTCGGGGATGTTCTAAATGATGCACAGGCATATGAATGCATATTATGCAGGATGCAGAGTGCTTTCTGATGCAAACCCTAAGGCTTCTATTGACTCTACATGCATGAATGATTCTCTCCAAGTGGGTTAAGGGACTTGACTGACTGACTGACCCATTAAGGCTGAGGAATGACCTACGTAGCTCGTGCCTGACTTATCCTCGACTGAGGATGTACAATGGGGTCACGGCGTACGACAATTATCATCCTATTGGGTTCTAAAACTGTACAATTGTTGCACTTCTGATAAGAGCCATCTTGTCACCATGCACTGAGTACAGAGTGCATGTGACAGGAGCAAAGGTCTCCTCATAGTCAATTCCCTCACGTTGGGCATACCCTTTGGCGACCAAGCGAGCCTTATGGCGATCAACTGAACCATCAGGCTTACGCTTAAGTTTGAAAACCCATTTTGTGCCAATAGCACGCTTGCCCGGGGGCAAGTCACATAACTCCCAAGTACCGTTTTTGTCAATGGAGTCTAACTCCGAACGCATGGCTACCACCCAATGGTCATCCTCCAATGCATCAACATGAGAAATGGGTTCCTCATTACAAGCGGTGGCAACAAGAGCTGTATACACATAATGTGAAGATGCATGGCGAGAAGCAGCACGTGTACGACCTGGCATAAATGTAGACTGTTTGCTATCACGCAAAGCGTCAACCAGCCATCTAGGAACAATTTTTGACTTCCTAGTATCTGTATCTTCCTCTGCCAATGCATCACCCAAGGTATCTTGATGAATTTGAGGCATTTCAGTATCAATTTGGGGCAAGTTCAGCTGCTGATTTTTCTGGTTTTCAGCAGGCATAGGTGGCTGTAAATGAGCTGAAACTAGCTCTACATTGTCCACATTTGAATCGAATAAAGGCAACAAAGTATCAAAGACACCTTCCGGCCCAATAGACGGCTGTTTGGTACATGAGAAAAGGTTGAGATGCATATTCGTCAAAGATAACATCTCTTGACACAATGATCTTGCCTGTATCAGGCACATAGAGTCTGTATCCTTTACTCTCAGTACTATAACCAATGAAAATGCATTTGATTGCCTTTGCAACAAGCTTATGCCTTTGTTGTGTGGGCACATGCATATATGCCAAACACCCAAAGACTCTCATATGAGTCACCACTGGAATCCTGCCATTCCATGCTTCATAGGCAGTCTTAGATTTCAAGGCTTTAATGGGGCAATGGTTAAGCACATAATTGGCACACATAACCGCCTCAAGCCAAAACTTACTGGGCAGATTCTTGCTTTTGAGCATGCAACGTGCCATCTCCATGAGTGTACGATTACGTCTCTCTGCAACTCCATTTTGCTGAGGAGTATAGGGGGTAGTACACTGATGAGAAATACCATGTAACTGCATGTAAGCTGTGAACTCATTTGACAAATATTCCCCCCCTCGATCTGTACGCAATGTGACAAGCTTGTGTCCACAAGCATTTTCAGCCATGGGACGGAAGTCTCTGAAAGCTGCAAAGGCACCTGACTTCATTTTTAAACTATACACCCAACAAAACCGAGTGTAGTCATCAATGAACGTGAACAATGTTGGGTAGGAGGGAAGCTAGCCTGCACACACATACACATGCACACAACCTCAAGCACAGAGAAACGTGAGAGTGCTGGAAAAGATGTACTCTATATTATTATGAAAGTCCAATGTGAGTACATAAAGTAGCCTAGGACAAGGTGCCCAACACACATAAGTGTGTTCACACGGGAAAAAAACCTGTGTCCATTCACAAGGAAAAAGTGCCCGTGTGTAAGCTGTGTTCACACCTGAACTAGCTGGGAGTGGTCATGACCAACACAAGTAACATAACCAAAGGGTGTCTATTTGATTATCGAACATATTCTATCATTACACAATCTACAAAAGTCTTCAACTTTTTACTGTAATATGCAGCGGAAGTCTTTGTATTGGAAGATCCTGTCACACAAATGCTCACACCATCTTCTGTATCTTTCGTGAGTTTAGCAACCCACTTTAATACTTCAAACTTTAAAGAGATGAGAGAGAGAGATATGAGAACTGTACACCAGATTGGATCCCAAATTACCCACTGAAGGGCCCCCTATCCCGTTACCAAGATAGTATTTGCTTTATTACTTTAGAGAGAATGACAATGGACTGTAGATAAGCCAAACACAAGATCTCGGAGGATCGGAAGCCTAGCTGAACTGTACACGGCTGTAGAAACACCTCGATAAACTGATCTCGAGCCTATGCACTCTTCCCAAGGCATGAGGAAGGGCTGCACACCTGAGGCTGAGAAAGGACTGCGGTGGACTGTTCTAAGCTATGTAAATATGCTATAAATGCTTATGAATGATATGTTACCTTCACCAGATGACTGTTGCATGTATGGATGATCCACAGAAGGTAGAACACTGTTGTAGAACTGATGCTGGACTGAAACGCAGACTGTAGGGCTGAAACGCACTACTATATGGCTGTAGATCTACAAACGCAGGACTGGAGGGGACTGAACAGCTGCTGGCCAAGGTAGATGCATACACGCAGATGTAAACTGCTGTCCTAGGGCCTGGCAGAAGGCTGTATGCAGGCGCCTAAGAGCTGAGCAGATAGCTGGACCTGAACTGCTGCGTTTTGGCAAAGATGGCTGCGTTAAGGTACAATAGTTGCGCCTACTGACTGTGGGGCTACTGTATGCTGAATAGACTATAAGAAGGGGCTGCATTAAGCTGCAAGGAAGGCTGAGAGCACAAACACAAGCTCCAAAGGCAGGGACCAGTCTTGGCTGAAGGCAGGGAGTGCTCCTAGTGCTGAGGAGGAAGGCGCCTAGCTCACTAAAGACTGAATGAATGTCTAAGCCCTATACGAGCCTATTTATACTAACTAGTGGCTGGTCAAGTTGGCTGGTCATTTATTTAATAAAGTTTATGTTTATAAATGATAATAAATGCTAAATAAATACCATAAAATATGGAAAAAATACCAAATAAATCCTAGTAAATTCCCTAAGGCTTTTGGGATGTACTAAATGATGCACAGGCATATGAATGCATATTATGCAAGATGCAGAGTGCTTTCTGATACAAACCCTAAGGCTTCTACTGACTCTACATGCATGAATGATTCTCTTCAAGTGGGTTAAGGGACTTGACTGACTGACTGACCCGCTAAGGCTGAGGAATGACCTACGTAGCTCGCGCTTGACTTATCCTGGGACTTATCCTGGACTGAGGATGTACAATGGAGTCACAGTGTACGACAAATATCATCCTACTAGGTTCTAATAATGTACAAATGTTGCACTGCTAATGATGAGCCAGTTTGTCACCATGCACTGAGTGCAGACTGCATGTGGCATTGACGAAGATTCTAAGTTGATTAATAAATTATGAAGAGCTCTTTTTGACAACTCCATACAAATTTATGCTTTTTATCTTCCTACCTATAGAACACTTGTGTCTATGTGCTAGGGTTTTCAGAGAAAGAAGAGTACTACGGAGGCTCACACAAGAATACAACTGAATCTCTAGAACAATGGTTATGGCTGAGTGAAAACATGAACTACTATGATTCCCCCTGTTGAGGTTGAGCTCAATCTTGACACACACTTAAACTATTAATGCTGGTAAACAAAGTGAATTGGCACAACGCAATGTTGAAACTTGAAATGGCACTGCAATAGGGCCGGAAAGAACCGACCCCCCTTGTAATATGATTTGTATTATCAAGGAATTTTAGATACAAGCTCCATGGGCAATGCTTGCCAAATTTCCAACAACATTCATGCATATGAAAACAATTTCAAACATGTTGTGTCACTATAGAGGTTGAATACACAACTTCAATCGTCGCGGAGGACCTCACTCCCCAATCCCTAGTATCTTGCCACAAGCAGCTATGCTCAACTGGCATCAATACACATCCAAGTGTGTGCCAAGCCAAAGCCCGAGACATAGGAGACCTCAATGGCCAAGAACACGGATGTAGAGTAGGTTAAGTGAATACAAGAAACTCTTATCCAAGAATTGGTTGCCATTTGCAATCACCTTCCAGCTTGAGGTTTCGCTTCTGGGTTGTAGACAAGTGGTAGGAGTGACTCTAAACTCTTTGTTTAAGCTTACTAGGATTATGGTTCAATTTGCTATTTTGCAGGTCCAATATGCCTGGACAACTTGTAAGTGAGTTTGGGAATCCACTTCATTAATGAGTGGCCGGACATTTACCCTTCCGGTATCACACGTACTCCGCACTAGAGTGCTATGTGACACACTGGCTCCACATCAATGCAACATTTTTACAATAGGATTACCTCTTTAGGAACATTTTGTCATATGCCGTGGCCCCATTGTGAGCCTATCATGTGCACAGTGGGTATCTACCGTGTACTATACGCATGCAAGACTAGTTTCGAGGCTTGGGGAAGCTTGGAACTAGGCAGGCTGATAATTGATTGACGAGCTGAGTTAGGGAAATACTAACGGGCGGGCACCCAAGTATAGACGGGCAGGCACCCAAGTGTGGACGCTCGATGACCGGCCAAGAG
Organism: Cibotium barometz; assembly: GCF_041138505.1. Taxonomy (NCBI): domain Eukaryota; kingdom Viridiplantae; phylum Streptophyta; class Polypodiopsida; order Cyatheales; family Cibotiaceae; genus Cibotium; species Cibotium barometz. The sequence continues at coordinate 11,773,215 of NC_141055.1, forward strand.
CCTATAAAAGGATGGCCAAGGTTAGTTATTGAATATAGAGAGTCTCGCGAGTTTGTGAGAGCTCTATGGTCTTGGAGCCTGGATCTAGTGCAGACGTGCACCTGCTTTATGCAACCGAGGCCGGCAGCAATCTCGAGGCCCGCGAGGGCAGCTTCGCGGCGGTATGGGACGTCGCGAGGAGGAGATTGGTCGGTACGTCATCCTAGTTAGCTCAGCTCGTGGCTCGGTGGGGACAGCCAAGACTGTGGGCTTGCCACGGCTGTCATGGTTGGGAGGTGAGTCAAGCCTGCACCCCCTTGCTTGTTTGTTGTTCGCTTGTTTGCAGGATTCGAGTTCGAACCAAGATCGATCACGAGGGGATCCGTGGGGATTTGACAGTGGTATCAGAGCATACCTCGTGAACGAGCAAGTCGGTAGGTAGAGAAGAAGAGGTCGAAGAACGGTATGTGTTAAAAAAACTTGCTGTTTTTTCTGTACATACTGCAGTTTTCAGATTTTGTATGTGTTTTTTCTTCATCAAAGACACCCATGTGGATGGGAGATGGTAGTGTAATAGGGTTGATTGCTTTGCAAAGAAGAGGCCTTGTGTGCAGGCATAACTTGCAGGGAGAGAAACAGAAAAACGAAAAAGCAAGTTTGCTTTTCGTTGATTGAACGCATGAGAGAGAGAGAGCGAAAGAAGTGCTGGCGAGTGGGTTGCTGGCCGAGTTGTGTTGACGTGGCAAGCGGGCAGGTACCTTGCAGGCGGGCGGTTGCGTAGCCAGGCGGCCAAGCAGCGCCTACGCCAGGCCAGGCCAGGCTTGCGTAGCCAGCCCAGGCCCAGTACTGCCGACGCCCAAACCACGTGGCTGTGTGGCCAGGCCTGCGCAGCCAGCCCAGGCGGCGCCTAGGCCAAGCGAGCGCCCACCCAGTCCACGCACGTGCGAGTTGACGCAAGACAAGCACAAGCTGGCGCGCAGTCTGGCGAAGGTGCTGGCGATGGCGGCCACTTCAGGTGACGTCAGCATCCGCCGGGAAGAAAGCATGCGCCGGCAGCTTCAGTCGCCTGCAACCAGCCGCGGGTTAATTCTGGAGGAGAAGAAAAAAAAACAAGGAAAGCTTACGTTTACGTTTTTAGCTTTTGTTTTTTTAAGAGTTTAAATTTTTTTTTAAGTTTAAAAGACCCTCCTCCAAAGTTTAAAGGTGTTTATTTTTTTAAGAAAAAAGAATATATATATCCATATATATATATATATATATATATATATATATTCAAAAAAAAAAAAGCTAAAGTAAAAGCTAAGCCTAGCTTTTCGAGATTTTTGGCTTTTGGGAAACCTTTATAAACCCCTCTAGTGGGCTTCTTGCCACACATCTCTCGAGTTCTCAAGTTCTCAAGTTTTCGAGTTCTCAAGTTCTCAAGTTTTCAAGCTCTCAAGCTCTCGAGTTCACTCGCACTTTCATTGTGCAAAGATCGAATTTTCTCTCCGCGTACCCTCTTCACGATGTCGACCCAAGAATCAGAGTTGGAGCCCCTCGTGGAACGCGAAGGCTTGCCGGCTACGGAAGGCACTGATGCCGATCTTTTTGACGAGTTTGTGTCAAAATCTGATTTCCAAGAGTTCAAAGTAGCTCTCGAAGCTTCTTCGACGGAACGTCAGGCACAAATCGCAGCCTAGATGCAAGCTTTGCAGAACTCCATCGCTCTATTGACCACTACCCTCTCTACTTTCTCGGGAATGGATACCTTGGCTTCAGCTTGCTTGGAACTAGGCAGGCTGATTGACGAGCTGAGTTAGGGAAATACTAACAGGCGGGCACCCAAGTATGGACAGGCGGGCGGCCAAGTGTGGACGCCCGATGACCGGCCAAGAGCCTATAAAAGGGTGGCCAAGGTTAGTTATTGGATATAGAGAGTCTCGCGAGTTTGTGAGAGCTCTATGGTCTTGGAGCCTGGATCTAGTGCAAACGTGCACCTGCTTTATGCAGCCGAGGCTGGCAGCAATCTCGAGGCCCGCGAGGGCAGCTTCGCGGCGGTATGGGACGTCGCGAGGAGGAGATTGGTCGGTACGTCATCCTAGTTAGCTCAGCTCGTGGCTCGGTGGGGACAGCCAAGACTGTGGGCTTGCCACGACTGTCATGGTTGGGAGGTGAGTCAAGCCTGCACCCCCTTGCTTGTTTGTTGTTCGTTTGTTTGCAGGATTCGAGTTCGAACCAAGATCAATCACGAGGGGATCCGTGGGGATTTGACAGAGCCCCAATCCAAGACATGTCAAGCACGAGCTACATAAGTCAGCCTCCAAAGCCATAGAGCATTTGCGTGTGTCAGTCCTCTTACCCACTTGGAGAATTCATCAGATATGTAGAGGTCAATCCTAGCATTAGGTACTACATTACCAAGCATTATAGGGGCATATGCACATGGGCCAGCCAATGAGGCACCCCACTATGGGGGCTGCCTTGCATATGGGTCTAAGGACCCTATGCCACCTCTCCTAGGCATGTCGGCCAGCATAGCCAGCCTAGCTAGCCTATTCAGCAATGGCGGCCACTGTCTAAGCACCATGGATGGCATGGGCAGCCAGTCAGCAGCCACAAAAGCATCCAGCATCCAGTCGGCCAGCATAAAATGCTTACAAGCAACAATCAGCCAGCATAAAAGACAAGGCACATACAACATGCGCAGCATTTAATGCTATAAAATAGCATTTTTTTGTCCAATTAACAGGCCCACAGCAGCAGTAGAAAACCAACCAGCAGCAAAATTCAGATATAAGCAAGCGCTTATTTCACAGCAAAATTCATATATAAGCAAGTGCTTATTTCACAGCATAAATCATTCAACCCAAATCAGTTCCCAAGCATTCCAAGAGAAGTTATGTGCACCTATAGCCTTTGGCCCTTGCGCATACATTAAGCATTCAACACTTTACTATGCTAGTCCCAATGCCTCCGCGAAGATCATCTTCAGCATTCAGCCAGCATATGTGCATCCCTCAGTTCTGGGTTTGCATAGTGGTCATTGAAGAGTTATTCAAGGGAGCTTGGACAGCATATGGTTCAGCCTCGTTCAGTCTACTTCATCCTTGCATTGGGCAGTCTTCAGTCATCTTTCATACTCATTGTACAAAGTTCTCCAGAGAAATACAAGCAAATACTCCTGCTTGCCGTGGGTTGGAGGAGGGGGGGGGCAGGGGGCGGGGGGCGGGGGGGAGTGCTTTCAATGGGTAATTGGGACCCAATCTGGTGTCAACTCTTTACCTTCTCTTCTCTTCTCTTCTCTCTTAAAGTAAAGTGGAATTGCATAAACTCACAAGTCTAAAGAAGGCTTTGTTGCATGTTACGACGGTCAACCTATTGCATGCTCAATGTTGCATAGAAACGCGTTTCGTACAGGTTTGAAACGTTTCGTCTTGTAAGAAACGCGTTTTTTATTCATCCTAAATATTTTAATACCCTACAGTCCATCACATCACATCGTTTCGTACCTTTTCCGTGCGTGTTTCCCAATGGTGGCCGCCTATACTTTTTCGTCGTTTTGTGTACCAGCTCGCCATCGAATCAACGCCCGTGTCAGCCCCGCTGCTCCCAAGTTACCAAGTTGGTGGGACTGGGAGGTGATATACAACTTATGAGAAAGGTGGATTGCCAAGGACGATAATGTCAAACAAGGATCCCAAGTTTACTTCAAATTTTTGGAGAGCATTATTCGACAACTTTGGGACCAAGTTACATCTATCCAGTGCATTCCATCTGCAGACAGTTGGCCAGACAAAAATCTATAATCAGTTGGCATTTGATGTTTGCAACTCATATTGCCATGACAGGCAGTCAAAGTGGGAGCATTACCTTCCTTTGGTTTAGGCCATCCTAGACAACACTCATTCATCTAGCATTGGTCGACTCTATATGAGGCAGCATTTGGCTGCCGTTTCTCATCACTTCTTACAAGAATGGTGTCACCTTCCTTGGAGGCCAACAGGACCACCGAAACTTTTTCAGAGATCATTGATCCGTCAAGGAACACCTTACCAAAGCATAGGAAGCATACACCAGGCAAGCCAACAAGTCAAGACAAGCTGTCAACTATAAAGAAGGGGACTGGATATATCTTCGGATAATGACGCAGAGATTGAAGCAAGTGGGCAAACATTGTCCCAAACTCTCCTTTCGCAGCTTCGGACACTTTCCTATCATCAAAAAGATCCATGACGTCTCCATGAAGTTTAAGCTTCCAAATAGTTGGACTATGCACAATGCTTTCCATGTTTCTTGGTTGAAGCCCTATATTGGTCCAGCCTTGCAGGATATTGCAAATGAGCAACAACCGAACGTGGTAGACGAAGCCGAAGTTATTTAGCTTGAACAGATTCTCCTCCAGAGATGGAAGCACGAATCCAGTCGAAGAGAAAGATAGTTCTACACGAAGTTCAAGGACCGTGGTACCCATGAAACCGTATGGCTTGACGAAGAGTTCTTTCCAGAGTATCCCCAACTTCTAGCGGACTACTTGAAAGCCATGAACCAGCTACCAAGGAAGGCAGTCGATAGCCACAAAAGCATCCAACACCCAGTCCACCAGCCTAGAAAGGCTACAAGTAGTAGCAACAGTCAACCAGCATAAAATGCTTACAAGTAGCACTCAATCAGCACTACAGGCAACAAGCATAAAGAACAAGGCACATACAACATGCGTAACATTTAAAGCTGTTAAATAGCATTTTATTTGTCCAATAAACAGGCCGACAACAGTAGTAGAAAATTGACCAGCAGCAGCAGAATTCATATATAAGCAAGCGCTTATTTCACAGCACAAGTCATTCGACCCAAATCAATTCCCAAGCATTCCAAGAGAAGTTATGTGTGCCTAGAGCCTCCAGCCCTTGCGCATACATTCAGATTTCAGCACTTTACTATGCTACGGTCCCAAAAGGCCTCCGTGAAGATCCTCTTCATCATTCAGCCAACATATGTGCATCCCTTAGTTCTGGGTTTGCATAATGGTCATTGAAGAGTTATTCAAGGGAGCTTGGACAGCATATGGTGCAGCTTGCGTTCGGTCTACTTGGTCCTTGCATTGGGCAGTCCTCAATCATCTTTCATACTCAATTGTACAAAGTTCTCCAAAGAAATACAAGCAAATACTCCTGCTTGCACGGGAAAGAGGGAAGGGGGGGGAGGGGGGGGGGGGTGGGGGGGCTTTCAGTGCTAATTAGTGTCGACTCTTTATCTTCTCTTCTCTCTCAAAGTAAAATGAAATTGCATAAACTCACAAGTTTAAAGAAGGTTTTGTTGCGCGTTACGACGATCAACCTATTGCATGCTACATCCGGGCAGCCACACTATTGACCAAGCACCCTCCCCACTTACGAGAGAGGTGTGGCATGTGTTGAGATGGACCAATGGCCTTCCCCTATGCATATGGAAACCTTATCTTCCTCTCCCTCCTCCCTCTTGAATGGGGCACCAACTTCAAGGAAGGGATTATTGAAGGGTTTTCTCTTAAAAACAGTCCATACACTCTCTTTCCTGGTTGGGGCAGCACGTCGCAGCCTATATGGTTGTTTTCTTCTAGAGGAGCGGTGTACCTAGCAGCTTGTTCTGTTGCTTTTGCGAGAAGAGTTGTCCTCGAACAACCTCAGAAACTGAAGCAACCGCCACTAAAGCTAAAGATTCTCCACTTGATCAAATGGCAACTTTGTAGACTCTCCCTCAAAGACCTAGTTGAAAACTTCCTTTGTTTGCACTTGTGACCTCATGCAATTAAGCACCATGGGTGTGTATTCAATCCGAGAAATGAAAAAAATCTTAGACTCGCACACATGCATCTCCTTCACACTCCTCCGTTCTAAAGAAGCTTCCTCCTCAGATTGCGGTACTGAAGAGGCCACCTCCTTGAATTGCTCCTCCACATGCATCTCCTTCACACTCCTCCGGTGTCTAAAGAAGCTTCCTCCTCAGATTGCGGTACTGAAGAAGCCTCCTCCTTGAATTGCTCCTCCAAGGTCCTCAGACAATCCTTCCCAATGTGCTCGGTGGAGTCACACTTGAAATATTGATTGGCTAGTCACTTGATTCGAAACTCCTCTTGTGAGTCATGTCCGCAACTCTCTCTCGCAATCCTCCGTGGCCTAAATAGCTCCATCTTTAGAACTCTCCTTGCCCTTTTGTTGCTGGACTTTCTGCAAAATTCCAGACTTTGAAATATCCCACATCTCAGCAAGACGAACTGCATCCGAAAGATCATGGGACCGATGTGCGCGAGAATCTGCATGCAAGGATGTTTCAAACCATCCACAAAGCACTCAACTTGCTCCCACCTTTGGACATTCCTCTCGGGAGCACGAGTAGAAGCTTCCAAAAATGTGTCACGTAGTTGGTTACCTGCTCACCCTGCTTTTGGGCACAGCGCTCCCATTGACGCTTTAGCTCACAGTAATAGTCCATAGGAATAAACTACTTCGAGACTGCCTTGCGAACGGCAATCATCCCAACAGGTTACGGAGTGGTTCTTACTTCTTCCCAACACAAGAGGGTGGCACCTATCAAAGCCGTACATACCAAATAGAGCTGAAAAAACATCGAAACCACATGTTGTCGCCAATGTGGCAGCCATCTAGTGGATCCAACTTCAATCTTCTTGTTGAACTTGGGAGGCTTTAGAAGCTTCAATAACGGAGTTCGTTCCTCACAAGAGCCGATGAGGACGAACGGGAACTATCCGGTGAATCTAGTGGAGAGGGACTCCATGCAAGAGACGTTGGTGATGCGAACAACTCTCTCGTGCTGACTACACACAAGTGTAGAATGATGACTACCTAACTAGGAACGAAGCTCGTCCAATACATATTTACATGCATCCAAACAAATCCTCCTCCATAAAGTTTAGCCACTTCATCCTCGAAATTGTCATGCCCCTGATAAGAAGCACGAGCCTCGGTAGACACCAAATCCAAAACAATAGGCACTCAGGCTGCCAACTCTATCCGATCTAGTCGGTTAGACATGGATTCCGTGCTTGCTTGAGACCCTAAAGTAAATCTACAAGCTCTACAAGATCCATAACAAGTCACCCGAAACCAAGTATAAAGATTAATGGCGAAGGATGAGAGCCTTTCACACTAAGAAAGGGTGGGTGGGATAATTGGACTGGCCCGACACTACAAATACTTGAAAGAACCCAAATAATTACTTTTTCCAAACTCGGATTTGTGCCACTCCTGGAGCAACGGAAGAACACACAGCACACACGAGTCCGTATTATGTACAAGAAAGAAATAAGTGAATCTCTAGTACAAAGGATATGGCTGAGTGAAAACGTGAATTGTAGCACTGTGACCTATTGCACACTCCTGACTAGCACGTCGCCTGCACAGTAATGCTTTGTTAAGTCCAACGCTGAGGAAAGTAGATGATTATGACCATTTTCCTACCTGTGTATATATATGTAGCAATGCTACTGGTCGGTTTGTTTTCCTGTTAGAGGCCAGGTCGACCTACCACATCATCACTTGCAACGTAGCACCTACGCCTGCCCACTGGCCTATCTTATGTGTACCACAGGTGAGGTGTGTTACACTACCATTCTCACATCCATGGTCAAGGTAAGGTGACCAATGGGAGTTTGAGCACATGCTGGAATAATATATATATTATCAAATCATAGTTGGGAACCTAGCAACATCTCATAAAGGTTGTTCAAAAGATTACTTCCATTCATCTACAAGGAAGACCCCTTTGAGACTCTGTAGGAAAGCATGTTGTTTCATCTATTTTGCAATCATAAGATTTTTGCTCCCGATCAGTTCATGTACGATTGTGTTGAGAGCTTATGAAAAAGTTAGAGACGACATATCCACATATGGTAAAGTGGATGTATGTCATGTGGGATGTAAGGAGAGGGTGAGAAAATGCATTATATTGTTGAGAATAGGTTGATCTACATCCATTACTTAGTGTGCATCAATGGGTTTAATACATTTATGCTAAGAGTATGGGCTAAGGTGTAAACCATGGGTTAGCTTGTAACCCATGGTTATTGACTAGCATTCAAGGCACCACCTCTAGGTGGCATGAGAGGGGCAAGTGGCTGTGATCTAGGCGCCTCCCTTCTCTGGGCCTATAAAAGCATGGTCTCTACACCTTCTCTAGAGTGTGAGAGATCTAGTATTCTTGTATGCACTTTGTGTTTAATCCAATCTTAGTGTTACTTTGTGAACCTTGGCTCTTGTCACCATTTTGGCTTCCTATTGAGTACTCTTTTATTTCCATGTGTTAGCTACATGACATGTGTTAAGTCTCTATCATTGCTACTTAATGAGTGTTCCTTAGCTTAATAATCATTTGTTGATGTATGAGTTAGTGTTGCCACAAGCTATCACTACATCTATTGGTGATTAACTTGCTAACTAAGTGAATCTAACATTTGGTATCAAAGCCCTTTCCATGGGATCCTTCTCCTTTCATATGTTGAGAGAGGGCATGAGTCGCTTTGTGAGTAATTGATTTAGTATTGTCCTTTTAAATTCTAAGTGTGTGTTAATCTTTGATTAACCATATCCCTCATTTTCATTCCACTTTAGTGGCACTTGTGAGGTTGAAAATTGGTGAGTCCAAAACCCTAGATTGGGTGGCACAAGTTAGGGTTTAGAGAGAGCACCTTTGTGAGTGTGGGATTCTTGCCTGAGTGGTGAGAAATCTTGGTTGCAAGCTTTGTGAAATTACTAATTTTAGTTATCTTCTTGAATGGCACAAGAGAAAGGTGAACTAGTTCATGCTGTGTGAAAGAGAGAATCCTTGTGGGAGAGAATTACTCTTTGTGAAGATCATTCTTTGTGAGCCTTTGTGATCAAGTGTCTCCTATAAAATCACATCCTGCTAGTAACAAGCAAAGAGAGAAGCTTTATTACAATTTTAGCTCTATGTGAAGAGAGTGACTGCTAGCTCTATGTGAAGTTGCTTTTGACTAGGTATTCAGCTTAGTGGCAGGCTTATCATTAACTTGGTGAGCAGCAGAAGATAATATATCTATAGTTAACTCTAGCACTGCGAGCATCAAGGAGAAGTCAGCATCTGGCATCTCTGTGGTGCAAACTACAGCAGCTTACAGGTCTCTGATTACTGTAGCAAACTGCATCAGCTTGCGGGTCTCTAATTACTGTAGCAAACTGCAGCAGCTTGCGGGTCTCTGATTACTGTACTCATTATGGTATAGTGGGAAGTGTGGGAAGAGAAGACCAAGGCTGTGTGCAGAGCTAAAGTCAAGGACTGAGCTGAGAAAACCTCTGTGAGGCGAGACTGTATCACTTCACTGCCGACATCTCGGTGGACTGCCCTCACCAAGGTGACTGCTATGCCAACTGGGGTCTGGGCCGAGTTTGAGTAGCGGCCAAGATAAAGCACACGGCATGAATGTTCATCCACGTGGCCTCACCAACCTTCTGCGAATATTATAGTCTAACAAGAGGTGGCTCACATGCTCTTGAATTAACACTTGATTAATGTGATAATTTCTATGCTAAGTGATCTAGGACCCTGCATGAGAAGCATTCTTCACTTAGTGGTGTGAAAAACAATTAGAAACATTGTGGCTTTGTGAGAAATTATCTTTTGTAAGTCTTATCACTATAAAGGACTTATTGCCATTGTGTATGTCATGCCTAGTTCTTGTGAGTAAAGCAACATTAAGCCACAAAAGATAAAACAAAAAATCCAAAAAGTTAAAACCAAAAAATCAAGCAAACCTCACTACTATTACTTAGCATAGAGTATGGGTTTTCATCTTTTCTACGCGAAAATATGCATTTGTATGGAGAAGGTGCTTAGTAAAACTGAGTGAAAACATCTTTGTACTTACCCTCCAACTATAAAGGGTGTTTTAACTAGAGAGGGACTTTGTGGTAAAATGTCAAGTCACCAGGATCGGTTCTTTGATAGAAATAACCATTTTGATGGCACAAAATATCACACTTGGGCCATCAAAATGTAAATGGCCTTAATAGATAAAGATCTATGGGGTCTTGCAAGTGGGACTGAAAGGAAACCCACATCAAGAAATCCGGAGGCAGTTCAAAAATGGAAAGAAAATGATTCAAAGGCCTTATCATTTATTATAAGTGGTCTTAGTGATAATCAAATACATCAGGTCAGTTCAACATCTAGTGCTCATAAAGGTTGGTTTCGACTAAAAGCTATTTTTGGTCAGACCAAATGCAACAACACGACTGTTTCTCAGAAAGCGTCTCTATAGGTTAGAGAAAGCTGAAAAGACATCTGTCACCCATTGCCACTCATATGAATGATCTTAGATGTCTCATCGACCAGCTCTCTGGAGTAGGTGTTACAATCTCAGAAGAAGAAGCCGTTTTTGTGCTTCTATGCAATATGTCTCCAACTTTTGAACAGTGTGTTTCAGTCATTTCAAATCAACCTAACCTCACACTTGTCTCAGCAACATCTTCTTTAATCTTAGAAGAAACAAGAATGGAGGCAAGTTCATCTTCAACTGCACCTCATCTATTTGGCAACCAGACTTTGATTACACACCAAGATAAAAAGAAGGCTCCAAGAATCTACAGTAGAAAAAAGGGACATATGATCAAAGATTGCAGAAAAAGAAAAAAGATGAAGAGAAAGGAAACTCCACCGACAAAGATAAAGACAACGGCAAAAGCAAAGGAATATCTAAGGTGGAAGCTAATATTGTTGATTCGAATTGGTCCTTTTAGTTTCTTTGTGAAGAATTTTCTTTGTAGTACTAAGTGTCTATGTGATTCCTTGATCTACACACCCTGCATGGTATGTATGTAGATTCCTTGATCTACACACCCTGCATAGTATGTATGTAGATTAAGAGAGGGTGTTGACAATCGGTTGATCTACATCCATTACTTAGTTTGCATCAATGGGTTTAATACCTTTATGCTAAGGGCATGGGCTAAGGTGTAAACCATGGATTAGCTTGTAACCCATGGTTATTGACTAGCATTCAAGGCACCGCCTCTAGGAGGCATGAGAGGGGCAAGTGGGCAAGTGGGTGTGATCTAGGCGCCTCCTTTCTCTGGGCCTATAAAAGCATGGTCTCTACACCTTCTCTAGAGTGTGAGAGCTCTAGCATTCTTGTATGCACTTTGTGTTTAATCCAATCTTAGTGTTACTTGTGAACCTTGGCTCTTGTCACCATTTTGGCTTCCTATTGAGTACTCTTTCATTTCCATGTGTTAAGTAGCTACATGACATGTGTTCAGTCTCTATCATTGCTACTTAATGAGTGTTCTTTAGCTTAATCATTTGGTGATGTATAACTTAGTGTTGTCACGAGCTATTGGTGATTAGCTTGCTAACTAAGTGAATCTAACATATATACACATAAGCACATTGATACTTACATAAAAGCAAACAATAAAGACAAAACTGTATAAGTAAATAAACACAATCTCCCGTATTTCATGTACTAATAGAATATGTGCACTTACACATGTTAATGCATATAGACACATACAAGGGTGGGATTGTGCCAAGTTTCCAGAGAGTTGGACAGGCAAGATTGCAGACGTGGCCAACATTGGCCCTTTGCTGCTGGACAGGGAATTTGTAACCAGCCTTAGTACACGTAGTACAGCTTCTGAAGGCTTTAATAATTTTGAACTTTTGATTCAATTAGCATAAAGATCCACTCAAGTTACCTGTCAGCACCCTTGCAAAAAAGAAAGATTTTATCCTCTTCATCCTTAACCACAACTGACATGCGCTTTCTAGCACTGCTGAACTCCAAAAGTTGAAGTATTTTATACTCCCTGCATTAAATATAAATAAAAACCATCATATAAGCAAAACAGAAGTCCTGCAACTTCATACATAGACTTATTAAGTGCATAATCACTACCAGAAAATGGAAGGCCCCAATGTAGAGGGTTCCTAGCTGCAATGGGCCTTAGGAAAGTAAGATGCAGCTTACCTTGTCGCCATCTCACCAGATGCAAGATCAGGTTCTTTCACTGACACACTTGACTGTGTACGCTTGTTGAACTCAAAGCCCAATTCTCGAGCAGCCACCACAAAAGCTCCTTCATCTGGAGACTCCGCCTCATAACTAATCTGTCCAGTTTCTTCATCTTCCTCTGGAATAGCTGTATGGCATATTGCTAAAATATGGAAAAAGAGATGAATGTCAGATGCATTCTCTTCTTGTATCCAGTCGTTGTTCATTAATCGATCATCCTTGAAGTTAAATCCTTTGACACGAGGCTTTTCAGGAGGAGCATCCTCCTCAATCTCACTGTTGGTAGTTTGCTCAATGGATTCCTGTGGAGTAATACTCTTCCCTTTCCTTTGAACAGCAGCAATTTCTACCTCTGTCACACCGTGACCATAAGAAACACCGGCTATAGAGCACTTGACAAATTCCATCTGGTTGCATGTCAAGGTTCCAGTCTTGTCAGATAAGATGGTGTCTACTTGACCTAATTCCTCATTCAAATTCGACGTCCGTGCACGCGCAGGTGTATCTGTCTCTTCATAGTACATTTTGACATCTTGGTTTATAAACATTGCCTGTGCAACCTTGACTATCTCTATAGAGACATACAAAGAAATGGGTATGAGGTAGCCATACAGAATAAGGGCAGTAACAAGATGTAACAGAGCTGCAATAACAGGTTCCCTTGGATTGAAAAAAGCATTTGAATCATCTGGCCTCAAATACCACCATCGAGGCGTTCGCTTCCATGTAATGAAACCAAAAACTACTGAGCCAATTGCAGAAATAAGGAACAAAATGCTGAAGAGAAAGTAAATAATAATATCCATTCGTTTCTCAATGCCACTTCTCTTTGATGGTGGGGGGGTGGCGTTTTGCATTACTTTGGTATCGTGACCACTGAAGACCACAGCTCCATAGATGTACTCTGTGTTCCTTAGCTTTGAATCCCGCAAGAGAATCTGTTGTGGCCCTAGGGGATGAGGTTCTTCACTAGCAATTTCAAGATTTCCAATGAAGCTGTATAGCTGTGGGTTAGGATCTTCACACACAACATCTGCATGGAATGATTCAAACTTTTTATCTTCATCTACATCTATTGTGCACTCTAATGATCTCTTCACCTTCAAGTTGGTTTCGCCATCAAGGTTCATGGTTTCTACATAACAAATCCCATCTTCAAAGCTGGAAGATAGTAGTAAAAGGTCAGCTGGAAAAAAGTTGCCCTCCTCAACTTTCACAATATCTCCGACCCTCAACTTTTTCCATTCTGTAGGAGCAAACTTTCCACCCCCTTGGTGTACAAGTACCTTTCGGTTATTGACCTCTTTGTCCTGCACATTCATGTAAAAGAGAGAATCGCAAACGCTCTCCCAGTTAAATGGCCCATCCACCAGTTGAAATAACAAACTAAAACCAGCAGAAGACAACAAAATACAATACCGACTACTGAGGTAGTCTTTCCATACATCCTTGCTTATAAAAGGTGACGGAAGGTAAGTCTTATCTTTATAGAAATCAAAAGTAGAGCTTCAGACGAAATTCACATTGAAAACAAGAAGGTAAAAGTAATAATATGCAACCATCCCATTGACTGCTTGAATAGAGAAGAAAACTGCACAAATAGAAAAGATCATTCTTGCACAAAATGTCAACGACAGCATTGGGGAAGGGGAGAGAGGGATTTGGGGAAAAAAAAAGGGAAGGGGGAAGGGTGCCTCTTTGGGCAAATGGTATTGCTTGTGTTTAGTCATGGAAGGTTAAGTGTAATTCTTTACCCCTGCACAAGCAAACCATGGCAACTTCATGCAGATGCCCCTTGCAAACCCTAGATCTCATAGTCGTACATTCAAACCTTGAGCTCTCAAACATGCACGACCGCCCACAAGATGGCAAACACTTGACAAAAATAGATTGAACCTAGCATGGCATGAGTTACAATAAGCACCCAACCTTAATAACCTTTGGGGAACTTAGCTGTGACCAGATGAGTCAACACACTAATCTCTTGCCCACATTAATTGGTCCCCCATGCGTACGCATCAATAGGATCTCTCTAGCAGCCAGCTTGGCTTGGCCTACAAACCCTGCGGTCCTTCGGATACTTGCCTCACATTGGCATTCACACTCGCTACTTGCAAATGTTGATGCGCACTCTCATGTCGCGACTCAGCATGGTACCGGATCTCCTTCAGACAACTTCTCCGGCCGCCAGCTCTAAGGGGTCATGACCTTCTCACCCGCTTAACTTAGATTCATCATCCATGATGATAAACTTTCGGTAACACGCCTCAAATGCAACTCAAATTACCAAGTAGCATTGGACAAAGAATCATCTCTCCAAACTATTAAAACCTCCTGAAGAGTTCAATTTCTTAATCACTCCTCTCATCTATAAGGTCTATGATTAGCTTGTGAGCACGCACCTTAAAAGCAATCACTCCATCAACCAAATTTGAAGATATCGTTTTCACTTGGTGGCATGAACCACCGGTGGGTGGACACAAGATTCTTGTATACCACATCTCCAAGTCATTTTAACATCCTCCATAGTTCCAATATCTTGGTGCTAACTCGGCATTCTTGCCAACACACTAAATTTTTTATTTTGAGAGTACACGTAAAAATACTCTCTCCCCCTCTTTAAAAGAACGAAACGTGCATTTGCGATTAGCAAATGTGATAGTTCTATCTATAGCTGAACAAATGTGCAGACGAGCACTATCCAACATTTGCTACCATTAGGAAAGAAACTCCGCCACATTAAGTGTTTCCTTAGGTAACCCTATGGTAGTTGGCAAAATTAAATGTACACCGTAATTTAATTCAAATGGTGAAAAGTTTGTAGACAAATGTTTGCATGAGATGTAAGTAAACTCCAATAGAGGCAAATACTTCTCCCATTCTGCCAATGATCTCCCACCTCTGACATTTGCCTAGAGACCAAGCCTCAAACAACACGTCGAGAGTGGGGACTGTGTTAGTGTTTCTAATCTATCTCTAACAAGGAAGCTCGTATCCAATGGCATATTACAACGTGCAAGATATGGCCCATAGGTAGTGGCACAAAGTAGCTAGAGAGGAAATCACTTCTCATACATGGGAAGGGTTTGTCAGAGCTACTCCGGTCAACAAGCCACCATATCAAATGACCATGGTCAAAGAAGAGGTATCAAGGGTGATTGAAGAGTGCCTCAGCAAAGGACTCATATGATCTAGTTTCTCACCATTTATTCGCCCATTTTCTAGTGAATAAAAAGTACGGTTCGTTCAAAATGTAATTATATGGCATTGAACAAGAATACTATTCAACATTGTTATCCGATGCTGCAAATAGACAAATTATTAGATGCTTTTGAAAAAATTGTTTTTAGTAAACTGATCTTAAAAGTGGTTATCCTGAAATCTGCATGAGAGATTATTCCAAAATTAGCTTTTTTGTCTTGTTTTAATTATGTTGTTTGGATCCACCAATGCTCTCATTATGTTCATGATGTTGATGAACAATGTGTTTATATTGTTTCTTGGCAAATTTTTAGTGAATCTCATTGATGATATTCCTATTATAGTAAAACTCTAGCAAAACATGAATCTCATTTGCCTCCAGTTTTTAGTGTGTGTGAGAACAAACACAACTTGCCAATAAAGATAAACAATTTTTATGCCAAGATGAGTTACTCGAGCATATTACTTTAGTTGATGGAGTTAGAATGGATCCGAAGGAAATAACTATCATTTTAGCATGGCCAGTTCTGCAATATGTAACTGAGCTAATATCTTTCTTAGGATTTGTCTGGATTTTATTTTAAGATCATTATTATGTACTTAGCAATTAGTGTCTCATTGACTGATTTGTTGCAAATTACTGTCGGGAGATCCGCTACATGATGGATAAAATTGTCAGAGAGGCCAAGGGCTATTAGGCCAAAGGCTCGTTGATCCCTTAGATTCCAAGCCTTTTTAGCTGCATCTTCATCTTGAGGCGTCTTATCTTCTCCCTCGATAAAAGGCCAAAGTCCTTCTCTCATGAGGCTGATTTTCAATTTTGTCTACCATGTGTGAAAGTTTTCTTCATCAAACTTCTCAATGAGCAATAGGGAAGCCATTTTAGGCAAAATTACGGGAAGGTCTTGACAACGGATGGAATCCAATGTCAATGTCTAGTCCCTTACGAAGAATGCCTCAAAAATTAGGGTTTTTGACTAATGATGCTATAGAAGGCTATAGCAACACCTTAAGGCAAGGAATGAACCCTCAATTTTGAAAATAGATGAAGTTTTAGGATTAACTACTCTAATTTAGCAAAATTTTACAAAAGAAGAGAAATGCCCAATATTGCTATGTTGAAATGATGACTTAATTTGTACCTTTGTAATCATTTTGTAGAATATAGAGTTGCATGTGCTTGCGTGGACTATTCTTCTTCTCTCTGCAAGTCGGGCTACAGCACAGTAGCAGGTACGGCCGGGGGAAGCCTCACGGGCAGCAACCTGTTGGTGGTGGACAACAGCGCATAGATGATGGGGGCAGCGGCATGTGCATCAGATGGCGAGGGTTGCAACATAATGCAATGGCAAGCAACATTGGGAGGATAGAACCATGCTCTAATACCATGTTGGATATGGTGGAGCTTGAGCTGCAGACCATGGAGGTTGATAAACAAACATGGCTGAAGCTAAAGCATAAACAATGAAAGCTTAAAGAGAGAGAGAGTGTGTTGGGGTAAAGGCATAATGCCCACCCTTATAGTGTGTACAAGCCCATAAGTTATAGTACATAGTACACTTAGTACATTTAATGTACTAAGTGCACTATGTGTACTAGTGCAATATACATGTGTGATAGGGGAGTCACACACTCATATCATGAGTTGACTTATCCCCACAACTCTCTCTCTCTCTCTCCCTTGTTTCTCTGTGTATGTCTCCCACACAACTGGTATCAGAGCTAGAGGGAGGTTTGCCCAGCCAATCAGGCGCATACCCAGAAGCTCCAACTCGTTGAAGAAAGCACGATGACCAGCATCTGTTCAGTGGCGCTAGAGGGAGGTTTGCCCAGCCAATCAGGTGAGCGTTCGTAGAAGGTTGCCCAGGCTGCCTAGCGCAGTTAACCTACAGCAGCTGGGCGTAAGCAGCCCAGCCAGCGTGGGCTGCCCATTCAAACTCCAGCCAGTAGCGTAACGAAGGGCAGGCGTGTCAGGCGCTACCCGAGCCGTCGACTGCAAGCGTGTAGCGCTGGGCGTAGATGCGCTAGGCGAAAGCAGCACTGCGAAGCCGTAAGCGAAGCAACGCACAAGAGGACACGTAGGCCTTTGTCCATACTCTGGCGTAACCAGGCGCATAGCCAGGCGAACACGCGTGTAGCGCTGGGTGTAGACTGGCGCTAGGCGAAGCAGGCAGAAACACAAGCGAAGGTGCGTAAGCGTGGACACGTAACTGTCTGCAAACCAGAACCATGCGCATACCTGGTGGTAGCCTATGCAGGTTCGTTGGCTTCATCGACTAGCCCCTTCTCCTCTACGGCAAGCAAGCTCCACGTCACCTTCTCCTCTACGGCAAAACATCACCAGCAGCTAGGAGAAGCCTTGTACGCCTGCACTTGCCCATTTCTGCACAACAGCAGCAAAAATCATCAACCCCATTTTCCTGCAACAAAAAGAAAAATCAAAAAATTACAAGGTATTTTTCTCAATTTTTTTTTGGGATTTGCAATTGAGCAAGTACAATCAACAATTGAGCGGGTACAGGTGTCAAATTGCTCAATTTTGAGCAAAATTGGCAAAATTGGGTGACATTGGTCACAATCAGGATCAATTTGCAGGAAATTGGATGTCGAAATTTGGGGCTTTTGATGTAATTGTGCAATTAAGCACTCATACATGCTGTATTATGTGAAAAATCGCACATTTGGGCAAAAAAGCAGCAAATTGCAGTGCAAATCAAGGGGCTTTTGTGCCGATTGGATTGATTTGCATGCAGGCAATCGCATTTGATGCTGTGGATAATGTGTTGATGCCTTACAAGCACTCAATGTGCCTGTAAATCAAGGAGCTTTCATGTATTTGATGTATATGTGGCCAGGGGGAAGCATCGTGAACACTCTGGATGCCTTCATGTGCGTCAATGTACCATGTATGATCAGCAATTGATCTTAAATCAAGGGGCTTTTCAAGATTTTATGCTTGTTGAGCTCGGCAAAGCAGCAGGCAAGACATTTATGCCTTGAATCCTCAAAAATCAGCTTGCAGTCAAGGGGCTTTTGCCCAATTTCTGTTCGGGACTCTTGTATGCAGTGTTCGGGACTGTAAAAGTCTGATTTTCACTCATTTGGACAGCCAGGAGAGCATTTATTGCTACTGTACCTGTTGGTACAGATTTGGCACAGCTTTGTGCATGTTTTGGCATGGCTGCACATTGATTTGAGTGAGCAAAAGGTTCACTTACAGCTGCTGTATTTGCCGGTACAGGTTTGGTACATCATTTGTGAGCAATTGGTACTGTTGTACAGTACTTTGGAAGGGCAACAGAGCACATTTAAGGTGCTGTCCTAAATCTGCAGCAACCAGATTTTGGTGATTTCATCACATAAAGTGGGAGAAAAGTTGCATTCTTGCTTCCGCAGTGGGAGATAAAGCTTGGGAGAAAAACTGTGAGCACTTTGTGTGCTTTTGGTGCAATGTTTGCACATTTTTGCAGGGAGTCAGGCATTGACAGGTTGCATATTGCTATGGCAACCACAGGTGAGAGCTCTTCATTGCTTCACATCAAGAAGCTTGAAGGCTCGCATAATTATGATATTTGGCAAACCCAGTGCTACAATGTGTTGCTCCAGAAAAAGCAGCACAAGCCTATCAAAGAAAGGGGTGTAATGCCCGCTTCTCTTACTGCTGAAGAGTGGGAAGATATGGATGAGCTGGCAAGATCTACTATCATGTTGTCTGTGTCAGACTCATTACTTTTCAGCATTCGTGAAGAGAAGACAGCTTGGGGAATGTGGCAGAGATTGCAGGACTTGTATGCCCAACAAAATGCCTCCAGCAAAGTGTTGGTTGAAGAAACTCATAGGTCTTCAGATGAAGGAAGGGGCGTCTATGACAGCCCATCTAAATGAGTTTAATGGTATTGTCAGCCAGGTCATTAATCAAAAGTTGGCAATGGACGATGAGTTCAAAGCCACTTCTCTGTTATGCACTTTGCCAGAGAGTTGGGACACATTCAGTACAGCCACTAGCAATTCGCATGCTATGCTGTCATATGCAGATGTTGAGGGTGCTCTTCTTCAAGAAGAGATGAACAGGAAAAACAACTCTGTTGGAAAGTCCAATGCAATGAATGCACGTGGGAGATCCCAGCAAAGGGGAAAAAGCCAAGAAAGGGGAAGGAGCAAGTCTCGCTCCAAAAAGGATTTGGAATGCCATTATTGTGGCAAAAAGGGACACATTAAAAAGCAATGCTACAAATGGAAAAATGATCAAAAGGAAAAGGGAAAAGGCAAAGACAAAGAGAAAGATGAAGCCAAAGGGCAAAAGTGGAGTCAAGATTGAAGAAATCAATGTGTCACATGCAAGTGGCAGTGAGGATGAGGTCCTATTTACGTCTTCACTTGATGCCCATTCACTTCTTACAGGTGGTCATGGTATGCACTCATGGATCATTGATTCAGGTGCCTCCTTTCATGTCACAGGTTGCAGAGACTTGTTTGTCAGGTATACTGCTGGCAATGAAGGAGTGGTTTATTTGGGTGATAACCATGCATGCAAGATTCTTGGCAGAGGTGATGTGAGGCTTGTGTTTTCAGATGGCTCACAGCTTATGCTCCATGATGTTAGGCATGTGCCTGAGATCAAGAAGAACCTGCTTTCTACTGGACAGCTTGATGATGCTGATTATGTTACCACATTTGGTCGTGGAAAGTGGAAGATTAGTAAGGGCTCACTGGTTGTTGCCAGAGGCTCTAAGGTGGACACTCTTTACTTTATGCATGCAGGTGTTTGTCACCATGCTAATGTAAATGCAACCGAGCTGCCGGAAATTTCTATGTGGCATAGCCGGTTGGGACACATAGAGTGTCAAGGGAATGGAGCAATTGTCTCGTTTGGGTTACTTGCCTTCTCTAAAGTTTTCAAGTTTTCAGTTTTGTGAGCATTGTATATATGGCAGGCAACTGCAGTGCCCCCATAAGAAAGCTCTTGGACAGAAAGATGCTCAGTTAGAGCTTGTGCATACAGATGTATGTGAGATGCCTCAGCTTTCTTTGGGAGGGGCAAAATATTTTGTGTCTTTTATAGATGATGCCACACGCAAGGTGTGGATTTATCCTCTTCGTTTGAAGAGTGATACATTCGCAGTGTTTCAGAAGTTTGTTGCTCATGTTGAGAATCAAACTAGCAAAACACTGAAGGCTTTGCGTTCCGACAATGGTGGAGAGTATATGTCCAAACAGTTTCAGGACTTTTGTGATGCTAAAGGCATCAAGAGGGAGCTCTCTACTCCTTATGATCCTCCACAAAACGGGACAGCAGAGAGGATGAACAGGACCATTCAGGAGAAGGTCCGTTCTATGTTGTCACATGCTGCATTACCTCATGGTTTTTTGGGCTGAAGCTGTTATGACAGCCGTTCACCTTATAAACAGGTCACCTAACACGAGGCTTGGTGGGAAAGTGCCAGAAGAAGTATGGACAGGGAAGCTTCCGTCATACAAGCACTTGAGAGTGTTTGGTTGCGTTGCGTACGTGCACATACGCAGGGAAATGCACACCAAACTTGATCCTAAGTCTCACAAATGCATATTCCTAGGATATGGTGACAGAGGTGAAATGGGGTATAGACTTTGGGATCCCGTGAATAGAAAGATTATACGCAGCAATGATGTCATTTTTTATGAAACATGCATGTATAAGGAGCCTGCAAGGCAACAGGAGCCTGGCAGAGTCATCTTTGATGATGATGGACATCATGGACAACAACCAAGGGCTGTAAATCAGCCATTACAGCAGCAAAACCAACCCTTAAATGGTGCTGAAAATGGTCCAAATGGACAGCCAGAGATGGCAGAAGATATCCCTATGGATATGCCACAGTTAGAGGAAATACCGGGCATGATATTTCAGCCTTATGGCATGGAACAGGAGCCACCAATGGGTGATATGCAGGCTGGACAGCAACCTGGAAATGATGGTCATTGGGTACGGAGGTCCACAAGACCCTCCAGAGCCCCTGACAGGTTTGTTCCAGGGGTTGACTACTTGATGCTTACTGACTGTGGGGAGCCCTCATGTTATAAAGAGGCTTTACAGAGGGCAGACAAAGCTCTATGGGAGCGTGCCATGAAGTCAGAGATGGATTCTCTGCATAAAAATGGAACTTGGAAGTTGGTGCATTTGCGGTTTTGCCATGCAAATGGGTTTACAGGCTCAAAGTTGCACCAGATGCAAAGCCAAGGTACAAAGCCAGGTTAGTGGCTAAGGGCTTCAAGCAGGAATATGGTGTGGACTTTGAGGAGATCTTCTCTCCAGTGGTCAAAATGACCACACTTAGAGTTGTGTTAGCTTTGGTTGCACATGATGATCTCGACTTGATTCAGATGGATGTGAAGACTGCTTTTCTTCACGGTGATCTCCATGAGGAGATATATATGCAGCAGCCAGAGGGTTATGCAGTGAGTGGAAAGGAGAAGCTTGTATGCAAGCTGAAAAAGAGTCTTTATGGACTCAAACAGGCACCAAGGGAATGGTATCATAAATTTGATACATTCATGAAATCCCAGAAATTCAGGAGAAGTGACATAGATCACTGCTTGTACACCAAGAAAGCTTTGGATGGCAGTCTATTGATCCTCATCTTGTATGTTGATGATATGTTGATTGCCGGGAAATCTCGTAAGGAGATGGATGCCTTGAAGCAGAGGCTGCATCAAACCTTTGATATGAAGGATTTGGGTGATGCAAATCACATTTTGGGTATGCGGATACTTCGGGACAGAAATCAGCATGTGTTGTATTTGTCTCAAAAGGAATACATTGGCAAAGTCTTGCAGAGGTTCAATATGGACGGGGGGAAGAAGACTAGTACTCCTTTGCCTCCATATGTGAAACTCAGTGCTATGGACAGCCCACAGTTAGATAGTGGCAGGGCTGATATGGCCAAAATTCCGTATGCTTCAGCTTGTGGCAGTCTCATGTATGCCATGGTTGCTACTAGGCCGGACATTGCATTTGCAGTGGGAGTGGTTTCTAGATACATGGCCAACCCTGGCAAGAAGCATTGGGAAGCAGTGAAAGGTGTCATGAGATACCTGAAGGGCACACAGGATATGTGCATTTGCTTTGGCAAACAGGATGCATTAGTGCATGGTTACACGGATTCGGATTATGCCGGTCATCCAGATAACCGGAAGTCTACTACCGGTTATGTGTTTACATTCACAGGAGGTGCTGTGTCATGGATATCCAGGATGCAGAAGTGCACTGCCTTATCTACTACAGAGGCCGAGTATATTGCAGCCACAGAGGCTTGCAAGGAGGCATTATGGCTATCTCGGTTAGTGGTTGATTTGGGCTATACAGGGGATATTCCATTGTTGCATTGTGATAGTCAGAGTGCCATCCAGTTGGCAAAGAACCCTGTTTTTCATGCAAAGACGAAGCATGTGGATGTGAAGTATCACTTCATCAGAGAGGTGATAGAGAACAAGCAAATTCAGCTTGTTAAGATTCATACGGATGACAACCCGGCTGATCTGTTGACAAAGAGTTTGCCTCCGGAGCGGTTTGCTCATTGCAGACACTTGATGGGCATTGGATGAGGCCAGTTTCAGCCTTGATATGGCCTTGTATATTATCATGTACATGCTGATTTTTTCTTTTCCTTCATTTAAGGGCACTTTGCCTTTAAGTGGGAGGTTGTTGGGGTAAAGGCATAATGCCCACCCTTATAGTGTGTACAAGCCCATAAGTTATAGTACATAGTACACTTAGTACATTTAATGTACTAAGTGCACTATGTGTACTAGTGCAATATACATGTGTGATAGGGGAGTCACACACTCATATCATGAGTTGACTTATCCCCACAACTCTCTCTCTCTCTCTCCCTTGTTTCTCTGTGTATGTCTCCCACACAGAGTGTTGGAATACACTCTAGAGAGAGAGACTTGCACGAGTCAATGATGGATAGTTGTGTGTTTATTTCAATGAAAGTACAAGACCCTTATAGGCCCAATGGTTCTTCTCTTGACATCATTGCTTGACCCCTCTAAAAGATGGTTCACACACACACATACACCCCTCTAAGAGGTGATTCACATGCACACATAAGACCTTGATTCCCAACAGTTTCTCTCATTATCCCACCAACCCTACCCACCCTTTCTCAATGTGAAAGGCTGCAGCCTTCACCATCATTCTTTATCCCTCGTTTCGGGCAACTTGTTATGGATCCCTCACAACTTGCAGATTTACTTCAGGGTCTCAATGCAAGCAAGGAGGCCATGTCTAACCGTCTTGACAAGATAGAATTGGCACCCCAAGCGCTTAGTAATTCCTGATTTGGATTCTACCGAGGCTCGTGCTTTTTAGCAAGGGCATGACAATTACTAGGACGAAGTGGCGAACTTACTCAAGGAGGGTTTTTCACTAATTTGAATGCAAGTAAGAATGTACTAGGGAGCATAGACAAGGAGGATTGAGGTGCACTTCGCTCCCGGTCCAACAGTCATCATTCTACATGTGTGTGTGCCATGGCTAATCTTTAACAGGAACATCATAATCCCTAACTACGACATCAGTCAAACAACATGTGGGACATCAGTATCATCATCATTAGCACCATCAACAACATCAGTATCACCACCATCATCATCATAAGTAGCATCACCATCAGTAGCATCATCAACGAGGGCATGGGAACCCTGTCGACAGCCTCCAATAAGCAATCGGCAGCTGGCAAGAGGCTCAGATAGCAGGCGACCAGGTGCTAAACAATGGCCAGATAGTGTGGGCAAAGCATTAAGTAAGGCATAGCATTTAAGGCATTATGTCATGAATATTCTTGTCCAAAGCTGGCCGATAGCAACATCTGCTAGCCGACCTGCACCTCAGCATAATATATAAGCATAAAGTCATCATTTAGCAAAAGACATCAATCATGTAGAAGGGGCCAAAGGTCACCCCTAGGGGCTGACCAAGGGCCTAAGCCATGTACAAGCATTACAATCACCTTTTTGTACCATATTAAATACAATCTTGATCTTGGTCTTTAGCAAGACTAAAGGTGAGCGTGGGAAGCATGTGAAGATGGCCTTAAGGTTGATTGATGCCCATAATTTGCATCTTCACCCTCGGAAGACGGAGTTTTTATGGTCAAAATTTCTTTTCTAGGACATGTTATCTCTAAGGATGGACTCTTAATGGATCCGGAGAAGATTGAGGTCATTGTTTTGTAGCCCATACCAAAATCAGCGTTTTGTGAAGCATTAAGCCCAAGAGTGTCACCATTTGGGTCCCTCACCCGTCTCGACTAGTGTTTTATACACTAGGTGGTACCAAGGTGTGAACAGGGATTTTTCCACAGAAGAAAGCAGGAACATTAACTGGCAAGATTTTGGCCTGAAAGATGGCATCTGGGCAAAAGTACCTTGGGATTTTCATCATTAAAGAGAGGATGTAGTGTTTTCACACCCTATTAACAAAGGGGTGGACATATTATTACTTTTGGACAGGTCTATGTAGACAAAACAAGGCGCCTAGCTCCACCTTGGGGAGCAAGTTTGGGGAAAAGGTTAAAAGTGGGGTATTTTAAGCAAGCAAGGCCACTTTTGGCAGAAAGGGGATATTCTAAGCAACCAAGGCTGCTTTTGGCAAAAAGGAAAAGCATGGACCATATTTATAGAGCTGGCCGACTCCATCTTAAGGAGATGGCCTGAATCGTAAAGGAACATGAGGAAGGGGCTGTTTTAGAGGCAAGGCGCACATATCTTCAGCAAGAGACCAGCTCCCCCTCTCTCGCCTGCGCTGAAGCTGTCTGTACAGCTGCCGCCGCCAGAAGAAACAGCCGCTCAGTCGCCCAGCTTTCTCTCTGTTCTTCTTCACTCGCCATGTGCAGCAGGTAGAGGCTGTCAGTCTGTCAGATCTGTTATCTCTGGTCATACAGCCCGGGGTAGCATCTAGTTTTTCCTTGTTCTCTCTCCACTACAGCCATACCGCAAGCTTCCTCTTTACTCAGGCCGAACAGAGGGGGCTGCAACTGGCACAGCATACTCTGGTGAGTGAAGCCTCGTGGGAAGGGGAAACCCTAGCGAGCATGTATGGTTTCATGGAAGCGTCGTTGCCTTGGTGAACCATATGGACATGTAAAGCATGTTTGGCTTAGGCATGTGTATGGATCATAGGAGTGGTGCCCTATGCAGTCCAATGGCATGGCAAGATGTTTTGTGGCTATGTATTATGCTTACTTTTCTTTTGCAGGTACTTAAAGCTGCTTATGGAATTTATGGATTTATGGATATTTGGGACACAATTGGCTCTTGTGCCTATGTCTAATTAAGATCAGAGTTATTGACTCGGGATGTGGAAAAAGATACGGTTGGCTCTTGTGCCCGTATCTGACTTTGGATTGTGGATCTAGATTTATGGCTGAAATATTAAGGATTGGCAGTGCATCTGCTATTCTCGAAGGATATCTCATTGGTATCAAGTTTATACAGTTGCGGACAACTGCTTTATAGGACGGAGGGGATCTCACCATTTGGGTCGCTCACCCGTCTCGACCAGTGTTTTATACACTAGGTGGAACCAAGGTGTGAACGGGGATTTTTCCACAAAAAAAAGCAAGAACATTAACCAGCAAGATTTTGGCCTGAAAGATGGCATCAGGGCAAAAGTACCCTAGGATTTTCATCATTATAGAGAGGGGATAGTGTTTTCACACCCTATTAACAAAGGGGAGAACATATTATTACTTTTGGACAAGTCTATGAGGAAAAAACAGGGTGCCTAGCTTCAACTTGGGGAGGTTTGGGGGAAAGGTTAAAAGTGGGGTATTTTAAGCAAGCAAGGCCACTTTTAGCAAAATGGGGATATTCTAAGCAACCAAGGCTACTTTTGGCAAAAAGGAAAAGCATGGACCATATTTATAGAGCTGGCTGACTCCCTTAAGGGGATGGCCTGAATCGTGAAGGAACAAGAGGTAGGGGCTGTTTTAGAGTGTAGGCGCACACATCTTCAGCAAGCGACCAACTCTCCCTCTCTCTCTTGCGCTAAAGCTATCCGTACATCTGCCGCCGCTAGAAGAAACAGCCGCACAGTCACCCAACTTTCTCTCTCTTCTTCTTCGCTGGCTATCTGTATAGCAGGTAGAGGCTGTTGGATCTATTCTCTCTGGTCGTACAGCCTGGGCCAGCATCTGGTTTTCCCTTGTTCTCTCTCCACTATAGCCATACCACAAGCTTCCTCTTTGCTTAGGCCGAACAGAGGGGGCTGCAACTGGCATAGCATACTCTTTCTTCTCTCCCTCTCAACACTGATGGAACAAAGATTCAACCGCTGACTGGGCCTATCCGTACAGTCATACAGGGACGGTGCAGCTCACACATGTGAAGCTTAATCAGTCAGTTTTGAGGGCAATTTTTGTAACATGCAGCGGAAGTATTCGTATTGGAGGATCCTGTCACACAAATGCTCACACCGTCTTCTGTATCCTGAGTTTCACAAGTTTAGCAATCCACTTTAAGACTTCAAACTTTTAAGAGATTTGAGAGAGAGCGAGAGCGAGCGAGAGCGAGAGAGAGCGAGAGCGAGAGAGAGAGAGATGAGAACTGTACACCGTATGGGGTCCCAAATTACCCACTAAAGGCCCACCTATCCCATTACCCAGATAGTATTTGCTTTATTATCTTTGAAGAGACTGACAGTGTGACTGACAATAAGCCAAATGCAAAACCTCTGAAGACCGAGAGTTGGGCTGAACTATACATGACTGTAGAAGCACCAATGATGTCCAATCTCGAGCCTATGCACTCTTCCCAATAAAATGAGGGAGGGATGCAAAGCTGAGGCTGAGAGGGGTAATTTGGGACTGTTCTAGACTGTGTATGAACACTGTAAATGAATATGAATGCTGCGTTTTACCTTCACCAAGTGGCTGGAGCAAAACAATGAATAGATGAATATTGAAAACTATATGGATGCAAAAAACGCAAGGCTGAATGCTGGCTGAATGCTGAAACTGCTGCGTTTTGCTGATGCAAGGGCTGAATGCTCATGCGTTGATGCGCCTAGGGCTGTAGGAGGAAAATGCTAAGGTATGAGGGCTGGAAACTGCAATCGCTTTATGCTCCTTGTGCTAAAGACTCCAAGCGTTGAATGCTCTATGCTGAATATGATGAATGAATGAATGAATACCATGCTGGGCTATTTATATGGGTAAGATGTCCTAGTTGGCTGGCTACAGTGCTAGCCGACTACACATGTTCAAATAAATTATCTAAATGATGTATAAAATGCTGGAATTTGTGGGAAAAATATCAAAAAATTCCTAGTAAATATTCTGATAAATACTAGATGATATCTGGGGTTTCTGCAATGGTCTAGATGCAATGAATGAATGATACGCAATATGCAGAATGCTTTCTAATGCAAACCCTAAGGTTTCTACTGACTCTACATGCATGAATGCATCTCTTCAAGTGGGTTAAGGGACTTGGACTGACTGACTGACTTGCTATGGCTGAGAATGACCTACGTAGCTCGTGCCTGGCTTATCCTGGACTGAGGATTACAATGGGGTCACGATGTATGACAAATATCATCCTAAAAGGAACTAATACTGTACAATGTTGCACTGATGATGATGAGCCAGCTTGTCACCATGCACTATAGTGCAAAGTGCATGTGACATTCCCTCGTGCTTAGCTTGGCGGCAGGTTCATGGCTTCCAAGTAGTCCGCCAACAACTGGGGGTACTCTTGAAAGAATTCCTCATCTAGCCATACGACTTCGTGGGTACCTCGATCTCGAAACTTCGTATAGAACTGACATATCCGTCGACCGGAACCATGCTTCCAATGATGATCTGCTCGGGCTCGATGACTTCGGCTTCATCTACCACGTCTGGCTGTTGTTCATTTGAAACATCAAAAACTTATGGTCCAACATATGGCTTTAGCCAAGAAACATGGAAAACATCATGCATCGTTTGACTGTTAGGCAATGTTAACTTCATGGAGACATCACTTGAACTTTTTAACTATTGGGAAAGGTCCAAAACTACGAAATGAAAGCTTGGGACAACGTTTGTCCACTTGTTTCAATCTTTGTTTCATGATGCGCAGATAGACCCAATCCCCTTCCTTGAAGTGGATATCTCGTCTAGATTTATTTGCCTGTCTGTGAACTGAATAATGGCTAGGCTCAAAATTGAGGGCCAGATTGGGTTGAGTACCAAACTCTACGGAATCGACAGACTGATCTTCTATGTTGGGGTTTTCTTAGGCTTAGATTCTTTATCTTTCTTACCCCCGAAACTAAAGCTATTACTATCGTCCTTCTTAGCATCTTTACAAGATGCATTACCTTTCCTTGGCTGTGCAGCAGATTGCTGCTGCTGCTGCTGGGGTTTGGTACTGGACTGGGATGACTGCTTGGGCTTGCCTCCGTTCATCTTCATTTCTTCATTCTGAGCGCGAGTCAAAGCTTGGTCATATGTATTGGGTTCAAAGCTACAAACTGTGAACCGAATGTTGGGATCCAATCCACGAATGAATTGCTCCATCTTGGCTTGCGCAGATAGCCCTAACTGATGTGCTAAAGTAATAACCTTGCCAAAAAACTCAAGCATTGGGGATCCGTTCTGTCTGAGTCCATAGAACTCATCTGCCAAACCGGTCATGTATTGGGACGGGAGGAATCTAGTCTTCAGGTCATGGATAAATGTATCCCAGCTAAAAGCTGTGACACCTGTGGTCTGGTCTGTATAAAGATTAGACCAATGCTGCCACCAAGTGACTGCCTCACCAGTATGATGGGGAGCCGCTACGTGGACTCTATCTGAGGATCTGTGATCCTAGCTAATGGAAAATCAGCAGTAAATTGATGAATGAACTGATTTACTGCTAAATGATCACACTTACCATCATACTTACTGAAATTTGGTTGACTGCGAATGACGGTAGTTGATGCTGCGGACTGCTGGCTAGTGGCACCTAAGGCGGAGAAAGCTGAGGAGAGGTGCTGGTATCTAAGATGAATGGCCTCCTTTTCCCTTTGGCGCTCGAGTAACATATGTTCTCGATCGAGCTCTCGTTGGTGCTCCCGAGCGGCGAGTTTAGCCTAACGCCGGTCTTCGTCGACCTGCATTGGGCTTACTCATAGTCCCGTCTTTCTACTTTTCTTGTTGTTTTCTTGCTTCTGCTTCTACTTTTTCTTCTCTCCATCTGGCCTCATCTTCTCTTCTTTGTTGTTCCATCTGAAAGAAGAGGAAGATGTAGTCGGGGGCTGCTAGAGGTGGAGGAGGACATGCTGTTGTTGCCTCCAAGAGTTGGAGACGCTCCATGAGCAGCTGGTTCTGAGCTCTAAGAAGAGCTATGGTGTCTGCTGTGGTCGGAAGAGCAAGGTCTCCTTTAGGGGAGACGTCTTCCAGCTGATGGGTACTCTCCTCTATAGACATGATGCTGAAGTTGGTGGTCGGAAGAGCAAGGTCTCCTTTAGGGGAGACGTCTTCCAGCTGATGGGTACTCTCCTTTATAGACATGATGCTGAAGTTGGTGGTCGTGCCGGAACGCAATCTGACCATCCAAGGATGCCCTCACGCTAGGATACGGTGTGTGTGGACAAGCTGAATCTGATACCAATGTAACATGCAACGGAAGTATTCGTATTGGAGGATCTTGTCACACAAATGTTCACACCGTCTTCTGTATCCTGAGTTTCACGAGTTTAGCAATCCACTTTAAGACTTGAAACTTTTAAGAGATTTGAGAGAGAGAGATGAGAACTGTACACCGTATGGGTGTCCCGAATTACCCACTGAAGGGCCCCCTATCCCATTACCGAGATAGTATTTGCTTTATTATCTTTGAAGAGACTGATGGTGTCATTGACGATAAGCCAAACACAAGACCTCTAAAGATTGAGAGTTGGGCTGAACTATACACGACTGTAGAAGCACCAATGATGTCCAATCTCGAGCCTTTGCACTCTTCCCAATGGAATGAGGGAGGGATGTAAAGCTGAGGCTCAGAAAGGGGCTGTTTGGGACTGTTCTAGACTGTGTATGAATACTGTAAATGAATATGAATGCTGCGTTTTACCTTCACCAAGTGGCTCGAGCAAAACGATGAATAGATGAATGCTGAAAATTGTATGGATGCAGAAAACGCAAGGTTGAATGCTGGCTGAATGCTGAAACTGCTGCGTTTTGCTGATGCAGGGGCTGAATAGTCATGCGTTGATGCGCCCAGGGCTGTAGGAGGAAAACGCTGAGGTATGAGGGCTGGAAACTGCAGTCGCTTTATGCTCCTTGTGCTAAAGGCTCCAAGCGTTGAATGCTCTATGCTGAATACGATGAATGAATGAATGAATACCATGCTGGGCTATTTATATGGGTAAGATGTGCTAGTCGGCTGGCTACAGTGCTGGCCAACTGCACATGTCCAAATAAAATATCTAAATGATGTATAAAATGCTGGAATTTGTGGGAAAAATACCAGAAAATTCCTAGTAAATATTCTGATAAATACTAGATGATATCTAGGGTTTCTGCAATGGTCTAGATGCAATGATGAATGATATGCAATATGCAGAATGCTTTCTAATGCAAACCCTAAGGTTTCTACTGACTCTACATGCATGAATGCATCTCTTCAAGTGGGTTAAGGGACTTGGACTGACTGACTGACTTGCTATGGCTGAGAATGACCTACCTAGCTCGTGCCTGACTTATCCTGGACTAAGGATTACAATGGGGTCATGGCGTACGACAAATATCATCCTAAAAGGAACTAATGCTGTACAATGTTGCACTGATGATGATGAGCCAGCTTGTCACCATGCACTACAATGCAAAGTGCATGTGACAGTTTTGAAGCCAATTTTAGAGGGCAGTTTTGAGAGCTATTTTTGGACTGTCTTTGGACAGTTTTTGGGAGATCTTTGCGGATCGCGGACTTGAGTTGCCTTACTGAAATACTGTGGGAAAGATCGTGTGTTTTTCACCCGCACCTTGGTGGTCTTTGTAACAAAAGAAAGTTTTTATCTTAATAAAGAAGTTCCTACGGGGGGCCGGCCGTTCCGGCTCAGTGTGGCGTTTTTTGTATTGTACATGGTTTTTTTCCACTGTGTCTTCATGCTCTATGTTTGGTATCTAAAGTGTTGGTCTATTATTATTGTTCCGAGAGTCCCCTACCGTTGACAGAGAGACCAAATCTCTAATAGATGCTACAAAAGAGGATCGAGTATTTTGTTGGGCTCTGCTTAAGCAGACCTCTTTTGAGAAGCTCAAGGTTATTATGTCATTTGCTCCCTGTACAAGCTAGAGTAGATATTCGCTGCATGGACAAGTTTGGCAAGAGGTCGAAATTCCTCGGAGGCACCAAGTGTGTGGGAGTGTAAGAAAACTCTCCAAAAAAAAAAAGTACAAGCTATGATTATTTCCCCCGAGCGTATGTATGCACTCTTATGAGTGTGTGAAAGTGACCTTATCATGTCACTTCCCTTGTATTTCACTCATCCTCATCAATCTACTTTTGAGTGTTGTGCTTGTCAGAATACGCAGCGGAGATGATGACCAAATCTGGGAACACGAGCAAAAACGCAGGCAAAAAAACAGCACAAGAGAGAGACAAATGTAGGCGTGTAACTCTGCTCTATATACACAAGAAGATCCCGAGGAATGATACAAATGAGGTATGGGGGCTGAGGACCTATATATACCTCCCTAGAGGGCAGTCGGCCAGCATAAAGAAAAGCCCACGACTGATAAAAAGGTCCACGACTGCATAAATGCAGTCGGCCAGCAAACTGGTGCCCACGTGCCCACGACTGATAAACACCCAGTCGGCCAGCACTGTACTGCTCTTGGCACCCTCTGGCAGCCCTCCCAAGCCTCAGAAAAAATGGGAAAAAATAGGGGAAAAATACAGGGAGTGAGAAAAAATGATAAAACACCTAATAAGGGCGGGCACACCCACAACAAAGGCCCTGGTGTATAAATCTAGACAGGAGATGACTTCTAACACCCCCTCTCAGCTCCTGGCTGTGAAACCAACCACTGGGAGCCTGAGCAAATCCTGAGAGAGCGACTTCGTGAAGAGGTCCACTGTACTGTCCTCCGTCGAACAGAACTCCATCAGCAACGATCTGTTCACGAACAAAGTGCCTCTGGATGACCATGGGTTCCTCCAGTGGAAGCCCAAACCTGCAATGTAACCTCCTGCTGCTCCGTAAAACTGCTCCTAGGCCATAAGTAGATCCCCTCATGTCCGAATCTCCTCCCCAAACCGAGTCACTCCAGACGTGGAGTCGGACTCCATCCAACAATCCCCCTCCTGTGTACAAGAGTCCATGATCCTTCGCATGCCGCAGAAACCACAGGAAACGCAATCCTGCCTCCCAAAGAGACATCTGCAACCATGAGCTCAACTGCCTCATCAGGAAGCTCTCGTCCAATCTGGTGTCCATCAACCAGATCCATGAACCATACAGCTTCTGAATCACAGAGACATCACACTGCTCACAAGGATCAACACCTGTTACGGTGCACAAGCAAGTCCTGGAAACCTGATGAAACCTGTCAACCCCCCCCTCTGAATCCGGAACCACAAAGCCTGGAGAAACCACCTCCTTCTGCAAGTAAGCACCTGCTACCTGCCTGGCTTTCCGAAAGCTCCCCGTGGAAAGAACAGCCTCAACAACTGGAAGTTCTCTGTCCCGAACACTACGAGACATCAGAGCATAAGTGACCTGTTCAGCTTCCTCTGACTCACAAACACAAGAACTACCAACATCAGTACTGGAAAGTTCCTGCCAATTGCTGCCATCTACTGGCAAGCTATCCACCACCTGGTCTCAGAAAGCCCGCACCTGCAGCGTATCCACACTTGAGTGGCCATTACCAGACTGCCACTCATCACAATCCTGAGGACCTGGGAGAGAGTGCTGAGAGCCTGTAAACTCCATTCTCCACTCCACCTTCCCAAACCACCTAGCCTGTTGCTTTGTCCCGGAGAGCAACCAAATGCTCATCAAACTCCACCCGTACGCCAGTCTTGCAAACCTGATGCACTGACAACAGATGAAAACCAAGTGCCGGAACATACAACACCTGGGAGGAATGCTTCCCCCCTCTGCCATCGGGAACTATCTCCATCCTGCCCTCACTGTGAACTGGGATAGTGGACGTATCCCCAGTAAGAATATGACCAGAACACCTGCAGAGATCCTGTAAACCGGAACGGGAAGGAGTCATGTGCCTGGAAGCACCACTATCGAGAATCCACTCCCGAGTATCCGTTGCGGAGAGTCCTCCAATCTCCTCCCTACCTGAAGAAAATGAAACATCGGTGTCCATCACCTCCAGGTGCACAAAAGCCGGAGTCTTCATGATTGCTGCTGAGGAGTCTTCACCCTTCTCGGTCTTCCGCTTGGGAGACTGCCTCCAGTATAGTGGCCTTTCTCGCCACAATCATTACAAGTCCTCTCTGCCTTCAGCTTCTCGCGGTCAGCGTCGGACTTCTTCTCAGAAGACTTCTCCGATGAAGCCTTCCCTTTGCCCGAGTTACGGCCTTTCGACCGTTGGCCAGTTAAGGCCTCCGAACCTCCACCCTGAGGAGGGTTCGTGAATCGTTCCTCCTGGTCCAGGACCATGGGCACAAGCTCCTCCCATGTGATGGTGCTGAGCCTGCCACTGGTAATCAACGACGAGTAAAATGCTGAGTACGAAGAGGGCAAGTGTGACAGCAACGTGATGGCCATGTCCTCTGACGATATCTCCGTCCCAGCCTGAAGAACTTCCTGCTGAAGAGCCTGCAGCTTGTTAATATGCTCCCGCATCGTCGACGACTTTGCAGGGCTCATAACCCGCATCTGTACTTCCAAGGAAATCCTCTTCATGGGCGATACCCTGTTGTAAAGTGAGGCCAAATGCTGCCATATACCTCTGGCCAGCGTCATATGCTTTACATGATTGATTACCTGCGGTGTGCAGTTGAGGAAAATAAACGAACGGACCCTGGCGTTGACACGATCCCACATCTGTGTCTGGGCCTCCCGGTCCTTCCGGATCGACGGTAACTCCCCTTCCTCTACTTCCGGCCGTGGAATACCAACAACGACGAAATCGGTGAGGTCGTAAGACTCCAGAACAGATTCCATCATCACCGTCCATATGCCGTAGTTGCTCCCGTCCAACTGACGGTCCACCGGGAACGTGGGGAGTGTCGGGATCTTCACATGTCTCTCGGCCATCTCAAACAGATCTGCCATAGCGGGGATGTACTCTGAAAAGGGTGGGTGGGTGGGAACAAAGAAGAACTAAAAACTGCAAGTGGCTGTCCAGCAAATCAGCCCGCCTTCCTCTTGCTTCTCCTCTTCCCGATCAGCCCAAAACAGTCCACCAATCAGCCACAAAACAGTCCCCCTCTTGCTCACACAAATCCCAAGACCTATCTAGAGCCTAGGGCTCTGATACCATGTCAGAATACGCAGCGGAGATGATGACCAAATCTGGGAACACGAGAGCAAAAACGCAGGCAGAAAAACAGCACAAGAGAGAGACAGATGTAGGCGTGTAACTCTGCTCTATATACACAAGAAGATCCCGAGGAATGATACAAATGAGGTATGGGGGCTGAGGACCTATATAATAATATATACCTCCCTAGAGGGCAGTCGGCCAGCATAAAGAAAAGCCCACGACTGCATAAATGCAGTCGGCCAGCAAACTGGTGCCCACGACTGATGAAAAACAGTCGGCCAGCAGCAAGAGTGCCCACGACTGATAAACACCCAGTCGGCCAGCACTGTACTGCTCTTGGCACCCTCTGGCAGCCCTCCCAAGCCTCAGAAAAAATGGGAAAAATAGGGGAAAAATACGGGGAGTGAGGAAAAATGATAAAACACCTAATAAGGGCGGGCACACCCACAACAAAGGCCCTGGTGTATAAATCTAGACAGGAGATGACTTCTAACATCCATCTATCTCTTCTTGTTTGTTGCATCTATGTGTTGTTAGCACATTCATCCCCAGTTTCTGCTCATGGTTGGATTTCCTTTTTGGTCCCTTTTTGTAGCCCTTGGTTGTGGACTAGCCACCCCTTTTTTCCATATTTTTTCTAGCATTTTTCCCAGGTCGGGTGACTGATGTCCAATGTGGTCTTCCACAAAACTGGTCACATGCCTATGTCTCCAATCCTTGGGCACTCTACCCACGAGAGAAACAACCAAGTTTTCCACAAGCTTTATCACAGGCTTGCCCCCCACATTTGGGCAAACCTGTTAGAAGTCATCTCCTGTCTAGTTTTATACACCACGGCCTTTGTTGTGGGTGTGCCCGCCCTTATGAGGTGTTTTATCATTTTTCCCCACTCTCCATATTTTTCCCCTATTTTTCCTATTTTTCTGTGGCATGGGAGGCAGTCTAGTAGTGGCAGGAGGACCCTGAGCCTGGCCGACTGCATCTGTGACATGGCCGACTGCACTACATGAGTCGTGGGACTCTTCTGCTCTGCTGGCCGACCCATTTTGATGCTGGCCGACTGTGATTAGTCAATCGTGGAGGATTTCTGTGTCCAGTCGGCTGCCCTATAGCAGGCCGACAGCTAATGTGGGGGCATATATATAGGCCCCCAGCCCCCATACCATTTTTGTATCATACTCCGGGATCTTCATACTCCGGGATCTTCTTGTGTATATAGAGCAGAGTTACACGCCTCTATCTCTCTCTCTCTTGTGCTGTATTTTTTTCTGCATGCGTTTTGCTCGTGTTCCCAGATCTGGTCATCATCTCCGCTGCGTATTCTGACATGGTATCAGAGCCCTAGGCTCGTGATAGATCTTGGGAGTTTGTGTGAGCAAGAGGGGGACTGTTGTGTGGCTGATTGGTGGACTGGTTTGGACTGTTCGGGAAGAGGAGAAGCAAGAGGACGGCGGGCTGATTTGTTGGACAGCCACTTGCAAGTATTAGTTCTTCTTTGTTCCCACCCACCCACCCTTTTCAAAGTACATCCCCGCAATGGCAGATCTATTTGAGATGGCCGAGAGACATGTGAAGATCCCGACACTCCCCACGTTCCCGGTGGACCGTCAGTTGGACGGGAGCAACTACGGCATATGGAAGGTTATGATGGAATCTGTTCTGGAGTCTTACGACCTCGCTGGTTTCGTCGTCGTTGGGGTTCCACGGCCAGAAGTAGAGGAAGGGGAGTTACCGTCGATCCGAAAGGACCGGGAGGCTCAGACACAAATGTGGGATCGTGTCGACGCCAGGGTCCGTTCGTTTATCTTTCTCAATTGCACACCGCAGGTAATCAATCATGTAAAGCATATGACGCTGGCCAGAGGTATATGGCAGCATTTGGCCTCTCTTTACAACAGGGTATCACCCATGAAGAGGATTTCCTTGGAAGTACAGATGCGGGTTATGAACCCTGCAAAGTCGTCGACGATGCGGGAGCATATTAACAAGCTGCAGGCTCTTCAGCGAGAAGTTCTTCAGGCTGCGAAGGAGATATCGTCAGAGGACATGGCCATAACGTTGCTGTCGCACTTGCCCTCTCAGTACTCAGCATTTTACTCGTCTTTGATTACCAGTGGCAGG
This sequence comes from Cibotium barometz, assembly GCF_041138505.1. NCBI lineage: Eukaryota > Viridiplantae > Streptophyta > Polypodiopsida > Cyatheales > Cibotiaceae > Cibotium > Cibotium barometz. The sequence continues at coordinate 11,809,980 of NC_141055.1, forward strand.
CTCAGCACCATCACGTGGGAGGAGCTTGTGCCCATGGTCTTGGACCAAGAGGAACGATTCACGAACCCCTCCTCAGGGTGGAGGTTCGGAGGCCTTAACTGGCCAACGGTCGAAAGGCCGTAACACGGGCAAAGGGAAGGCTTCGTCGGAGAAGTCTTCTGAGAAGAAGTCCGTTACTGGCCGCGAGAAACTAAAGGCAGAGAGGACCTGTAATGACTGTGGCGAGAAAGGCCACTATTGGAGGCAGTGTCCTAACACTCTCTCCCAGGTCCTCAGGTTTGTGATGAGTGGCAGTCTGGTAATGGCCACTTGTGTGTGGATACGCTGTAGGTGTGCAGGCTTTCCGGGACCAGATGGTGGATAGCTTGCCAGTAGATGGTAGCAGTTGGCAGGAACTCTCCAGTATTGATGTTGGTGGTTCTTGTGTTCGTCAGTCAGAGGAAACTGAACACGTCACTTATGCTCTGATGTCTCGTCGTATTCGGGACAAAGAAGCTCCAGTAGATGAGGATGTTCTTTCCACGGGGACCTTTCAGAAAGCCAGGCAGGTGGCAGTTGATTACTTGCAGAAGGAGGTGCATACTCCAGGCTTTGTGGTTCCGGATTCAGAGGGGGTGGTTGACAGGTTTCAGAAGGCCTTGCGTGGTCTTCATCAGGTTTCCAGGACTTGTTTTTGCACCATAACAGGTGTTGATCCTTGTGAGCAGTGTGATGCCTCTTTGACTCAGAAGCAGAGTGGTTCATTGATCTGGCTGATGGACACCAGATTGGACAGGAGCTTCCTGATGAGGCAGTTGAGCTCATGGTTGCGGATGACTCTTTGGGAGGCAGGATTGTGTTTCCTGTGGTTTCTGCGGCATGCGAAGGATCATGGACTCTTGACACAAGAGGGGGATTGTTGGATGGAGTCCGACTCCACGGTTGGAGTGACTCGGTTTGGGGAGGAGATCCGGACACGAGGAGATCTACTTCAGGCCCAGGAGCAGTTTTACGGAGCAGTAAGAGGCAGTCATCTTTTGCCCTTTCGACCCAGCATCAATTACATTGCCAAGCCATTTACCCTATATTGGGCCATATGGAACAACACTCTTCTCCTTCATCTCCTGTCCAAAACACTCCTGTTGATAGCAAAATCTATCTTCCTTGCTTTCTGCAAACTTCTCTGGCTCAAGCAACCCTGCTATTGGCCAATCTAAATGAGGTGGCTTACCCTGAAACTTCTTCAACCTGAAACCATTGACAGGTTTCTCTACTCTAGTACCAAAAACATCAGCCACAATAAATGTGCCTTGACCCAAATCCTGTACAATCTGATAAGGTCCTTTATACCTCAAAGTCAGCTTTCCTGGATGTGGTCCTAGCCTGGATTTGTACAACATCACCCCAGTCTCCAACTTGAAATACCTTAAACTTCACATTCATGCTTACCCATGCTTGCCTTCTTCTCTGAATCACCTCAGTAATGTAAGCAATGACCAATCTATCTTCTTCCAGCTGCATCAGATATTTACTCCTGTGCTGAACTGACAATTTAGGAGACATCTTCACTGCACTAACTCTCAGACTTGGTACCACAGCTTCAAGTCCATAAACTAATTTAAATGGTGTCATACCTGTTGTGACTTTGAAAGCTGTTATGAAAGACCATAATGCAGAGTCCAACTTCTCATCCCAGTCCTTGTGGTTCTCCTGCACAATCTTCTTCAAAATTCTGACCAAGGTTTTATTAGTGCTTTCAACCTGTCCATTAGCCTGGGGATGATATGCTGTAGACTTCTTATGCATAATCATGTGAGTCTTGGTTAGCTTAGAGATCACCTCATTCAAAAAATGAGTTCCCCTGTCACTCACCAACTCCACAGGGCATCCAAACCTGGTCATAATGTTGTGGTACAAAAACTTGGCCACACTTTGAGCTTTATTGTCCATAAGTGCTACAGCTTCTACCCACTTAGTGCAGTAATCAGTTGCCACTAGAATGTACTTACATCCCCTGCTGGTAGTTGGCTTCACAGGCCCTACAAAATCCAATCCCCACTTCTGAAATGGCTCTAATGGCAGAATAGGATGATCAGACATTCTATCCCGAGAATCACGCTGTCCAAGTTTTTGGCAAATAACACAACTTTTTGCATGCTCATGTGCATCCTTCAACACAGTAGGCCACCATAATCCAGCTTGCAATATCTTCTTACCTGTAATGTCTCCTGAAAAATGTCCTCCTGCTGCACCTGAATGAGCTTCTTGAAGTACAGCCTTCTGTTCAAATTCAAGAACACACCTTCTAATCACCTGATCAATCCCCTTCTTATATATTGCTCCTGCATTGTGCAATCACCAAAAAAGGTATACTTTAAAGAGCAAATTTTTTTCTTTGATCAGCTGAAAAACTTGTTGGCATAGTCCCATCTGTCAAAAATATCAACATCTGATCATACCATGACTCAGATATTGCATTTTGCACCTCAAACAGCTCTGCATCAGGTAAATCATCATTGATACCTTTTGGCTCTTCTCCAGTTTCTAATCTACTCAGGTAATCAGCTATAGCATGCTCCTTGCCTGGTGTGTGGACAATGACAAAATAAAATTCCTGTAACAACAGCATCCATCTGGCTAACCTTCCAGTTAACAATGGCTTCTTAATCAGATACAGCAATGCTTGATGGTCAACATGAAAAATCACCCTGTTGCTCAATAAATAAAGTCTAAATTTGTTCGAAGCATACACCATCCCAAGAGCTTCTCTCTCAGTCACTATATAATTCCTTTCAGCTGCTGTCAAGACTCTACTAGCATAATATACAGGCCTGAACCACCCTCTTACTTTTTCCTGCATAAGAACAGCTCCTATAGCCATATCCGATGCATCAACAAACACATGAAAAGGTAAAGTCCAATCTGGAGGTTGTAATACTGGAGCCACTGATAACATTTTCTTGAACATCTGAAATGACTTCTCCAGAGGTTCAGCCCAAACAAATGGCACATTCTTCTTTGTTAAATGAGAAAGAGGCATACAAACATTAGCCAAATATCTGATGTACCTCGCATGCCATTTTACATGTCCAACAAACCTACTCACTTTCTTCCCATTCTCTAGAACTTTAGCTGCCTTGATAACTTCAATTTTCTTTTCATCCATAGACATCCCCTCTTTGGACACAACATGTCCCAACAAAATTCCACTCCTGACAGCAAAAACACTCTTATAGGGGTTGAGGGACATCCTGAACTTTCTACATCTTTCAAAACATAACTTCAGATGCTGCAAATACAAATACCCTCATAAAATCCTATCCCATTCCGTAATAAAGGCCGTTTTATGCTGATCCTCCTTAGCAACCTTAATCTGATTGTACCCAGAAAAACCATCTAAAAATCTATACAACTCTTGCCCTGCTACTGCATCCAATATTGCATCACATTTCCTGAATTTGAACAGAAGTCTGTACTTCAAGAAGCTCATTCACGTGCAGCAGGAGGACATTTTTCAGGAGACATTACAGGTAAGAAGATATTGCAAGCTAGATTATGGTGGCCTACTGTGTTGAAGGATGCACATGAGCATGCAAAAAGTTGTGTTATTTGCCAAAAACTTGGACAGCGTGATTCTCGGGATAGAATGTCTGATCATCCTATTCTGCCATTAGAGCCATTTCAGAAGTGGGGATTGGATTTTGTAGGGCCTGTGAAGCCAACTACCAACAGGGGATGTAAGTACATTCTAGTGGCAACTAATTACTGCACTAAGTGGGTAGAAGCTGTAGCACTTATGGACAATAAAGCTCAAAGTATGGCCAAGTTTTTGTACCACAACATTATGACCAGGTTTGGATGCCCTGTGGAGTTGGTGAGTGACAGGGGAACTCATTTTTTGAATGAGATGATCTCTGAGCTAACCAAGACTCACATGATCATGCATAAGAAGTCTACAGCATATCATCCCCAAGCTAATGGACAAGCTGAAAGCACTAATAAAACCTTGGTCAAAATTTTGAAGAAGATTGTGCAGGAGAACCACAAGGACTGGGATGAGAAGTTGGACTCTGCATTATGGTCTTTCATAACAGCTTTCAAAGTCACAACAGGTATGACACCATTTAAATTAGTTTATGGACTTGAAGCTGTGGTACCAAGTCTGAGAGTTAGTGCAGCGAAGATGTCTCCTAAATTGTCAGTTCAGCACAGGAGTAAATATCTGATGCAGTTGGAAGAAGATAGATTGGTCAGTGCTTACATTACTGAGGTGATTCAGAGAAGAAGGCAAGCATGGGTAAGCATGAATGTGAAGTTTAAGGTATTTCAAGTTGGAGACCGGGTGATGTTGTACAAATCCAGGCTAGGACCACATCCAGGAAAGCTGACTTTGAGGTATAAAGGACCTTATCAGATTGTGCAGGATTTGGGTCAAGGCACATTTATTGTGGCTGATGTTTTTGGTACTAGAGTAGAGAAACCTGTCAATGGTTTCAAGTTGAAGAAGTTTCAGGGTAAGCCACCTCATTTAGATTGGCCAATAGCAAGGTTGCTTGAGCCAGAGAAGTTTGCAGAAAGCAAGGAAGATAGATTTTGCTATCAACAAGAGTGTTTTGGACAGGAGATGAAGGAGAAGAGTGTTGTTCCATATGGCCCAATATAGGGGAAATGGCTTGGCAATGTAATTGATGCTGGGTCAGATATTTAGTTGAGTCAACTGTGGCAAATCCGAGACAGCAGGTTTCAGAGCTACTGAGTCACTTAGTTGGAGCATGGTTAGTTGGATGTTACCAGGTCGGAGTACAAAAGGTCGGAATTTTTAAAGTGAAAAATTTTCAAACATTTCTTGGTTTGAGCGCTGACTCTCCACTAACTAAAATCATTGTAGCGCGGGTACCATTAGTGCTTTTTGAAAGACGACGTGTGTTGCATGCGCTAATCGAAGGTGCGAGCTATCAAGTCCATCGTTTTTGTGTCTTTTGCATGTTGCCACCAAAGCCTAGCAAGTACTTACCCATTGTACAAACATCCTCAGCCATGGCAAAGGGCAAGCAAATCATCACTATGCAGCCCGGGCCTGAGGAGGATGAGCTGCCAAGAAGATCTCGTCGAAAAGGAGTTGTCCTCAGTGTAGATGTCAGCAGCCCTGAAGTGGAGGAAGAAGGGTCTGCAGACGAGGATGCTGTGACAGAAACACCTCTCAGCGCAGTGAAGATACGACAGTCTCTCATGGATCCCTTTATGGATTTCAAAGTGGAAATTGATTGCAAGGCAGAGGAAAATGCGGTTTGGCTACAGAGGATAGGGTTGAAGGCTTTTGCTTCTCTTCCATGGGGTGAGTACAAATGCTACTATTATGCTAAATCACAGTTAGATATTCTTAGAAAAACCAGAGGCATGATTTCTAGAACTCTCTCTTTAACCCCTGAAGTTGTAGCAGAGGTTTTTAAATTGCTGTCGAAGAAGGAGTTTGGGGCCAGGGAACAAGCTCGCATAAAACTATCTTATCTCCATCGCTCGCTGAAGCTCCGCGCTCCCCCCCCCCCCCCCGCTCGCGCTTCTGTCTGCACTCCCTTCTCCCTGCCCGCCATCGCGTTTTCCCCCCTCCGCCTGCCCTCAGGTTTGCGCCGCCCCCCCCTTCGCCTGGCTTGCCTGCGCTGAAGCACCCCCCCTCCACTGCTCTTCGCCATCGCCCCCCCCCCCTCCCGTAGCTCTTCGCCATCGCGCCCACCCCCCCTCCTCTTCAGCGCCTCGCCCCCCCCCCCCCCCCTTCGCCAGCTCTCGTTCCCCCTCTCTCGCCCTTTTCGTGCTACTTCCCCCCCCCCCCCCCCCCCCCCCCCCCCCGCGTTAACATCATGCCTAAAGCTACTAGGAAGTCTTGGGTCTCCGAATTTCCGAGCCAACTCCCTTCGCCATCCGAGTGCCTCTTCTCTCTGTTTTTCTCCGCCCCCAGGGATTTTTTATTTTTTTTCCCTTTTTACTTTTCGCCTTCCCCCACCCTCGTGTGCAGCTCGGTTCGTGCAGGTTCTCCGTCTCCGCTCCGCCTTCGACACAACTTCAAACTCTGATGGAGGTTCCTCCTGCCCCGCCTCAGAGGGACTCATTCGCAGCCCCCTCGCCCGCCCCTGAGGACACCCCCATCAGGCTTTCTCTTTCGCCGGAAGAGGAAGCAAGCCTCGCCACAGAGGTGGAACGCCTTCAGGCACATTCCACCATCTGCCGTATAGTCCACTCGCCCCAGCAGAGGGGAGATCCGGGATCTTCTCCAGGCCCGCCTTCTTGCAGATGTGGGCAAGATCCTGGACGTACAGCTTCTGGGCCGTGGACATTACCAGATCGAGTTCGAGACCGCCCAGAGCGTGGCCAAGGTCCTTGCCATGAGTCCCCTAGACATCAGGGGTGCTCGGGCTTTTTTCAGACACCTTGGCAGCATGGCTTTGACCCAGCAGCGGCTGAGCAAGGAGAGCGCCTTTTCCATGTTACAGTTTGCTTCCCTGGACTCCGCCGGGAGTATCTTTCGCTCCTCTCTAGGCTAGGAGCATTGGTGGGCTCGGTACTAGAGACTGGCCCCACAGCAACTTCAGTGGTGGCCAGAGCAGCTGGGCTACCTTCGGTCAGAGTGTTGGTGTCTGACATCTCCTCCCTTCCTAAGGTCATTCAGCTACCTAGGATAGGGGGGGGATGGATTGATCAGAGAGTGGAGTTCTCGGGGCTCCCGAACCAGTGCTTCATTTGCACGCAGGTCGGTCATCTGGCCAAGGCCTGCCCTCGCAGGAGACCCCGACCCTCACCACAGCAGCAGGCCCCTGATGGCCCGCCCACAGATGCGGCTCGGCAGGCTGCGTCCGGGACACCTGCTCAGGCCACAGAGACCTCGGCGTGGCAGCTTGGACAGGGACGCCGCCGAGGGAGACAGCCACAGCAGCACGCCCAGAGACCGCTGCAGCAGCAGCCACAGTCTCAGCCTCACTGGGTTCCCGTGAGGAACAGTTTTGCTCCCCTCCAGGAGGAGACCCCTGCGGCGACGACTGAGGACCAGGAGATCCCAGCACCCCCTCCTTCACCCCCCACACCCCCGTCCCCTCCCACCGACTCGCTTCCACCTTCGCCTCCTCCCATCCCCGCTCCGGTTTCGGCAGCGGCTCCCTCTCCACCCCCCTCGCCCCCCCCTCCTCCCCCCCCCCCCCCCCCCCCCCCCCCCCGCCTCACCTTCCCGGGAGGCCCTGGCAGTCCCCTGGCGATCACCTGCAGTCCGGAGGGCGCTGAGCACCGACCTCGCTCGAGCACCACAGAGGAGACCTACCATGCCGATTCGGGCTTCACGGATATCATCTATCCGCAGTCGGCTGAGTCGCCTCGGCATTAGACAGCGCTCGGAGGCTTTTGATTACGCCTTCACACGGCTTTTTGGAGCAGAGGGCCCCCATGAGCCAGCACCCATCCGAGTTCATGTAGTGATACCTCCGGCCCGCGGGGAGGAGGCACTTGATTCAGCGGTGGCCTTCTCGTTCCCTCTATGTGGCCCTTGCGACCGGGAGTGGACTCTAGAGCTCGCTCTTAGCACTTTGAAGACTCAGGCAGTTGAGTTTTCTCATCATGTGAGCGATCTGGAGGTGACAGATGTGATAGGCCGACTCTGGGAGTTGGCTCATTTTTTCTTGGATCCCGGGAGTGTGGATGCCTCAGGGATTCGTCATTTGGTCATTCGCATAATGGCAGACCTTGCACGCGACCCTGGATATGTATGTATACACGAGGTTGCTCCGTCAGAGCGGGAGGCAGTCGCCATGGGCCACAGCCACTGGCGCCTGATCCGTGATTCTTGCAGTACATCGGGTGGGCAGATTCGCAGCCGCTGCAAATGCAAATCCTTCGTTCCAAAAACTGAAAAATCATCCACAAATACCCTCATAAAATCCTCTAAGTAAGGTTCAAATGTTTTGTAGGCTGTGTAGTTAAAGGATGGTGGTCCATTCTTGAGCCCAAAACTCATGACTGTATATACAAAAGCTCCCCATTCCGTAATAAAGACTGTTTTATGCTGATCCTCCTCAGCAACCTTAATTCTGATTGTGCCCAGAAAAACCATCTAAAAAGCTATACAACTCTTGCCCTGCTACTACATCCAATATTGCATCACAAAATGGCATTGGGAATGGATCAGTAATGGTGGCTGCATTTAGCTTCCTGTAGTCAACACACTCTTAACTTGCCATTTTTCTTAGGCACCACAATGATAGGAGATAACCATGTCACCTCATTGACAGGTTTGATAAATCCTACAGCCAACAACTTATCAATCTCCACCTTAACCTATTGAGCAAAGTTTGGATTCATCCTGTACCTCTGCTGCACAATCGGAACTGCATCCTCTTTAAGATTGATGTGATGCTGGTGCAGATCTGGATCAATACCTTTTACATCAACATAATCCCATGCAAATACATTCTTATACTCCAGCAATAGCTGAAATAGATCATTCAAGAACTGTCCTTCCACATGAATGCTCACCTTTACCATCTTTGGATCCTCATTTGTGCCCAAATTAAGCTCCTTCAACTCATCCTATTTCACCCTCTTGGAACCTCCAGATCTCTTGTTGTATATCTTTTCTGCCATATCCCTTGCTTCCCTCTCTTCTTGAGCTAGGGCTTCTTTTGAGCTAGAGGCTTCATTCTGATCTACAATCTGTATCAATTCAGATCCTTCTATTACCTGTCCAGGAACTAGATCAGAGCTTGTTTTCACTGACTCATCATCCTTATGCAAGATCCCTTCAACATCAACTTCAAAGACAGGCACAATTGATGGGTTGGCCTTCAAAAATGCTTCCTCCTCATCATCTTCAACTTACTCTGCCAAATTAATGGTTTGGGCATACAATGGTCTCTCTTTGAAAGGAATGTTCCTCCTGCCCAGCATAGGTATAGTTACCACCTGTTTACCATTTTTTAGAACAACCTTATTTTCACCCCAATCCTGCTTAACTTTAGCCAGTCTGAACCAAGGTCTTCCCAATAACATCTCATAAGAAGCATCTCCCTGCTCCATTTTCAAAACCACAAAGTTCACCAGAAAATGCATACCTGCAATCTGAATGGACTACTGCCTCAGAATCCCTAAAGGTTGAACCCTTCTCTGATCTACCATCTTAACCTGAAAAGGTGCTGGGTCCAACTTTCCCAACTACATTTTCTGATAGACTGACTCAGCTAATATGTTAACTCCAGATCCTCCATCAAGCAACACTTCTTCAAATAAGCTGCCCTGAAAAGTTACCTTTATGACAAGAACTACAAAATCAACATCTGCTGGATCAATCTTATGCACTGCTGCCTCAGCTGTTTGGTTCATCTGAACTTCATATTCCTTACCTGGCAGCTTATTCAACAACCTCTCCTTGAATGCTAGTACAATACATAACATTTGATCTAAGGACAACTACAATGGAAAGTTAATCAATACCTCAAACCAATCCTTTTAATCTCCTTTCACTTTAGGCTTGACTTCCACATGCTCCTTCTGCTTACCAATCTGATTGTCTGTATTCATCTCATCCAAAATCTGATTTCTATGTTCATGCTTGACCTGTTTTTGTACCTGATCCCTAATTCCTTTCTGCTCTTTCCGATCAATTGGTCCTTTACCTTTAGACTTGGTAACAGCCATCACATCAACATCCTGATTTTCATAACATTGGTTGCAATCACATGCCCACTCATCACAGTGTTCCTTGATAAGCTGCTCCTGATTTGATTCATGCACCTCTATCGGTTCTTGTTGCTGTGTCGTGTCAATTATTATCACATTTGCTTGAGCCTGTGGCTGATTCTGTTGCTGCTGCTTGCTGCTGAGGCCTTGCTTGCTGCTGAGGCCTTGCTTGCTGGTCATCCTGATTGTACTGTACCACTGGCATCCCTCTTTCTTCTCTAAGTTTCAACCATAATGCACAATTCAAGCCTACCCAATGATCTGGTGCACCACAATACACACATGGCATTACTCCAAACGGTCTTCTCTGATTATTTTCCTGACACAAGGTGGTCTTGGAGATCTGGGAGGTCTCTGGAATGGTGGTCTTCCTCTAAATGGAGCTACTTGATTAGCTTCCACATTATTTCTTCCTCTACCTCCATTGGGAGTTGGCCTAGCCCTATTATTAGGGTTATACCAGCACTGAGCAGTGCTATGGCCTTCTCTTTCACAAATCTGACAAAACTGCTTCTCTTTTGGTGCTACAACAGAATATCCAATTTTCTTTAACTGACTTACCAAATCCTCCTCATTATCCTTCTTCTTCTTACCACTATGCTTCTTCTTCTTCTTTCCTTTACTTCCCTCATCATCACTAGCTGATGAAACTTCTGATTCACTTTCTTGCTCAGACTCAGACTCTGCTTCTGACCCTTCTTCTGAATCAGAGCTATCCCTGCTTTCACTACTGGTCTTGGTCATGCCAAGCCTCTTCTCAACTCTAGCTGCAGCAGAACTAGATTATTGATTCCACCTGCAATGTCAATGCTTGCCACAGCATTCTTCAAACCTTTCCTTAAACCCTTCAAGAAGTATCCTGCTAACATTTCATCTGTGGGTCTTTCATTGCCCTGCAATCTATCAACCAAAATTCTAAATTTTTTAGCATAATCTTCCACTAACATATTCCCCTGCTTGATGTCCCTGATTTTCTTCAAGACATCTGTTGGAGTCTTCTCTTTTCTGAATCTTTGTAAAAATGCTACTCTCAGTGCAGCATATGTTGCAAAATGTGCAATACCATATTGGCTAAACCAACTCATGGCTTTTCCTTCCAATGTTGCTGCAAATTGCTGTAATTTAATACAGCCTAATACCCACTTGCTTGCCACTTGGTCTCAAACTGAGCCACATGACAATCAGCATCTTCTTTCGACCTTCCTCTGAATTGTGCTGCTTTGACCTAAGGGTTGGGAGGTTGTTGAGCCATTGGGATAGTCTGAGGTACTCTCCTAGGTCTTTGCCTGGCAGATACCTGTAGTGGGTCAAATAGGAGTCTTCTTCTACTTCTTGCAGGTCCTCCTGTCAAAGAGTAAAGCTCCCACCAATTGCCTCACATGCCTTCCCTCTGTTGCTCCTGAAAACTCTCCCCCTTGGCCTGACAGTTGCTCTTCAGGGATAGGTTGCTCAACCTCTTCATCTATGGCTTGTTCATAATTAAAAGGATCAATGTTGCCTGCTTGGGCTTGGGCTCTGGTGTAATACACTCTGGATACTCTTCTTGGACGCTCTGACATGCATCATCCCTCAACAGACACAACCAACACAGCCAACAGTGCTGACACAGTAAACTCAGCAGGCACAGCAGGATCGCCAAATGTGTTGGGGTTCATCAACACATGATAGACTCACTCTGAAACACCATTACTCACAATGAATCAACATAGAAAGCACTTCAGACATGGCAGCACTTGAGTAAAAGACAACTTCAGATTGAACAGAATAATGCACAGAGGTAGATCCGGCATAGCAGAAAACATAACTGAACTTGCTTCATTGAGTAAATACATCAGCATCAGAACACGACTACATCACCCTAACTCTGCCCCACCAGGCGCATTCTAACCTCTTGAAGTAACAAGACAAAAGTAGTTGTAACTGCCCAAAACAATGTTCTTGGCATAAACATCCGACTCGGCCACATCAAACCTAGCAAAACCCGACTTAGCATAATCCGACTAAGCATTACAATATCCAGTTCAACACAAAGCAATGGCCTTAGCAGTCAAGTGTGGGTGTGTGGGTGCGAGCAGAGGAGCAAATGGGTGAATGGAGAAATAGATGGTGGTGGCCACGCAAGGCGATGGCAGCTCGAAGGCGACAGTCTATGGGAACGAGGCAAACTACATATGAATCTATGGAGGAGAAGGCATAAGTGAGCACAAGCAGAAACACCGGCATTGGTGATTGCCTGAGCACTCGCACCACCCGGAAAAGCCGGGAAAACAAGCGGTGCCGCCATGACCAGGGTGGCCATTGTGCGCCCAACACTAGCGCCAGTCGAAAATGGCAGTGGTGACCGGCTTTGGAGCGGCGGTGGATGGCTTTGGGCACAATGCCGCTCCACACTCACGGCAAGAAGGCGAACCTACTCTGGTACCATTTGTGGGACCTATGGAGAATGATGGATCTCCATGGTGTATGTGCAAAAGAGAGAGGGAGTGTGTGATGTAACAAACTAAATGCTGATGATTGTGCATTACAATGTAATGCTTGTATTGATTCTTATGTTGTTCACAAGGTACAATGCTTTTATAGGCAGAATGCCTTATCTTTCTCAACCCTCTACTCATCACTGGGGCAGTGACACTTGGTTATATACCAATGATATCCCTGCTTACACACACAAATACTTAAGTGGCTATAGCACACATTCACCTTTAAGAGGTGTTCACACACATACACTCATAGGGAGTGTTCACATACTGAAGCTCCAAATATCCAACACCACACACTTTGTGCTGCACACCGACTTGGTGGGTGATCCTTTTTATCGTGTCCACACTCATTAATAAAAGAGACCAACTTATTGAAGTGTTCAGCCAGCTACCAATGAGGTACTGCAAACTTCAGAGCAGGCTTCTATACACAAGTACAACATTGACACTGGCAAGTAAGGTGCTTATCTCTTTCAACAAGCATTGCTAAATGCCAAAAATAGATGCTTCTCTAAAGCATAAAGAAGCTACTGGGTAGTCCACCTACAGCTATAAGGAAGATACACAAGCATGCATGTACAGTTCCCACCATTGACCCAAAAAGAACCAACATTTCTTCCATATCAACAAAACCAAATAATTCACCACCACCTAGAGGAGACACATTACAAACTCTGGCATCAAAGCTTTGCAGAAACATCCACTTGAAAAGCATACCCAAACCATGGCAACCTAATACCTTACAAACTTTACATGGAAGTAAGCCAGCATACAAAAGCTTTCCAAGTGGACTTGCCTGCAAGAATCGATGCCAATCTTCAAGAGCCTCCTTTGCCATACTCACTCCAACAACGAAGACGAGGGGTGCAATCAGACTCGAGGCTGAGAAGGGAGAAAGCGGAGTCAAGGAAAGTGCAGCTGCAAACAGGAAATAGATGTTGGCCACGCGCCGGAACTGCTCAAAGAGAGCCTTGGGGAAGAAGGTCACCAGGTTGTATTTGGTGGTGGCCACCCAGTTGGAAGGGTACTGCACATGATGTTCATCTGACCTGTTGATTAGCACAACTCTGGAGAAGCCCTCACGTCCTATGGATGAAGAAGCTTCATGCTCTCCATGTAAATGCCTGGCACATGAGAATGTGTAAAGATTGCTCCATCTCATTCTCCTCCGCCTTGATTCTGCCATGTCTTTTGGTTGCAAACTCAGTTTGTCTGTGCCCTTAGTAGAGCTTGGCTACCGCAACCTTGTTTGCTGCACACAAGAAAACCCTAGCTTTCCTGCTGTAAAACCAAATGCGGATTTTCTTACAGCTATGATGCCAGAGAAGCGGTTCCGTGATGACTCCCTTCAATTTTTAAAGGAAGCAAAATGGGCAGCTTCTATGCGGGAAGCATTTGTCCACGGAAATGTGAGGGAAACACACAGAAAGAGAAAGAACTTTTTTAATTACAAAGCTTGTGTCGCCATAGCCAGAAACCTTCGGTCATGAGGGGGAATCTGAGCAATGCGTGAGGACAAGGTATAAAAACTGTGGTAAAAGCTTGAGACGACATTACTGCGGTGGTGGGCAGTGGGAACTTGCAGGCCACAGCTGCCTAGATGGCAGGCCCGGGGTCCGGAAGGGGCTGCCATTCTTCAGTGATTCATGACAGGATCCAAACTGGAATAGTGAGACTTGTGAGCATGCTGTGTTCAAACGAGATGCCGGCACGTGCGACACTTTTGTCTTGACTACCAAGGTACGTTGATTTTTTCCCATTGCTGTGAGACTTGGAATTTCTCTTCTAGAAAGCAATGCCTTTTGACTTCTTTATTGAGAAGAAACCTACACGCACTATTTCACCAACTTATTTAGGCACAAGCGGCCACTATCATGTTAGAGAGAAAAGAGGATCATGGAGCACAAATTCTTCTCCTTACTTACAACCTTATATAGCACATCTAAATTGTCCATGGCTATCATGTTAGAGAGAGGAGAGAATCGTGGGGCACAAATTCTTTGCATTACGAATAGACAACAACCCAGCTTGTTTAGCATATTGCTCTACCTTTATCGAAATCTTTTATATCAATGCTTCAAATTTTGTCAATGGTATCCTAATTTTTTTCACGACGTATTATGGTAGACTGCCTCATGTGCCTACATGTAATCCTGCAACTTTTATCATTTAATCATATCACATAATCTTGGCAAATGTTTAAGAAAGTTGTTCAAGGGTGGAAGAAATTGTTAGGGCTTAAAGATGATGTTCTCTTGCCATCTTATTAGAAAAAAGTATTGTGATTTAGTGTCTTTACAATTATCATTTGAAACAGACAAATTGCACAAAAAATATGACATCAAGATGGAGCATGTCGAGCATTCTAAATGCTTTGTCTTATCCACATTCTAGTTTTCACATCTTCACATCCTAATGTTCATTTTGTAAAAAGGCCTTATTATGGTCCAAAATGATGAAGCATTAGGACGATCATAAGCGCCATTCTTGTAATGTTTCACCACATAATTTCTTCTCTTGCTTACAACCTTATATAGCACCTCTAAATTATCCATGGCTATAATGTTAGAGAGAAGAGAGGATCATGGAGCACAAATTCATTGCTAGCTAATTCTTAAAGGCTATAAGCATGTTGCTCTTTTTACCGAAATATACACCAATGAAAAGCAACCCAAAAAAAAAGCACACACACACATGGTAATGAATGTTTTATGAGTGAAGGAGATAGTTCCAAAAAGACTATAGTGATGCCTTGCACAAATACATGTAGATTAGAGAGTGGAAGGTTTAAGATTACTCTATTTTGGAGACTGTGTCAATAAATACCTTCTAAAATGTCCTATGAATTCCAAACATTACCTCTATCTCAAGCCTTTGCAACCTAAAGTTGATACTTTTCTTTTGTATGGCATTGACAAATTGTTACGCCTATAAGGCTATAAAGTTCTATGTGGGATAGACATTAAGGCCCCACTCGAATGTCTTCTATGTGGGATAGACATTGAGGCCCACTCGAATGTCTTCTCTAACATGATTACGTCAATACTTTCTGCGTTTTTGCCCTAGGATAGTTCCTTGAATTGATTACATTTCAAAATAACATGTGGGCAATACTTTAAAAAAATCTAAACACCTTGACATTTGTGATGGTCATCAATACGCATTAATAAGTGGCACCTACAATTCAATTTGAAATAAAAGTTGTTGATACAATTATGTTGAAAAGCTATACAATAAAAGCTATTGAAAAGCTATGTAATTATGTTATACCTACGATAATTATGTTGAAAAGCTATACAATAAAAGCTATTGAAAAGTTGTGCAATTATGTTGTGCCTAAAATTATCACACTAAGCTTATCCTTTACTTCATCAACTCGAACTAATTATGACACACCTTAATAAGTAGCTTTTAGGTGATAGTTTCTCTAAATGCTTATACAGCCCCTCTAAATGCTTTTGTAGCCCCTCCATAGAAGATGAAATCAATATGCTCTCTATGTGGTACATGCTTGAATATGCTAAGTCCAACTTTATAATGTATCATGATAAAACTATGAGTAAATATGATCCCATTAGACTCGTATCCCATATTTTCCACTCTCATATATAGTGTGAAATGTGAAAAGTGCATGCTCTTGTCTTTCCAAGCTATTCTTGCTTACACTATGTTCAGACTTCTTTGTATAATTAAGAATAAGCAATTGCACACCAAACATTTAATCTTTCAAGGCTCTCTCTCTCTCTCTCTCTCTCTCTCTCTCTCTCTCTCTCTCTCTCTCTCTCTCTCTCTCTCTCTCTCAGTGAATGAGATTTTTCATGTGATAACATTTTTCTAATGAAAGCCATGGTTTTGCATGACTAATTTGTGTGTGCACAAAATCTATGTATGTGCCCCATGTATAGTTTAGAATGAAAGGGGAAAAAATCATGTAAGCATGAAGCAAGGACATTCTAATGATCTTTTGAAAAAATTGATTGTCTTTTTGTTTGAAAGTTATGATCTCTTTAACTTTGCCAATAGATAATTGGCCCCTTTGTGTGATTCTCACACAAAATGAGGCAAGGAAAGTACCAAAAGTTAACCTTACAAGAGTACTAAGAAATGCAATGTTGAACATATAAATATGTGACAAAGGGAACATACATTGAAGAGTGACCATTAAGTTCAAAATGCATTTATGGAATCTATACAATTAAGTTGTGGCTAGATTGAGCATCAAAAACATAATGGCATTACACACAAAGAATGTAGCTAAATTGTTTTGTGATTATTATAATTTTCC
This sequence comes from Cibotium barometz, assembly GCF_041138505.1. Taxonomy (NCBI): domain Eukaryota; kingdom Viridiplantae; phylum Streptophyta; class Polypodiopsida; order Cyatheales; family Cibotiaceae; genus Cibotium; species Cibotium barometz. Next base: position 11,826,435 of record NC_141055.1, read on the forward strand.
CTTTTTGTAGGAAGAAGTGGGGAAAGGAGGTGTTTGTTTTCTTTTTTTTGTAGGAAGAAGCGGGGAAGGGAGGTGTGGGGGGGAGGGGATAGATTTTTTCATAGAAAGAAGTGGGGAAGGGAGGTGTGGGGGGAGGGGATATATTTTTGTACATTCAAAGCATGCCTTAAAAAGGCTGTACAAATTCTATCAAGAGTACACATGGGTTAAGCATATTTTTTATCATAAAAAGAGTAGCATATGTGTGTCTACTCCAATAAAAGAGATGTAGGACAATAACACCCCCACACACTCACACCTATCTCCCAAAAAAAGAGATTAAACATTAAAAATCATTATATACACACAAAAAATTGCACATCTTTTCATTGCATATGTTTAAGATTTATCGTACACATACTTCCACCATGCATGTACTTAGAATACTTTTTCCCCAATGCATGTGTAAACTAGAAAAAGTCCCCATTTTCCCTCTATAGTATAAACTTTTGCTTGCAACTTGATATAATATTTTCTTATTTCATGTAGAGCTTTCTTAAGTAGAATTCTATTTTACGTAAGAGTTCTTTGAAGGGTTGGTAAAGTTTTTTTTTTTGTTTTTTAAAGATGGTGTTATTGTGTATTTCGAGCTATCATGTCTAATTCATTTATATGTTGTTACTAAAGTGTGTTTAAGTGTTGGAGCTACTTGTGGGTTTTGGCCTTTCTCAACAATTTTAAGTTTAGATCATTCTTCAAGCTACAACTAAAAGGTCTAAGTTTCTTTATGGATTAAAACTCAAGATAGTAGAGAAAGTACTTAAGGATGATTAGCTCTTCTCGTATTAATGTTAAGGTCATTTTATTTGTGATGATTCTTTCATTGCATACTACAAGTAAATAAGGAGTATCAAAAACCAATTAACTTTTTTAGAAAGGAAGATATTCTAAAAATAAAGGGAAAAGGACTTGAATGAGAAAAACAAAGAAGCAAGCTTAAAAATTGTTTTAAAAACATGCACACACACACACATGCAAGTGCATGTGTGTGTATGCATGGGATACATGTGCATGCGTGTGTACACATGTAAGAGAGAGAGAGAGAAAGAGAGAGAGAGAGAGAGAGAGAGAGAGAGAGAGAGAGAGAGAGAGAGAGAGAGAGAGATACTAATATTTATAAGGGGCAAAAGGTCCATGAGACTAGTGATGATATAATATGTGAAAGTATCGCGGTGGGCTAAGCATTGGGCATCATCAAAATCCTTTAAAAAAACATAAAATTAATGAAGATTTACAAAATATTTGCATTATAAATAGTGATGGCTGCCCCCTTAAATTGGCATATATCAAAGCATGATGGGGTTACATAGACACACACCTCTACTCTATCACTCTAGAAAGAGGGCTAAATGCCTCTCTGATTAGATGGTGAAAATAGCATATAATCTAATTGATGCATGGCATTAAAGAGTGTTATACTCCTTGGCCTCAACTTGACGTCCACAATTTATTTTTGACATAGTGTCTCTAGTTGTATCCATTTCCTCTATTCAATTCTTGAATTGATAATGCATAGGGTTGTCCAAGATATTAAAAAAGTTGCTGTACCATTGTCTCATATGTCTCATATGTTGTTTATAAGACATCAATACCACACTCTCTTGATGTGGGTGTATGTGTGTGATGGAGGGAGGGAAGGACTCATGTTTATGCTTAAAATATATATACTAACTTATTTCAAGAATTTTGATGAATTTTTAGAGTCCTAAACACCTTAATATTGCTTGAAAAAGGTAGTTTAATTTCCTTCTTTTGTGAGAGCACCATGTACTTGATCAAGGTCTCCTTCTTCACTTTTTGGTTTTATCCCATTATCACACTTCATACATGGTAAAGTTTTGTAAAAAACCTTTGATTGGAATGAAATCTACCCACATGTTGCTTTTATACTCACGAACTTAGAAATTTGGACTTTGACTTTTCTATGGATTCACATGTGAATAGGCTCTTAAGAGCAGATGCAAGTTGTAGAACCAAGTAGCTTAAAAACAATAATTGTTGAAAAATGACCCCACATGTTGCTTTTATACTCACATACTTAGAAATTTGGACTTTGACTTTTCTCTGGATTGAATAGGCTCTTAAGAGCAGCACTCTTGCATTGCACAACCAAGTAGCTATAAAAAAAAAATTTGTTGAAAAATGACACCTATAGATATGGGTTCCAAGAAAACAAAAGTGTGGGGAGAGTACGGAAATTTCTAGGAGTGTAAGTACCCTTTCCATTGATTAACAACCCATGACTCAAACAGAAGTAAGAAGAAGATAATCTTGGAAGTTTAAAAACTTCCCCTTGAGCATACGTTGATGAAGAGTAATATTTTTCGATGATGTTTCCATGCTAATGCCAATGCAAATTTTGTTTTGTAGAAGCCAATGATGCCTTAATGCAAATGCTTGGGCCTTCAATGGTACTATAGAAGCTCTAATTTGATGTAGGAGGCTTGATTTTGAAAAGAAAAAACCTAAATTTATGCGGATGCAAATGCTTTAATTTAATTCTTTTCTCTATATTTCAAAAAATCCCTTTGTCCCCTTGCACATAATGTTTCAATTTGACATTTTGCATACAAAAGATGGTGTGGAGGGTTGATTTATAGGCTAGTCAAATGCCTCCACCTCTTTTGCATAAACGCTGTTGTGGGCTGAATCAAACCTGATTTGGGCTAGATATGTCCCCCTTATGTTGAGCATTTTGATGCACTAAAGATGGGTTACATTTTTACTCTATTGGATGCCTTAATGATGCATTAGCTTCTATTGTAGATAGTTGCAAGGAGAACCCCCCCTTTAGCCTTGCATTTGGGACTGTATGCTACAACTATGACCTGGCCACACTTTGACGGTGCATTCTCTACTCTACATGCTACCCTACATTGTGTAGGAATGATGATGGATGATTTCCAGCTATGTGGAAAGCATGCGTTTCTCATGGAGAGGTACATGGTGCAATGCACAATCTTTAGAAAAGAAATCACAGCGTTGACTAACAAAATGAATAGCTTTATATGGAAAAAAATGTAACATAGTAGCACAATGATGATGGTGGTAGCCTGAATAAGAAATGATGAGAGGAGATGTAAGTGCTTGAGGTGGCTCTAATACCATGCTAGCATTCACGGTGCCAGGATGGAGCATGCGCAAAGAAGGATTAGGGTTTGCTAAATGGCTATGGTGGATGGAGGATAGCCATGGTAAGTGTGTGTGTGTGTGTGTCTGTGTGTGGAGAGAGAGAGAGAGAGATGTGAGAAAGATTACAGAACTCAAATAATACTCCAAGTTATTAGAGCCACCTAAGTACATGCTTTTATAGGCATTAAACCTCATCTTTTGACCAAAACCAAATAAGGGTTGTTCACACACCCAAAGGGGGTGTTCACACCAACTAGCTCCGAAATACCCAACATCTTTATCACTGCTTTCCATCTCTTTGTCATGATCCGAAGGTGATGATTTAGCTATGATGGTTGTGTACACCAAAGTGGAAAGTTTATACACAAATTGTTTTCTACTTGGGTAAGGGTAAAATGTGTGTATGGGATGGCTTTAGGCTAAAAACCAGAGTGATATATATAATGCAAGTAGAAGAGAAGTGCACATGCTAAGGTTATCTACCCTAGTAGGCTACATATAGTGTTTTTAAGCAATAAACTTGATTAGTAGCCAATTTAGAAAATAGATTTTGGCAGGTTTACATCGGCTTTAGTTGATTCAAATGAGTGCTAATTGATAAGAGAGGTGGGATGGGCTTGATTCAAGCAAAAGAACATAAAAAGAGGTGGGATGGGCTTGAAGGGTGAATGGTGGTTCTCCTTCAAATGATTTTGCTGCAACTTGGTGTGAGGTATCGATGTAAGAGTTTGCTTTATAAGAGTGGATGGTGGTTCTCCTTCAAATGATTTTGCTGCACCTTGGTATTATGACTCACCCAAACCCCCTTTGAAACATATCTAACAAGAAGATTAACTGGCTAATCGCAACTATCGTGGGGATCTTTCCATTGGCCGAGCTCGTAACCTTTGAGGCCCCTAAGCTCCATAACTTCTTGAGAAGAAATTCCACTACGTCTCCTGCGAGCGTTGTCACACCGCACGCCGACATTGCACTACGTGTATTTGTCCCTCCTCTCACCTCACTTCACTCACACACACTCACTAGCATAGATTAGAGAGAGATTAGCAAGAGGATTAGCAAGACTCTATTGCACAATGGGAGAGTTCTTTGTATTATGAGAGATTTTCACTTATATACATGGCCAGAAGTGTTTTTAGTTTCTTTTCTTTTCTTTTCTTTTTTCTAAAAAAAATTACCACCTTGCGAGCAACAGGTTCTTGTGGCTACTCTCCTTTTTGATAGAATAGGTTCTTATGTCTGCTGCGTAGCTTCTACACTTATGCTTCTTATTTAGAGGGGTGAAAAGAGCATTGTGAGTTTGTTCTTGATGTGCTCATAAGGTTGCATCACAAACGTGGGGATGGATTCTTGAATTTGTGGCTTAAGTTTTGTCGAGGTGGTAGGGACAGATTCTAGTTGGTTGCCATTGGTGTTGACTAAACGTGCAAGCTCTTGTGTATGTGTTGGTAGGGGTTGAGTGGCTTGCTTGGGCCTCCATTCTTGTCGAACTTTAGGTGAAGTTTTTGGAATTGAAGTCGGTGGTGGTGAGGCTTTCTTTACTTTGTTCGATCTTAGCAACCATATTATGGGATTTCCATCATAATATCCTTATTCTTGAAGCATTTGCACATGCACCTATCTTTGATGAACATTATGAATTGGTGGCTGATGCTTTTGGTGCTGAGATTTCTTTCTTTGTTCGGGCTCACGTGACTTTTTGCTGCACTTGGGAATCCAAGTGCAGCAAAAAGTATTACCTTGGTAGTACCCTTGAGCTTTGGTATTACCTTGGTAGTACCCTTGAGCTTGCAACAGTAATCTTTTTGGTACTACCAAGGTAATACCAAATCCAAGCTTTGGTATTACCTTGGTAGTACCCTTGTAATCTTTTTGGTAGTACCTTGGTAGTACCCTTGAGCTTGCAGTAATCTTTTTGGTACTACCCACACTTGTTGAGTGTGGTTAGAGTTCTTTGAGAAACTCGTATAGGCTTTTGTGGACGACGTTGTGGAGTACTTTTATTCTTTTTTGTCCTTTGAGTTTTACATTGAGGAAGAGGCTTTGATGATCAAGGCACCCAAATTGGATTGGTTCCTTCATAGTAGCCTTGAGCTGCAAGTAGCTACTTCTCCACCCACATTCTGATACCATTAAGATACCTTGATTTTGTCTATCGTGATGGAGTTTTAGTTTTGGTTGAAGCTGAAGGTTTGGGGTTGTCCTTGATGTTGGTTGGCGCTGAGGATGCGGGTTTGAGACTCATGGACTTTTTTTCCGATGAGGCTTAAGTCTCTTATGGAGTGGTGGCTGCTATGCTGATGTTGAGGATTTTGAGCATGCATTCTTCTCCTTTGGTGAGATTGGGCAATGAAGAGGTGTTGGCTCCAGGGCTTTTCCCTTGAGTATTTTGTCAGAGTAAGAGTGGAATGCTTGAGGAACTTCTTGGAGAGGTTTTGACATTAGAAATAGAAGCTCTTTCTCTTTTTGTTGAAGATAAAGTCAAAGGAGTAGATGGTAAATCGGAGTTAGGTGTTAATGTAGAAGTTATGTTTTCATATAGAGGGACTTCCGAGGAAGTGGCTTGTAGATTTTTGCATTCAGCATCATAGAAATCCCTTAGGGTTGGATCCTCTTTGTTGCAGTATGGTATTATCAAGTTTGTGACCTTCATGTGATGATCCTATCGTTAGCAAAGCACAATGGTGCTTGGGTAGAAATAGTCCATTTATGCCCCAAGATCAAATCTGCTTCCAACACATACTCAACCACAAAAAACTTGCAAGTAAGGGGGTTAGATTCTATATACATTGTTTGTTCAAAGTACTCCAAACATGGCATATTCATGTCTTTTGTGAATGGAATTTTCTCTAGATGAGAGTTTAGTGTTGGTTGATTTAACAAATCCCATGACTCGAGGGTCATGAGATTGTGCTCTCGTATAGATAAACGCTATGCTTAGAGTGTGTTGATTTTATTGTAAAGTCCAAATTCAACCTTAATTCTTGGAGAATTTTGAGTAAGATATGTTGGGAGTTTCAACTCCTCCAAGGTCTCTTTCTCCTATAGCAGCAATTTCACAATGCCTACATGAGTATTCAAGGTGACTATTTGCATGGATTCATCAATCGAATACCACAAGTCACGTACCCAAGTTCCACCAAGGATGACATCATATTCAAGGTAATATGGGGTTGCATGGAATCTAAATTCCAGATTTCCATCGATTGTTTGAGTAGCATAGTTAAAGCAACCTAGAACTTCAATGTTTTGTCCATTGACACCTCCTCTTGCAAGACCGTTGTTTTTAGGGATGATTTTATGTTGTCCTAATGACACCCAAGTGTCTATTGTTACAAGGTTATGGCTTGCTCGAGGGCTAATCAATGTGCACTTGCGCTCAACGCTATTTCCCACCACAGGAAAATCTAACCAAACCATGATAGAATCCTCAAGCAAAACCATGGAAGTTTTAGTTTTAGTTTTAGCTTCAATTCCCATTTCGGTTTCATATTCCCATTCACTTTCGTCCTCTTCTTAGCTCTCAGCTTTTTCAAGAGTGCCCAATGTGTACAATGGTACCTTGGGTCCAGTGAACACTTGAATTGAGTTCTATTTGGAAACTTGCAAATCCTTATAGTCATGTTCTATGTAGCTCTTGAGATCGTGGTACAATTCATAATTAGCCTTTAAAGGTGCAAGGGTTGACGCTATGCTAGCTTCACCACACAAGAGAAGAGCACTCCTCTAAATAAGGATTTGAGAGATTGCTTTAATTTCATAAGGGATTCATTGAATTCCTCACACGTGCTTTTTCAATTTCATCATTCTTGCAATCTTCCTTTGATGACTCCTCTTGGTGTGATGAGTTCATTTATGTAGGGAGTGCATCTTCCTCTTGAAAGGGGAAGCGATACTTCTCTAGTTTTTTTATTTTGGTTGCTTTTCAGGTTTGACACAATGAGGTTCAATCACAACCGGTGATCTTGTATGACACTCAACAATGCTAAGCATGCTCTCCTGAGCTTGCTTTTTTTGTTTCGCATATGTCATGCGATCATGATTGTTAATTCGGGGTGGCTGGGCGAGTTCTAGTTTCTTTATTGTATTGGGAGGTGCATGAAGTGATGAATCAGATATTGTTTTGTCTTCGCTAAGTGACGTACTAGAACTTGTTTCATCTTTCGACTTTATTTCGATTGTCAGGTTTACATTATGTTTGCTCCCCATGGACGAGAATGAACTTTCTTTTGAGCTTTTGTATTATGTGTTGCACAAATGTGGGTTTTGTGGTTTGAGGAGTTGCCTTTGAGGTGGATGCATTCGCATCATGTGTAGCTTTTGGCCCTTTTGGGGCTAGGTTCTCCACAAGCTCCTTTCTTTTGTCCACTATTTCAACCTTGGTTTCTACAGTTTGTTGGCCCTTGTTTTTCTTGGGTTTAGAAGTTTTTGTATCCTCTTTTGGTTTCTGTTTTAAAACATCAAGGGTACCATGAACAATTTCCCATTTTACACTCAAGATGTTAAGAGTTGTACTTTGTGAGACAAGTTGCATTGAAGTAAATCACCTTAGGCAATCTTGGAATATGTGATCGATGCCACGTCGTTTACATATGGGTTGTAAAGTTTCAGTGACTATGGGCATGGAAGTATTCCAAATTGTGCATTCTACCACTTTGTGCGGTCCACAACAATGGAAACACTAAAGTGCTTAACTACTTCCTAAAGGAGTTTATATCCTTTGAACTGTGTTTGTTTGAGGCACGGGAGGTCAAGATTTTGAGGTAATTATGGGTGAATAGGGACAGTGGGGTGTGTTGTGACCAAAGGTTTTGCAATGTATGCAGTACAGAAAGATATGCCTAGGGTACGCACTTTGGGGATTGGGATGGACGTAGTGATGTCAATGAGTGAACACAAGGCATTTCGCTCATTGATGGCGATGAACACAAGGCATTTCGTTCATCACTTTGAGAGGCATTAAGGATGTTTTGTTTTGAGGGAGTTCATCCTCTCTTGGAGATTCCGATTTAAAGATTTTAAGCAAGGTTGTGTAGAATTCAGGGAATGTTAATTTTGAGATTAATTTTTCTTTAGCCATTGCTTCACTTGGTTTAGATGAGGAACATCTCATCTCATATCGTGATTGTCCTCCATTATGTTCTCATCTAAACGTATTGATTCTTTACAACATTGATCGAATCTTTCTGTATTGGATACAATGATCAAGTTGTGTAAGCTATTATTCTTTATGCCCATCATGAAACATCTCTTCAATTGAGCATTGTTTAGTTTCTCCCATGTATCACATCATGAGTCCAAGATGATCAAGTTGTTATTCTTTATGCCCATCATGAAATATCTCTTCAATTAAGCATTGTTTAGTTTCTCCCATGGCTCACATCATGAGTCCAAGATGATTAAGTTGTTATTCTTTATGCCCATCATGAAACATCTCTTCAATTGAGCATTGTTTAGTTTCTCCCATGGCTCACATCATGAGTTCAAGATGATCAAGTTGTTATTCTTTATGCCCATCATGAAACATCTCTTCAATTGAGCATTGTTTAGTTTCTCCCATGGCTCACATCATGAGTCCAAGATGATCAAGTTGTTATTCTTTATGCCCATCATGAAATATCTCTTCAATTGAGCATTGTTTAGTTTCTCCCATGGCTCACATCATGAGTCCAAGATGATTAAGTTGTTATTCTTTATGCCCATCATGAAATATCTCTTCAATTGAGCATTGTTTAGTTTCTTCCATGGCTCACATCACGAGTCCAAGATTTTTATCTGAAGGATAAAATATTTAATGGCTTCATTTTGCTCATTTTGTTTTTGCTCAATTGAATATAGTTCTCTTGCTACACTCCCCTTGTATTGAAAAGCCGTGGATAAAGGCTATTTTCAAGGTCTTGAAATTTGCCTTAATCACAGGCATCAATGTGATAAACCATTGACTAGCCTTTTCCACTAAGCAAAGGTTCAACGCATGTACCTTGGTGGGATAGTTTGAATTTCCAAAGGCTTCACATCTCTATTCAAACAATTGAATGAATTGAATAGGATCGGTCATTCCATCATCCTTACCCATGATTTTGGAAATCTGTATACCGTGTTTTTGAATGAGTCACTGAGGCTGTGTGTGGGTGTTAATGTGGTTAGGACCTCATGTAGTCCTTGGGCAACCCCTCTTCCTAGATTAGTCAATATATCCAAGCTTTGGGCATTTAGGGATTGCATAGGGTTGGTACCTAGCCCTTTTAAAGGTTTAGGACTTGTGGTAGTGCTAGGCAAGGGACCAAATCCCAGAGGAATTGATGTGACAGGGGGTGTAAAACCCGATGACATGCTTGTTGTCGGCATGGTAAATGGTATTAGGAGGTGCATTCGGGGCATGGATCTCAATGGCTTGAAGATTCCAGCCATTGGGTTCAATTTGGGTGTGGGCCCACGTAATTCCTCTATCATTGCCATATCTTGACGTTGCGAGTTTCTCCTTAATGAGCAAGCACACACGTTTTTTTTTTTGGTTTTTAAGTTTTCTTATAGCTTGTTTACAAGCTCAGGAGGCCTGGCACACCTTTCTTTGGGTCAAATGAGGGTTCGTTTGCCTTAATTTGTTTAGGTGCTAAGCACATGTGAATGATCGCTTAGAGATATTTTTTGAAAAAAGTGCGTGCTACTGGTGTCTCATATGGTAGACGAGGTCTCAAAAGCACGTGTATGCCCTTAGGATGAACTTTTCTGAAAAAAGTGCATGCTAGTAGCATCCCAGATGGAAGAGAATGTCTCAAAACCTATTTTCCATCATTATCTCAAGATGAAATTATTTTTCGAAAAGATTTTTCCAATTTCGCAGCTCATTTTTTAATGTGTTCCAAAAGGAATTAGAAAAAACCTTGTATGAGAGAGTTGTAGTATTTTTGGAGTACTATAACTTTGTCTCTCTACTTTTTCATGATTTTGTCGTTTATGTTGGAATTAGGGTTGTAGGAAAGCACACAAAGCTTGGAGAAGAAGAAGCAAGAATGCACACAACACAAAATGTATTAGATTGTGTCAATGTACAAAAGATAAGATAGCCCTAGAAAGATGGGCGTATATACAAGCCGGGGGAAAAAACCTCCTAAAGAGGGAAAAAGTGCCCCGGCGGTCCTAAGTGTGTTCACACACATCACTGCCTATATATATATGGCAACAAATCCCCCCTGGGAGTGATGGTGTGAACGAGAGCTGGCACTCATGTATAGGGAAGTGCCATGCCCTAAGTAGATCAGTCCACAAAGGGGAGCAAGCCCAAAGCTTTGCGAAAAGCTTCTAACTTCTCACGAGGAAGTGCCTTTGTGAAAAGATCGGCGAGGTTGTCCTGTGTTGGCACACAGGCCAAGTTGATCTCTCCTGCTGAGAGTCTCTCCCTGACATAGTGATAATGCACCCCTCAATGTGCTTTGTGCGAGCATGAAAAACTGGGTTTCTCGTAACTGCCAATGCGCTCTGACTGTCAGTGTAGATAGAGGTGGCAGACTCCTGTCCAACACCCAAGTCAGCCATAAGCTGTTTGAGCCGCCACACACACTCAATCGTAGCTGTGAAAGCTGCCCTCCTGTACTTAGCTTCACAACTAGAAGTGGCCACAGTAGGTTGCTTCTTGCTCAACCAAGATATGCATGAGCTACCGAGCATGAAACAAAAACCACTTGTGGACACTCTTGTGTCATAGCAACCAGCCCAATCTAGAGTCCGAAAAAGCATGTAAATCTGGCGGCAACTATCCCCCCTTGGGATAAAACAACCCAAAATGTATGGTGCCACTCAAGTAGCGAAAGATGCGTTTAACTGCCTTCCAATGCTGAGACCCTGGGCTATACATAAACCTGCTCACCTGTGAGACTACAAACTGAATGTCCGGCCTCGTAATGCATACATAAATGAGGCAACCAACAGCTGTCTGATAGAGTGTAACATCAAAGTGATCTCTAGCATCATGAAGACTCAACTTCAAACCTGTCTCCATTGGAGTAGCAATAGGCTTGCAGTCTTCAAGGCCAAATCTCCGCAACAATGTCTCAATATACTTTGTCTGACACAAAGCAATACCTCCATCACACTGTTTAAAGTGTATCCCCAAATAATGATGCAAATGCCCCAAATCTGACATCTCAAAAGAGGCATTCAAATCAGCCTTAAAATCAGCAATATGACTCTCATTTGGTCCTGTGAGCAGCATGTCATCGATATAGAGAGCAACGATTAGATGTACAACATCCACATGTTTAACATACAAAGTGCTTTCTGTTGGACTATTCTGAAAATCATGTGCAGTCAAATATGCATGTATCTTTTCATACCAAGCTCGTGAAGCTTGCTTTAAACCATATAAAGCTTTTTTTAACCTACACACTTTGTTTTCCTGCCCTCTTTGAACAAAACCACGAGGCTATGATACATACACCTCCTCATGCAAATCTCCATTCAAGAACGTAGTCCTTATGTCCAACTGATGTACATTCCAACCATTATGAGCTACCAATGCACAAATGCTACGAATGGTAGTCATACGACAAGTGGGAGCAAAGGTCTCATCAAAATCAATGCCCTTTTCTTGAGCATAACCCTTTGAAACAAGTCTAGCCTTATAGGGATCAACACTGCCATCTGGCTTTCGTTTCAACTTAAAAACCCACTTACATCCAATCACCTTTTTACAAATAGGCAAATCACAGAAAGACCATGTACCATTCTTCATTATAGCATCATATTCAGTTTGCATTGCAACCAACCAATTTTTTGATTTTTGTACCTCATCAAATAAAAGAGGTTCTTCCTCTTTACACATACTAGACACAGCCAAAGCATAACAATCTGATGCATAAGAGGCATGTTGAAAACTTGAACGAGTATGACTAGACATAGGTGCATCAATTTTACTATCATGCAAGGTTTGGACTAGCCATTTAGGCATACCTCTAGCCTGCTCATTTTCAGTTCTATCCTCATAAATTACATCCTGTAAATCTGCATCAGAAATAGGCTGATCTATGATGTCGTTTGAAATCTGCATAGGCTGAATGTTTGCCACATTAGGACTTACATTTGAATTCCCACGTGTAAAGAGAGGCAACAACGTATCAAATACATCCCGTGAGCTCACACCTGTCTCTTTGGTACATGATAACAAAGGCTGCATAGCATCTTTCACAAAAACAACATCTCGACTAATCAAGATACGCTTTGATTGCGGATGATACAATCTGTAACCCTTGCTCTCAGCACTGTAACCAACAAAAATGCATTTGACAACCTTATCATCCAATTTTCTACATTGTTGCATAGGCACTAAAGCATAGGCCAAGCAACCAAAGACACGTAAGTGACCAATAGAAGGCTTCCTGCCATGCCAAGCTTCGTATGGAGTAACAGATTGCAAGGCCTTAGTGGGACACCTGTTGAGTACATATGCAGCACACATGATAGCCTCAATCCAAAACGCATGTGGCAAAGCTTGGCTCTTGACCATACATCGTGCCATCTCCATAAGTGACCTGTTTTTCCTCTCAGCAACACCATTTTACTGAGGGGTATACAGCACTGTACATTGGTGTTTTATCCCACGACTAGCCAGAAATGCATCAAACTCTTTAGACATGTACTCCCCCCCTCGATCAGAACGGAGGGTGCCCACAGTACAATTGGATACATTTTCAACCATAAGCAAAAACTGTTTGAAGCACAAAAACACTTCGGACTTTGCCTTCAGTGGATATACCCATGCATGCCTTGAGTAATCATCAATGAAAGTCACGAAGTACAAGTGTTTACCAAATGACAGAGTTTGCATAGGCCCACATACATCACTATGTACAAGTTGCAATTTGCGAGTGGCTCGCACAGAACCATCCTTTGGAAACGCAGAACGCTGCATTTTACCCAAAATACAGCCTTCACAAACATGTTTCAATGGTGCCTCCCAAGAGGGGGCAATGAAGCAACCATATCAAATTTCTGCAAACTAGCAAAGTTCAGATGACCGAAACGAGCATGTCATAGTTTTGCATATGAAACTGCCTTTTCATCAGAAACTGCATTTGCTGAATCTTCCACCTCAGTTCACTCACACACACTCACTAGCATGGATTAGAGAGAGATTAGCAAGAGCAAGACCCTATTGCACAATGGGAGAGTTCTTTGTATTACAAGAGATTTTCACTTATATACATGGCCATAAGTGTTCACACTCACTTAAACTGTGGGGCCGGCTGCGCACTTTAGGCTCATAAGAGGCCTAATGCTATTACAATGACTACTCTCATAATATATCCATGAAGTACATCACTTGGGACTTCATCCTAACTTGCTAGCACATGTTCTTGAAACGGAAATTGCCCATAAGTATTCCATCGGACCAACGAGCACCCGTCCAAGTTGTAGATTTGGACACCGTTGCTTCATATCTTGAATGTATAACCTTTTGGTGTATCCACCTTGACTCCTTGATGTAAGATAATGGCAATAGCTCTTGTTAAACCCTATAAATGGGTTAACACTTGGTGTGAGGTATTGATGTAAGAGTTTACTTCATAAGGGTGGATGGTGGTTCTCCTACAAATGCTTTTCCTTCACCTTTGTGTGAGGTATGGATGTAAGAGTTTGCCTCATAAGTTGCTTTGATATTGAAGGCTAGTCCTATATAGATTTTTGAGGTACTATACCTTGTGGAGCAATAGGTCCTTATGTTTTTGTTATGGTCCTTTTTTGTGTTTTATCCTAGGGCTAAGAGCCTTTACCATTTTGATTAAGGCAAGTGCTTGTGTGGAGCTCTCATGAGCTCTCATACGGTTATTGTCATTAGTTGAGCTTTCTACTTTAGCTAATGGAGATCCTTTTAAATCTTTGGCAGCAACAATCACCTTTGAAAATTCAACGCTTTTCTTGGGTAACCAACATGAAGGTTACCTTGAAAAAATCCTTGACTGCTGTAAAACCCCTAACCTTCTATCTATGATAGCGGAATCACACTACGGTAGAGAGACTCACTCGATTGATTTCCATTCTTGCAATCGAGCTGAACGTCTCTTCAAAGTCAATGCCATAAGTCTACGCATAGCCTTTGGCCACCAATCTTTCCTTATATATGCTCACTGAACCATCATCGTTATGCTTGACTTTATACACCCACTTACATCTAACTGCCTTCTTTTCCTTAGGCAAAGGCACTAACTCCCATGTTGTAGTCAAATCCAATGTTGCCATCTCCTCACTCATGGCATCTTCCCATTTCTTATTTCTAAGTGCCTGCTCAAAACAAGTGGGCTCCAATTCCTCTATTGCCTTAACCATGTAAGCATAATGATGGGCTATATATCCATCATATCTCAACTTGTCAACATGGTACTTAACCCTCGTAGACCTACATACACCTGGATCACTACCAGGTGTTCTCAAAACATCTCTTGTTCTCATTAGGAGTAACCACAGATGGGATGCCAAGCTCCTCATCAAGGCTCTGCTCAGAGTCGCTAGAGTCACCATCCACGTATGAGTGACCTGTTGACGGATCATGCACAAAAGGTTGATCTACCTTTTCCTTCCCTCTGCATGATACATATGTACCTACATCTGTCCTCAACATGCCTGACCATGGGCTAACATTGGATCCACTGCTAGAGGACTCTCTAGGTCCACTAAGCACATGTGATTGCTACTCTACATGTGGTGTAGCATCAACACTTCTTACATCTTCATCTTCTATTTCCTTCACCTCCTGGTGCATACCAGCTAATCATCTCATCAAAGACATCTCTGCTTACTCGCATCTCACGAGTGGTAGGGTTGTAACATCTATAACCTTTTTTTCCATAGCATAACCAATAAAGATGCATTTCTCTGCCTTTGGATCCAACTTTGTTCTCACTTCCTCAGGAACATGCACATATGAAACACACCCAAACACTTTCTAGTGAGATACATCCGGTCTTATGCCTGTAAACTTTTGTTCAGGCGTCATACCACGAACAGCTGCAATGGGTGTCATGTTTATAATGTACATAGCAGTTGCTTCTGTCAAAAAATATTGTGGCATATTCTTTTCAGCCACCATCAAGGCACGTGTCACTTCTACAATGTGCCTGTTTTTTCTTTCTACAACACATTTCTGTTGCGAGTGTACCTGTATGTAAACTCTCTTAATTCCCTGCTTCCTTATTAGGAAATCGCTAAACTCATTGGAGAAATATTCTCCCCCACCATCTAATCTCAGGCATTTTATTTGCATGCCTTTTTCCTTCTCGACCAAGGCTTTAAATCTCTGAAAGTGAGAAAACACCTCGCTTTTCTCCTTCATGAAGTAAACCCAAACTTTCCTAGTGTGGTCATCAATGAATGTAACATAATACCTACAACCTGCAATTATTACAATCTTGGTTGGTCTCCATACATCTGAATGTATGACATCTAATGGCCTTGCCATTGACATGCTTTTTATGTGGGAAAGCATGTTTGGTCTTCTTACCAAGCTGGCATGCTTCACATACTTTGTGCATGCATACCATTAACCTTAAACTTTGGTAAACTTGCAACAATAATATTTTGGGCCTGCATAGACTTCAGTTGCTATACATTCACATGACCAATGCTCTTGTGCCATATGTCAATACCTGCAGTGGCCTGTTTCATGTGCAAACATGGTTGCTTTTACTTCAAGCATGTTCACGTCGTCCAAAGTAAACATCATGCCATTTATGTTACCCTTTGCAACAACTAAGCGACACTGATTTTTGAAGTCTTCCACAAAACATCATTGAGGATTAAACCTCACTTGCAGATCCTGCTCAATCATCTGTCCAACAAAAACCAAGTTCTTTATAATATTTGGAACATGAAGTATATCTGCCAAGTACTTCATTTTTCCATCCTACATAGACAATGGCACTTTAGCAACATGCGCAATGGGATGCGTAGTATCATCACTTGTTTCTACATAACCTGGTATTTTCATTTTCAGCATGTCTCTAAACCATTTAGCATGACTGGTCATATGGTTAGAGGCACGAGAATCCACATATCATATATCTATGTATAAGACATTCTCATCGAGCACGAATTCGGCACAGCAGAATGTGTATACCCCGGTCTTCCTATGGAGTGAATCCCATAGGGAAGACACGGTACAAACACCGGTCCTTCCATGGAGTGAAAATCCAATGGACAAGACACTGTCCTCGTCATACACGGGTGAAAATCCAATGGACAAAACACTGTCCTCATTGTACACGGGTGGCATGATACAGGCTCCCATCCATATGGCATGATCCTGGTCACACAGGTGGCACAAAACTGGTTCCCGTCCATGTGACACAAAGTGACTAGCCCTTTCACATGAGACACCGACCTGGCCTCATGTGAACATGGCACAATAATGGCAAGGAGCTCCCAAGGTTGTGCCATTACAAATGATTCGTGCTCTACCTTCTGATGCTAATAAGGGGATTGGTTATACTGAACTTGATACCACATGGGATGACTCAAGCATCACAAGCATCAATGGCGGTGATGAGGAGTATAAAATAGAGATCGAAAGTGACACCAACTCCTTCCTTACCCCATAAGTAAAACAGAGCTAACAACATCAAAAGAAACTGTAGGGAGTAGGTCTGAATCTGATATAGATTCCCAATCTTAAGAAAGGGATAAAGTTCTCCAAAATTCGATGCACATTGCAAGCTTATTAACAACTAGGTAGAGGAAATTTTACAAAACATTATGTATTACAACCCTCCTTCCACTGACTTGATAGCCAAAATTGGTGTCACAGATGAACCAAAGCTTAATCATTATACGAGGTAGAAGAAGAACAAAGAATCGGTCTAGAAAGAGATTGAAGCAGAAGTTATAGCCAAGATATCTAAAGAAAATCAAGAGCCAACACCTAACTTACACCCTACCCCAGAGCATTATAAATCTTTCACAATTGGGGACCACAAGTTAGTGTTTGATAATGCCACATGCAAACTAACAAGTGATGCAAAAGGAGTTTATGTTGGTCTTACTGAAGTAAAAGAAGTAGAATTGGTTGAACGTGGATAAGACCCTAAGCTAGTCTTTATGACAAAAGACCTTGCTCCAAATCAAGAAGCTGAACTTATTGACCTCCTCAAGGAATATAAGGATTTCTTCTCATGTACTTACCATGATATGAAGGGAGTACCTGGTGAGGTTGTGTAGCACATAATCCCCATGGTACCAAATGCTAAACGTGTCCATCACAGCTACCTTATCCAATGAATCCACAGTATGCTAACATTATTCAAGAAGAGATAGACAAGCTCATCAACTCTGGATTCATCTATGAGATTGAACATTTGGACTTGGTGTCAGCCTTGTGGTTGTGCCAAAAAAGATTGGGAAAATACGAGTATGTGTCGATCTCAAAAAGATTAATGTAGTAACAAGACGAGATCATTATCCCTTGCCATATTCAGAACAAGCACTCAAATGAATAGCTGGCAAGGAAGCATACAACTTCTTAGATGTGTATTCAGGATATAACCAAATTTCCATTGCTTTGAAGGATTAAGTGAAAACTTCTTTTGTTATAGAACATGGAGTTTATGCTTATAGAGTTATGCCATTTGGCTTCACAAATGTACCGACGACCACATTCCAATGGCTTATGAACACTGCCTTTAAATATTTTCTAAGGACGTTTCTTGAAGCTTAACAAATGCACTGGCAACATTCCAATGGCTTATGAACACTGCCTTAAAAGATTTTCTAAGGATATTTTTTGAAGCTTTCTTAGATGATTTGTGCATTCATTCGTTCATGGAAAGAACATTTATCATGCTTACAAAAGGTATTTGAATGATTCAATCTCTAAACCCATTCAAATATCCATTCTAGGTTAAACACAGAGTCACCTTAGGACTTATAGTATCCAAAAATGGGATTTTCAGATGAGGGTAAAATCAAAAGTATCATGGAATTATCCCCACCAATAAAACATAAGGAATTCCAAAGGTTTATGGGACATGTAGGCTACTATAGGCGATTCATCCTCTTCTATGCTGAGATTGTATGTCCCTTTGTATGTCCCTTGTACAAGCTTCTCATTATATTTGAGTGGACAGAAGAATGCCAACAAGACTATGACACATTGAAGCAAGCTTTGGCTAGTGCTCCCATACTACAACAAGTGCCAAACTGGGATGGTATCTTCCATATTGATGCTTCTAACTTTGCAATTGGATGTGTCCTAGCCCAACCAAATGAACACAAACTAGACTACCCTATAAGTTTTACGAGTTGACAGTTATGTGAGGCTGAGATGAATTATCCCACCACAAAGCGTGAAGGTTTAGGAATGGTATATGCTGTGAAGAAATTTTGACTTTACCTTCTAGCTAATAAATTTGTTTTCTATGTTGATCTCATCAATCCTTGCTATACCTTGTCAATAAACCTTGCTCCATGGGGAGAATCACTAGGTGGTTGTTAATTTTTCTCAAATTTGATTTCATAGTGGTGTATGATCCGGCAAGAAACGTATCATGGCTGATCACTTATCTTGTGTACCTAATGGTGAAGCACCAACTCGAATAGATGATGATCTGGCAAGAAACATATCATGGCTGATCACCTATCTCGTGTACCTAATGGTGAAGCACCAACTCGAATAGATGATGATCTACCAGATGTTACACTATTTAAAGTTGAGGCTATACCATAGTGGAGTGAGAAAATTGTTAACTTTCTAGCTAATGGTTTTCTAGAGGTAAAGAAGTTGCGAATAACCATCCCCTAATCTTTTATATATTTGAGCACCATCTCCCTTGAAGTGAGCACCCATTTGGCATACTTTCCCACTTCTTCTAGTAGGTGCCTACTTTTGGCCTTTACATGGGCTGGCCATTCCACATATTCTTCCATCCTTTGGGCTCCCTTTAATCCTTTGAACCATAATATACAACTTATGCAACTCTTACAAATTTTTGAGGGTCACATACCACTCCTCCTTTCTCCAAACATTTACCCCGCATCACTTGCTATTATTTGAACATTCTCCCTCAAGTGATGAACTACTACCACTTTACATACATTAGACCTACACTCTTTGTCATTTTCTCGAGTAGTCTGTCATAGGTTCCTCATAGGCTACAATATTGGCTTAGCGCCTATAATTTTACATAAGGGTAGGAATACGGTGAGTAGATATAAAGATAAGGTGAGAGGGGATCCCTCTTCCATCAACTAGAAGAGTCTTTCTAATGATTGGCCTCCTTCCTAGGAAGCCCCTTCATTTGTTTCGTTTTTCATCATGATGTTTGCTTGATTGTTTTTGGAGTCTTCTTCTTATCCAACAATCTCTCTCTATGTGACCTGGATTGCTACAAAAGTTGCACTTCACTCTTGGTCCTTTTGTGAAGAAAGTGTTCTCTTCATATATTGTGATGAGGATCCCCCCACTTTGACTTTGAGTCTCTTTATTTCTTTAATCAAGGCTCATTCAATGGAGGTGAAGGTTGGATTGGGTAGATTCTTCAAGGTATCCACCAATGGGCTAATGCTTCCAAGGTCATACTCTTGAGAAAGAGTGCTATAGCATCATCCTCTTCCATTGGAGACCTAACACATGTAAGTTATTACATAACACTTTTCATTTTATTTAGATGTGCTTGGAGTGACTCACTCTCTTTGATGTCCAACCCAAAAAAAAACTTAATTTTTAGACTTATTTTGAAGGTTCTTTTGTTTGGCAATAGTTTCTCTAGTTCATCTAGCCCTAATGCAATGATTTCTAGAGCTCTCTCATCTCTTCTAAACCAAAATATTTTATCTTCCCCTTCTAAATTGGGACATTTATCCCTTCCACTTACTATCCAAATCCTATCTATCATGACAATAAACGTAAGTTTTACTTGCTGTGTAAGGAAACCTTCACCATTAAATTTATCTACTATGAGTGGATTTAACTATGGTTTTCTTATGGGTGGGGATAGGAAGTTCTTTGCAATGGGGTTACCCAAAGCTAGTGTCTAGTCCATTACAAAAGTGGAGATATTCATTTGATGTAATTAATACTTTCTAAATTCAAAAAATTTAAAACTAGAAAATACTTTGATTTGGGAGAGTGATTTAGAGTACTAAATCAAGGGGAAAGTTAATTTTGATGATGCACAAGTGTCTAGAAACACCCTAATGGTAAAGTAAAATCCTCAATGGCTCTGAAAATTGACTGTAATTAGTATTAATTATCCTATTGATAGAGGTAATTTTTTGCTAACAAAGTAGAGAATGATTTGTCAATTAAAGCTTCAATGATTGTTGTTTGTGCTCAATAAATACATGTATACATCCTCTATAGCATATGTGTTTAACCCATGAAGCAAATGATTGCAAGTATGATGCAAAATTTTGAGATTTGTTTCCTTCTAGGTTGAAATTTTGCTGCCAACTACTGACGTTTTTGAGCTCTTGATTTGATGTGAGTGATGGCCTCCGTTGACGTGTTGCAGCTCCTTGAGATGTTGTACCAGCTTCAAGCTATGCCTACTTGAAGAGAATGAACCAAAAAACTTTGATTCTTAATGATTTTGGAGCTTGGAAAAATAGGGAAATTTTGCTTAAGAAAACTATTAATTTTGCTAATGTAACCTATCGTCTGAAGCAAGATGATATTGCAAGGGGTTTAGCTCAAAGGCTCATATTTTTTATCCATTAGATAGAGTGCCTTTTTATAGGCTTAAGTGTTGGAATTAGGGTTGCAGGAATGCACACACAACTTCAAGAAGATGAGGAAGCTTGAGCACAACACAGTAGTGTATTATGAGTGCCAAAAATGAAAGATAACAAGCCCTAGAAGATAATGGGCGTATATACAATGCACGGGGGAAAAAACCTCCTAGTGAGGGAAAAAGTGCCCCGGCGGTCCTAAGTGTGTTCACACACATCACTACTATAATATGGTAACAAATCCCCCCTGGAGTGATGCGGTGAACAAGAGCTAGCACTCATGTATAGGGAAGTGTCTAGCTATGTGGACGAATCCACAAAAGGGAGTAAGCCCAAAGCTTTGCGAAAAGCTTCGAACTTCTCACGAGGCAGAGCCTTTGTGAAAAGGTCTGCAAGGTTATCCTGTGTTGGCACATAAGCCAAACTGATCTCTCCTGCAGAGAGTCTCTCCCTGACATAATGATAGTGCACCTCAATGTGCTTCGTACGAGCATGGAACACTGGGTTCCGCGCAACTGCCAATGCGCTCTGACTGTCAGTGAAGATGGTGGTGGCAGATGGCTGCCCAACACCCAAATCAGCCATAAGGCGTCTGAGCCACACACACTCAACCGTAGCTGTGAAAGCTGCCCTGTACTCAGCTTCACAACTAGAAGTGGCCACAGTAGGCTGCTTCTTGCTCAACCATGATATGCATGAGCTTCCAAGCATGAAGCAAAAACCACTCGTGGACACGCGTGTGTCATAACAACCAGCCCAGTCAGAATCTGAAAAAACATGTAAATCTGGCGGCAATGATCCCCCCTTGGGATAAAACAACCCAAGATGCCGAGTACCACTCAAATAGCGAAAGATACGCTTCACTGCCTGCCAATGCTTAATGCCTGGGCTATGCATAAATCTGCTCACCTGTGAGACTGCAAACTGAATGTCTGGCCTCGTAATGCATACATAAATGAGGCAACCAACAGCTGTCTGATAGAGTGTGACATCAAAGTGATCTCCAGCATCATGAAGACTCAACTTCAAACCTGTATCCATTGGAGTAGCAATAGGCTTGCAGTCTTCAAGGCCAAATCTCCGCAACAATGTTTCAATATACTTTGTCTGACACAAAGCAATACCTCCATCACACTGCTTAAATTGTATCCCCAAATAATGATGCAAATGCCCCAAATCTGACATCTCAAAAGAGGCATTCAAATCAGCCTTAAAATCAGCAATATGACTCTCATTTGGTCCTGTGAGCAGCATGTCATCGACATAGAGAGCAATGATTAGATGTACACCATCCACACGTTTAACATACAAAGTGCTTTCTGTTGGACTATTCTGAAACCCATGTGCAGTCAAATATGCATGTATTTTTTCATACCAAGCTCGTGGAGCTTGCTTTAAACCATATAAAGCCTTTTTTAACCTACACACTTTGTTTTCCTGCCCTCTTTGAACAAAACCACGAGGCTGCGATACATACACCTCCTCATGCAAATCTCCATTTAAGAACGCAGTCTTTATGTCCAGCTGATATACATTCCAACCATTATGAGCTGCTAATGCACAGATGCTACGAACAGTGGTCATACGACATGTGGGAGCAAAAGTCTCATCAAAATCAATGCCCTTCTCTTGAGCATAACCTTTTGCAACAAGCCTAGCCTTATGGCGATCCACTGTGCCATCAGGCTTACGCTTCAATTTGTATACCCACTTAGTGCCAATGGCCTTCTTGCCAGGGGGCAAGTCACATAATGACCATGTACTATTCTTCATAATAGCATCGTATTCTGCTTGCATAGCAGCCATCCAATTTTCTGAACTTTGTGCCTCATCAAATGAAACAGGCTCACTTTCATCGCACATACTAGAAACAGCCAATGCATAACAATCTGACGCATAAGAGGCACCATGAGAGCCAGAACGAGTGCGACTAGACAAAGGGGCATCCAACTTGCTGTCACGCAAAGTCTGCACCAGCCATCTAGGCATGTTCCTAGAGCCCTCAATCTCTTGTCTCTCATCCTCAAGTGCATCATGCACATCTGCATCAGATATAGGCTGATCTGTGCCATCATTTAAAACCTGCATAGGCTGAAAAATTGCCTCATGAGGTATTGCACTTGACTGTGCACCACTGAAAAGAGGCAACAATGTATCATAGACATCACGTGAGCTGATATCTGTCTCCTTAGTACATGAAACCAAGGGCTGAACTGCATCTTCCACAAATACAACATCATGGCTAACCAAAATGCGCTTTGTCTGTGGATGATACAAACGATAGCCTTTGCTCTCAGCACTATATCCAACGAAAATACATTTGACAGCTTTGTCATCCAATTTTCTGCGATGTTGCACAGGCACTAATGCATATGCCAGGCAACCAAAAACACGTAAATGGCCAACAGATGGCTTGCGGCTATGCCAAGCCTCATATGGAGTGACAACCTGTAATGCTTTGGTGGGACACCTGTTTAGTACATAAGTGGCACACATGACAGCCTCAAGCCAAAAACCATGTGGTAGACTTTGACTCTTAACCATACATCTTGCCATTTCCATGAGAGACCTGTTTTTTCTCTCAGCCACACCATTTTGCTGTGGTGTATACGGCACTGTACATTGGTGTTTTATCCCACGCTCAGCCAGAAATGCATTAAATTCTGAAGACATATACTCCCCCCCTCGATCTGAACGGAGGGTGCCCATCTTACTTTCTGACACATTTTCAGCCATAACCAAAAACTGTTTGAAGCACAAAAACACTTCGGACTTTGCCTTCAAAGGATATACCCATGCATGCCTGGTAAAATCATCAATGAAAGTCACGAAGTAAAGGTAGTTTCCAAATGATGGAGTTTGCATGGGACCACAAACATCACTGTGAACAAGCTGCAATCTGCGTTCAGCTCTCACTGATCCATCTTTGGGAAAGGAAGCACGCTGCATTTTACCCAATATGCAGCCCTCACAAACATGCTTGACAGGTGCCTCAAGCTTAGGCAAAGAAGACACCATTTCAGATTTCTGGAGGCGCAGCAAACTTGCAAAATTCAGATGACCAAAACGTGCATGCCACAGTTTTGCATTTGAAATAGCCTGTGTATCCATAATAGCACATGCTGAATCCTCTACACATTTGCCATCCATATTGAGCTTATACAGCCCTCGACATAGTGAACCAGATGCTACAATGATGTCACGACAAGAGAGATCATGAACAGTACATCTGTCATCCACAAATTTTACAACCAAACCTGTTTTGGCAAATGCGGAGACTGACAGCAGATTCTTTTTGATCCCTGGCACATACAATGCATCAAAAAGTGTAAAGGTGTTGCAATTTGCAACATTCAGCACAATCTGTCCAACTCCTTTAACGGGATAAGAGGAGTTATTGGCACAAGTGACAGTATTCCCTGCGGGAGCAGACTCAAGGAAAGTGAATAAACTGCGCTGCGAGGTGATATGCTTAGTGGCACCACTGTCAAAGTACCATACATCTGAATCTACTGCAGACATACATGTGTCATGCAAAGATGGGTCATAACTGCACTGCGCATTGAATGCCCATTCTGTATCTTGAACAACATTAGCAGATTCATTGTTAGAAGGAGAGGCATCTGCAACAGCCATACCAGCCTCTTTCTTCTTAGCCTCTTTCTCGCAGCCAGCTTAGGACACGCTTTGATGACATGATCATTTCCCTTACAGTACTTGCAAAATGTCTTCTGTTTGTCACCCTTCTTCTCATCTTTGTCTTCCTTCTTTGGTTGCGCAGCATTTGCAGATTTCTGCTTACTAGAAGAAAAGCCAGCTTTACCTTTCCCGCTTCTCTGACTAGCAACGAAAGCTTGATCTGCGACACGCATAATATTCCTGTTTTGCCTTGACTGGTCTTCTTGCAGCAAAACAGAAACTAACTCCTCAAATGATAAGGCATTGGGATTGCCTTTCATCATCAAGCGAAGAGTGGAAGCAAAACCCTGATAAGAATCTGGTAGACCATTCAAAACAGTCTGCACAAGTGAACTGTCTGACAGGATTTCATCTGCAGAAATGAGCTGCTCTTTGAAATCCTTGATCTTTGTCAAAAAGCTATCCATAGAATCACCTTCGTTCATATGCTCACTCTCCAACTGTTTTCGGAGGTAAGCAACACGAGCCTCATTTCTTGCCTGATACAATGTGGCAAGTACATCCCAAGCATCCTTAGAAGTCCTGCAGGAGCGAATATGTGGGATAATGGTACGTTTGACAGACAGCGCAATCAAGGCATGAGCCTGCGCATCTCTACCATCCCAACGAATCTGCTCTGCTGAAAGTGGTGGTTCTCGAACAGCTGCTACAGCACTTGTGCCTGCACCATCATCAACAGTACCTGTTTCTGATGTGTTTGCAGCATTCCCAGCCACAATAGGACGTGCATCAATACCCTGCACAATGTTCCATAACCCCTTTGCTACCAATACATGTCGCATCATATATGCCCACAATGGATAGTTGGTGCCATCCAACTTATCCTCAGCAGCCAACATGCGGAATACATCATTGTTGTCAGCCATGGCCAATGACTGTACTACTAGATGTAAATGCTGTCTGTAAGAGGTAAACCTGTATAAAATCGACCTGTGCTATGTAGCACAGCCCAAAACAGACGAATGGGCACCTGTCCTGCAGATTTTAATCTTGACAGAAAATCTGCACAGTAGGACGATTTTGCCTGCGCAGTACTTGGAATGCAAAAACGGAGGGCGAAATGACTTCAGATCAAAATTCTGAAACGAACGAGCCCTACGGGCTCGCCCACGGCATATACTAACCTGCAGACGCTCGTGAAACCTCGTCGCAATCGGAGGAGATGAAGCGGCAGGTGCCGGTGATGCTGCCCGGGAGGAGGAAGCCTGCTCTGATACCAATTGTTGGAATTAGGGTTGCAGGAATGCACACACAACTTCAAGAAGATGAGGAAGCTTGAGCACAACACAGTAGTGTATTATGAGTGCCAAAAATGAAAGATAACAAGCCCTAGAAGATAATGGGCGTATATACAATGCACGGGGGAAAAAACCTCCTAGCGAGGGAAAAAGTGCCCCGGCGGTCCTAAGTGTGTTCACACACATCACTACTATAATATGGTAACATTAAGTACATCTCCACCATTAGCCATTAAACATGGCCCATAAGCTTGATTAATAATCCCCTAATATTTTTTAGATTTGAGCCTTTTCTACTTCTTGTAGGTGCCTACTTTTGGCCTCCACATGGGCTAGCTAGCCATTCCATATATTCTTCATCCTTTGGGCTCCCTTTGACCCTTTGAACCATAGTCTATGACTTATGCAGCTACTTTAAATTCTTAAAGGTCACATAACACTCCCCCCCTCCTCTAAATATTTACCCCACATCACTTGCTATTTCAACAAAAACTAGTGCCAAGTGGAGTTCGGTAAACTAGCTTGACACACTTCGGAAAAAAGAGAGAGAGACGATACGTGAGTATAACAATCGGGCCAAGTATCTCTACATAATAGGTGTAAACCTGAGAAGAGACCTAGCTAAAACCCATTTAATCTCTCTTTTCTTTTAGAAGATTTATAAAATGAAAGATTGCATGATATGCTTCATGCTGGAAGGCACAATACCTTCAATGAATGTGCAATAGATGCCATTGATTATGATGACAATTTCATGGGACCTCTCAAGGAAATTCATATCTCAAAGACTTCTTTCAAAATAGGTTCTAGAAGTGACATATCAAAGGGGAAAAAAGCTAAAGAGAAGAAAGAATACCTTGGCCTTATTAGCTGATTGATGAGGCAATTGAATGACGAGTTTAAAATCACTAGTATAAAGAGATGGGTAATCCCCATCTCTATCCAAGAGATATGGTTTAGTGCACATATTGTAGAGACAATCATATGATAATAAGGTGTTCACACCTAAAACCAAGGCCCAATCTATGGTGTGGCTATTGTGCTTGAATGCACAATCATGACACTAACCATTTCTGATAGGTTCGACCTAGCTCTAAAGGTAAATGAGGCAACTGGAGCACCACCTTTTCCTGCTCCTCATAGGCCACTTGCTTTGCTAGCACCAATAATTGTGACTTTGAATCCAGCTATGAACAAGAGGAGGAATGAGGCCAATTGAAATGCCTTCACCTATATATATCCACTCCAATGTGCCCCACCAATAATCAATCCTACCCATTAAGTATAAGAAAAAGAGTAGGGAATTTCTGAGGCCTTTGTGCTAAAATATGAGTTTCATGATGACACTTGATTATTTTGTCACATTGCCTAGCTACACACAGTGGTTGCTTCTGAGATAATACGCTTCTTTGATGAATATTGCAACATCGACCTGAGGTAAGGACATAGACTCATTGACTAGGAAATCTCCGCTCCTATTATGCACGTGGAGGGCCTCACATAAAGGTAGAGTGCCCAAATAGAGCTTCCTAGGATGTGTGGTCATTCCTACTCCCTTAGAAAGATTAGTGTTTGGGGTGCAATATTGAGCATCTGCATAAAGATTTCCCTTGAAGGCCACATCAATCTATAAGTGGAGGACTGTATGGACCAACTTTGGCTTTGAACATGTTTGGTGTCTTGCATAGCCAGAAAACTGAGTCATGTTCTTACTCTCGACAATGTAATAATGTCGAGCTCTAAACATAACATGTTGGGTGTCTTGCATAACCAAAAAATTGACAGTAGTGTTCTTACTCTCATCAATGCAGTAATGTCGAGATCTTAGACTAAAGATGCACATTTGAAGGGGGGATAAAATCTCTAATGTTCTTTAAGCAAAGAGATGAGAGCAGACTCATTATTGGTGAGGAAAAGGACAAAACAAAGATTAAAGATATGTTTAAAACCTCATCCATAGGATCATTGTCTTCCATTCTAGTCGATAAAACCTTGCGTGCTACACTTGTATAGCTATTGAAGGAAGTCTAGAAGCAAATCCTGAGTAGCTAGCTCAATACCAAACCCAATGGAGAAAAAAGAGCATCTTAATGCATCTCAAGATATGGTAAGATAGATGCAGAAAGAAGTGGAGAGTGTGTATGGACCAATAACAACTTCAAATCCTTGCTCTCTTGCACCACTTTACACTATTCATGAATCAAAAAATGAACTTCTATTTGTACCCGATTTAGAGAAGGAATCTATTGACATTGTTGAAGTGAAAAGAATGGGAGTCAAAGACTCTCCTAGGAAGGATGCCATAGTTGAGAATTCTCTTAATGAACCTAAGGAACCAAATCCTCTGGTGGAACTTAAATCTCTATATTTTGACTTTTTACAAAGCTCAGCAGATCCAACCTTCTGTAACATGTGGCAAATTTTAACTCTCATATCTCCTCCAAGGTCTAAAGCTCCATCATTCATCGATGCTACATCATCACATTAGAATTAATCCCATGAAAATCCCACAAAGAGAAAAATGCATGATTTCTCTAAATACAATACCTAGAGTCCTCATGCCATCATAATGCCTAAAACTTACGATCAACACAGAAAGCCCTGAATAACATTCTAAGTACAAAGATTCAAAGAGGTACATAGATAAACACAAATTAATACGGAAGCATATAGAGAGAAATGATTCCCAACTGGTAACTCAAGCAAAATCATGTGGTCACTAACCCCTTTAGACATAGAGGCCATAAATATAACACCCAACAAGTTTAAACTAGTCAAGGCCAACCATTCCAAAAAAGTGGGTTCCCACATGCAGCAAACTAACTATACAACACCGATTCTAGAAAAACCTTGTCAAATGGTGGGAAAATTAAAAAGCATCAATCTAAGAACAAAGGTAAGGAGTTGATAAAAAAAGAGCTATCCACAGAAGCGGTGCAAATCATTGAATATCTTATCAAGGATTCAGAGCTACCTTTCCTTGAATAGCCATATCTTTTGATGGAGTGTCCAATTTTTGTAAAGTGGGTCACAATTGGAAATCTTGTTTTCTTTAGATCACTTTTGACTACTTCATATCAGAGCTACCAATCTCAAGGCAAGATAGGAGTTTACAAGCAAGTTTGTGCCTCTACTCAGAGGGTATCAGTTTTCCTCACTTGGTAAAAAGGGTTCTTCTGGTGCCCAATTGCAGGCCAACTTTTGCATAGTGTTTTATTTCCCTATGGGCCACAAGAATTCCAAATTTGACACCCATCGGGACAATCAGGGCATATAGCCACCCTTATAGGGTAGCAAGAGGGAAAAGGTTCAAAAACTAGGTCAAAATCTCTCTAGTTTTATATACCTAGAAGAAAAAAGGGCTTTTGGAGGTTAGTTGGCCCCATGCACATGCATATACATATGTCTTCTTATGGCCCAAGAGTACACTCATATCGGCTCATTGTGACCAACTTAGGGAGGCATGTCAACTAGGCTTCAACGAGCACTCTTCGGACACCAACTACATAAGACGTAAGCTCAATGTTTTTGTTTTCCACGCCTGGTTAAATGAAGGGACATATGGCCTTAGTTAGTTGCTCAACTAGACACGTGTGCAGACAATTTCCTGGACTAGCTCTACCAGTCAAATCCTAGATCATCCTTGCCAAGTCTAACATGTTTCGAGGCCTATCCTACAGGCCATAGCATAAATCTGGCACAGTGGCACAAGCTCTCTATAATTTTCCACACTTGGTTAAAAGAAGGCTTTATAAGGGCCACAATTGGACATGGCTAGGTGTGCATCCCACTACTCGAAAAAATAATGTTTTTTAACCCTTGAAATTAAAGGTAATGTTTAGGTTTAACCGAGATTTAGACTTGAAAATGAGTAAAAATCATACAAATGCCGGGATTTATAGCTAAAATTACAAATTTCACCCCTTAAAATTAAAGGCAATGTCAAATTCCAACCAAGATTTTTGAATTTTAGCCAGGAAAAATACACTACAAACCGGGTTATGTGAGCACTAATGTATCCTAACAACTACTTGCACTTTCCATCTACCAAGTTTCAAATCAATCAGGCATTCTAGGGCACATGTTGTATGAATAAATCCCAACACAAGCATCCAAAATGAAGGGACAAATGGGCTTAGTTAGTTGCTCAACCAAACACGTGTGCAGAAAACTATCTGGACTAGCTCTACCAGTCAATCATCCTTACCAAGTCTAACATGTTTCCAGGCCACCTGGAAAAAATATGGCACAGTGGCACAAGCTCTCTATAATTTTCCACACTTGGTTAAAAGAATGCCTTACAAGGGCCAAAATCGAACATGGCTAGGTGTGTATCCTAATAACTACTTTTCACTTGCCATATACCAAGTTTCAAATCAATCAGGCATTCTGGAGCATGTACTAGTAAGGCCCACAGTGCAAGCATCCAAAATAAGCCTGATGCTTTTGATTTCCATGCCTACCTAAATGAAGCAACAAATGGCCTTTATTAGCTGCTCAACCAAACATGTGAGCAAACAATTTCCCAGACTAGCTCTACAGTCAAATTCTAGATCATCCTTGCCAAGTCTAACATGTTTCCATGCCTATCCCCCCTAGAAGCCACCCGGCAAAAATATGGCACAGTGGCAAAAATCTCAAGCCCTCTATAATTTTGCACACTTGGTTAAAAGAAGGTCTTACAGGGGCCACATTCGAATGTGGCTAGGTGTGTCCTAAGAACTACTTGCACTTGCCCCATACCAAGTTTCAAATCCGTCAAGCATTTTAGGGCACATCTTGTACTAATAAGGCTTAGTGCAGGCATCCAAAATATGGGCTCAAATTATCAGCTTTTTGCGACTAGAAATTGTGAGGCTTAGCCACATCAGATTCAGATGGCATCTTGTATCAATGAGTAGGGAGGTTTCATGTATCTTATAGATGAGGTTTCCTTGAAAGCTATAAAATCATGTACTCCTTAGCTCATTTTAAGAGCTTGATAATACAGTTTGTGTGGATTAACTAATCAAATTGGTGTGGTTTTTATGCTGAGATTAGAGCCTTGCTTAATATAATTACTATGTCAAATTAGGTATGACTAGAGCATAATCATTTTGACAATGGCCTTCTTCACTAGCTCTATAAACCTCCCTAGCTTCCTCATTTTCAAGTTGGTATCAAAGCCCCCTAGGTCTGGTTAATAGTAAGTGATTAGGAGGCTTGTTGCTTTGATTGAATGGCTTTTTAATACAATTGAAGTTCTTTAATGAATTGTAGTGATAAAACACATAAATTTCCATTTATGCTTAAATTAAATGTTTTTTTAAAGCATGTCTCTCTCCCTCCCAAAGAATGGTCATTCCTATGACCTATTCTATATTTAAATGAAGCTTCTCATGAAGCAATTCTCTAATCTAAAAGTAATTTCTCTGCTTGTCTCAAATTAAGGTCAAATAAGTGGCTTTTTAATGCTTTTATGCTATTTAATTCATGGAAAAATTAGGAAACAAGTCCATAATTGGATATTGATCCAATTAATGGTTATTCTATCATATGATATTACTAAATTTTATGTTTTCAAAATTATTGAGAATTATCAGTAATAGCAGCGAAGCTATGGTAAAATTTCTGAAAAATTAACACATAAATCATTTTCATTCATAATATGAAAAGAGGACTTCCTACCAGTATAGGTGATGCATCTCACTAAATTTGTGCTTTCTCATTTTCTTTGTTGGAGCAATTAGTGTTATCTTAGTTTTTTCTCTTTGTGTTTGGAGAGAGAGTGAGAGAAGGAAGAAATATTCTCTATTGTGGCAACCCAAAGAGAGATATCTTTGTAGAGAGAAGAGAGAGAACCTTTTGGTACTATACAGAGCAACTTCCAACCATCGCTTTGATTTGTGTATAAGGTGACCAACAAGAAAACCGCCAGTAGAGGCAATTATCAAGTCGGCCGCTTGTTATTATAATTCCTTAAGAACATAAGCAAAGGTGTTTCTCTCTCTACTAATCACTTCTTTGAAGAAAAGAAGGCATCTCACTCCATCAAGATCTGTGGGTAGCAGTAATGACCTACATAACTTAGACTTGAAGATAAGGTTGAAATTTGTGTGGTGAACATGAACTTTAGTAAGGTGTTGTTCACATGGGTTTGTATGAGATTGCAATTTGTGCATGCTCACTTTAGTTGGGCTTCTGCAAAAAGATGGATGACTTTGGCATTGGCTTTCACGACTCATTTAAATCCATGAGATTGACATCCAATTCTTCATTGGCATTTTCTTTTTAAAAACCTTAGTAACCTTTGTAAATCATAGTGGCCAAATGAGCATGTGGGGTATGTGTGTGTGTGTGTGTGTAGAGATCCATTGGCCTCTTATGTCTGCCATGAACATCGTAACCACCATCAGTGTGATGCACAACATGACTATTATGTCGAGGGCATATAGGGACTAACCACCTAAGCACTAGCACTCTGTCATTTAGCATGGAGACTTTAGGTTAGAGACACATCACCATCTCGGAGTGAGGATGAACAATCATCTTAGAAACCTTCCAGAGTATTATCTTATGCATGGGTCATTGCTTTATAACCCTTGAAAAAAAAGAATGAGATCTAACACCATAGGATCACCAAATCAAGGGGGGGGATGTTGAAATATTGATCTTAGATTGTGAGTTTGGATGAGGGGAAGCATAAACCTTGTGCATAGGGTCATTTCTTGTAGCTAAAATATTAGCATAAGATCATGTGTACCTACCCTAGGATCACCGGATCAAGGGATGATGTGATGTTGGATCTTAGGATTGATGGATTGAGCATAAACCTTAGTGTGTGTGTGTATTTGTCTAGTAGGAAGGTCTGTTTGGATGGTTATATCTTCAAAGATTATGTGCACAATATAAAAGTGCATAGTAAAGTCAAAGGGCTCATTGATGTGGCCACATGGAAATTTCTCACGGTACATGTCTATAATGGGGAGTCACATGGTTTGTCCCAGTGCCAATCACATGGTTTGTGCCAATCACATGATTTCTGGTTGGTGGCACATTTATGGCACACATGCCTTGCACTAGGGTGTATGTATTTTATGGATGAGGACTCCTTGAAAGCTATAAAATCATGTACTCTTTTGCTCATTTTAAGAGCTATATAATACAATTGTGTGGTGAACATGAACTTTAGTAAGGTGTTGTTCACATAGTAATATTTTACTCCTAGCTGGGTGTGCTTCCAAAATGTGGTAAGCAAATGGTTTGGTAGATTTTTTTAGTCCTAAATCTTTTGGGCACCTGGAGTTGTGCTTTTTGAGATAATGTGTTTGTGATGTTTGTTGACTTTTTTATCTTTCTAACCTTCATCATCATAGCTAAGTTGTTTTTAGAGTATAGGACTAGTTTTCAACAATTTTGTTATCAAAAACACACTTGCTAGAATTCTGAGAGTAATTATCTTGAACAAGGTAGATGTTTTGATCGTTAAATACAAAAGAATCCTCTCATATACTCCTTGCATGTGCACATGTTTATTACCAATATTAGTTGCTAGTGCAGTTAATCATTCTAGTTGCTAGTGAATACAGAAGAATCCTCTTATAGACTCCTTGCACATACAAATCTTTACCAATATTAGTTTCTAGTGCATTTGATAATTCTAACTCTGCTACACTTATTAACTGCATGTGTGCATCCGTGGGAAAAAAGAAGAAGAAAAAGACTATACACAAGGTATGGAAGGAAGGTGGCACAAGTCTCCCCTTAAATTTTTAAATATAGGAGAACAGAGCAAGTGCTTTTTTTAATTCATTAGTAAGCAAAGCTGCACTTTTTTTTAAGCCATCAAGCATGGATGTGCTTTCTTTTTACCAATCGACGTAATTGCAAGCAAGACTATGCTTAGCAGCAAAGGAGCGTTTTTGAACATCCACGTGAACAATGCCATCATGTGGCTTGCTCTCGCTGTAAGCTTTTGAACATCCTTCCTACACTACAGTAATGATGGGTTAATAAGGAAAGATAAGTTACATGTTTGACCTTTGACTTTGTGGATTTGGGGTGTGCCAAAAAATGTAAAGGATGGCTCAATCTGGAGCCTAAAAGGATTACTATTTCCACTCCAAAGCTTTCATCCTTTGACATCCATGAACCATGGTACTAAAGGTGCACATCCTATGAGGGAGAGTGCCCACGGTCAATGGGAGGTGTGAACTCAAGCATCAAATGTAAACTATTGGGAGCAGGGACTTGGGACCTCTACTTTTGAAGAGAAGGATTTCAAATACTTGCTACTCTTGTGGAGCCTAAGAATGATAGTGATGGAAACACATTCCCATGTGGCCCTCTACTCTTGAAGGATTTCAAATACTTCAAGAAATGCCTACTATTGAAGGATTTCCCATGTGTCCCTCTACTCTTCAAAGAGAAGAATTTCAAATACTTACTACTTTCCTGGAGCCTAAGTATGCTAGTGATGGAAATGTATTCCCATGTGGAGACCTCTCATTATCCTCATCATCAAGATTAGATGATGATGCCAAGTGTTTAACCCATCTTGTTGGGTTGGCTTCTTCCTCCACACTAGTGTTTATGCACTCTTAGAATTGGTTTTAGTTGGGAGTTGGTTCTAAATGCCTTTACTACCCTTTCCTTTGTATTCGGAGGTGTTTGCAATGGTGACCAACTGGGTGGAGTTTGGGCACCCATACTGTTGTATTACCTTGGTAGTAACCTTGTGCCATGAGCAAGTCCTTTCGGACCCATTGCTTAAGAATGCTTTGTGGAGAAGCTGTAAGCTTCTTCACCAGCCACTCTCTCCAAAACATGTTCCGTATAGGGAAATGGATAATGGTCTTTTCTAGTAGCTGCGTTGACCTTTTTAAGATCGACACATACCCTAAGTTTTCCATTCTTTTTTGGCACTATTATGATTGGTGACAGCCAATCCGTATGTTCTATCTCATAGATGAAATCTGTAGCAATGAGTTTATTGATTTCCTCCTTTACAATTGCCGCATATTTATGATTCATATGGTATGGTTTTTGCCTGGTTGGTCTTGATCCTTCCATGATTGGGATTGTATGTTGCACCACCTTAGGTGGTACACCCTTCATCTCCTTGTAGTTCCAAGAGGGGAAACAATCCTTAAACTCCTTAAGGAGAGTAACGAGCTCTTTTTCTTCAACCGAAGTTAAGTCCTTAAGGATATAAACAGGTTTGGCCTCCTCTCTTGGTCTCACAATATTCACTTCCTTGACTTTAGTTGTGGGCCATCGTATGATGTGGACAGCCCATCTTCCTTAACTCTTTTTTCCGTTAGTCGGACCACTTTTCGTTCATTAACTGTGTAGGTTTTGAAATGGTTTGGCACTGAAAGCAAGTCTGGAATTGGAATTAATTAAAAATAGGTATAAAGGACCTTAGCCTAAGTTTCAAAAATTTTTAGATTATGGTCTAATTAAGGTTCATATGGACCAATAAGATTAATCCAAATGTAGGGAGGAGATAAATTGAAGAATAAAAGAAAAACCCCCCAAAAATGAGTAAATGCTCACATAAGATGAAGAGTGGACTAAGGACCAAAGAAAAGAATTAAAAAACTAAATTTTGACACCTCAGTGTGGGGATCTCCCCTCATGAAGTAGGCACCTTTTTCTCATCATTACCCCCAATTTTTAATCAATAAAATGAGATATTTTCATCTCTCATCTCTCCCATTTCAAAACTAGATCCAAAAAGTAAGTTGAACTGACCCAAAAATGGTCAAAAATTGACCAAACTAATATGGAAAATTCTTGAATCAGTTTGCTTGGTTAGAGGCTCACTTTTTCTTATAAATAGAAGCCTCCCCCTTTGTAAAAGCTTAATGGTGTTTATGCACTGTTACTCTGCTCCTGTCCTGAGCTATTTACATTGAGTTTTTTAATAATTCAATTGTTTTTGGCCTAATCCTCTCCAAAGTGTAAGCTAATTTTCTTACTTGTTTAATGAAGAATCTATGGTTTTCTTAATTTTTATGTTTTGCAGACGTTGAATTAAATTCAAATGCTATGCCTTTGATAAAAAGGCCACCCCCTTCTCCTCTTTACATTCCAACCTTTCTCAATCTTAGAAAGATTAACTAAAGGATTAATTAAACTCTTTTTATTGTTTACTCTCTTGAATTTAGAAAATTATGTAGATTAGAGCTCTATAAATCTAATTTGGGTTAATTTAAGTTAAATAAAGAATGATAAAAATGAGAAATGGTCAGCCATACAAAGGAGGTTATGGCAAAATTTTCCAAAATTTTGTGGAAAAGAAAGTTTGTTTTTATGTTATTTTATTCCAAAAGAGTAATTCCCACCATTTTTGCATCTAAAAGAAATATTCTAATTACTCCATGTACATATTCACCTATGAATATGCATGGATGTCACTGATATTAATTATTAAATTTGATTTTTATGCTTAGAAAGATGCATAAAGGAATTTTTTTATTACAAAAGTGTTATTCTCATTAAATTTGATTTTTATGCATGGAAAGATGCATAAAGGAATTTTTTAATTACAAAAGTGTTATTCTCATTAAATTTAATTTTTATGCATGGAAAGATGCATAAATAAATTTCTTTTATTACAAAAGTGTTATTCTCATTAAATTTGATTTTTATGCATGGAAAGATGCATAAAGGAATTTCTTTCATTACAAAAGTGTTATTCTCATTAAATTTGGTTTTTATGCAGGGAAAGATGCATAAAGGAAATTTTTTAATTACAAAAGTGTTATTCTCATTAAATTTGATTTTTATGCATGGAAAGATGCATAAAGTAAATTTTTTTATTACAAAAGTGTTATTCTCATTAAATTTGATTTTTATGCATGGAAAGATGCATAAAGGAATTTTTTTAATTACAAAATTGTTATACTCATTAAATTTGATTTTTATGCATGGAAAGATACATAAAGGAATTTTTTTAATTACAAAAGTGTTATTCTCATTAAATTTGATTTTTGTGCATGGAAAGATGCATAAAGGAAATTTTTTTATTACAAAAATGTTATTCTCATTAAATTTGATTTTTATGCTTAGAAAGATGCATAAAGGAAATTTTTTATTATAAAAGTATTATTTTTATAAAAAATAAATTTTATGCATAAATAGATGCATAAAGAAATTCTTTTTATTTTAAAAGTGTTATTCTTATTAAATTTGATTTTACGCATAAATAGATGCATTAAAGGAGTTTTTTTATAAAAGAGTTATTCCCACTGAAGTTGATTTTTATGCATAAAGATTTTTATATCAAAATTAGAATTCTCTTAAATTCTATGTTTAAATTCTATGAGTATTTGATAAATGAATAATTAAATACTCTAAGAGAGAAATTTCTATCGTTTTATATTCACATGGATTGTAAAAAGAGAATTCAAGAAATCTATCGAGATCAAAATATTCAGATAAATGATAATCTATTCCTCATTGAAATTCGTAACTAATTTTAAAAATCAGTTAAGTGAATATTCAAAGAAAGAAATTCAGTTAAGTGAATATTCAAAGAAAGAAATCAGTTAAGTGAATATTCAAAGAAAGAAATTCAGTAAAATAAAATAGTAACTGAATTATCAATCCTTTTCGAGAAAGATAGATCAGGAAAAATCTTATCTGACTCGAACCTTGAATCAGAGTATGACCAAGACCAAACTCTTTTGTCAGTTTTGAGGAAAGAAGGTGTGACCAGTTTAGAAAAATACACTCAAAACTCCCGCCAAATCTGAAACTAAGTTTGAGACCCTTTGAATTGATTTGTGGATGAAGGTAGAATTCGAGGAATTCTGGTATGAAATTCAAAACTCTAATCAAGAAGTTTTGGGGATACTAATTTAAGAAATACTCCTTGTATTCAAAAGAAAATCAAACTGAAAACTTGCATAGAAATGAGATGTGATGTGAATCAGATAGATGTGAATGACTGGATGGATGTAATGTGATGTGAATAGATGTGATGAGATGTGATGTGAATAGATGTGATGAGATGTGATGTGAATTAGATAGATGTGAATGAATGGATGGATGTGAATGTGTATGTGAAGAATGGATATGGATGTGTATGTGAAGATGGATGTGAATGTGTATGTGAAGAATGGATATGGATGTGTATGTGAAGAATGGATGTGGATGAGTATGTGAAAGAATGGATGTGGATGTATGTGGATGAATGAGATGAGATGTGTATGAATGAGATATGATGTGGATAGAAGTGATGTGATATAATGTGGATAGAATGCATGTGATGGGATGGTTATGAGAATGAATGTGGTGGATATGAATGAATGAATGTGATGGATATGAATGAATGTGATGTGATGGATGTAAATGGATATGATATAAATGAATGTGATGGACGTGAATAGATGTGATGTGATGCGAATCGGGAAGTGAATGGAGGAGATGTGATGTCATGTGAATCGGGATGTGAATGGAGGAGATGTGATGTCATGTGAATCGGGATGTGAGTGACTCAGATGTGATGTAAATTGGGATAGATGTGATATGTGATGTGAATGAATATGATGTGATGAGATGTGGATAAGGGTAGATGCGAGTGGATGAGACCTGATGATGCGGATAAAAGAGAAAAGATGTGATGAGATGGAAAATGATGTGATGAGAATAGGAATATATATGAAATAAATGAGGATTGATGTGGAACAATGTGGAAAGATGAGAGTTCGTTATAGAAACTGTATTTATGACTTGTTTTTAAATGACTGTTTTATGTCAAAAATGTTGGGAAAGCATTTTGACCGTCTTGTGAATTAGGTCATGTGGAGACCTATCTGATAAAGTTGCAACAGCTGACGGAGAGTCAACGGAGGGCATCTCGCGTAGCAAGGTCGGCAGAGGTCTTGACCAGCCTCGGTTCGAAATGGTGAGCTTCCGGTACGATGGATGAGGGACTAAAGAAGCGACCTATGAGTGAAGCGCTAGGTGACCTGCGAAGGATCCTAGAGGGTGCTGACCATACGGTGCTTAGGCTCTGAGTCGCCAAAGATACCCACACGTACACCGTGGAAGATATTGGAACAAGGAGTAAGAGTTGTTTTCTGAATTCGGGTATGGATCTGGTTGATTGACCTTGCTGGTCCTCAATGGATGAGTCCATGGCTTTTTTATATGGATCTGTTGGTTGATCTTGCTGATCTTTGACGGAGATTCCATTTTGATTTTTATAAGTGAATATATTGCCGAGTACTATGAGCTAGGAACTATTGAAAAGGCCCTTGAGTGGACTGGTGGTGAGCGTTCTAGTTTTGCCAATGGTCATAAGTACACTGATGAAGGAAAAATTAGAAATTAGGATTCAACTGGATATTTTGGAAGATTATGATCAATGATACTGTAGTTTCATTAAAAGATTATTTTAAAGACAGCTGAATCTGTGAAAAAGGCAATTTCATATTGGGTGTGTAAGTGGTGTGACTAGTTTTAAGTTTGCATGAATATCCAACTAGGGGGCTTGGGAACTCTTTTCCCTGGTTACCCACCCGGGACAAAACCTAACCAAATTCTTAAATGGATCCCATCACTACAGTGGTTGGGTGGTTGGCTAACCCACGAGACTGGATGGTGTTAGGCTGGACTGATGGATCCCTAAAATGAGAGTCAATTCTGTTATGGTACGATAGATGAAGTAAATCCCGGATAAAAATTGTTCTATGGAAAAGAATCAATGGCTGTGCCTCTAAATGAGAAAAAAGCGTTGGTCTTTATGATCCAAGTGCAAGTCTTTTCCTTGATCTGACTATGATACTTATAGGTTCGGTCAGATTAGTTTAGTTAGTTAAGGCTCTTGACTACGTTAGAGTAAAATTATCCTGGAGGAATTGCCCGTGCTTTTCGGGCGAGGGAAGTTTTTCCGGGCTCGATTTTGGAAGAATCGAGGGATTAGTCTCTTGTATGGACATCCGTTAGGCGAGGCCCCAAGTGAGGGACCCTGCCCCGCAAAAGAAGTGCTACTTTCGCTGTGCTAGCACCCCTGAATTCGTTGCGCGGAGGGGACAGGGATCTTTCAGTTTTCGACACCCCGCTTTTGTAAGCTTAGGCGTTTCTGGTTCTTGAAGGATGACTTCCTCCTTATGTTTCCCTTCAAGTGATATCTTACTCAATTCTTCACCCCAATCCTTAGAAAACTCGTCGTGTACCTTAGTGGCTTCGAGGTATCTCAGCCCACTGGGCATCCGTGGGTTTTCTTTGTAGTAGGGCATTTCGTCGAGCAATATATCATTTCTACTTTTGCCATCTTCTAAGGCATTGGGCGCTGGTCCGGTCTTGTGATCCAATCCCTTCTATGCTAGAGACCTCCTCTTTCATCAATGGTTTGCCAATTGACCATACAGACAGAGGTAGTGGGAACAGTTCTAGATTCCACATATTGGGTTCCTCTGAGTTGCATCACATCACGGTAGCTAGCACACATGCATCCAGTTTTCACTGAAATCGAGAGAAGGAGGTGATGCATACATTTTCGTTTCCTCTTCCTCTTTGGAATTTTTCACCGTGGGCTGACAGATTTGTACGGATGTGGTCCGCTTGGTTGTGACCGAATCATTACCGAACAGTTGCCCTTCCATGGGGTGTGCTCTCCACGTTCTCAGATCTATCTTTAAAATTTGTGAATCTCTATGCACATACACATGATCTAATGCCCAAACGTGCACCAATTTTGATTCCCTCATGAAGGGTTTCCCCAATATTATGTCATATGAGTCTGGTTGCCGCGCAGAAAGTCCATTACTACAAATGTATGATGGTAGTGAAACGTAAAGAGTTTGAGTCTCACATTCTCTAAATGCCCAATGGGCCTTGAAGATGTTCCGTCTGCCATTTTAACAATAAGATCTGCTCTTTTTAGATAGGGTTTTCCCAACACCGTTTTGTGATGATGCTAACCCCCGTCCCACCATCCAGGATAGCCAGTGCCTAGTACCCGTTATGATGAATTAGGATTATAGCATTAGTGTCATCACTTTCATAATAACGCCCCAATTGATTAACCAGTATTTTGACGACTCTGGTTGTTCTTTCCCTTATGTGTTTTAAGATTCTTTCTACCAGAGGTGACAGAACATCCTCTGTAGTGTCAGTCGGCCTTAGTCTGCCTTCTACCCATTCCTTTATATCTGTCCATAATGTTAGTGAGCTGCGTAGCAGTTGTCCCAATGGCATTTGCACAGAAGTGGGTAGTACAGCCGCGAGGCTGCCTATGTCTCTGGGTTCTCTAACAATTGAGGGTTCCTTCCATGTGTGTCTCGTATCCATCCCTAGGGAATGAATGGATGGACTCATCCTGTGCATCTTCCTCAAACATTCTTGACATTGTGTTTTCTTGAGATCCCTCTTCCGTCTCTTCTAGAATTGGAGTAGGTACGTCCAATTCTCTTTCCCTTGTTGGTTCCTTTCTTGGATACATAGTATCCCTGACCCGATTAGCCCTTAACTTGGCTTCATGAAGTCGTTGGCACTCTTCTACTAGGGCCCTAGCTTCTTCAAGCTTCCTTATCTCCTCTTCAGTATTTGGGTATTCACCGACTCCTTTAGGGGTTGATGGTCTTTCCCCTTGCATCTCTAGGTCAGGCTCTTTTTGGTTGACCGCTTGATCCCCTTCTTCTCTTGATTGGGTGGATCCAGTGTCGATCATATCTTCTTCGGACCCATCTTGGATTGTGACCCTGGTGTCACCCTTACCCACTTTTTTCACTCTCCTTTTTCGGCCAGTTCTGGAAGTGGTTGCATCAGCTCAGTTCTTCACCTTGTCCCCCAATTGGGCCTGGGCTCGTGTTGTCTCTCAGGACATTGAGTGGCATGATATTTCCAGCCTGCACAACAATGGTCAAAAGATGGTGGCCTGGTTAGAAGTGGAAGTCAAACCACTTGCGTGGTATTGCAATCCTTGATCAAATGATCAATGCCACATTTAGCATAAGTACTAGCATGTCATTGGGTGGAGCAGTCAATTGCTAGGGTTGGTGCACATGAACCACATTCTTGTTTTTGGACACTCAGTGATTCGATGCGGCCCACCACAGCCAAAACATTGTAGCGGTCCTCTCCTCATGTTTGAGTTTATGTCCTTACCCTTCCACTGTACCGTGGTTTGAAACACGGGTACTGGCGTGTTATTCTATAGGACATAGAATTCTGGTGCGATCCTCGTAGCTTCCTCATAGTACTCTCCATTAAGTTCTACTTCATGTACCATATCCATATCTTCTGATGGCTCTTCAATCAATACTTGGTTGATTTTAGCCTGTGGTGGTAGAACAGGTGGCGACAGAGGTGAAGCGTCCTATATCCGAAACATCCCCCTAGGTAAATAGGAAGAGTT
Source organism: Cibotium barometz (assembly GCF_041138505.1). NCBI lineage: Eukaryota > Viridiplantae > Streptophyta > Polypodiopsida > Cyatheales > Cibotiaceae > Cibotium > Cibotium barometz. The sequence goes on from NC_141055.1 coordinate 11,868,606, forward strand.
TGGCTGTCTTGCAGCTGCAGTGATTTGCACAGGTGGTGCTCGTAAGGCCAATGGATCTCTAGGTGCCGGCAGTTGTGGAACTGTTTGGAACCTTGGATATCTGCACATGGAGGTGTCATGCTTCCGTAATTTTGCACAGTGTGCAAGCACAATAGAGTAGTGGCCTTGCTCTTAACTGTGGACATTTGGTGGTAGTGTGATTCAATCTGCGCATAGAATACCACACCAATTCCCTACAGGGGTATAGATGGGTATGCCCATGCCAAGATGTTTCTCTTCCCTCCTTTACCTTCAATTTTTCCAGTATTGCATTACTGAGTTTATCCACAGTCATGTTTCCGACTTGCTTGCTCCGAGTTCCAATCTCTGGTGACTCAAAACATGCAAAGTCATTTGCTACCGAAGATATTCTAACATCTTCCGGTTGTGGCAATTCTAGCATATTCTCTTCATATTCAATTGCCAGTTTACAACATGCATCCAGAGTAGCCGGTCAGGCTAATACCAGATAATCATGCATCTTATGGTCTCTAACTCCTCTCTGGAAGAAGCAAGGCAATAACTGATCATCATCGATTAGTCTTTTCCGTAGTTTGCACCTTGAATTTAAGTGCTTTAGTTAAGACACATAATCTCTCATCGACTCCATTTCCTTTTGTTTGACGTTGTGCAGCTGTGCCACAAGACTCCATCTGTCGCCACTTTTGGCAAAGCTAGACACAAACACATTCTTGAGTCGTGTGAAGTTAACCTTATCCATGTCCTGTAGGAACGTGGGATGATTGATCATCTGCTCGATGTCCTTTTTGGTGTACAGGCGGTCTTCCACTTTACCCACTTCTCTTGGTAGATTATCCTCTTCCTCTAGGGTTACAAACCCTTCCTCCGCTCTGGGCTCTTCATTAATGGGTTCTAAGTTTGGAATTTCTCTCTCACCTCTACCCATGACTATTTCCGGCTCTTTACCCTGTGATTGGAGTAAGTTTACACTTCCCATCTCCTTTTGTGTTCCGCTCTCGTCCTTTGAGTATCGAGCTCTTGTTTCCTTAAGCTCAATTCTCGTAGCTATCGGTCTATCTCGGTCCTTTTCACATCTAGTAGCTTCCATTCTACCTCGATCCTTTTCAGATCTAATTCTGCTTCCTCTGAGGTTGGGAAGAATACTTGTTCAGTCTTGGTTGCACTTTCCTTGGACCAAGTCTAGCATTGGTTGACGAACCCATGCCCGAAGTTTGTGCTTCTTCATCATTGTTGGTTTGGAGATCAAAAAATCCCCATGCTATATCAATGATACCGCTGGATCTGGTAGGGGAGTGTCAGAGGTGTCAGGATAAGGCTACCTATTTTTGGCAAGGTAATCTCGTTAATTGCGGCATTGATACCGGGAGCATTTCATGGCGTGAAGTTGCAGAAAACGTTTGATGTCGTGAACAATTTTCTTGCAGTTTCATGTGGGAATTTCCCGCATCAACTAAGGTGATTTTGGGTGCAAAATCCTTATCCAACTAATTCCCTAAACAAGAGCTCTCAATAGCACAAAGGGGGATTGTGTCCATTCATTATGAGAAAATGTCTTACGTACAATTGGCCCTTATTCACACTTGGGCACCCAAAACTTACTTAACTAAGGCCTCAATAAAGAAGAGCTCTCAATAGCACAAAGGGGGATTGTGTCCATTCATTATGAGAAAATGCCTTATGTACAATTGGCCCTATTCACACTTGGGCACCCTTATTCACACTTGGGCACCTTTATTCACACTTGGGCGCCCAAAACTTACTTAACTAAGGCCTTGGGTGGCCAATATCCATAATGTACAACTTTTATAGTGCCTTTGCATGACACTTATTAATATCCTCAAATGGAGGAGCATACTTATTAATCCAAAATGGGATTAATAGTTATGTTCTTGGCCCAACGCCAAGACGATGAAGATGCCAAATGAGCTGGTCCTTTCCAAGAGCCTTGGTGAAGATGTCAGTGTAGTTATGGTCCGTAGAATAGTACTTCAGCAGCTCCAGTATCTCATCCTTAAGTAGCTCTTGCACAAATGAAATTGAATCTCAATGTGCTTTGTTCGAGCACGAAACACACGGTTCTTGGAAATAGCTTGTTGGAAAACTTGCTTAAAACACCAATTGTGAAGATGATATCAAGTCTAGTGTTAGTGAGAAATTAAACTCCTCATCAGTCTCCTATACTTCTAGATGTCTACTAATGGTGAAGAATCTTCTGTAGAAAGCTTCATGTTTACCTCCATAGGCGTTGAGACATGTTTGCAGTCCGTCATCCCAAATGCTATGAGAATCTCCCAAGCATGATTTCATTGTGATTTGAAGATCTTGTCTAACCTCAATCCCTAAAATAGAACTGCATAACACCCAAGTCTATTATTGCAAAATCAGGGCTCAGAATATCTATTGTTTGTTGGATCATTTCTTCATTGTCATGTGTGATGTTTAAGCCATCTACATACATGACAACCAACGCAATCTTGCCATGCCTTTTTAGAACATATAAGTTAGCATGAGAAGCACTTCTAGTAAACCCAATATTTTTGATAAATTGGTCTATCATGTGATAACATGCCCTTGGAGCATGTTTCATGCCATGTAATGCCTTCTTCAGCCCCTGCAAACTTTGTTTTCTGATCTGGGTATCTCAAAACCTGGTGGGGCTGATATATACCTCCTCCTTGAGATATCCATTCAGAAATGCTGATTTGACATCCGTGTGAAAAATTGGCCATTGTTTATGAGTAGCCAAGGTAGTATCGCCTTGATAGTTGTTATGTGATGTGGGAATAAAGGTTTTAGCAAAGTCAAAACCCTCCACTTGTGAAAATCCTTGTGCAACCAACCTAGCTTTGTAGCCATTAACCTTAGCTTTCCAAACACCAATTACCTTTGTGTTTGTTGTTGTTGTTTGGTGGCCGATCAACTAGCTCCCATATGTTGTTCTTTATGATGTTTTCATACTCAGACTGCATCGTGGCTTTCCACTTTAGATGTGCTAAGGCTTTGTCGAAGGTGGGAGGTTCTTCACTACTCCCATTATCTCAGCCCATCAAGGCCATGTTGAGAATGAGATTAGATGCTCTTCTTTGTTCCTCTATTCTCCTTGATTTGCATGATCCATCCGCCTTGAAGATTCTAGTATCTCAAGTACTAGGTTGCACTCATCAAAGAGCTAATGTGCCCACTTTGGAAGTGGTTTTCCATGTGGTTCGATAATAGGCCGGTGTGGTGGGTGAGAGTCTACGTCCTCTAAAAACTCCTCCTCTCCTTAAGAGAAAATTTGGCTGGTGGGTTGGCCTCATGGTGGATTATTTCTCCGGCTGATGATAGAGTGGATGGATTTGTCTCCTCTACCACCACTGAGTGTGGCTGCTCCACAAACACCACATCTTAGTTGGTGATTATCTTCTTCACCATTGGATCATAGAGTTGATAATCCTTTGACTCTTGATTGTATCCCCAAGAAAGACACACTTCTTGATTGACTCTTGATTGTATCCCCAAGAAAGACACACTTCTTGATTGTATCCCCAAGAAAGACACACTTCTTGCTTTTGGCATAAGGCTTCTTGCTTGATGCATTTGGTATATGCACATAACATTCATAGCCAAATGTTTTGAAATGAGACCTTGAAGGTTTCTTACTAGAGTAGGTCTCTTGTGGTGTGATACCCTTGAGCATCTTTATGTAGTTTCAATTGAGCATGTAAACTATTGTTCTCACTACTTCAACCCTTTTCCTTTTGGCATGCATTAATCCATCTCCACAACTGTTTGATTACGGCATTCTTCAACACCGTTTTACTGAGGTGTGTGAATAGCAGCCCAGTGAGTTAGCACTTGATGCCATTCTCCTTATAGTACCTATCAAATTCTATTGAAAGGAGTTATCCTCCTTGATCTGTACAGATTTTTTTTATTTTCTTTCTTGTCTTATTCTCCACAAGCTTATGCAACTGTTTACACTTGCTAAAAGCTTCATCCTTGTTTTGAAGGAAATAAACCCACATCTTCTTACTATAATCGTGACTAACAGCATAAATTACGAAGATCCCTCCAATGTAGTAGTAGACATCTTACCACAAAGATCAAAATGTACCAGTCTTTTCCCTATTGCTACTCTCTTGTGCAAATAACATACGTTGTTGCTTGCCCATCATGTAAGCCTCACATGGTTCTTGAAATTAGCTACCATTCCCTTTTTTACATCTCCTTCAACATTGCAAATTCGATGTGACTAAATCGCTTGTGCCAAAGCTTTCTCGCGCTCTTATCTATAGTCATGCTAAAAGGGCACTCAGGTTATATAGATTGTTGTGCCTTACTCCTTTGCTGACATCTAGAATTTCTTCTTCAGTTTTTTTGAAGCATACTTTAAGCCCATGATCTGTCATCATAGTAACTGACAGCAAGTTCCTCTTGATTTGAGGTACATAGAGTATGTTTGATAACTTCTTCCTTCTCTTCACTTATTTTGTAGCTACCACACAAAAGGGATGGTTCCAGATCCTTCAATTGGACATCTAGCATTATTTTCCAATAACAATACTCATGGGTTCCTGTAGAGGCTCCTAGGAACTATATCATTCGTCATGTGTCAGGATACTCCACTATCCAAAAGCCATGAATCATCAACAATTGGAGAATGAGCACATGAGCATACCTCTTCAATGGCGCACCAAAGTTCAAGCTTGGTCTCGACATTATTAACTAACTCCTTTCTCTTACATGAAGACTTCATGGTGCCGTTCTTCTCGTTAGCTTGCTTCTTTTTGTAGTCTTTGATAGTGCCACCCTTCTTGTCACAGTAATAGTAGCTCCCTTGAAACTACTACTTTTATGGCTTTTTCTTCTCATCATCAGAAGATGTTGTATCTTTGCCTTTAGCATTAGCCAAAAATGTAGCATCATTATCATCTCACGAGTCTTCAACCGCATCTCCTCCTTGAGCAGCATAGCACTAAATTGTTCAAATAATATAGGTGGTATCCTAACTTGAGTGTCTAGTGCCATAACCAAGCTGTCATACTTTTGCGGAAGAATTTGGATGCACCTCCGGGCTAGTTTCTCACTAGTCTTTGTAATCCCTTCGGCAGCCATTTGATCCTGCATATTTTTGATCCATGTGATAAATGCTTCAACAGCTTCTCCTTCAGCAAACTTCTCGGTAGCAAGCTCATTCTCTAGTACTTAAATCCTAGACTGATTCAATTGTCATATTGATTCCTCGGTATGGTCCAGGCCTCCGATGCCTTAGTTGTGTGTTGAATCAAAGTAAGAATAGAATCACTTACACGGCACAAAGTGCATCAGTATTGCGTCTCTTCCATGCCAGAAGAAGTGTAATATCTAGTAGAAGTGTGTTCGCGTTGTTGTTGGGGTCAAGGTCTGCATCTGTTCCCAAAACAATTTCTAGAACCTTATAAGAGTCTAGAAAGAATGACATTGATTTTGAATTTCCAGAGAGTATAGTTTATCCCCTCAAGCTTGCCTTTGGATAAATGCACAAGATTGGTATAGCATAGCAGAGTAGTAGTCGCCCACCGTCGCCAAAAAACAACAATGGGAACGAAAAAAGAAAATCCAATGACAATGGAAGTGCATGTAATTAATTAATTTCTTATAATTGTTTTTGGCTGCAAGGTTTGGGAAATCTGCTATCGTTTTTTTTGACAATGGTTTGGATCTTCAAAAAAACAAGTTTTATAAGGCATGTGTTTCCTTGTCCCAGTTCATGCGGATATTTTCCTAGGACTTCGTGTGGTGTTGCATCGACGTGAGGCAATCCTGCTCCGAGCGTCCCTCTTTGCTACAAGCGTCTCGTTGCTCCCCTACTGTGTGAGAGAGAGAGAGAGAGAGAGAGAGAGAGAGAGAGATGACCTTAAATCAATTTTGCACTACAGGTTCTACAGGCACGAATGGAGTTGGTCGATCCCTAGCAGTAGAGAGGGTACAGGTATGGAGGGTGGTCCGGCGTTGGAGCAATTGGGGAAGGGAGAAAACATGCCTTCGTAAGGGATATGACACTGGTACTTAGCTTATCTTCAAGAAAACAAAATTTCATCAGTAAAACCTTAAGAATTTGAAAATAAACAATAGAGAGAGAGTAAGAGAGAAGAAACCCCACTAGGAGTCTAAAGAGCCTTGGGCCCAACCCTATATTGGATAAAACTTCTTGGAAAAGTTGAGTACAAGTTCTTAGAGCTAGTGAACTCTTGTCTTTTTACTTGTCTCAACAATGAGAGAATAGCTGACTTTATAGTTCTTACCCAAAAGAACTTGAAAAAAGCACTTTAAAGCTTACTAATAGTCGAAAAAGCAGATTTTAAATAATAAAGACTATTCTCTTTTTATTTTTAAAAAACTTTTAATCTTTTGTTGTAAGGTGACTTTGCCCTCTTTCTTTCCACTTGTTAGTGCCACATCACCATTGTCACATGCCACTTTTTTTTAAAAAAATTAAACCTTTTTTTAATGCGAGCTTTTGATCCCCCGTCGAGTAGCAGGAGAGAGTTTTCATGTCTCTCTTAGCCTGCGCACATGTCTCCGACCGGTGGGCTTCGTCTGAGGCGAAAGAGTGACCAATGGATGGAGTGGCATCTCGCACATGATCTCCAAAAAGTCTGATCGATTGCAAAGAACCTGCCGGACATCGCCGGCTGGACGTCGTCAGATGGATCTCGCACATGAAAGTCCAACCGACCGACCACCACACCTATAAACATGTACAAACAAAGTAATCGAGCCTGAGGGGAATCGAACCCCTAAGCAGGAATGGTAGGCCACTCTATGACCAAGAGGCTCTCCTAACCACTCCCCCATAGTTATTAAAAGTTAAAAAGAGGGCAAACGATTTAAAAAAAACAAAAAATTACCTCATTTGTCTTTGCATCTCCCTTCTCAATCGCGAACGAAAATGATGAAACGAGGTGGCATGCATCTTCCGTCCAAGTACTCCTTATCTCCCCATGCCAACCCTATTGCCACCACCTTCATTTGGATGAGGATCATGTTGTTCTTGTGGTTCTACCTCGTCACGCATCTGCACAAAATTATGTAACACACAACAAGCACCAACCACTTTTGGGGAAAAATGCAATGCAACATTCAACTCTCAATATGCGCCACTTGGTCTTTAAAATTCCAAACTCGTTTTCAACTTTCACTCTACCTTTGGACAAATGCCTATCAAACTCTATTTTGGCTGTTATGTAGCTTGCCTAAATGGCTTCACAAGGAAACTAGTGGGCTTATACGCCGACTCAGCAACAATATAAGGTCGTATGGTTTGCCCATACAAGTTTACTGTTGGAGTATCCAACACCTCACCCCTCTTCAAACTTTTGTAAAGTGAGCACCCCTTAAAATGTGTAGAGTCATGCATACCACCAGGAGCACTACACACAACACTCCAAAACATCTTACGGGCATCTACAATCCCTTGAAGCACAATGCTCGAAAAACCATGTCGACTCACGTACTGAGCTGGAAAACACTCTTGTGGTGGCTTTCGTTTGCAACTTGATGTGTGTCCCATCTAAGGCACCACACATATTTGGCAAAGACGTGATTTCCTCAAACTTAGAAATAATTTTGACCAAGCGATCTCCCGTAGGCACCACTATTCCATGTCTTGCAAACATTGTCGGCAAGCACAAAATATGGATGATGATGCCCATATATTTACGAATAGTGGACTCCCCAATTCCAAATAAATGTGAAATTGATGTACTAGAATGACCATGCGCGAATCTCCAAAGAACATTTGCTAATGCAAGGTCAACAGGTATAGGATCATGCACTATGTTCTCACTACGTGTGGATGGCAAATGGGGCTCAATCATTTCACGCAAAACATGGAATGAGTCATATGACATTCGATATGCGTAAAAAAACCTATATTGATTTTCAAGTTGCTTCGGACCAAAGACGAGTGAATGCGTCTCCAAAAAGTCACCTGGCGTGGGAAGAAACACCACCATTCTCGAGGACAGTACCTCCACCCCTCCTTTTCTAGGGATTCAATGATTACACTTTGCATCATAAAGGCACATAAAATAAGTATTAAAGTGCCTACTGGAATACAATTACGTTGCATTTCAACAACTGAAGTCTGACAAGGAGTAGAATTAAGCATCGACAATAAACCAAAAATCACAAGAGGATGCATGGATTGATGCGTACCTTTGATCAATCTGCTATGTTACCTTGGGGTGAGTGGTTCCAAATGTCTGTGCACAAGTCGTATAGATTTCTCAAATACCTAAGGCATAGAACAAGAATACAAAAGTAACACATCAATACCATGATTAAATCCTTACCATTCTCTGCCTAATTTGCTAAGAATCTTTGCAATTTCCACTTGCGTGTTAAAATAGGTTATTTGCCTCTGTCTCCTCTTCCTATCTTATCTGAAATAGTCTTTCTTCATGAATCATCCTTGTTGCTTCAATCTCACCTAGTTTATCTGTGACTACTTTCATCGTTGTCTCCCCAAGAATGTTTATTGAGGATTTCTTTAATTCCTTAACGTTTTGGCCTTTTACACCGTCATGGATGATGCCACCTTTTTTGCTTTTCACTCTAGCTTGATCTGTTGCTGCTTTAATGCATCCATCCGCAACAATTATATCCTCCTCCCCATCATCCAATATGTCTACGTCTACCCTAGTATCAACTCCTGCCTCTGCCATTCCATCGCTGTCGAGAGAATTCATCAAGCCAGTGCATTTTGGAGTACTTTCCCACAATGTATCACATTTCTCATAAATAGGCCATGATGATGGCTTAGCCCCTGTGGAATTCTGCTTTACCTTTTCTTTCTTATAAGCTTTCTTCAAGGTGTCTATTCTGTTTTTGACTTGGTCTTGGATTGATGACCCACTTGTATCTTTGTTCAGCATGTCTGTGATAACTTTCCAATCCTTTGCTCGAAAGTTTCCTTTGTTAATGTGTGTCCAAACCTCATCATAATGATGTAATAAAGTGTACGTTGTGCTATCAGACCATACAATTCCTGTAACCTTAGCCTTCTTTGATGGGGGTCCATCCTTCAGAGATTGAGTTGGGTTGGATGGAGCACTTGTGGTCACTTTGGATTGAGTCACACTGGATTGAGTCCCAACATTTGGAGTGGATCTTGGTGGCCGAGATGGCAAGGCTATGGGACTAGGAATTGGGACTATGCGTGAACTATGCTGAGAAGAAATAGATGGATGATGTATAGACGTAAACTTGATCGGACTTAAAGGCTTGCTTTCGGTAGGAAGTCCTCCCCATGGCGTTGTCAACATAGACATGAAAGTGTTCGGCCGTGGGTGGTCAAGAGAAAGAGGGACGTACTCCTCACAATCATTCTCATATGGAGAGTTAGTTTTAGTGTTAATCCCTGATCAATACAATAAGTTAAATTGAATTTTAATGCGACCAAGTACTCGTGGAAATTTCAAGGTCAAGCTCAAAGATGTCACAGACCCCAACAAGCAATGGAAAGGTAGAATCATAGAGTTCAGGAGATACACAAATGGTATGAGTACAATAACAGAGGCTTTCATTCAATCTGTTTATATGCACAAAGAGATTCGAGTGTATCATGATAACTTCAGTGAAAGACATAAGCCTAACAATAAGTTTATATCTCTCTGATTTGTGTTCTTGTGCTTTGAGTCCATGCTTACTAGATAGAGTTTTAATACAAGCATGCTTGTTGCTTTGCAACTTTATATCCATCCACTCTGTATGAATGGTAGAATGTAGAATGTTTTAGTGAAAAGCTAAATATTTTACATGCAAAGATAGGTGCTTGATATATGACAACAAGAGTGCAAGCGAATTGGCATCCCACGTAGGTACCTCCTTGCCTTGTTGAGATGACATGCTTCTGCATACATTATCACATAACTTACGTTTACATGCTTCTGTAATAAAGCCAAATTGTACGCTTGCATGCATGTTGTCAATCCATAAGAAGTCTTGCATGCATGTTGCCCATATACATGTATTTACAACTAGAGAGAGAGAGAGAGAGAGAGAGAGAGAGAGTAGCTAGTTACAATACATCGTAACACCTCCCACATAACACAAACTCCTTCAGCCCGAGTAACACAAACTCTTTCAGCTGCTCTTCCACTCTTCAAAGCTATGGCAAAGCGTTATATAATCTATTATTGGGCTGTAAACGTCGGCCTCTTTAGCAATAAGGAAATACTTTTCCACTCGGGCTGAAGGGTAATATAATATTGTTTTATTTATTTTTTTATATTTTTTTGACCAGCGCGGCCATCGCCTCACATCATGTGCGAAGGCTAAATCTGTCTTTCTCTCTCCCTGACGGCTACCATCATCAGAGAGCCGTCCGACAGCACAAGGTTTTCCTCCCTCTTTTGCCCTGGTTTTCATGGTTCTGATTTGCGTAAAGAGCCCTCCACCAGCACAAGGTTTTTCGCTCTCTATCTCTTGCCCTGCTTTTCGTGGTTCTGCGTTTTCCCACAAGTGTGCTGAGGATGCTAGGGCTTTGTAGAGAAAACTTTGCCCTGCCAATCTCATGTTCTCTGGCAAGGACATGGGAACTGCTCCTAGAGCAAGCGACGACGTTCAGCAGGTTGGGCTGCAAGAGCGCGTCACGTACATGTGAACGTGTGTGTGTGTGTGTGTGTGTTTCTGTGAGAGATAGTATATATATATATATAGAGAGAGAGAGAGAGAGAGAGAGAGAGAGAGGGGCGATGGCACAAAAACAAAATATAATTACAAGGGATCAGTATCTAATTTTGTGGAAGTTTGGAACTTCAACAGTCTGATGATGCACATTGAATTGCTGCAGGGCGGCCTCGTTTATGGCTATGTATCTTGTTTCTGCCATTTTCTGTGCATGCCTCTGTGATGAATAGCAAGGAAAAGCACTTGTTTTGGAAGTGGTGAAGACACATGCTGCTCCTGCCCCTCCCCAGAGAAACGTCGTTGTGCAGCTTCTCATCGGCAAGTGCAATGACTCCTTTTTGAAATTCATGTTAAAGTGGCTGCACTGCAAAAAGGTATCTGAAACTGAAGTCATACGGCATCACTTCCACGACCTCTGACAGCACTTTTCCCTGCTTGTTGGCAAGACATTTTTGCACAGACTTACCAAGAGCACTGGGTAGCTGCTCTGAAACCCAATCCATCAAAGATTCGGCATCCTTTGCAAAATCCCTCATGTACCAGTCTAGCATCTTTGGTATCACAACTTTTGTGGGTGTCACCCCTACGGCTGCTTGCAGGTACTCAGTTTTGGCAATCTCCAGCTCATTCTCTACCTCCTGCGGTGTATATATGCGCACCTGCAATCCATAATATAAATGGAACTGTAAGAGAGCATGATCCAATAGGTGGGAGATGTCTATAAACGACCCTTCAAAGCATAGGTCTAGTCCAGACTCTGATACTTACAGCAGGGGATGACCAACTGCCACAGCAAAGAGCAAAGCTCACCAAAGGCTCTGGCCATTCCAATCCATATGTGCTCCGCATCAATCCCTCCGTTTCTCTCTCTCTGCTCTTCCATTCAGCCTGTGGGGAATTCAGCACACAAGAGAATTTACAAATTTTGGCTGCATAAGGAGCTTTGTATCTTCAACAGAAAATGCTGACTTCAAACTCACATTTTCAAGGTCGCATGGTAGCCTTAGAATGAAATGCTCTATAGCCAGAGCACTAAGGAGATGGCCTCCGACGTTAATTACTGCCTGCATGTATGCAAGCAAGAGGGAGGTCAGTAAGTAATACGCATGTACCACAGTCAAAACAAAGAACTTCCTTCCATATTAACTTAAGGCAGCAGGGCCCCATGAAGGCCACCCATCAGTGATGTGATGGCCAGGCAATCTTTCCCATCCATCTAGCTACCTTTAACCTCAGACAAACAACCAACAAGAAGAAGCGTCCCTACCTTGCCCATCAAGGCAACGACCTCATGTGGGCTGTTTGGAATTCCATGCTCCAAAAACGCCTGCATAAAGCTGCCATTAGCTACGAAGACTTAAATAAATCGGCAAAATAAAATTCATTGGCCTCCACATACATGCATCATGCAAACATTGTAGATATTGATCCAAAAGGATAACTTCTGCTGGTGTGTGAGACCTCGTAGATCCACCATACGCAGCTTTTCCACTAGGCTCCTGTATCCAGAGAGGAAAAAAATACTAAGCATGTAGAAAATTTTCACCTACACGATACAAATGCTAGCATTACTTTACATTAATGTGTGTGTGCACGCCATATGTTGGGCAAGAAAAATAAGGTCACAAACTAAGAAGACTTGCATCAGTTTCTTCAGGAAACCGGCAGATCTTGGGATCCTTCTGTAGTCAAGTGAATTTGTTGTAATTTCCTGATAATACTGGTAAGGGCCAATATCCTTGGGTATGGACTCCTGACAGAGCTTGTATGGATCATTGAACTCAATCTCCTCCGTTACATCCCTGGATGGATTGTAGCTGGCACCATTTCTAGAAGTGAAGCTCCAAACACTAGATAGAGTGGAATGAGACACAGTAGACGCTGTCTCACAGTCTGAAAAGGAGCCTTGTCTTGTCAATCTCAGAAAAATGCTTGATAGACACCACATCAATTCTTCAGAGAGCAGATTTGGTTCCACGATCTCCCCATTGTTGAAATGTGAACTCACAACCTTGGACGACATTTCCAGGTTTTTCTTTGTGATATCAGCCTGCTCGAAGAAAAATACTAAGATAAGAACAAGGTTGTACGAATCGCCTGCATGCACTGGCCACAGTAGAGCCATACTACCAATTAGTTGTCATAGGATGGATACATGCCCATTGGCAGGACCCATCCTGGCCGGTCATGAGCCTTTATGGGATATCTGCCCATTCAATGGCCCGACAGAAACTATGCGCAACCAGCCTTAAAAACGTGTGATCTATTCAGCCTGAAGTTGCAATCAACAAATATAGATACTTACCATTGTATCAGAGTTCTGGTGCCAAATCTTGATGGATTTGTCCACTGTTTTTTGTTGATTCTCTTTCTCCAAGCCAGTTTCTTGATCTCCAACACTCCTACCATGGTATGACATGATGATCCTTGGTCTAGCAAGCTCTTCAACCAAATCTGGCTTATTATTGCAATTTTGTTGAAACACATACACAGGACTCTTTTGATGATTCAATTTCTCATGGAAAACTGTGTCATTTGGCTCCCCTCCAAAACCAGACCTTCCCATGATTGAGCATTCTATGGTTCTGTTTTCTATAACAGGTGGAAGAAGCTTCGCGATAACAGAATTTCTTTTTGCTTTGGTGCCATTTTGAAGGTGCCGGACCCGCAGCGGAAGCTTGGAATGCGGCAGTTCCTCTTTCGTGAGCACAGGTTCAGAGTATAGGTTTGGCTCTTTCTGTTGCTTGGAAGCAGAAAGGTATACTGCTTCATTATATAGTCCTTGTCGCAATGCGACAATGCATTCTTCCAGGTTTACAACCTCCTCTTCCAGAACCGCAACTTCCGCCAAAAGCTCTTGAACCTGATCCCATACCAAATGCTCTAATGAGAAGCTTATGGGATTGCTTAAGTTCTCAAGAATATCAAGGTACCATCAAGATACAAACTACAGAAGAAGTCATCAAACTTAAACACTGAGAACAAGGTCAAGGACCTTTGGAGCAAGGCCAGGGGAAAAACGTGGCAAAACGCCAAGAGTCCGCCTGAAGGCCCTTTCCAAAGCGTTGTGGGTATCAACTTCTTGCTTCCATTTCTTTTGTAAATTTGAAATCTGCAAGGGAGATTGCAAGCATTTAGAACCAAAGGTCAAGCAAAGAAGTTTCATGAGCACAGAGCTTTGAAAGGTGGCAAATATGTATATTCCCAAAAAATGTCCACTAGAAATTACATCTTTCTCCAAAGAAATCCGATATCCTCGACGAGCACATCGTTGGCGTGCTCTCTCCACTGCAGTTATCTTCACAACTCATTCAAAAAGACAGATAAGTAAGTATTCCCTGTCCTATCGACATGTTTTCCTTCATACCAGCAAGAAAAACAGGTTTCAAAACCCTCATTACCTTCTTCTCCACTGCATGCTTCGTACTAGGCTGAAGAGATCCACGACCCCAGCCTTGCATTGAAATCTTCTCCACGGTGGCATGAGTTCCACAAAGAGACCCGCTAACCAACTGGCAATTTTGCTTTTGTGACTATATGTGATCTCTCTCTCTCTCTCTCTCTCTCTCTCTCTCACACACACACACAACAACAACAACAACAACAACAACAACAACAACAACATGAGAGAGAGAGAGGATTTCGAGGACTTATACTGCTCAATGTTTTGCAATGTATTTAACATCCTCAGTCACTAAGTTCCTTGGTGCCTAAATACATCCCCAGCCTTGCATTGAAATCTTCTCCACGGTGGCATGAGTTCCACAAAGAGACCCGCTAACCAGCCTCTCTCTCTCTCACACACACACACACACATACAAACAACAACAACATGAGAGAGAGAGAGAGAGAGAGAGAGGGAGGGAGGGATTTTGAGGACTTACTGCTCAATGTTCTGCAATGTATTTAACATCCTCAGTCACTAAGTTCCTTGGTGCCTAAATACTCCCTTTCGATTTTACCTCCATAAAAGGAAAGCCCTAAAAAGCGACATGAAAGATGGAAACCATGGCAGGACACCCAAACTTCATGCGAAAACCCAGCATTAAGGTTGGTAAATGCTATAATCACTAGCTGTTGACAGCTAAAAAGTTCCATTACACTCCCACTCAAATTTTCAGAGTTCGAGAATCCAAAGGTCCAAAGTCTGAAGTTCCAAATCACAAGTTTCAAGCTAAAAGCATAGGCAGATTGTTGAATTCAAACCGGTAAAATAAAGCTTGAATTGCAAGCTTCAACTGGAAGAGACAAAAAACCATTAAGCATTGGCATTTCCTATTCATCCTAGTCTTTGCCTCTAACACCAAAGTAAGCTATGGTGCCATTCTCTTGTTGATTTGTACTATTGCTCTCATCATGCTCCATCAACTCATGACTTTCCATGTCACCAGCCTCTTATCCTTTTAAACCTCCTCTCATGTCACCATCACCTTATTCTTCTCACACTCCTCTCCAGATATTTTCTTCATGGTATGTTTTAATAAGAATTGTAAGAACTAGGGGCAGGATGAAGCTGCTCCCTAGACAGACCTATTGAGACGGAGGAGGCCTCACATGCTCTTCAATGCCTTGGTAAAAAGCTCCTGGCTTAGATCCTTACATCCACATATACTGCAGACTAGAACCCTCCGCAGAAGCTGACACAATACAAAGAGACCCAGGACTATTTAACCAAAAAACATGAGAGACCCTTGTGAGAGGACTAGATAACAAAAGAGACCCTCATGAGAGGACTATATAACCAAAAACATGAGGAAAGGGGGCCTCCCTCTCCAGTTGGCTGCTCTCCGAGGAAGGCTCATCGATGGAGGGGGTGGAGTAATGCCAGATCCGTCCCCCCCCAACCCCCCCTTCCTCCCTCCCTCCCCCCCCCCAAACCCCCCGCGGGGTAAGGAATACGCCTAGACTCCATGTGTGCAAGAAGACTGTGTGACACCACTGCATCCGGTCCGAGTCGCCTATAACGTGCTCCCATCTAACTGAAAGGGTGTGAATAATGTCCCTCCAAATAAAGCAGGTGGCTTTGATGGGAGCATTGTTGAATTGAATGCTGGCCGCCTACTGTAGCATCTGTTGGACAGCCTTGTGATGTGTTTCTGTTCCTACAGGCTGGCTAGACCTGTGTTTTGTTTCTATGCTCCTGTGGAATGCACGTAGACCTCTCTGTGGCTTGTGCTTAGTGCTGAAGGCTGCCTCAGGTAGTGGTATCAACCTGTGTGTGTAAGAAAGAGAGATGGCAGCCTAGGCTGGATGTGCACCCTTATATAAAGGTATGGGGCTGGCCAACCTGATGTAGGGCTGGCCGACCAGGCTTATTTGCTGGTCATGGACTGGAAAAGCTTTTCATGGGCGCCCTTCACAATGGACCCTAGCCCTTGTATAAAGGTATAGGGCTGGGCCGCTGGCCAACCTGATGTGGGGCTGGCTGACCAGGCTTATTTGCTGGTCATGGACTGGAAAATCTTCTTTTGGATGCTTTTCATGGGCGCCCTTCATGATGGGCCCTAGCCCTTCTTTGTGCACCCTACCCACCATGACCCCCATGTGTGGGTGGCCAATGGGCTGCCCTATGGCCCACATGGGTGATTTTTACCCATGGCCCCAAGAATATGGTGGTGTTAGTACCTTAAGAAAAGGATTCACACACACTGGGGCTTGCACATTTGTCCTAGACTTGATGACGGGAACCTGACCAATGGCTAATAAGTGCCCAAGACGACACAACGCATTAAATCATACAAGAGGGTTACAATGAATGCGAGGCGGGAACAACACTAACGTGTGTTGGTCATGCACAACTCTGACTACCCCTTGGCAGTACACTAGCAACTCATCCCTGGACAAGGGCTAACAAAATACCTAGTGTTTGGCCTTGGGGCCTTGCACTTGAGTTGGTGTAGTGCCCACGGCATTCAAGTGTGGGATGCATGTGACATCCCCTCCTACTTAGCTTGATGACAGGGTCGTCAATGTCATCGGCGGAATAACCTTCAATGATGCAAGATCTTTCTGATTAAACCTTGCGTCATCTCCTTGAGGGTCTTGTGTATCAAATGTTAATGCCGGAATGCAGTACCCCTTTTGAATGTTGGGAGTTACTGTGGTCTTGTGCTTCGGTATCCACTGAAGTGTGGTTTTTGGCCGATTAGGTGGGTGATGAAAAGGTTGGGTGTGCTAGCGGATGGCAGAATGTCCCCAAAGTCGAGTCGCTTACAAGGTACTACTTGTGCATGATGCTGAGAAATCTCATTCAAATGGTTAGTCGCAAATATATCAACAATAACAGAGTGTTATGCCTATTAAACTGTACACTAGAGAAATAGATTCCAAACCCTTTCAATTTTTCCTTAGATGATGGCCAATATCGGCAATGTCTATGTGATCCACAAAATGCTATCATCCCAGTCGACCTGTGGTCTTTATTGTCTAAACCACTTTATACCCAAAATCATGTATGCACCAATCAAAGATGTGACTAAGAAATCACACCAGTGTTGCATTCTGCACAATGCACGTAATCCGTAAACTCATTCCGTCCCTAAATCCAGTGACTGTTCTATCTATTGGTGTCAAATCTAAGTGAGCTTGTTGGGCAAGCCGCTTGAAAATAACAGCATTGGTATTGCCACATTCCAACAAGACTACGAGGTGGAATCGTGTTAAAAGTGCCACGGCACTTAAGGCACTGCTCTTCCTTTACAGCTCTTCTATCTATTGGTGTCAAATCTAGGTGAGCTTGTTGGCCAAGCCACTCGAAAATAATGTATTGCCACATTCAAACAAGACTACGAGGTGGAGTCGTGCTAAAGTGCCACAGCACTTAAGGAACTGCTCTTCCTTTACTAGAGTCCCCTCCTGGAGCTTCAAGCTTAGGGATAGTTCCTGATGACTTACCCTCTATTGTCCTGCAAACGACAGAAGTACTAATAACTGGCTTGGATGGAGGAGACTCTATGGGTTCAACCTTAACAACAAGTGCTTGGATTGAGACTAAAGTGGAAGAAGTTGGTTTCTTGGGGCGCTACCTAACGGAATGCAGCACTGGTGTGATATCAAACAAGGGAGAGATGTTGCACAACTCAAATGATACTCATTGTGATCATGGAACCACCCAAGTACATGCTTTTATAGGCATCAAGCCTCATCTTTTGACCTAGACCTTAATAAGGGTTCTAAGGGGGTGTTCACACTCCAAAATACCCAACAAAGGCCAATTGATTCTAGATCTCTGTTTGTATATCAGTCTATGTATGAAAAGCACTCGAAAACTGATGCTTAGAAAGAAACAAGTCAAACAAGGCACTCGAAAATTTAGCAACCCTGTCAAAAACAACAGTGCGAGGCAAACCACCTATCGGATACCAATGCTTAATCAAAATCCTAGCCACATCTACAGCAATTACATTGGCCATGTCAAAAACAATAGTATGAGGCATAGTTGCCAGGCGTTTCATGAAACACATTTCAAAAATGTTTCATAAACGTTTCTTTCAAATCCCAGACATTTCAAAAACGTTTCATACAAAACGGGGGGTTACAAGTCCCAAAACTTATATATAAGTTTATAATATGTATAAAATATGTTGCCTTCCCTGCAAAACAATATTAAACATGCATCATTTACACATTAAAACATGTTTTCAAGTTAAAACTAAAGAATCTGGGTAAAAAACACTTAACTCGTATAGTTCCCAGGTGGGCACGAATGAAACATGTTTCATTCGTATGAAACGTTTCATTCCATTCAGACTAAATGAAACGTGTTTCATTGCAACTATGGTACGAGGCAAACCACCTATCGGATACCAATGCTTAATGAAAAGCCTAGCCACATCTACAGCAATTCCATTGGCCTTGCGGGCTATAAGCATAACAAATTTGCTAAAACAATAAACACTGGTCAAACAGTGAGTGTTACGACTACCTGACCAGGAGGGAAAGTAGTGATGAAGTCCATTGATATATCTCGAAAAGGTCCTTAAGGAATAGGCAAGGGCAGAATTAAGCCCTACTATTTCCCATGGGAAACCTTAACTTTCTAGAAAATCTCCTACTTGGACACATGGTCAAAGACATCTCGCCTCATCTTAGGCTTAAAATGCCGCTCAAGCTTTTCTCCAAGGTGTTAGTCATTCCTCGATGACCACCGTGATGGCGTCATGCATGTCATGGAGAAGCTGCGGCCAGTATGCCTTAAGAACACAAAGATGGTTCTTATATAAGAGCCACCCATCAAGTATCATAAAATCATACGGCTCTATGGTTTCTACAGCTTTCACCCACTAAGCAACAAACACGCCTAAGCCTTGATACTGCCCACGCATCTCGTGAAGACTGTTCCCCTCGAGGTCTAGCAAACAAGGAGGGGAATACACATGTGTAGCTCCCTTCCGACTCAATGCATCGGCCATTGGATTGGCCTAATCTAGAAGATACTCGATCATACCACCAAACTCTTGAAAGATCTTACTCCAGCAAGCCTGGCGGTCACTCCACTAAGCACTAGGCCACGTCTGTAATCACCAAAGTGCTTGATGATCCATGCGAATGGTGAATACACGCCCATATAGAAACTCTTGAAAGATCTTACTCCAGCGAGCCTGGCGGTCACTCCACTAAGCACTAGGCCACGTCTGTAATCACCAAAGTGCTTGATGATCCATGCGAATGTTTCCAGTGTTTCAAGTTCCTGGATCACAACAAGGAGTTCTCTATCATGTACTTAGTAATTGCATTCTGCGGAGTTCAATTCAAGACTCGTGTACAAGACAGGATGTCCGTCTTGTTGCAGCATTGCCCCAGTGGCATGGTTGTTGGCATCCATGTTTACCACAAATGGGTCGTCCCAGGACGCTAGCTTCAAGCAAGGTGCTTGGAGAAGGCCTTTTTGAGCTTGTTGAAAGAAATCAACGTAGTGAGAAAAGGCTGTAGTTTCTCCTTTTGAGTCATAACACCTTCAGCGCATCGGAGAGTGGGGCTGATATGCCAACGAGCATGTTCGCATGAGAGTGGTATGCTTGGAAAATCTCAAAAAGGAACGAATATCGCACGTCGTGAGGCACCTCCCAATCGAGGATGTCTTGGACCTTTGCGTGGTCCAGACGGATAGCCTCCACACTAATGACATAACCAAGGTAATGGACCTCTATCACATAAAATTCAAACATCTCATTGATGAACAACTCGTTCCGCTCAAGAAGCTCCAAAACCTATTGGACGTGTAAATCATGTTGTTCCAAAGCGCGGGAGAAAACAAGGACATCATCTAAAACGACGAATACAACTTGCCAATCAAGCTCACAAAGATACGCATCATCATATGGTTGAACGTGGCCGGAGCACTCGTCAAACCAAAAGGCATAATGAGAAACTCATAATGGGCCTTCTCAGCCTGGAATTCCATCTTATGGATGTCCTTAGGGGCTATCCAAAACTGATGTACCCGCTCTTAAGATCTAATTTGGAAAACAATTTGGCACCATTCAACCACTAAACACTGTAATCAATGTGAGGCATGGGAAACTGACTTTTGATGGTCAGTTTGTTCAATTCTCGGTAGTCAACACATAATCGTAAAGACCCATCCTTCTTCCTCATGAACAAGCTGGGAGCCGCAAAAGAAGAAACACTTGGTCTAATGAACCCTGAAAGCAAAAGCTCGTGAAGCTAACAATCAAGCTCTTCCGCCATTGATTTGCTAAGATGATAAGGAAACCTACTCGGTGGCTCCTATCCTAAAGGAAAAGCTTGTGGAACTTGGCATAGAGCACCCGGTACCTATCCGAGGTGCTCACTTGGTCTTCTACGGTCTAGACAAA